>NC_092815.1:28139519-28739519 GCF_023375885.2 Dermacentor andersoni
CCAACCAGAGATACCCCCTGATTAACCTCCCTATTTTTATTTTACTTTTATGGACAGACTTTTTATGCATTCGACGGTAAATTGTCGAATGCAACAGCGCACTTTCTAGTGGAACCAAGTAACATTTGTGTCTCCTGCAGTGAGAAAGAAAATGAAGAAGAAAAAAAAAAAAGACAAGCGGCAAGGCCTTTGAATAACGCTGTCGAAATAGGTATAGTCATTGAAGTCATATATTTCTCTAATCACTGATTATTTTCTGATATCAGTGACGAAGTATGAGCTCAAGCAAGACATATTTGTGACCGAAAGAGATTTCAGCAGCGACTTCAGTCTTCTTATTTTTTGACAATTCGGCAATATGTACACTGTCCTGACAACCGTGACTGCCCTGTATATAAACAGGGTAGTCACGTTGGGGGTTGGTCGACGGTTTCTTCGCCACTGTAAACAATGCACGCAGCCGTTTCGGTAATGGAATGGAAAACTTTATTGAGTTCCATCGGAACGTGTACTATAGCACGTATAGCGGGCCGCTCCCACGTCGGGAAAGAAAGGCCTAGCCTCTCCGCCACGTCGTGGGCCCGTTGGACTGCCCATAGTTGGCCTTCAAAATCGAGACTGCGTAGGGCAGCCTCCCACTTGGACGTCGTAACGTCTTCGTCGCCCCGTAATGTGGGGCACCGTCAGAGCATATGATCTAAGTTGGCAAAGTCTGAGCAAAGCGCGCAAGTAAGTCCCGATAAAACTGTTACAGCCGTCTGTTCTCTTTACCGCTTTCGCTTTGTGAACGTTCTGTTGTTGCCCGGCGCAGGTATTCGACGCGTCCGGCCGCTTTCAGCACGAGTTTGGCACGTACGGCAGCTCCGAGGGCGAGTTCGACTGCCTGGCCGGCGTGGCGGTGAACCGCATCGGCCAGTTCATCGTGTCGGATCGCTACAACCACCGCGTGCAGATCTTCGACCCGTCGGGCCGCTTCCTGCGAGCGTTCGGCTGCGAGGGCCGCACGGACGCTCGCTTCAACTACCCTTGGGGCATCACCACAGACTCGCTGGGATTCATCTACGTGTGCGACAAGGAGAACCACAGGGTCCAAGTGAGTCCACATTCTGGCTGAACCTGCTACACGAGGGGGATAGAGAGAGAGAGAGGAGAGGTAAGAGAGAGGAGGGACTTTATTGAATATGAAGACCTTAAAGGCGCTCCTCCGCTAAGCGGACCCGAGTCAACTGACCGACGTGAGCTGCCGAGGCCAGCCGCGCCCGCCAGTGCGTGTTGGAGGAGGATTAATGTAGCGGGGAGACCTGATGACTGTGGGGTACGTGAACAGGAGACGTTTTGCGTAGGGGCACTTTTCTTCCTCTGTACCCGTTTTCCTCGATATGTATACATGATATATAAATTGCAACCGAATACATGTGCATGTTTATCTTTCTGTCTTGCCCTTGCAGTAGTCTGCCGTGCGGCTGCGACGCGCAAGTTGATCCTTATATTGCGGTGGACTCTATTCCTGATGACTTCCGCGCGGTCCTCGCAGGTATTCCAGTCGGACGGCACGTTCGTGGGCAAGTTCGGCTCGCTGGGCTCGCGCCCGGGCCACCTGGAGCACCCGCACTACGTGGCCGTGTCGAACACGAACCGCGTCATCGTGAGCGACTCGAACAACCACCGCATCCAGATCTTCGACGTGAACGGGCGCAGCCTCTCCACCTTCGGCTCCGAAGGATCGGACGAAGGCCAGTTCAAGTTCCCGCGCGGCGTCGCCGTGGACGACCAGGGCTACATCATGGTGGGCGACTCGGGCAACAACCGCATCCAGATCTTCCAGCCGGACGGCTCCTTCCTGCGCGCCTTCGGCCAGTGGGGCTCCGGAGACGGCGAGTTCAAGGGACTCGAGGGCATCGCCGTCATGCCCAGCGGGAACATCGTCGTTTGCGACCGCGAGAACCACCGCATACAGGTCTTCTGAGCAAAACGCAGGTGAGCGAGCGCTGACGCTATGCGCGTCGCTGCCGAGAGCGCTGGGCAGAGTGACGGTGGGAGGAGCGTGGAGGTACCGGCAGCGCTTCTTAAGCCGGTCACTCTCACCCCTAGGTTAGGGGGAGCCCACGCGGGCAACTCGTTTTGCGAAGATAACCGTCAGTATGTAACCGTGTATCGTTTGCGCGTGCAATCGAAACAAACGCAAAGATTTGTTTACGTGCGTTTTCTTTGGGGCTGACCTCTCTTGGGCGCCTTGTTGCAAGTTTATGTATGAGATACCTGCTTGCCCACATCTACATCCTAGCTGTTTAGAAACCGCTCGTGCTATATTAGCCTTAGCATATTATCGTACTCTTTGTTCAGGTTATGTTTTTAATTTCCTCTTTTTTGCGTGTGTCATGCTTACCAGGCTAGCTGGCTGCTTCGAAAACATTAAGTTCCTATTCAAATTGGAATACCACTCAACAGACAGCCTACTAGACCGCTCCCACATTTTGCAGGGGTCCTTCTCAGTATTCCGCCTATCTTGGAATGAGGACACCGCTGTGTAGGGTGGAAGTCACATTGCTGATGAGAAGTCTCGCATTTGATTAAACCGGCATGTGTGTACACTGACTGTTGTAGCAGCGGAATTGAAGGATAACGTTTAATGTGCATGATCGAAAAGTGTCGATGAAAATTAATATTTCAATGTGAACAATAACGGCACAGTCAAGACGTACGCGTGGCCAATCAGCGCCCTAAGGATTTCTTAACCTCTTCTGAGTTCGGTAAATGAGTAGCATGCGCAAGTTAAACCGAAACGCGTGCTAGTGGCACGTCTTTCAGAGCCTACTTGAATTTATTGATCGCTTAACAAATGACGTCGGTGATCACAAAGGCATCGGGAAGGAAGGCCTCGTGGCTGTCAAGAACACACTGCATATAAAGTAAGGGCTACAACTATGCATGCAGGTGGCTTTCATGAAGCGCTATAACGTCAGTCAGTTAGTGATAGAAAATAAGAATGAAATAGTAAGTCGCGGACACAAAACATTATTTCCCTTTTCTGTCTTTACTATATACGAGTAACGTGGTTACCTCTAACGCAAGTGTATAAAGGGGCTTCCAACTTTAGGAAACACAGGAGTGACAGAAAGAAGCTATATAGAGCAAAACCTGTTCACTAGTCTTTCACGGTCTGAACGAAGTATCATTATTCTTAGTGAATGGGAAAAAAATGAACAAAATACTAGGAGATAATTTGGCACACGCCTCCTAAAGGTGCTACCACGCGCGCCTGCCTCGGAAGTGAGGGAATAGGGGAGGTGCAGGAAAGAAAAGAGAACGAACGGATAAGTGTGAATCAAGTTGCCTCCGAAATGAACGACTCACGCCTCGAACCAGTCGCTGTCTGACTCTATTAACAGATCGGAAGACGGATCTACGCGCAGATGTACTGCTGCGCAATCGTCGCACGTCGTGGGGTGACGCTGGCCGCTTTTGGCGTCACGACTGGACCTGTTTCCGGACGGGAGGAGGGACCGGATGGAGAACTGCCTCGCAAGGAGCAAACACGGAGCTCGCGGATGGAAGTCGTACCTCCATTGGCTCCATATTCGGCCAGAGAATTCCTTTCGCCTCCCCCCTACCCATTCTTTTGTTGTTGTTATTTGGTGATGGAAGCGAATGCTGTGATCAAAGACGTGAGTGTCTGGAGTGTATACGTGGCGTCGCAGTACTATATAGAACATTAAATTCTAGAAAACAAAAAGAAAACAATTATAACATTACAAGTCTGCGGGTAATGTCTGCGAATTGCATCGCGTGGAGTGCGCCTTTGTATTTAGCAACGGTTGTCGGTATGGCCTTCATATCTGTCAACCTGTGCTCAAGGATAATATAACATGGAAGTCTAAATGCAGTTACTGCTGAGGAGATTAGTTCTACAGGCTATTTCGTAGCACATATTCTTCTTACATTGGCTATACATGTATGTAGCTGTTTATAGACATCAATGATATCTATATGTTATATCGAGTACGCTACCTGCCGTGTTGAATCTTGTAACGCTGGATTTGACTTATTACGGCGCGTTTTAAATATTGTGTCTTATCTTAATTTGATAATATTACACTGGTTGCCAAAACTGGGCTTTACCTATTCTTTTTCTGAGTACACAAAATTGCAACAGTGACTTCATTCGCCTTTTGTGAAGTGATCACCTTTAGAAGCTGACAAGTGTGATCTGTCTGAGCGACTTTCCTTTTCGACTTTCTTGACGCCTGTTTCCTCCTTTTTACAACTAAAGATGTTGTCTCCTCCAGTTTCGAGATGTCACAGTGTTCCCAGAAACGTGCGCCGAAAGTGAGGACTTGGCTGTATCGCAGTTGTTCCCACGTGGGTTCGCAACAGAATGTCTGGGTTTGGCCGTGTGCGTTGTTTTTAGAGTGCAGTGCTGTGAGTTTTGTTTTGATCAATTCACGATCTATGCTGTCACCGCTTGCTTTCTAAGCACTGCAGCAGTATTAACAATTCGCCATCAGCCCACGACACGAGCATTTCCTCTGTAAATCTAAACCAAAAGTCCCTGCATGAACACATATTTACATAAACAGCGAGTCACTTTTTTTTCCTCACAAACATATACGCTTTCTGGAAAGACATAGCCCGGCACCGCGCAGCTTGGAGCAAACTTGTTCTGGGTGTACTATGGATCACGAACCGAAAATTTTGTTTGTGAGATCTTGAATGGAGCGCGCATTAAGTCTTCAGATTCATTTTCCTTTTCTTTCTGTTTTTGTTCGTCGGTCGGCGGCCCTGTGGTTTTTCTCTTTTGCAGAGCATTTACGCATGTAATCATCCCCTTGTCACAAACGCACAGATATATTGTTTTGTTTGTTTGTTTTGTATTGTACGTGCCTTTCTGTTCTTTTTTTTTCTTTACGTTCACCGCAACTGAGTTTGGTCGTCGACGAGGCTTCCCGTGCCGCATATCGTCGCTATTGTCAACCGTGCCGAGCACGATTTCGACGTAGCGGTAGCAAAACTGCTTCGAATAAAGTATTCTAGGTTTTACTTAAGGAGGTCATAAAACGAACTTCTGAAGTGTCAGTCGTCGTAGCCGTCACAAGGACAGACGGGACAAATAGAGGTTAAGCCATTAGTAGGCCCATTGATATGGGAGAGAGAGAGAGAGAAACAAATTGCCCAGCCGCCGGTATCTTGCTTAGAGCAGAGATAATTTTGCTCTTTAGCTATATAATGTGAAATAAAAAGTAAAAGTCGCTGCTGGTAACTAAAATACTCGGCTTGACTGAATGTTTAGTCATCACGTAAAAACCTACGGCACGAGGAAGACAGTTGGACATGACACATATCGGCTTCTTTGCCTGCCGACAAGGGGTCATGTAGTGAATGCTTCCTCGTGAAGACAGCAGCGACAGCGCCCGCGGTAAGATGGCGTCTGCAACTTCACCCGCTCCAAAAGTCTATTTTGTTGACCTCCTTAGTTTTCCTCATTCCCTCCTCATAGTCATAAAGAATAAATATAGTAAATAAAGACGCGTTACCATCCACTTCCTGGCATCTCACGTCGCTAGGTTCGCGTAGTGTTAGCCTTATCTAGTCCGCCCGCCTTTCGCAACTGACGAATGCTGAAGTACCTCGTCCGATTTATTTGAGCTAGAGAGTAGGGCTAGCGACGTCAGACGCCAGGAAGTCAGCTAGCTTCTCCCGCATGACCCTCTCCTCTAGCTCTTAGAAAGACGGGTATCTCGGCGTTCGTCATTTGTGAAAGGCACCAAAGAGAACGTGCGTGTGTGCGAGTGTATATTTTGGACGGCTCCTTTTCGAGCAATTGAAATAAATAGAAGAGTGAGAGAGAGCTCTTTGTATTTATGCACCAGTGTGGGTGAGAGTGGGGCGAGTTTATGTTGTGCGCGGAGATCTTGCGGGATGCTTTGAAATCCGTTGCAGGCTCTCTCTCTCTCACATTTTTCTTTTCCTTTCCGTCTTTCTGGCGCGACGCGCAGAATCAGCGACCTGTTGTGGCGCTGGCAGATTTTATTGATGGGACTGCAGATTCGGAGAAATTTTGACAAATTGTTTCCTTTCCCAAAAAGAGAGAAAAAAGAAAAAGAAAAAAGAGGAACAAACTAGCGAAGTGTGCTCTATCTTTTTGTGATTGGGTTCTCGGTATACCTATTCTTTAATGGTTCCTTGATGTCTTTCGCGGCAACTACGGCGTTGTGAGTACGAAAATAAATTTGTTTCCTTTATTCTCACTGCCACTGCGTTCCTTTTGTTGGGCCGAGGAGCATGGCGCAAGTCGTACATGTGAGTCATCTGAATGATAATTAGAACGAAGAGCGAACAAAATATATGTTTGCGGATGCATTAATTATCCCACGTGTGCCATGCAAGATCGATTCAAGGCCACAGCGTTTGAGCAAGACTGAGTATTCATTTTGGTTAGTTCTTCTACTCTTCCACTACATCTTAGTTCTGTATTTTTCTCGCGGTCCTATTTATTTTTGCTGTTTATTCTTTTCTTTTCAGAAATCAAGCATGTGGGACAGTTTGATGTCACGGGACCGTTAATTATGGCTCCTATAAAAGATTGCTGCTGACGAGGGAGCCTTTTAGCAACAATCGTACTTTCGTACGTCAGCCATGGCCTAGTGGTAGTGCTTCCACTGCGGCTGTGGGAGGTCGTGAACTCCCACCACTACTAGGCACCCACTGTTTCGTTTAAGAAGGGGTCTGGGCTGGTCCCATTGCGGCGATCTCCCATTTATTTTCCAGAGCACCGGATTGCCTTTAGCGATGATTTCTTTTATCTAAATGTTAAACGAACGCCGACGTGATCTTGGTAAACTGTTCAACCGCATTGAACATAATTTCTTTCAACTAAAAGAGATTAAAAACAGGCTTTATACCATGTGATACGTGGAAGAACTAGCTTGACATATCCGTCTAGTTTAAAGACTTTAAAGAACCGCGGCCATTGTCTATGAGCAGAAATTTAAAAGGTTGAGGTGACACGTTCAGCGCTGTGCGACTCCCTAACAAGAAATGTATTCAGATTACATACATTGTGGTTCTCGAAAGGGCTATTCAAGAATAAGGTCGCCTACAATTCTGTAGATGTTAAAGCGACTGGCCGCCTCTGGGAAGACGGCGAAGTGACACCCAATTTCTTACTTATCTTGGATTGGCTCCTGTATCGCTCGCTGATGTACGTTTATTGTAAATAGACTGAAAAGGGTCACTTTTGTCTGTTTCTCCGCACGCAGTATTATAACACCCTTGAGAGTGCCAGCAGAACGTGTTTTTTGTGTTTTCATCCTTCAGTACACCTAATTGCCTCCTAAGTTCTTCATGCAACGCCGTAATAAAGGTATGTGCGAGAACATCAAGCTATAGAGAGATGAACATCCATAGGCACTGTAACAAGGGTGTTCTTAGCCACTTGTGTACCGCGAAAAACAAGGACAATTGTACGACATCTGCCAGAACAGTTTTTTTTTTCGCTCAGTTTGTGGAGAATTTTTTTTGACAGAACGGTGCCATTTATAACGGTGCCAATAACATAAAGGTGCAAAACGTATGTACATGAACAGTGGGTGCTCTTCCACCGCTCTAAAGGCCAAGTTAGTAGGTGGGGAAATCACTCATGGATGGTGGCGAGAACCTCCAGTTAATCCGGCTAATCCTCATCGTCCGAGTCCTCAGAAGAGAACACACCGCTTTGTTTTCGAGCAATGGTTGACAGAGGTGTTTCCTCATAAGACGTCGTCAAATCACTTCTTTCTGCACGCACTTTTATTCCCGTGCGGCAGGAAGGCAGCCAGGTTTCTCGCGCAGGCATCAGAGGAGGCGGCAGTAAAAAGAAAGCCTAGACATACAGGTAAGGGCACAACATGGTCAAGTGTGTTTACCTAGTGTCAAACTTTGCAATTGGACGACTCTAATCGTCATCGGTAGGCTGTGTGAGGTATTTCTGTCAGAATAAAGTCGCCACCGGTTAAACTGGTACAAAAACTCATGATGACTATACTCGTCAGCGGCAGCGAAAGGTTTATGTACTGCACCAGTAGCACCCTTTAAGCACCGTGTAAGTGGGATGTTATGTGTACCCTATGCGAAAGGTATTTCTGTTTTTGCACCCACTAGCACGTTTGGTGCCGTTGAAATCTGTCCTCGCACCTATAAGGCGGTTACAGACAAGATTCAGGCATAAGAAACGTATGATCGTCAATGCAAGATAGAAGACGCGATCTTAAGCAAACCTTTTACTGAAATAAAACAGCTTGATATCAATCAGTTGGGAATGCGAAGTATTCTTTTTTTTTTCGAGTGTAGCCCTTTCTTTTTTTTTTTTTCTTCTGCCATATGTCTTACCATTCTCGTGAAGCAGCCAGAGTCATCAAACGCCTAGATAGTGCCCAAAGTGCAGGTGAGGCCGTGTGCAATAACGTATCGCGAGCCACATCCGCTCTCGGCTTCCCGCAAAAGCGCGCCAGAGTTCTTCCAGAAGTGACGCTTGCTGACCTCGACGTTAGCCAGAAGGCGTCTAGCAGTCTAAACGATGATTCATGCTAAACGTTCTAGGCGTCGGGAATCTCTATAAAAGGGAGTGGAGTTACAGTGGCGTAACACAGTGTCGTCAGGACTCTCCATAAAAGAGAGGTTCACCCCTAGCCACTTCAGTGCACCGTAGAAGCTGCGTAGAGTTTCCACGCTGCTCTCCCTGACCGTTTCCCACCAAAATGTCTCACCCCAAAAAGCTTGTTACGCCACCCTAGTTCGCGGAACGCATGTGTCGTTACGTGGCTCTGAGGTCCACGCTGCCCTATTGGAACTAAAACGGATTTCTGAACGTGAGCGCTACAAATCAATGCATTCAATAAAACCAGTGAACCAGTGTAAATTGAATAATTTAATGTCAAAGTAATCTACATATGTACCATATTGCAACATAATGTACGTGATCATATCTAACACTGCAGTGTAATATAGCGTTTCACCAACAACCACTTTATCATTCCCCGCTGCACATACCACCAGTTCGCACGCACGTTACAACGGCAGTCACCGTTTCGCTATAGAAAATTAATGTCCTTCGTGAGAACTCGTCTTCTAACCAAAGAACGAATCTTCGCGTAACGTCGTGCTCAACTGAGGTTGTGGCAGCCGGAAATTTGCTGCAGGAATAACTAGATTGTGTGATAAATAACAATCATATTCGGGAATATTTTTGAATGTCTTGCATTTTATTATTTGCAGGGCTGTTAGAGCACTGCACGCGCCCGGGTTTATCCGAAAACCCGGGCCCGGCTCGTGGTGCAGGCCAGGTAAAGCCTATTTTTCAATTTTTTAATATTTTTTTTTGGCTGATGGGCCTCGGTTGGGTTTTGAGTGCACAAGCAAGCTTTCTGCATGTATTCAAGGCATTCTGTGTGAAGCCAAAGTAACAAGTTGGAATAACTGGCTTTTAATTATCGTAGCAAACAAACAAACAAACAAACAAACAAACAAACAAACAAACAAACAAACAAACAAACAAACAAACAAACAAACAAACAAACAAACAAACAAACAAACAAACAAATGAATTGTTTCAAGTTTTAATTCTTTTTGTTTCTACTAAAAACGAACTTTATTTCCTGTAAAGTTAAAAAGAAAGGATCATGCTAAAAGCCGATCTTAATACTATATCACTGTCGCCGCTTTCTTCTACTGCACGATTTTGTCGCTTTCTATATGCGCGTGATGTTAAAAAATTTACTCCCTCCAATTTCAAATGAGAAAGGGGGAAGTGCAGTTCGCTGTGATAGTCTCGCCTAATTGTTATAGCTTAGTCATAGTCTTCATTGTTTTCGTACCGGAGTACGAATATACGCGTTTCAAATTTGAGTTGGCTTTGCGTGCTGTACTTTTAATATATTTTAAAAGTTTTGCTTTGCGGCGAGAACTATTTATGGGTCAAAAGCCGCTTAACAAATGTGTACCCTTATAACATTTAAGATAAAGTATACGCAGGAGCTTTAAACAAATGTTCTTGCCAGAAATTGTCAGAAGCTTAGGCTTTGCTTTTTTTTTGCCTTTTTCACGTTAGCTGTATACTTGCTCTGTCGAAAAAACTTCTAATGCAAGCAGCATTCCTGCCATAGTCGCACCAGTTTTCTTTCCGGCTATGTAACTATCTAAACAAAAATATGGGCCCATACCGAAGATCACGAAGTCTAAAAATGCAGACCGATCCTTAGGGTAGTGCACTTTTAAAATGCGGGCGTAACCTCGTTCATGGCACTCTTCAATAAAAGAAATTGCTTAAATAGTTTTCCGATGCTGGGCGGAAGCAAACCTGCGTCACACGGCTTCTGCAACCACAGCAGCTGGACGCCCTAGCGCGCTGCGCCTCGAATACCCGCGGGTAGCGAAGGATTAATTTTCAGTGTTCACACGCACCGGCACGTCACGCATCTCGAAAACAACGCCCAGACTTCGCGGACGTCCCGCTAGATGGCGCAGTGCGTCCAGAGGGAAGCGCGACGGAGGAGCCCGGCTTCAGTACACGGGTCATACGCACCGGCACGCCACCTGTGCAGAATTGGAGACGACGCGAGGTCGGTTGCCATGCTGAGCACTCTGCACAGACTTCGAGGTGGCGTCGTTAGATGGCGAAGCTCGTCCAGAGGGAAGGAAGCACGAGACAGGAGCCCGGCTGCAGTGCACGCGTCATGCATCACGCGTTTCGGCTATTCGCATAACTGGTTATAGCCTTTGCAGATGAGTTCTGTCCTAGTGCTTGTTGTAACATTTATTGTCACCGCAGTTTTATTGTAATCTCTTTCGATGTACCACCTAATCTATGACATTTTTAAGGCGTGTACACGTAGAGTTCCTGCGCCCGGTCGCGGGGACGCGGGCACGGACCGTGAAATCAGGCCCATGCAATGTTCTAAAGCCTGTTTCTTTCACAGCGTTATAAGCTGCCATGACATCATTCCAATAGCCTTTTTGGCTGGCGATGGCGTCCGCCGCCGCCGGTGTTCGGTGTCTGTAGCAGCTATCGCCAGGAATGGCCCCCCTCCCTCTACAAAAAAAGAAAAAGAAAGAAAAACAGTTCTCGACGGCATCGAACGCAACCCCGGTGCACGAAAGTCATGTTTTTACCTCTCAGCCACTGCAGCTCTTGCGCGCATTCAGCATAAAAAAAGGCCCCGTAAACATATCCTAGCGCGCGAGGCGACGCCCAATATGACATGCGCGCCGCATAGCGTCGATACGTGCACATTTTGCATTGCAGATGCACATTATTACGCCAGGTAAAACGCCATGTTGCAGATGCACAGGTAGCGGTATAAGACAGTTACAGAAGGTTTAAGGAAGGAAAAGAACTTTAAGGAGATGTATACAAGAATGCTAGAAAAAATATGTATTGTGTACCTGATTAGATCAAGCTGGCTGAGTGACTATGTCGCCGCCGCGATTCAGAGGAGATGCCAATAAATCATCATCATCACCATCATTAACGTCATATCGGGCCACTTGTCAAAACAAGCTGGCTATAGGTGACTATGTCACCACCGCGTTTCACAAAAAAATTTGTAAGGAAAAAGGTACGTTAGACCACATAATATGGAAGTGTGCTGCCTCCCCAGGGGCCAAGGAAAACATTGACCGTAGAGAAGCCTGGGAGGCCTTGCTCCAGAGCGAGGCTGAAGACGAGCAGCGTCGAGCAATCCGCCTGGCCGTTGAGGCCGTGAAGACTCACCGTCCTCAACGCGCGGGGACTGCTTCGTCCTCCTCCCCCCTCCCCCCCCCCCCCCCCCTTCCTACGTGTAGGTTAAGAGGCGGGCACCCCAGCTCGGTGAAATAATAAGGTTTTCAATCAATCAATCAACGAGGATGACAATAAATCATCACGATCATCATCATCTTTTTCTTCATCATCATCATTAGCATCCTACCGTGGCACGTCATGTAGCAGTTGCATTGGTAGCGGTACAAAGCAGATAGCGAAGTCTTGAGGAAGAAAAAAAATTATGGAGATGTATAAATATTTATGTAATGAAAAACGCGTATGACATACCTTATAAGCTCAAGCAGGCTAGGTGACTGCTTGTCGCCATTCTGCTTCAAAAGGAGTGCCATTTAGTCATTATCATCATCATCATCATGATTGTATCGTGTCATTTGACGCGCGGATGGATGGATGGATCCTATGAGCGTCCCCATTAGAACGGGGTGGTAGGTTGCGCCACCAAGCTGTAGCTATGATGTGACGATGTAGCATATGTAGCGATGTAACATATGCGTGCCGCGTAGCGTCGATACGTACAAACTTCGCATTGTAGTTCCGTTATATTCCACCAGGTGTCTCGACATGCAGCAGTTGAATCAGGGCTGGGGCGCAGCACTAGCGCCCATCCGTTCTAAAGGGTGAAGCCACATAAACATCAACATCAGCATATAGCAGCTGCATGCTGCATGTAGCTGGACCTGGTTAACTCAGGCAGGCTAGGTGACTATTTCTCACCACCCCGTTTCGAAGGGGATGCCAATAAACCATCTTTATCATCATCGTCATCGTCGTCATCATCGACAGCAACGTACCGTGTCACGGGGCAAGGGATATTACATGTGCGCCACGTAGTCTGGATACCTGCGTTTACTCTCCGGTACACGTTATATGGCGCCTCCTCGCAAGGTACGAACCGCTGCTGAAGAAGCGAATCGTACAGCTACGCGCGCAGCTGCAGTCAGGAAACATCGTGCTCAGCAGACTGCTGTGCAGAGAGCAGGACAACCCGTTCTCGTGAAAACGACGTGACTTCACCGCGAAGGCTTCAAGTGCGTCGAGCCGAAAATGGAGCACCTATGGAGCCGCCCCTCCAGCTTGCGCTGTGGCTGCGATGCGTGTGCCGCGCAGGCCTGTGACTTTTTATGTTAACAGCTACACTAAAAATAGCAAAGGTTGCATTGATACCGCAATATTTCGTTGGACATGATCAATTAGCAAAGTCACAAAGCCGTTTGAATCCAGAAGGATGAAGTTTAAGCAAATTCTACATACTTCCCATCGTTACCATGCTGGCTGAACCGCCGTGCTTGCAGCTTCTGTAGGCACTAGCGCCATATTTTCCTCTGGTAGTATTTCGTAGGAGACTCCATGGCCTCAAGATTGCGACAGCACATCGTTGGTTTGGTCTCAGTAATAACTACTCGCATATAAATCTTATTATACTTTGAAGTTATTTTACGTTGCGCCCCGTGCAGTGCCTGAAACAATGCCTACCGAATAAATTAGTAGGGTTTGCCCCTATCCTCGCCGATAACTACTCCCTAGTAAAAGACAATCTTATATAGGCAATATCATGTCAGAGGGGTTATCGAAGTGCTTTCATCAAGTTTCGTGTACATGTTGCCTGCTGATAACGAAATAGCTCTCGAAGGTCATTGCTTAGAATGTGAAAACTTCCGTGTCCGACGCAGTACTGGCAGTTAGTCAACAAACAACCCAACATATAGAGCAAGCGCGTCGGCTGGCGCCGTACGATCAATGCAATAGCTATTTCAGTAAGCCATTTTACATACATGCACGCATTTGCCTGTGCTAAAGATATAAACAACGACAGCTAATTTGTCGCTGTTTACAAATAGACAAAAGCTTCATGACACATTGAAACTGACTTCTCCATTTCTCTGGCTTTGTTTAAGGTTGACGTCGAGACGAGACAATTTCGTTAGACAAGGGCCCTCTGTTTTATGCCTCCTCGTAAGTCAACTTCATCAGTGTATAGTTGGGACACGGTCGATGGCATCCAGAGGTCGATAGGATCCTCATGTCGAAAACAAGCTATTTGTTCTGGGCGGGATCGAATTTCAGATGCCTTTACAAAGAGCGCTCTACGAGGACCTTCGCACGTGCTTTAATTGCAAATACTCTTGGAAGTTGTTTGCCTGAACTCTTTCTGTGATGTCAAGTGCATTTTGTTGTTGCTAAGCACCAAGTCCTTAAACAGATGGACGAAATAATAAAAAAAGGCGTGTCTTTCGGAAGCATAGTGTTATCTAATTACTGTTTACGCCACGTACTTTAATACTAAGTTTCCTCTGCCTCCCGAGGGACACGCAATTCAGATGTTAAAGAGGTGCACATAATCAAGGACCATTATGCAGTCTTTTAGCAAGAGACCCGCAAGGACGTTCTCTAAAGAAAGTGCGATCAGGGCAGATACGGTTCAATCACACACTTCAGCTATGTCCTGCTCGAAGTGTACACGTCACAGCACTGCGACTCCTGACCACCACAAGTTGGGGCTTATAATGTGGCAGAAAGGTGAAGAAAATGTATTAGAGATAACAATCAAATGAACCACAGGCTTGAAACTGAAAGAGGCTGGCAACTCCGCGCCCTTCCAATTAGTTTACTTTTACAACGGTAGCTTCACTTCTCAGCTTGCCTATTTAGATGGGTGTGAAACGCTTGAATGCTCTCGCTTGGCCCCCACTTAACTGATTTGAATGAAGTTTATCGCATTTGAGACAAGAAAATTAGATCGAATACTGGCAGCAATATTTTGTTACCAAAACGCCGATAAAGCCGCTCGGACAGCTCTTGAAGACACGCAGGAAGAGGCCTTACCACTTTCACCGTCCGACGCAGCCAGCAGACTTCGAGTGCTTGCACAGGAGATCACGCTCTTTCTATGGTGCACACCAAGCAGCCAGACCAACCGGAGCAATCGTCAACACGACCTGCCCTCTTTGATGCATCTCTGTATGCCAACTGGACTCCGCCGAAGTGAGGCCACCCTGCTTTATGGCTTATGGCTAGGGGTGGCCTTCACGAAATCTTACTCGTTTCGCATTGGAATGGCCGACAACGCTCTCTGCAATGCCTGTCCTTGCGAGGAGACGCTGGAACACATTCTGTGCGACTGTCCTGAATATAATGTTCAGAGACA
Source organism: Dermacentor andersoni (assembly GCF_023375885.2). NCBI lineage: Eukaryota > Metazoa > Arthropoda > Arachnida > Ixodida > Ixodidae > Dermacentor > Dermacentor andersoni. Next base: position 28,154,459 of record NC_092815.1, read on the forward strand.
GTCCCTGGCGTCCGTTCTAGCGCACCTTGACAATAGACCATTGTCAGTTGCAACTATTTTCGCATATGGTGCCGACAGAAGACATCGCAGCTGAAGGCGACGAAGGGACTACTTCGGTTTATGAAGGAGACGGGCTTGGACAAACGGCTGTGACCGTGATGTCGCGTACCGCGCAAGAGTGACAGGCTGTAACTAACGATGTGTGTGCCATGTTATGTGCTCTCTATCTCTTCTCCCCATCTTTCATCCCCCCATCCCGCTCCCATGTGTAGGGTAGCAAACCGGTTAGGCCAAACTGGTTAACCTCCCTGCCTTCCTTCTACACTTTTTCCTTCCTTGTTACTAAGGCTTTCAATTTTTTTGGTGCCCATATGATGCGCAATATATATAAAAAAAGTAATATACTGCTCATGAAGGACTATAGGGTATTTGCGGAACAGGCATCAACGAAAATGTCGCATATAAGCCAAGCACTAATATGCGGTGTTTTCTCCAATGCAGACACTATTACAAATACTTTTTAAAGCATTGCAATACTTGCGTTTTGTGCGGAGTTGCAGAGTGGTAAACAAGATATTGAATTTTCAAACTAATTTCTTGCAAGTGTTGTAAAACAAAAATAAAAATTAAGAGCCGTAATAAAAAGTTATACTCGAACCATTGGTAGACTATAACGTTTTTCTTTCACCCGCGAACTTGATTTAAATAGGTGTAACGGCTCTCCAAGAGAAGCGCTTGTCAGTAAAGGGAAACACAAATAGACGAAGAGAAATGCGTTTTGGGGATCGAACCGGCAACCTCGTTCTCAGCAGCGCAACGTCATAGCCACCTAGCTACTCTGGCGATGTGCGAAGTGAAGTCGGTGCCGATCTTAACCTTGCTCTCTTTACCTGGCCTTATTTTGCCTCCTACGTGCTCACTAAGCTGTGGATGGCATTTCACTTCTAAAGAACACACAGAACATCGGAGTAGTCTACGCAGTTCTTTATTTTTTACATCGATATAGTTGGTTCCACATACACATAATTTTCACAACACTTTATGCGGTGGTAGTTCAAACTACACGACGAATGGCGTGTCGGATTTAACGAGCGGGAACGAACAGTAGTTAGCATTATGCAAACGGTAACGACAAAGATACTTTCCAGCATGCATACGTATGGTTCAGTGGCACGGCCTGAGTTGAGCTTGTCGTCGTTTCACAAAACACTATCGTATATCTATGCGGTATGTACAATTGATGACAACGCAATACTATATGAGGAAAGAGGACGTTCACAACGGCGACACAGTAATCCACTCACGTGCGGTCGTCAACACACTTGGCGGCGATGTTAGAAAGATATATTCTCACAATGTAACAACTGTGCAGTGAGAAAGATGTGCCACACTTTAAATCTAAAGAGAAACAGGCTAACTTTTTTTTTTTACATTCACTGTACAGGATAGGTCTCTTTCATTGCGGTGCACGATGCTGTATAGAGTAAATTCTTTACACAACTAGGAATCAGTTTTGTGGACGGTGAGGTAAGGTGACCGTACTGAACAATTAAAGTAAGTACACCACGAGGTCCTTCCCTCTGCCATCAAAAACACGTGGCGATGTTTACAATGGAAAAAAAGAAAAGAAAAAGAAAACGGAGTAGTTGTTAATGAATAAATACTAATGGATCATATAGGGAGTTAGGAAACGTGAGCATGCCGAAACGGAGGCGATTGTGTGGCACTGTCACAATGAGCAGTACCTGTAAGTAATTTGTTTAGCTTGCTTTGAAGGACAAGGTGCATTATATAGAGACGAGAATTAAAGAAAGTGAGGGCTTCCATTTGTTGTTTCGTTTTCTTCGATTCTAAACAGTCCTCCGCTAGAGAGAGAGAGAGAGCGGATGCATACAAAGACAGGGAGGTCAACCAGAAGTAGTTCCGGTTGGCTACCCTGCACGGAGAGGGAGGAGTAGGAGGATAAAAAGCGACAGAGAGTCGAAGGGGGATACAGAGATACAGAAAGAGAAAGAAGAGCAAAAACAAACGCTATAGAGCGGTAGGGGGCAGCGTTCCTAACGTATATCGTGAAGGCCCGCAGACTGCAGGACCCTTAGTAACGAGGCTAAGACCTTCTACGCGGATGTTCATCGGGAGCACTGGCCTAGTTAGAAGCTTTTAGCTCCAATAGCGGACGATTGTTCAGCTAAGTATTTCATAGACTTTGGGGTACAGAAATTGCCAGTAGCCAAAGTTCACATTTTGTCGCGTGCAGTCAATAGACAACAAAGGAGCCCACAGCCTGTGCACCTTTATGGCGGAGTACGATCTTCATACCCCGCTGCTCCTAAGCAGAACACATTCGGGGACACTTTCGCGAGGTTTCGCATCGCTAGCTGACTAGCACCGGATGTGCGGGCGTCTACGTGCTGGCGACATCGTTCTTGACAGAATTCCAAGTAGTACGCTGTCCTATAAAACAGTGCCAGGAACACTGTCGCACGTATGTCACAACGCGTCTGGTGCTAGTCACGCGGAATCTAGAGGAAGCGAGACTATCCCCTAAAGTGGTCGCCCGCGAGAATACCGCCAGCAAATGTGGCTGCGACGGCGCCGCGAGCGCGGAACTTCCCGAACCTTTTGTAGATATTGTAAATATTGCAAATAGCTCCTCTTTATTTGCCTTCTTCTTGTTATTCTCTCTCCCTTCTATTCTGTCCGTGCACTCTTTTACCCTTTACTCCTTCCCCTTTGCTGGCTGATGAACAGGTGTCACCCGTTACCTAGGCAGTAATAGTGATGCCGGTGAAACTTCCTTCTCCCTTATTTCTGCTAACATCCACAAAATAAATGTGGACATCATCTGAAGATAACGAATATAATCAGCTGTCTAGCCACACCCGATGGTGCGGGATCGAATCCCGGGCTCGGCGGCCACATTTCCGTGGGGGGTGGAACTCGAGAACGTATGTGTGTACCGTGAATTTGGTGCACGTTAAGAGAAGCGCAGGTGGTCAAAATAAATCTCGAGTTCGTCACTACGGCATGCCTCATAATGAAATCGTGGTTCTCGCACCTAAAGCCTCAGAATCTTTTTTTTTTTTTTGTACAAGTAGAAATAAAGTAGAACTGTGCTTACTGAAAAAATCAACACGTACAAGTGGGCGTGCACGGCTCTAGTACAAACGACAGTGGCCACTGTGTAGCTCTCAGACGCTTTACATTTACCGACAAAGGCCAGAATCTAATGGGACATAACGGATGGGCAGCATTACTGTTCATAGTTTATTACGTATGCGCAGAACATTTGCGGTCGCTTAATGGTACAGAACAACTAACTTAGGTGCTTATTTTGTATAGGATAGCATGAGTCCCTGGCGAAATAACAGGGAGCGTGTCCAGTGCAATCGATCTATAGTTAAAACTAAGTCGCCCATTGCGTGTGACAGAGTAATCTATACGAACTCGCTCTTGCTCACAAAATACCAAGCCTTTTCTACTGGCAAATCGCTATTTAGAGCGTTGCTTCTTTATTACTATTATTTTATTACTTTTTATCTAAAGCCGTTTGTTTTTTTCTTTCCACCACGCCATTACCTGGCGCTCATTTGCTGTGAAGCACACCCAAGGCGCCCTTCAGTCTTGTAAAGGAGCAGGCCCTTCCCTTCCCTTGAGAGAGCTGTCCCCCGGCCTCTAATGTTCAGTAATGAAGAAAATCAATCTCTAACGCGAGGCTATCGCAAAACGCCCGCAAGTAAGACAGGAACCGGTCAATAGTGATCTTTCTCGGCTTCGTTCGGCTCGATAGTGCAGCCTGTGTCAGCGCGAGCATTTATCGAACATTGGCGCGCCGGCTGGAACAACCTACTTTATATGAGGCTTCACCACCATTTTTCGTTTCCTTTATTTTCTTGAGCGCGATCATTGGAGAGGCAGACACTATCGACAAGACCAGCGTGTCGATAATTTGCCCAAAACTTCTCGTAGCTGATCAGAGCACGCGCCAACAGTTCCGAAAAGCCGGGACGACAGCACTTCGTAACAAGGTGCCAAGGTCTTTGTCGCGCGGACAATAGCGAACGTAAAGTCTCACAATTTTGTTCTTTCAAGAAACTTGCCTTTATTCTGTGATTGCGCTCTTAATGCGGCACTTGTTCTTTTAATAGAAAACAACGCTGTCGTTAGGGTGAGTGATAGCTGGATTGACTAATAAAAGAAAGGATACGCAAAACTTATAAGTAAGGCGGCTCATGCGACGTGCATTGAAAGACAACAGTGACGCTTTGTTTATCAGTTTGATTGCATGCTAACGCAGGGAAAACCTCGAGATTAGACCCGTCGGCCAGCTGAGAAGCTTCCCGAGGGTCTCGTCAGTGACTGTTACGGGTGCGTTTCATTAGTGGAGGAAAGGCCCGATATTCTAGTGTAAATTCAAGCACGAGAGAGAAGCAGTTTCGGTATTCCGGACATGACTCGCCTCTTCTAACTTCATAGAAGCCGAAAACTCTATAGCGTGAACGTTGCCCGGCACCGAAAGGATAATCCACCCTTCCTTTTGGCAAAATGCCAAATTCGTAAAACGACTTGCAGACATTGCTTACTGATGTCAAGTGGATTTCGATAGTGGTTACATTTTCACTGATATTTGTTTCCCTCTAGGGAAAAAAATGCACACGTGTGCTACTTCGCTCTCCGGTGTTTTTGGACCTGCGTGACAGTCGCTTACAATACTGCGCAGCGTATTCTGACAGTGGGTGCGCTTGATGGCCTCCTTTTGCTTATTATTTGCCATACCTCTTCTCCTACCGATACAGGGTAGCGAAGTGGAACTATTTTGATTAGTCCGTTTTGACGTGCTCTCACTCCACAACACGAATGATCAAGAGGGAGACAGAGAGCGACGGAGACGCAGAATTTAAAGAATTTAAAACCAATACTTCGTAAGATCCGTTCTTTCGTTTATTTTTGGTAAGACAGCATATAATAGAAGAAAACGAAAGCACCAATGCATTCGAATTTACAATTCCGTCCTTTACCCCTACCCTTTATTTTTCTCCATGAATGAGCATTTGCGTTGATTCGGGGAAGAATCTGAGAACCCGAGAAAAAGAAATATGAAACACACCACGACTTCGGACGTTCGTCAATAGGCGTGCCCCCAACGAAGAAAGTGACCTTTGCCGCGAGCTTGCTCAGCGGTAGGCTTAAATTACCGCGTTTACAGAAGGGACTGTTGGTTCTTACGCAAAACCTCTTTCGACCCTTCACCGCTGTCACCAGCATCTCAAGTTCCTGCACGCTAGTCGTCGATGCGAGTTACGCAAATAAGAAGTACCTTACGTAATAGAGCAATCAAGTTTCCTTAGGAAAGCTCGGTATTGTACTCCCCCCCCCCCCCCCCTCCCTCCGTAGCTCCCTATAGTCAACAATCTTAGTCCGTGCACTTATTACGAAAACGATTTTCAACCCTCGGGTTTCCCAACGGCACCATTCGAGCCTTGGCACCACTCACGACGTCTGTTTTCGTAAGTAGTAAAGCTTATGCGAGTAGTGGTTATGTCCACTTGAGAAATGTACTGCGATCGTTGAACTGCATCGACCTGAACTGTGGAGTGGCTCTCTGCTGTTTGCACGGAAATGAAAAAAAAAAAAAAGTGAGCAGTAGCAGGAGATTTGCTTTTAACTCAAGTAGTCGTGCTTCTGTACTACCGCCTGGGCACTAAATCTGAAGCAATTGCTCTCGGTGTGTTACTTCTACACGCAACTTAATCAGACAGAAAGGTCGTTCCTTTAGAAACAGACGAGAAAGCAGGCTTATACAAGCAACCATATTAAAGAAACACTTGCCTGTTATATAAATGAGTGCCACCCCCCCCCCCCCCCCCCTTACACACTCACATGCACACATTTACATAAATGTATTTGTGTGTACGTATTTCAGATGATCCCTCCTTATGCCCTTTCTTTGTTTGAATGTCCGCTCAGGGTAAACCTGCTGATCAGAAAACTGCCGAGTTAATGCTCAGAAATACAGAAGCTGTAAATTTTTACCCGCGTAGAGATAGTGTCTGAATAAATGACATTGTCGGGGAATCAAGATCATTTGTTGCGACTGTTTCGGTCATATATCAGCGTCAGGTTGTTGAGCACGTAACAAGCTCTTTTCTGTAAAGTTGGTGGCGTTGGTTAAAAATTAGGTGCCTGTTTCGCTCACCTACGGCCGACCCACAAAGCGGAATGAAAGCTCTACTATTAGCAGAATGTGACTTTTGAGTCACTGAAGGCTATAATGGCGCTATGTTGCGGGATTTACCCGCGAAAAACAAGATGAGTCAGTGACTATAGACCAGAAGAAATCCTCACCTACTTCCCCCCTTAGACCCTCAGAAGAAAAAAAGAAAGAACGTAACTAGATTGCTTTCTCGCTAACTAGATTGGGCGTTCATTCGGTTCGATTAGCTGCCAAAGCTAATCCAATATTAGAGTTTCCGAAAAAGACTTACTTTCGCATGCGTTAGGCTTTCAGAAACCGGCTTTAACAAAATATTCCACAACAACATTGCTAGACTTTTCGAAGTAGAGCTAATAATAAAAGTATTACATTCAGCGCAATATTTTGCAGCCTAACTGCACGTATCCATCTGCAAGGAGAAGACTGATAACAGGCGTTGTATTTTAGTTTGAAGGTATAGGTGCGGCGGGTAGTAAATTGTTCAGTAAATATTATTTTCTCACCTGCTCACGGCAGTGCACCTCTCGAGTGTCTACTGAATAGGTGTTACGCCAGGGACGTTTCACGTAACATGTATTGACAAAATGCCTAACCTAGTAACTCACGTTCATTATACATGACAAATATAAGGACCAGAAAGGTAGGGGCGTTTAAGGTAATGTGAGCAGGGTGACTTCTAAAACACTGCAACATTTTCATGCATTATACGATTGACTTTGAGTTATGTGTATCTTGACTTGGTGCTCTGTAGAGAGTTAGTTCTCACTTACGTGTGCGTAGCAGTTGGGTGGAGAGGATGTTCAGACAAGTTACGAATTATTTACATATTGTTCACTGGGCATGGCTCATGGCTGCCGTTGTGTGGCAAAAAGGACATGCGTACTTTCAACGCGAAAGCGTTAAGGGCCCCGTATCGCAAAAAAATCCGGCGTCGGCGTTCGGCATCCTGCGTCCAGCATCGAGCGTCTTTTGGCGAGTAATCATTCCGAACCACACGTACCCACCCCGCAGGCCCTCCGTGTAGCGCAAAGAAGTTACTGAACTAATTGGATTTCTCAAAGTAAAATGCGTCAGAAAAATCGTAAAGTACCACTTGCACACAACATACAGACATGATAGCGTCGGATTGTAATTTGAATATACACGAAAGCATAATTCTCTCATGCGGAAACTCAAACACAAAACCATTTTCCAGCGTTTCCATCATTCATAGAGCGGCGCGGCCGGTTCTTTGCAACACCTCCAGATGGCGCTCACCTCCGCGCCTCGCGACCCATGCGAGAGGCTACGTTTCTACCAGAAAGCTCGCCTTCGTGCACAGCGTTCGCCGCCATCGTTTCCCGGTAAACTTTACGGTTACATGAGCTGCAGTTGCCATGAAGCGTGAGAAGCAGCCAGGGATCATTGAGGGATCACGCACACAGTGGACGTTGTGCAACGCCCGTTGTCGCTCAACATCTAAAGACGGGCAGAGAGCGTGGTGTGGCATTTGGAGGTAAATGAGAGTAAGGACCAGTCGGTGACCTTCTCTAGCTTCGTCCGTTGCTTGCGCATTAAGACACCGCAGCTGGGAACGGAGCGAATGCACCCATAACCCTCGCGTGGATAAGCCTCTGGATAGAAAATGCCGTCCACGAAAGATGCCGCAGGTGCTCGGGAAGCAACGTGCTACACAGACACGCGACGCTTGGTGCCGTGTAAACAAAGCAGCGCACGTGGTCGTTGCCTTTGAGGAGTTTGAAGAATAGACGCGAAGCAGACGACACACATGTGCCAGTCAGTCGCAGGACAATGATAAAAAAAGTCCGGATTTCTTTTTTTTTTGTGTAAGTACCAATTAACTGCACGTTCTATTACGCAAAGAGTGCCAGTCGGCCAATCGAAAACTCGCTACTCTGACGTCAGAGAGGTTGCGCGCTTCCTACATTGTTTGAGTCGACCCTCACGGACATTAATGAACGTCGACTGCTTTTAGCCGGTTGAGGTGAGAGCCCACCGGGTCCACTCGGGGTGTCAGAGTGAGCGTGACTCGTTATAGGTAAGCAGCAGCGTTAAACGGTGCCCTGTTGCGAACGCACGTTCGCCGTGGGCTGTCGGAACGTGGCCGTGAATTGATCGACCTGCCGTTAGATGCAGGCGGTGGGTCGTCGTCACTTGAGCGGAGCTTTTCTGGAGGGTTCGGCTGCAGATTGCGATCACCCCGCCGAGCAGCGCGAAGCTCTCTGCGCAAAGTCGATACTGGTAGCGCCTGCTCGCCCGGCGTAAATGTGGAATTCTTTATCTCGTACATACGTTCTATAACCTGCCTCACTAAAACAGGGGAAGAAAATGTGTAAGATTGACCTAGCCTCGCCCTCCCCTGCCCCTTCCTTCCCATACGGGAAACAGTACCGAAAAAATAACACAGTCCTGCAGGCTCCTCTAAAGTCAGAATTGGAAGAGTGGAATACGCAATCGTAACCCCGAATGCGAGTGGCTATCAGCATGCGAGCGTCAGCGAAACAGCTCCAAGGCTAAATGCGCAGAAGGGACGTAATATAATGGAGCATGGGATTTTAAAAAAAATGTAGTGCAATCGAAGCCTATATTGTATTTTGGCGGTCGCATTAGGTACGACACAATAACATTTTCGGACAGACAAATACAAAGGTCTATAAACACTCGCGAGTATTTCTTTTGAGGTGGCTGCCTTGCGCGGTGGAGCAAGCGATTCGTTACACTCATCCCAAGGGAACTGCTTGGAAAGCTTACTTGTGACATGTTGGATTCGCAGACACTTCATGCTGTCATGGTACTAACGCGCTCAGTATGAGCTATAAGGCGAAAGCGCGTGGCAAAGCGGTCGTGCGTTGTAGCTGCATGCTGAGCGCGATATAGCGTACCTCACCAAGAGATGACACACAAGCAAAACCAATTGAGCAGAAATTTCAGTAACTACACACTCCTCTCTCAGGCATCGACAGGGACATCGAGTTGCGCTCATTATGTGACATATGTTTAACACTGCATCTGCACTTCCTGTGAATTTGGACACTCATTTAGTCATTAAAGGTTTGTACGTAGCTGGTTAAAGAAATTAGACAAATATAATTCAGTAAATCAAAGTTCCATAATGTTAAATGCGCTATAGAACACGTGAGAGAAATCAGGCTTGTGCGTCAAGGAACATGTTTGAAGAGTAGGGCGACAGAATTTCTACGTGACAAATCCACAGTTCAAGATAGCTTCTAAAGGAGGGTGTACAGGGTATACTGTGTATAGTCGGGCTACGCAGCGTGAAACCATCTGAAGCAAGAAGGTTTCCTGAGAACGTTTCCTCCATGTGAGTGGGACGCTGTGTTCCGTAAGATGCAACAGGTTTTTGCGACTACCTGACGCCCTGTCATCAATAACCGACCAAAGGAACATGATGTTTCTAGGGAACACTGGTCATGGATGACACTATTATTACCACAACGCTTCCTTTGTGTTCTACGATACATCTAGACAGTAGAATGAATCTGTCTCCGCTCCGATGATTGCCACTCGCACAGGTGGCCACCGCATCGCGCGAATGCCATTGCGCAAAGCTTGTCTCGTACAGGAGGACGTAAAGCCAACCGCGAAACTTTTCGGAGCACGGAATCGGCGAAAAAGTTTAATTTTCTCGAATTTCTTGCAACGAAGCTTAGATTTTTTGAAATAAATAAATAAATAAATCTTAGGTGAGCGGTGTGATTATTGTGAGGAGAATTATGCACTGCACCTCCCGTTTTGAAGGCGGGCATAAGATTACCACGAATTTTTTTTTTTTTCTGGGATACCGTGCTACGAAAACTTATGGGGTTAGAGGTATACACATGCACACCTTTGCTCGACGTCATTTCAAGGAAGAACCGTTGTCCATGCCAGAGTTAAAGAGGCTGCTTTGACAACGTGCTGTTCGCACTGGTTGAGTTCTTACACAATCACTACTAAGCACACATTCAGAGAAAAATACAAGCGTCCTCCCGAGAACGTTTCCATAGTAGCTTTCCATATAGAAGTGTGTGGCCATCATATCTCTGTCGTTTAATACGAGAGAGTCTAGTGAGTCCTGTGACCCTGCAGGTTCGCATGACCCGAAAAAGGGTCCCGAAAAGGTATGCACCACAAGCCATCTACATCACACATTGTTCCAAACAGATTTGGTGAGAAAAACATACGCTTCTCCGACGACATGTCCGCAAAGTTCTTTTCTCTCCTTTGGCGCCAAGAACAATGAATATTTCACTGATCTTGTGGTGATGTGACACGAGAATCATGAGGCAATCACCACGTGTACATGCGCGCTGAACAGTTTTAAGTAAATGACGAACCGAGGCGCACCCCATCGAGAACCGCCCACGTCACAACCTCCACTTCAGACACATTTCCAGAGAACAATCGCGGTGTTCCTCCAGAGACGTGTCTGTAAGAGCTTTCTTGATCTTGCCTAAGTTTGGTGGCAACAGAGTTTCAGTTGGTCTTTCGGTGACGCGAGCGGGAAGACATCGTGAGGCGCAGACCAAGTTCCCGGCCAGGTTTGATTGCAATGGCGGCGGGAGGGATGAGGTTTCTACAGACAATGACTCAGTCTGGCTGGTGGTGGTCGCTTCAGAAGTAGCAGTTGCGCTCCCACTTGATGGTGGGCTGAGCGTGCGGCGGTGCCACGATGGACGCCAGCGTCTCGACCTCGACCTCCGAGTAGCGGCGCGCGGGTCCCAGCGCCTTGCGCAGGGGAGCCACCTTGTGCCCGGCCACGTGCGGGTGCAGGTCTGGCGCCAGCGAGCTGGCCTCGCAGTAGGTCGAGTAGCTCTGCGACAGGCCGCGGCCGCGAGAGTAGCGGTTCGGGTTGCGCCTGATCATCGCCTGCATGTATGCGTTGCGCACCGCAGTCTGCACCTGCAAGACGGAAATGTAAGGAGAAGATGACAAAACAAAAACAAACATATTAAACTAATGATATTGTAGATAACAGGCGACAATAGGCGCAATAAGTACACGTCTGCAGCGGCACCGAAAGTTTCGCATGTTGCGCTCAACCGTAGAGTGTACAGAATACACGAGAGAACGGGATAGTGAAGCCTTTCAGCCACGTGCCTTCTTCCTCTTGCTGAGGAAGTCGAAAGCGAAAAACATTAAGAATAGCCCACGTTTAATAGTCCGATTCTATCGTGCTAAATTCGGCACTGCTTCGCTTCGGGGAGGCGGCACGAGAGTACGGTTTGCTGCCCTACACTGAGGTTAAGGAAAAGGGGGAACAGGAAGATGGAGAGAGAGAGAGAGTGGGCAATGTACGCGCACAGTAGCACACACCACAGGACTGCAATCGGTCCATTGTCCTTCAAAAATGTAGTACAGCTACATGTAGTCATTGCCCTAGGACCATTGTCCTTCAAAAATGTAGTACAGCACGAATAGCTTTCTGCGCCATAGACGGTTGTGGCCAGGGTTCAAGAATTTTTGTTTTAGGAAGTGAACTAGAGTCTAGTCGGCTTAGTGTTGTCTTGAAGAGGTGCGCTGGACGTCGCGTTGAGGGAAAGTTCAACGGCTGCTCGGTAGTTTCTTCCGACTCACAACTGTTGCACGTTGATGTATTCGCTGCTTTGAACAAGGCAGTCGCAAAACAGCCCGAGCCGGTTTTTAGTCTTACTAAGTTAATAAGAGCCCGCGCTCACAAAAACTTCTTACGGTAAAACTGTCCGTGGCAACAGATTTCAGCAAACCGCGTTTTCGGACATATTAATTAACGAAGGTGGCCGATGGCAAAGAGCACCTGCGATAGAAAAAGAATCTTCATGAATTTGGTTGCCCTTTTTACGAACAGTTATCGTGAGATATATTACTTCAGCCACTGCACGGAAAATATTACCCCGCCCTCTTTGTGTGCAGTTACCAAAAGAAAAAAAAAATGAAATCTCTTAAGAATGCGACCTGTTTCTTTTAGAGCTACCTCACAGCAATCACTGATCAACCTGTATGACTCAGAAAGCGACTGACTGCACCTTTTCTTACAAAGTGGTCTTTCTCTTAGGAGCAACGTTAATGAGAGAAAATAAAGATGCGTAAGAGACGGAGGACATACAAAGACGCCAGCAAAGGCCACTCGCATCTCTGCCAATGACACGCGTAAGGACATGTGCAAATAAGAAGCGCCAATGGCTCGATGGGGTCGAGTTTCTCGAAGGCAGCTTGCCAGCGCACTCAGCGACATTGCCAGATCTCGCTGGCACAATGCAAAGCCCCCCAACGGTGCTTCAGCTTACGTAAGTATTCGGCGGCGACGGGAATCGAATGAACGACGCTACAGACGACGAAAGTGTTGCAAAAGGGCAACCGGTCACAGCTTACGGCATTTTGACCCTTCGAGCAGTGACGTCGCCGTCTTTTTTGCATTTATGCCACACTCGTGCCTATATATATATATGAAACGCGACGAGGACAAAGGAACCGGAGGAGTGCTGCCCGACAACGACATGCGTTTGGCCCGGAATCCTGACAATAAGTCTTCTTTGGTCGTGGTATTCAGCCCCTCGGGAAAGAGTCGGCGCCGCGTAAACAGGTCCCGGGTGCCGCGTTCGACCGCTTCGCATTCGAGGAATGTAAAGGACCCGAGGCCGCGTGCGGGCAAAAGCGAAGGAGCGTGCACCTCGCGTCTCAACGGAACCGCCGGGATATGCGTCGGCTTACGATGACGTCGAAGCTGTCGCCTTCGAGGATTTCGGGGTCTTCGACCAGCTTCGGCAGCGCAATGTCCTTACTTGCCGTTTCCTCTTTGCCACTTGGCGGCCCACGCGCATGCAGCATGCAGGGGTGCCTCGACTCGTCCGAGGGGGCGCACAGAACGGTAGCGGGATCAGCGACATTCGGTGGGGCTAGCGAACTGGCACTTGTTGTGGCGGCTGCAATTCGCGTTTCTTTCTTTTGCTGCACTTGCTTTCCTTTTTCCCGTTCTAATGGGGTTAATATTGCTGCGTAGCCGTTCCAGAGCACGTTAAATATTTATGGTAGTACCACGGAGGTGCCAGTGAAAGAACTACTATAGCGCAAGTGCCATCCGTGTGCCTCCCTTGTTTTGGTCCGAGAAGCCTTAGTAATGAGATGATGGTGGCGCTCTGTATATTTCCAAGGAAGGTTCGGGTCGCGTACAGTATGGCGCGAGGATGACGCGTTGGGCGGACAGAAATGCTGAAGACACCGCGATGTCCGGACACGGCGTCAGTTCTATCCGCAGTATATACCGTACACGTAATGAATTATTACCAAACATCGCAATAAGTCAAGGGATCTCGTGGTTGGTATGCGCTTGGATATTGAGCTTCTGTAGGCCATATCGACGTGTGTCGCGACAATAGATGCCTAAAAGCAAGGTGTCTGGAACGCATAAATGAAATGGGTGAGCAGTTATCAATAACATTTGCAAATTGTTTGCGAAGAGAACATGATCATTTATGTTGTTTAAATTCCGACATCGACCTTTCGCAATGCAGTTAAGCTTGGTGGTTTTCGGTAATGTATGAGCGAACGTGGAAGGAGCAGTGTTGAAGATTCATTTTTTTTTGGCACACTAAAGGTGAGGCAGCATTCATATATATATATATATATATATATATATATATATATATATATATATATATATATATATATATATATATATATATATTTTGAATGGGCACATGAGCTTCAACAACTTTCAATTAGCGACGTCGAGAGGGTACGTCCTTCTAATAACATGCTTACTTGCGGCACTTACTCGCAACTTCCTTGCTGCGTTATAGGAGCGTTTTAATCCTTCACAAGGACACTGCTATAACGCAGCGAAGACGTTACGACCAAGTGCCGCAAATATGCATTTCAATAACATGGCCCACCCTCTCGACGTTGCTAACTAAAAGTTGTTGAAATTCGGGTGCCGTTCTGAACTATTACTATTTGAAAATGCTGCCCGTTGAGTTACGTTAGTGCACGGCGGTGCAGTTAGATGGACAGCCGAAGGGGCAACGTCTAAAGTTATGTAAAAAAAATCATCTAGGGTTTTTATTTTCCAAAACCACGATCTCATTATGAGGCACACCGTAGTGGGGGGGCTCCGGATTTTTTGTTTTCGACTAAGTGGGGTTTTTTAACGTTCACACAGTGCAGGGTACACGGGCGTTTTCACATTTCGCCCCCATCAAAATGCGGCCGCCGCGGCCGGGATTTGACACCGCGACCTCGTGCCTAGCAGCGCAACGCCAAATCCACTAAAGCATCCACAGAAGCTATGTACAAGATTAACGGACACGGCGTACGTGAAGAAGCGCCCGCTTTCACATTTCTGAAATGCCCCAACATTCCTTTTGCGAATTCGCTTTGGTTTAGTTCGCGCGCCTTTGGATATAAGGTTTCATGCAAACGGACATGCAATAGACCAGGGGAAGAATTCATAAAAGTTTTTGTTCGTAAATGCTCTTTTTCACTGTCCGACTGATTTGGCTAATGATATGTCTAGCATCAGGATTGGCTGGAATTATATCTTACGAACAATTATAACGTAAAAGCTTCTTGTGAGTACGAGCCCACAGGAACGATTCCCCAACGTTTTCGTCCGTAAGTTCTGTTTGCCATTGGCCGACAAGAACGCTCATGTGCTCAGAGTTACGTACATCTCAAAGAACCCCAGGTGGTCAAAAGTATACCGCAGCCCTCCACACCACCACCTCTCATAACCTCTACGTTGCTCTGGGAATTTAAACGCCATGAATAAATCATTAAATCGCCCTCCAGAGCCGATAAAATATGCGGCATCAATATTGGCTGACATTCCGCCCGAAGAGCATTTCTATAGTAAGAGTTCTTTGCCGAATACGGGCCCGCAACACAATTCTTCACTTACCTCCGAGTTGACGAAGCAGTAGAGGATCGAGACGGAGAGACCCTGCGGGAAAATGAGAGGAAGGAAAAGAAATGCCGGAGGTGTGAATAAACAGCGAATTACCCCGTAAACGTTAATTGGGTCTATGCTGCGCAGTAGCCTGAGGTTATTTGCAACTGCACCTAGAACGCATGGCACTGAAAGAATGCCGATTGCTTTTCGCTGCCGGCTATCGCGCGTGAGGCTTGATTTGAAAGAACGGAGATTTCGCCGACCAAGTGGCAATTGTTGCTGGGTTCCCTTTGACGGTCGTCAACGCTACAGCCGAGACTCTGCCGCAAAAAGTGAAGCGAAGAGTAAGAACAGAGATCCAACGACCGAAGTTGAGGGCGTAGGTTATACCGCATGTGTACACAAAGTGTCACACTGCCTTAAAGAGGTTGCAAACCGTCATGGTATACTTCTTGTTTTTTTTTTCTGCGCCCAACAAACTTTCTAAGCTGTGCCTTCGAGTTTGCTGTGAAAGCAGACAAAGCTGCCGCACTAGGCATGAGAAGCCTTTTGTTAAGTGCTCTGAAAAAGTTGTCTACGCCACCGCCTTGTCTTGCGGGCAGTTGTATGTCGGCCAAACCGAACGTTGCGCGAACGATCGCTTAAGGTAATATGGGCAAAAAATAAACAAGGAGGAGTACAAGGGCTCACATATGGTGGCAAGTGTTACCGCGTGTGCGTGTGACGCTCGATTTTCGGGAGACAATAATTCTGAGCAGGAGAGGTAACGCTTCATCTGGACTTGCACTGGACGCGTTTTTTGTCAAGAAGAACAAAGATCGGTGTGTCAGTCAGCCAGACTGGCATGACTTGATTCTCAGTTCGAGTTATTTCGCAACGACCTTTGGTGTAGTGCATTTATGGCGCTAATTTACTTGTTCAAGTGGCAGTCAAGGCGCACGAACAATATCATGTGGGCTTCCGTTGAGCCAAGTGATAGTTAAGAAAAGGCGCCGCTACGTATTAATCAATTGGTATAAACAACAACAACAACAACAACAACAACAACAACAACAACAACAACAAAGGGTGCTCTTTAAACTCCTGCACTTGGGTGCATCACGTTTTAACTTGACAGCGTTAAGGGCCCTGTGTCGCAGAAAATCCGGCGCCGACGTCCCGCATCCGGCGTCGACCGTTACTTCGGTAAACATCATTACGTACCACGCATACCAAACCACTCTTCTATCACTAAAATTGCTCATACCTTGTCTTTCACTCTTTACAAAGTTATTCCTCGGTATTTTGAGACCGGCAGCCCACAAACAAATGTTATATAAAAACACAACAACACACCAACAACGCATATCTCTTACGTTAGATCTTCTCAGCCTTAAGTATTGAAAGGGCGAAACAATATCAGGAGATCGAGCCAAGCAACGGTTACATAAGTACGGTTGCCGGGAAGCATGAAAAACAATCAGGGGTCTTCGAGTGCTATCGCGTTCCACCCTTACAGGCGAAGCTTAAGCACCGTCCAAATTGTTATTTCCCTTCAACAGGATTCCGGCAATTTCTAGCGAGTATTTTGGAAGGTTCGAGGAGACGAGGCAGGTACACGCGGTGTTGCAGGTTCAGCGCTCCTAAACTAGCTTGCCTAGAAAAGCTACCTACCCTGCGGCAGAGGTGTTATTTCCGCAACAGTGAACTTAGTTCAGAAGAGATTAAGAGGCTTAAAAAGCGTTCAAGGCAAAGAGACCGTGAAATGAGCTCGCTTTCTTTTCGGCAGCTTTGTATATTTTTCCTTGATTGCATTTTGTGCGAACGACACTCTCACGATTAGTGAGATGCGCGCAAAGGGATTCTGGCTCCGGAAACTGATGCCCTAAAAATATAATTTAGAAAAATACCATTAAAATATGTAAATAAGCTCAGCTGAAGGCAACAAAAGTAATCAAGAAAGTGGTCAAGTCGACAATACCGCGTTGCTCTACGTGATGGCTAGATCACAACGCTCGATATTGAAGCAACGAAAGCGCGCTTCGTAGGCCGTGCCGCAATTTTCTAGCATGCGTGACCGTGCATGTGCATTTGCCTGCGCGTATACGTATTACTCGAAAACAAACGCCATCTTCTCAAGGCTGTGACGTCACTGTATGTTCGTTTGATGATGTTCATACTTCCGAGTTGTTTTACGTATGTACGATCGTGTACTTTTTGCACATGTGCCCGCGTCCGCACGTTTGCTGGTTTGTGCTTTTGTGTTCGCGTGCCAGCTAGCTTGTAAATGTCCATATCGTAACTGCATAATCAAAATCTTTTTTTTTCCTTGAAAGCTTCTTGCACTGCAATATAATCCTTGCGTAGGAGAAGCCCATCTAATAAAAAAAGCAGTAGATGGTTTGAAGTTTTAACTTAAAGCGACGGGAAGCGAAAGACGGGAGAAGACTAGGCGTCAGCACAGCCGTTAAGTGTAGAAAAAAAATGACTTAACTAGCTCAGAACACGTCAATTGAGTCGTCATGGGCTCGACCCCCTTCTCCTCCCCCCCCCCCCCCTTTTATTTTTTGCTCTTCGTGCTTCGAGTTAGGTTTAGACGTTCTTAAGTTTATTGGGATCACGACTGTGTTATGTTTATTGGCGCTCATTGTAATGCAGACGGTGCAAGGTGTCAGCTTAGCCTGTTTGAGCAGATATTCGAAATGTGAATCGATGTAGGAGTGCCACCCTTTTATCCGCTTCCCTTTAAATAGTAATGAAATAATTTCCTTTTTTCGTACTGCGGGTTTATTAATTATCATGTAAAATGCGCTGGTTCTAAACTACTTATTTTGTTCATGCTATAATCCCTACAATCACTGACTGGTGTTCGCATGTAAATAAAGTTATACCATTTGCTAACAGAAATCTCGGTTTCTTTAAACGCCACTTACGAAAAGCTCCTCTCCACGTAAAACTACTAGCATACAAATCGTTCATCAGACCTACATTTGAATACACCTCTGCTATCTGGTGCCCGCATGAAATTTACCTCACTAACACACTTGAAGCCTTACAAAATCGCGCTATTGGGTTCATTCACTCAGCATATTCTTACGACGTCAGCGCATCATCCTTAAAAGCAGACTCCGGTTTACCAACTCTTTCATATCGCCGTCGCATCACCAGCCTATCATTAGTTCAAAATTTTTATACAATCCTCTCGCCGTCACACCAAACATTTCACTGCCGCCACGAGCATCACGTCGCAAAGGTCATTCATTAAGTGTCGCTCGACCCCAAATTAACGCGCACTGTCCCTTTCTCGTCTACTTTTTTTCCCTCGTGTAATTGTAGACGAGAACGGCCTTCCTTAGGACATCGCTGCCATCACCAGTTCATCTGGAATCACGGAAGAAGTGTCAGTGATTTTCTCGTCTTAACTAATATTGTTTTAACTATTATTGTAATCCCAACCCTTATGTAATGCCACCGTGCGGAGTCTTTAAGGAATATGATATGCGCACGCTGATTATGCATGGTTAGACCGAACGAAAGAAAAATAATTTCTGATTCTACGCCTTTCTCGCCATTAGCGAAGAAGGCGTTGTTTGACCAATTGCTATTGGTCAAACTTTTTCGGGCTGCACCCACTGTGCCTGTCTGTCACGCAACGTCACAAAGCCGCGAAAACTCACCGCGTCAAAGTGACGTGTACGTGTTGAAGACGCATTAATATGCCGAAAGAAGTTGAAAGTTTTTCTGAATATCCGGGCACTTCTCCGTTCTGAAAGGAATAGAAGACGACTACCCGCCCGATCGCTGTGGCACTCGCTACTTGGAGCTGCCGGGGAGTTTGAATTTATTTGCGTATAATAAAAGATTTTGCGTGGTCGTATAACGTTACCGATACCTATCAGCCCGTATACAACATTTTCCTGCCAACTCTACTCTGCTAAGTATCCATTTTAGTGGAATTTGAAACCTTCCGTGGTGCGCCACGCGATTTTCGCCCAGCCAGCGCAAGCTAAGTAAGGGGAAGCTGACCAATCGCAGACGCCGGCACCGCCCTCCTCACCCGGTTATGTACTTTCACTGTGCTGGCTCGGCCCCGTTGAAACTCTCCCCACTTGAGCGTGCTCCTCGCCTCTTCCCAGCCAGTTAGATAAGAAAGACTGCTCAATGTAGGCAATGCTATTCACTTTGAAAGCAAAAGAAAATGACATCCCGTAAACGAGAAGCGCATTTGATTAGACTTTTCAAACAACGCTGCTGGTTACCGCCCGGTGTTTGCGTCAGTGGTTACGTAAATTTGACGTCAGGAGATTGGAATAAAGACAGACCACAATAATTTTACGTTATAGGACCCCTGATCTGAACAGTAGCTCCAAGTTGCACATTATCTTTAAGTGCAACAAATTTCGTGCACATCCGTACAGTGAGGTCTAAATAACAGCATCTCTGCACCGTACATGCATTTGAACAGGCTGTAAATACGAGACGAAACTTCTTGTTCGTCGGTGGAAGCTACCTACTTGTCTGTGGGACTTCTACGTTCGATATAAACCACGTGTTTTGCCAGCAGGCACAAGTGCGTAGTACAGCTGCATTTCGACTACGATGGGCTCATGTACAGTCTAGCCAGCTTCGGCGTCGGAAGGATGCAGTTTTAGTTTGTTTGTAGCTTTCCTTCTTAAATTCACGTGTATTACGACTTCTAGGCCAACGACATTCTCAAGTCTTGGCGGCACTGTAACTTACGACACATTAGTTATATACAGCAAAATAAATTTCAAGGACGATAGCGGAATTTGATTGATTAAGAATGCAAAGAAGATCAGTAGCTGCAGAGAACTGTATTTATATATGCACCATGATTTCCGCATCAAAAAGGCTCCATCATATATGTCGAGTATTACAGCCGTGCATCTTAATAGAAAGTTGCGTGTTTTAACGCGATAGCGTTAAGGGCCCCGTATCGCAAAAAATCCGGCGTTGGCGTCCCCCGTCCGGCGCCCCGCGCCCAGCGTCGACGGTCTGTTCGGTAAAAATAATTCCGGAATACGCATACCCAACCACTCTTCCACCCCATAGTTCCTCATACCTCGTCTTTCATTCTTTACGAAGTTATTCCTCGGAATTTTGAGAACGGCAGCCCACAAACAAATGTTATCAAAAAAAAAAAAAAGAAAACACCGACAGCGCATATCTTTTATGTTAGATCGTCTCAGACAGAAATATTAAAAGTGCGAAATAATATCACGAGATCAACCTACGCAATGATTACATAAGTAAAGTTGCCGGGAAGCATGGGAAAACAGTTAGGGGTCTTTGAGTGCTATCGCGTTCCCCCCCCCCCCCCAGAGGCGAAGCTTAAGCATCCTCCAAATTTTCTTTGTGCTACACGCAACTGTCGTTCATCTTGGACGCGTTGACACGTCACACTGCTACGGCTGAAATGTTTCCTAACAGTTAGTCGCCCAAAAGTGTTGGTCAACACTTATGTTTCCTAACAATATTCGCACTGCATCAACTCGAACTGACTGTCGGCAACA
This sequence comes from Dermacentor andersoni, assembly GCF_023375885.2. Classification (NCBI taxonomy): domain Eukaryota; kingdom Metazoa; phylum Arthropoda; class Arachnida; order Ixodida; family Ixodidae; genus Dermacentor; species Dermacentor andersoni. The sequence continues at coordinate 28,175,052 of NC_092815.1, forward strand.
TCAACAATGTCACCTGTGTGTGACCGATTTCTGCAACCCTTTCTTGCCACTTGTTTCTTTTCTCTTTTCTAAATGTATCTTGCGGCGTGTCCTAAATTTCTCCTACGCCTTTTCCTTAGGTGCCACTCTTACAAAACACATGCAACAAAGCTTCTCTGGTTGTTGCTTCATCTTTTTAATGCGAACCTTCTCGTATTTTGTAACGGTGACTGCTGTCGAGTGCTCCTTTTGCCACTGCCTTGGTGAATATCGTATACACAGGACAGCACTAGCACGACAGCACACAAATCGGCTTATATAGTGTATATATATCGCCATCTGTGCTACCCTTACAGAGATACCGGTGACCTGCTCTGTTCTCCTCGGAATTGCGCGGTGAAACCACAAACGGCGCCCAAATATTCTCACTGTAACCAATATACGCCTCGAAGCCCGTAATTTCTTCATTTCTACTTTCTACGCTTTCTTCCACGTTGTTTGGCACGTGTACTCGGTTGGCCTCTCGCCGAGTAATCTTGGGCCGATCCCGAAGGCTGTGCAACAGTAAACTGCGCTGATCTCAGAGGCAGTGTAAATGGCCACCGCATGGAGCACATGGACTTCTTGGTGGAGCTACCGCGGCTAATTACCCTCTCAGTATAAAACTGCCCCATCAAGAACGGGAACCGTATTCCACGCTCACGAGATGCCGCGCGATCCTCGCACGCTCGCAACAAGTGGCGCGCTGTCTAAAAGCGCTTCTCGCCGAAGCCGTCACGACATGCCGCACTGCTTTTTGTCGTAATAAGTATGCAGCTATCTCTGTCACGCACATATAGCGACGTAACGTGCTAGCACTATAGGCTTAGAAACGATCGATCAATCTGTCGGTGAAGAGAATATTTCGTGCCGCGAAATTCGAGGTAGCGGCGAGATAAGACATTGCGAAAGTCTCTTGCGCAGTCCATGCTTCTCAAGTATAAAACCCTCTTTAAAGGCGATGAAAGGACCGCATAAAAGCGTGCGGATATGCCGCATCCACGGGCACTGCTGCGTCAGCACGTCGACGTTACGCGTTGCCCAAGCGCTGGCCGCCAAGTCTGCTGCTTTTTTTGAAAGTGTTACGTTTCGCCTACGACGCGCGGTATAGCCGGCGCGGATGCAACGGACGCCGGGGCTTCGTTCAAAGCGGCGGACATTTTGGCCCGTTCGGAGCTCCCGCAAAGCCTCCCCGCCAAGCGCGTCCAGGCGTGTTTCAGTGCCACGTGTCTTCGTGTGTGCGTGTGTGTGTGTGTGCCCACGCTTGTCAAAGCGCGGCAGCCGGGGAGAGGAGCTCCCCAAGTGTGAAGCGAGGAGGTCTGACAGGCGCCAGCTTGGCGATGCGTCACTACACTCGTCTCAACGTGTCTCTCAGTCTGTCCGTACCCGCCGTCACGTGGTCTCGTCACGAGGCCTTCCTCTTGCCCTCAACTCCGAGAGTATAAGAGCAGCTGCCCCCGGACGCCAAGAGAGAGGCTCCGATTTCTTCCGTTGAGTTACGTGCTCTCCCGTCTCTCCACTTCGGTCGACCTGACCGCCCGCTCTTTTGCGATGTTAGAATAAACAAGTTGTTCTGTTACCAGTCGACTCATGCTTTGCCGGGACCTTCGGATGCTTCCAGTTGTGCCCCAGGCCGCCAGGCCAACGCTACCCTTGGGGCTTGCGACCCATTTGCAATAACGGGCGTCAGCACTGAGTTTCCAACAACTCGTGCCAGCGGTGCGATTACAACAAAAGCTTTCCAGGAACACATTCTAGAAGAGTTGGTTTGATGTGGTGAGAGTGACACCGATAGCACCTTGTGGCGCTGTAACGTAAAACTTTTCCAAACTTTTCTATTCGAATTCTGCAGTCAGCCCTCCACGATTGGTCAAAAAATCTTCGAGCCACCCTCACATTGCCTGTCTGTCACGCGATGACACGAAAACCGCGATAGCTCCCCATCTGATATGACGTGTTGTTCAGACTGATTATGCATGAATATACCGAGCAAAAGAAAAATATTTATTTCTGATATGATGTCTTTTTGCCGTTAGCCTTCTGCTATTGGTCAAAAGTTTTCGGGCTGCACCCACTTCACCTGTCGGTAAAGCAAAGTCACGAAACCGCGGAAACTCACGCATCAATGTGACGTGTACACGTTAAAGATGCATTAGTATGTTGAACAAAACCGACTTTCCTTCTGAATAGTCGGAGACGGCCAAAGGAATAGAAGATGGCTGCCCGCCGATCGCCGGAGAGCACGTATTTATTTGCGTACAATAAGACTTTCTGCGTGGCAGTATAACGTTATCGAGCCCTTTGGGCACCTATGCGACATCGCTGTGCCAACTTTTCTGTGCTCGGGCTGCGTTTTAGCGGCATTCTTAGCCTTTTATTGGACTCCGCCATAATTTTCGACCAGCCATCGCAAGCTAAGTAAGGGGAAACGGACCAATCACAGGCGCCGGCACCACCCTCCTCATCCGGTTATCTATCGTCACTGCGCTGGCTCGGCCCCATCGAAAACCTCTCCACTTGAGCGCGTTCCTCGCCTCTTGCCAGCCAATTAGATAATAAAAACTTTAGTGCAGGCAATGGTATTTGTTTTCAAAAAGAACAAAAGTGACCTGTTATAAACTAGGAGAGCTTTTGATTGGACTGCTTCAGGCAGCGCTGCGGGTCACCGCCCGATGCTTGCGTTGGTGGTTGCGTAAATTTTACGTCAGGAGATTAGAATAAACACAGATTGGGATAGTTTTATGTTATAGGGCCCTTGGTTGCACGACTGTGGACAACGTTGATAAACTTGTACTCCTCTATGTCAGTGCATATAGATGTGGCACAAAGGGCTCTGAACACGAAAAGACAACACAAAAGCATATATTCTTTCCATCTTGTATTAGCGCAACCCAAGGCATCTTCTTACGTGATCAGTGTGACTGAAAGGGCTATCATGCAGATACGGGATGAACATTAACTGATGAGAACACGTAGAAATTTAAGACACATCTTTAGCTATAGCTACAGCTGAGCAGCATGCCTCAAATAAAAGTGAAACATAAAACACTTTTATGCGACCGCCGCTTAACAGGCTTTGTTAAATTTCTTTCATGTAAGAAAAAAAGAAGTTACTTTCAACTCCTTGACGGGCGCCCCTTCCGGTTTCAGTTTCGCAATATTTGAGTAAAAAGTGGCCAGAATGAAACTGAAAATATTTATGTATAGTGTTTACAAAGTTGTGACATAGAAAGTAAAATAGATATCACTATTTTGTTAACTGTGTCTACCAGATCGCGTAAATAGGACAGTGATGATCCATTTTACAGTGCTCTGAAATATTCCAATAAGTTGTGGATAGAACAATGGCCAAGCGCACATAAACCAGGTAACAAAACAGGCGACGAAAGAGCGTTTCGACATTTTTTGTGTTGTTTCTGGATAGCGACGAACGTAGGTAAACTAAGATAGGCAGGAGGAAGATTGGTTTTATCAAACAAAACTGCCAATATACACCCAATTTTACATTTGAAGCAGTGCTAGGTGCGGAACATTAAAAAATAATAATTGTAAATAATTTTGCTTCAGTCCAGATAGGCTCATTGAAGTCGATGAATTTAGGCTCATTGAAGCTGAATTCACAAAGCTTTCTGTTCGTAACTGCTGTTGGCCATCGGCTGGCTGCCTCTGCTAATGATACGTCGAATATCAGCATTGGCAGGCACTAGCTCTCACAAACAATGCTTAAACTTTTTGTTTTTCTGTCTGTATGAATACGGGCCCCGATTCGGCATCACCAAAAAAAAAAAAAAGAACGCAGAGCGCTATACTTGACCAACTTCAGCAGGGATAATATGTCATAGGATATCATAATTTCTTTAGCCATATTTGTCTTCATTACGATTAATATGTGCTCGCCAAAGTCTTCCAGGTACTCGGATTACGACGTATGTTCAGTAGATAATGACACATACCACGTGCAAGGATTATTACTTCATGTTAAGAAAAATTGTGCTACGTCCAGCAGCGTGCAATTCGTGATGGAACATTATCGTATGTGCTTCTTAAATCCGTGCTGCCATCACCAAACGAAGCCGCAAATGAAACGATTTCGCAATAATCCACGTGCATGTATATAATGTGCGGCAAGGCGAAACAGACCGAGGCATAAGAACTAACGACCGAAGGACGCCGCAAATGATTTCTGCGTGGTTTCCCGAAAATATTTATCTCCCGATGCAAGACAGAGTCTTAGCTCCGAGGGAAGTATATTTAGGTAGTTCGCAATCTGCCCTCAAAAATTTCACAGCGCCTGTGTACAGCGTAAATAACTTCTGGCATTAAAAAAGACTAAAGTGTGGATAACGATAAAAATGTGAAGAGAGAGAGAGAGCGCCTCCAAACAAATGCGCCAGATCGTTGCCCTTAAGCTTGGTCATTTCTATATAATCTGCAACCAAAAGATTAATTCGGTTGTGAAAGCGCCCAGTGTGAAGGGAAGCGCCAGTGGTCTTACCATATTAACGAAATGTTTTTTTTTCCATACAATTCCACTCATTTTGGATGATCCGTCTTGCTGATATGTTAATCCAAGGGATAGTGGGGGCGTCGCTTTGCGCGAACCAATGAGGAAGGGCGCGAAGGAGTGTAAAATTGAAAGTTCCGTTACAAAATGCGGTCGGTAATTGGCATTTGAGCAGTGAACGGCAGCAGATGTGCCACAACGAACCTTGCTTATATACTAACGCTTGATGAGCAGTTCGTGCCCAAGAGTATACTTATAATCGTTGTGAGACTTGGTCGGTTTGATATCAAGGTGAAGCAATAATAGCGGTTCTCGCACGCAAGTCACGGCTAATACGCATGGAACATTTTACTCTTGAAAGAATTTAGCGACGGTTGAAAAGAATCTGCACGAGTTATACAGTAAGCTGCCTCAGAGTTTTCCTATGTATACATTGTGGAGCAAAATACATTTCTTGAAAAGGGATAGAAAAAAGGAAGACAGTGAAGCGCCAAACTGGCGCTTCACTGTCTTTCTTTCTTCTGTCCCTTTTCAAGAAATGTATTTTGCGCCACAAAGTATACCTAGGAAATCTAAGCACCAACTTGCCCAAGAAGAAGTCCTTTTGCCTCAGAGTAAGTGGCAATAAGGGGTGGGATGACAATGGCGATAAGTCTGTGCTCGTTTGTGCGTGCATGGTGCGAACTTTTCTTCTCTCTTTCTTGTTATATTTCAATTCCCTTTTCCCCTCTCTCCTAGTGCAGGATAGCCGACCGGACAAAGCCTGGTTAACCTCCTTGCCTCTCGTTATCACTCCCCTTACCCTCTCGTGCAAGATTTCCTCTTGGTCACTCGGCAGCAAGCAGCGCGGCAACTTACTCACTTGCGGTAAGCTTAAAGGATTGCCCGGTCAATTTACAAACAGATACGAATGGTCTTGGAAGAAAGCGGGTATGCACTTTTACTCTTTAAGCGGTAGCAGCAGTAATGCGAGCACGTATTTCTCATTTAATTGTTGAACTTGGGACTTGTTGAATGTACCGCGTAAAGACAGAACGCACTCTGAGCATGACGTCACACGTGTCTGTGTCGTGCGATCGAGGCATGCTTTGTTGTGATAACTCAACCACACAGGCTTTGCTAGTGCAACATTTCTTTTTCTTCTGAACTTCGCGCTGGAAGCTGGTTTGTTCAATAAAGGCCGGGTAACACTGGCCGACAACAAACACGACATCAATGACACCATCGCCAACGATCGGCGGACTAGTCGGCAGACGATGTGGCTGAGAGGCGTTATGACGTTAATGGCGCTAATGGCGTCGACGCGATCGACGACGAGTAGAATGACAAGCTTTCGGGCCGACCACGCCAACGGAGCCATTCTGTTGGCCCTCGTTCAGCCGGTCTTCGCCCGACCGGCCATTGAGCGCGAATATCACTACGAAAACGCGATTGCCGCAGTGACTTTGCTTTCATATATTTATTATCGCTCGAGCCAAGTAGAAACTACCTCCCGAAGTTGAAAAGCACGATTGTCAGCCCTTCCTAAACGTCTGCGTCGAGTTCGAGCCGCTGTCAGTCTCGTTGAGTGGAGATAACGCCTAGCACAGCCGACAATTTCGTGCGCCTGCCAGCGCCGCACCTCATCTAAAGCACGAACAATCAGGACTAAGGAAACTTTCTTTATAGCTTTGTTCTGGCCATAATGACCTGAAATGAACAACTTCTCGCTTTGTACGGTGCGCACAAAAGAAGCTGGAAGCGGCGACAGGGCTACGAGTCGCCATCGGTACACATCAGCGTTCTCGATCGAAGGCTGCCGGTCCGTCACTTTCTCCGGCGCTTCCATCATGAACAAAATGCGACTACGTATAGTGGCACATCTGCATGCATTGCTATGCTGACACGTTTTCTAGTTGCCGAGATGCACTGTTTACCTCTTAGGTGAAACGGGCAAGACGTGATGGTTTCTTCCATACTGTATATTATATGAGCATACATAAATATATCAGCAACGTAAACAATCGCCTCGCTCAGTTGCCATGTGAGTATACAGAAAGCATCGGTGTCATCGCGAGGGAGCTACGGGTTCGCTATGTGAGCGCTTATACGCGCATAGTTTCCTCTAAACATACTTCATCAAACACACAAATCGCATGTATAATGCAAGATAACCACCTATCATCTTGCCTACAAGATATTTGCCTACAAAGTATTTACTAAGGTAATCGCAAATAGAAGCAGGAACACCTTAGACTTCTGTCAACCAAGGGACCAGGCAGGATTCCGTAAAGGCTACTCAACAATAGACCATATTCACGCTATCAATCAGGTGATAGAGAAATGTACAGAATATAACCAATCCTTATATATAGCTTTCATTGATTACGAGAAAGCGTTTGATTCAGTTCAAAGCTTAGCAGTCACGGAGGCATTGCGTAGTCAGGGTGTAGGCGAGCCGTATGTAAAAATACTGAACGATATCTATAGCGTCTCCACACCCACCGTATTCCTCCATTAAAAAAAAGCAACAAAATCCAAATAAAGAAAGGCGTCAGGCAGGGAGATACGATCTCTCGAATGCTATTCGCAGCATGTTTACAGGAGGTATTCAGAGACCTGGATTGAGAAGAATTGGGGATAAGAGTTAATGGAGAATACCTTAGTAACTTCCGATTCGCTGATGATATTGCCTTGCTTAGTAACTCAGGGGACCAATTGCAATGCATGCTCACCGACCTGGAGAGGTAAAGTAGAAGGGGGGGGGGGGGGGTCTGAAATTATTCTGCAGAAAACTAAAGTAATGTTCAACTGTCTCGGAAGAGCACAGCAGTTTACGATAGGTAGCGAGGCACTGGAAGTGGTAAGGAAATGCATCTACTTAGGGCAGGTAGTGACCGCGGATCCGGATCATGAGACTGAAATAATCAGAAGATTAAGAATCGGCTGGGGTGCGTGGCAGTCATTCTCAGAATATGAACAGCAGGTTGCCATTATCCCTCAAGAGAAAAGTGTATAACGGCCGTGTCTTACAAGTACTCACGTACGGGGCAGAAACTTGGAGGCTTACGAAAAGGGTTCTACTTAAATTGAGGACGGTGCAGCGAGCTATGGAAAGAAGACTGATGGGTGTAACGTTAAGGGATAAGAAAAGAGCAGATTGGGTGAGGGAACAAACGCGAGTTAATGACATCTTAGTTGAAATCAGGAAATGGGCATGGGCAGGACATGTAATGAGGAGGGAAGATAACCGAGGGTCATTAAGGGTTACGGACTGGATTCCAAGGGAAGGGAATCGTAGCAGGGGGTGGCAGAAAGTTAGGTGAGCGGATGAGATTAAGAAGTTTGCAGGGACAACATGGCCACAATTAGTACATGACCGGGGTAGTTGGTGAAGTATGGGAGACGCCTTCGCCCAGCAGTGGGCATAACCAGGCTGATGATGATGATTATGATGCTGATGCTGATGATGATGATGACGACGACGACGATGATCATGATGATGATGAACCACCTATCAAAGCCAACAACTCCCGGTCGTCTTTTCGAAAGGGCCCAGCCGCTCATATCAGCTCGTCTCAGTGCGATGCGACGCCGCTCTATAGGCGCAAATCAGTTTGTTTTGCAGTATTTCGTCATTATTTCATGCCAGCGCTGCGCGGTGTACTCTGTATTTGAGGCAAACCACGAACAGTGGACGCAGCGTGCATGCGTAAATTGAACTGATTTCCGGAGTTTTACGTGCCAAAGCACGATTAATTTTGATCACCAGGGAATCTTTAAAGTGCCCACAATGCACGGGACGCGGGCGTTCTTGCACTTCGCCGCCATCGAAATGCGGCCGCCGCGGCCGGGATTTGATCCCGAGACGTCGTGCTTATAGCAGTGCATGAAGCCCTATAGCCCGTAAGCCACCGCGGTGGGTGCGTGCAGACGTAAAGGAACGCACCGCTCGATTAAATCGGCATTCGAACCCTGGCTACGCCACTGCTCAGGCTATTCTCTTCTTGACATTGAACATTTTATATATAGCTTTGGGAAAAGTTGGCGGCAAAAAATTTCCCAGCGTTTCCACATACACAAAAGCAAGGAAGTGAATTATAGTTACCCAAACGAAGGTATGCCAGAGTTGTTTTGTTCTCCTGAAAAACACTACGTTTATTGACATGTGAAAAATTCCGTTACGCTAGAACTGTTCGTAATGTCCTTATAGCGAACCTAAGTGGTCGGAGAATGGCAAACATCACTTTCGAAAAAAAAAAAGAAAAGAAATAGTGCCATTCCACTCTGCGAAGAAGGATTGTTGGGATGACTATATTCACAAATATATTCATTTATATGGTTATTGCTATATTGATTGAATAAATACACATTCACGTAATTTCGTGGCTTTTATCGTGATTATTTTGTCTCATTCGTTACCGCAGTGACTAAAGCTTTGCGGTCTTTGTGGTACGCAGCGATCGGTTGTACTGCTATGCTAGAGACGTTCTTGCCAAATGTTATATCTATACACGACCGGTGACGCGTGGTCGGCACATTGACGTCCGTGTAGCACTCAATTCCAAACCGTCCCATCAGGAAGGATGCAGTCCACTTGCCGTCGGGGCGCGCTGCGTCGACGTTAAAGTCGACGATTGGTGGGTACACGATTGCGTTTTGTTATGCTTTTCGATCCTCCAATGGGAGCGAAGGAGCGCCACCATCCCACGTTTTATATGTGGCCATGAAGGTCATGCGTCAAAACATGGTCGATAAGATGATAACATTCAGAGCGACCACCGCGGCTGATAACATCACGCGGAAATGGTAATGTACTTTACACATAGAAAGAAGATGATAACTATAAGAGTGACGGCCACGACGTTTTTTTTTTTTTTCGCGCATGCGTATGGGTTTGCGCCGGAGGAGTTTTTGGCGTACAGGTGACAGACGGACGGACGGACGGACGGACAGACGAATCGGGTAGCCATATACAGCTTCGCTGTAAAAAAAAGAAATGCGTACTTGGATTCGGCCCCGGATCCTTTATTATAATCGCCTATATATAGAGACACCAAATACGCGAAAATGCCAGCGAATGGTCGGGCTCTATTATATTAAAATCCACCGTTACCGTAATTTCAAACTACCAGAAAAGCGTGACGTACCACGTGTTGTTTGGCTTGGAAATATTGCGTTATGCGCGGCAAACCGTCGACCTTAGCTGATATTCTGATGGCTTATGCTCTCGTTTCGGAGCCCCGGGACAGCTAACGGAAGCATTCGGATACGAAATCCACACGCTAGCAATCATCGTAAATGCGGCCAAAATCCGCTTTGGTGCGGGCGAGCCTCGTTATGTGCCGCCTGTTTGCTTGGCGTCCCCATTCCTCATATTTCCCCCAGTCGCTTTCTCCTATATGCTGCTTAGTAAGCAAGTGTCTAAGGCATAGCTCTTGAAAAGAGGCAATATTCATCTCGTTATCCTCCCAGGTTCCCATTTCATCTCATTTTCATCTGGGTGCACGAATCCGCGATATTCTGCTTTCGCCCGTAACAGTGATTCTGCCAGAGCGACACAGCACGCGTGCCTGGCTCTGTTTGTACGCGTGTGTGGCCGTGTGAGAGCGCGCGCACGCATGGCGTGTTTTTTTGCCTTTTGCTCGCGCTTGTGTGTTCCTTGATGTGAGAGTGCGCATAGCGCAGCGTTAACGAGGAAACAGTGTTTAGTGAGCCACGTGTTTTGCTATGCGCCAGCTGGTGCTCAATGAGGCGAAACGAACACGTTGTACTCTGGGATCTTCCGTTCTATTACAATGTGGCATCACAGATGATGAGGGCAAACGTCGTATGCAATTATTCCGCGAAGGGGAAACGAGTCAGGGAAGCAAGGGTGAAACCACCCGCCTACGAAATGGAAGACATTTTATGAGTATAGTGTTGCAGAGGACTGAACAGGCATCGGCTGCAACAGAACGAAACATAAGACAAAAAGAAAATGAATACCAGCTCCTTATCTCGCAGGAAACTAATTTAGGCATTGTCAACTCCCTTTTTTTTGCTCATACCTACTACAGGGTGAAAGAAACGAATATTAAAAAATAAGAATAATGCGCTCGCCGAACGTGTTCTAAAGCTGACTACGCTTGACTGTCATTTCGAAGTGACAGTCAGGGGTGTTAGGTTACACCATCATCATCATCATCATCATCATCAGCATCATCATCATCATCATGGTTACGCCCACTGCAGGGCAAAGGCCTCTCTCATACTTCTCCAACTACCCCGGTCATGTACTAATTGTGGCCATGTTGTCCCTGCGAACTTCTTAATCTCATACGCCCACCTAACTTTCTGCCGCACCCTGCTACGCTTCCCTTCCCTTAGAATCCAGTCCGTAACCCTTAATGACCATCGGTTATCTTCCCTCCTCATTACATGTCCTGCCCATGCCCATTTCTTTTTCTTGATTTCAGCTAAGATGTCATTAACCCGCGTTTCTTCCCTCACCCAATCTGCTCTTTTCTTACCCCTCAACGTTACACCCATCATTCTTCTTTCCATAGCTGGTTGCGTCGTCCTCAATTTAAGCAGAACCCTTTTCGTAAGTCTCCAGGTTTCTGCCCCGTACGTGAGTACTGGTAAGACACAGCTGTTATACACTTTTCTCTTGAGGGATAATGGCAACCTGCTGTTCATGATCTGAGAATGCCTGTCAAACGCCCCCGAGCCCATTCTTATTCTTCTGATTATTTCAGTCTCATGATCCGGATCCGCAGTCACTACCTGCCCTAAGTAGATGTATTCCCTTACCAATTCCGTTTCCTACAAAGTATTTACTAAGGTAATCGCTAATAGAATCAGGAGCACCTTAGACTTCCGTCAACCAAAGGACCAGGCAGGATTCCGTAAAGGCTACTCAACAATAGACCATATTCACACTATCAATCAGGTGATAGAGAAATGTGCGGAATATAACCGACCCTTATATATAGCTGTCATTGATTACGAGAAAGCATTTGATTCAGTCGAATCCTCACCAGTCATGGAGGCATTATGTAATCAGGGTGTAGACGAGCCGTGTGTAAAAACACTGCAAGATAGCTATAGCGGCTCCACAGCCACCGTAGTCCTCCATAAAGAAAGCAACAAAATCCCAATAAAGAAAGGCGTCAGGCAGGGAGATACGATCTCTCCAATGCTATCCACAGCGTGTTTATAGGAGGTATTCAGAGACCTGGATTGGGAAGAATTGGGGATAAGAGTTAATGGAGAATACCTTAGTAACTTGCGATTCGTTGATGATATTGCCTTGCTTAGTAACTCAGGGGACCAGCTGCAATGCATGCTCACTGACCTGGAGAGGCAAAGCAGAGGGGTGGTTCTAAAAATTAATCTGCAGAAAACTAAAGTAATGTTTAACAGTCTCAGAAGAGAACAGCAGTTTACGATAGGTAGCGAAGCTATATGTACAGTCTTCTTTTTCCTTTCCTCCAGTGTAGGGTAGCAAACCGGACGCTCGTCTGGTTGACCTCCTTACATTTCCTCTCTTTACTCTTTCCCTCTCTCTTTTCTTTTCAAGATTGGTTTTATTCGTTGCTTTTTTTACTTATATTTTCCTGCTGTTTCTTTCTTTCTTTTTTTTTTTTTTTTTTTGGTGTATGCGTGCGGCCGCATTCAGACCTCATGGTTGTCCCTGGGCACGGTAAATGAATTGTAGTAGGAATGAAGCAGCGCATGCAGCAGTGGGACACGGTCTGGGCGGGAGGTGCGAGCGCAGATCGCGAGCTGTTGACGCCAGCTGAGACTGTCTTTGCTGTGCCCGTCGTGCGATCTTTCCGCCTGCCGTCCAACTTTAGTAAACCCCCTTTCAATATGATTGATTGGTTGATTGATTGATTGATTGATTGATTGATTGATTGATTATTAGCTGAGAACATATAAACACAACGAATGACAGAGAGCATCAGACTAGTAATTGTAAATAAGAGACAAATAAACAAGTAAATAAGAAACAGACACCACACCTGCAGCTTGAAGATGAGGAATAAAAGAAAGAAAAGCGAAGCAGGGCACAACCCGTCACGACACCTACAGACTTTGAGCACTATAGACAAGAATCGATTCCCGTAGCAGGAAAGCATTGCGTAGAACGAATCCTTGGCCGTCCTGTCGACTCACAGCTCCACCTGTGCCACATCACCACATCTGATCCGCGACGTTTTAATGCTTTCGCTTTGTGTTTAATGCGTTTCCTTAGTACCGTGTCAAGGCACCGACAAACCAATCAATTTGTTTCTACTTTTTCGCCTACACATCGTGTAGAGAGAGGGAGAGGGAAGTAGAGGAGCAAATTTTCTAGCTTCGGTACCCCTGTCCGGGGCTAATGGGTGTTGAGGCGATGGTAAAGGGGCGAGAGGGATAGCTGGCACCGATACTGCACTTATGCATACAGAGGAGATTGGAAAGTTGCCATCCGATTCAAGACTGGTGCTCTCTTCTGTGAACATCCTTATCAAATTGTGCCCTGCGGCAACTATACTCTCTAAACATTTGTTTACTCTGCCATCAACTCCATCGTCCACGTATGTTTGCTCCGGTCTGTAGAGCGTTCGCAGAAAGAGTTTCAAGATGCCGTTGATACCTTTTTGCTCGATGGCACACCCGCATGCTGCGTCGCGAGTTCCTTTCATTGAAGTTTCCCTTAAGCCTCCGCGTCGTCCAGAAGGCCCGTAGGTTGCGGTGGCTGCACGCTGGGTTTGCCGAAAACTGTCGGAAGATTGAGTTTAAGGTACCGTTGCGAATCAGCCCGCGGCCGTTGATTAAAGTCCCTCGAGCGTAAGGCTGGCCTCTCTCGTTGCATAATTTGAACCGGTGTTCTCACCATGGAATACGCTAAAGCCGAGGTTTAGAGCACCTAGCTCCCTGTGCGAGTCATTATTTAACGCAACGTTTTCGGGAAGCAGGCCGGAAACAGCGCGGTCATTATAAACGACGCCTCGCATGCGTCGCGAAGAACGCTGCACCAGCTTGGGCGTCCTGTGAAACATCTCTGGAAGCACTTGTCCCGAATCAAGTGCGTACGAGTTTGTTTGGTCGGCCTCCTGTGGGCAATAATCAATCCGTATAGGCCTTAATCGCCATAAGTTGCTCGAATACTGACGAGGAGTGCGGAACTCAGTACCACTGAGGGATTAAGCACTCAGTTGTATGCAATAATCTGAGGTCAGTACCGTTAAAACAAGTTGAAGGCAGCGAGAAGGAAATGCAACGAAATGGCAGCGCTTGATTCAGTGCGACTAAAGCCTGTGAGAGTATCTGAAGGCAAAATCAGCGCGCTGTGAGAAGCCGACGCCGTCCAAACCCAAAATTCGTACATTCTTTGATGGGTGACAGGCGCTCTAGTAAAGATCACGCGTGAGCGGTTTCTATGGTAGTTATCTCTTTAGGAGCACCAAGGACTGGCAGAGCTGCTCTTCTCACAGTCGAACATTAGGTGTTGAAATCTATAAACTGCGTAACAAAATGGTGTAACATGACACTGTCAAATTAATGTGAAGTTTGTTTTTATATATGGCAATAATCTTTCGATACCCACACCCACATTCTCTCTCTCTCTTTATATATATATATATATATATATATATATATATATATATATATATATATATATATATATATATATATATATATATATACTTCGCTTATAATGAGACATTTATTTACTCCTCAACTATACTCCCGTGAAGGCTAAGATGACGGATACTGCGACGCAATTCAACCTCCGCTTTTGCACATGTTATCGTACGAACACAATTTACATCACTTTTAGGCCAGTTGTGTGTCACACAAGGAGGAACATATCTGAATAATTTTAAGCAAGTCAAGCAAGTCAGATCACGTATATGGTCACCACTAGAGCGCCAATGAAGCTCCGAAATTAGTACTCCACAGCTTTTTTTTTTTTTTTTTGCTACGGAGAACTTTGCTGCGTTCGGCACCGGTTTCATTGCAACATATTGTGGTAGCGATAAGACAACTGCTATTACGACAGTACCAGCACAAGCTAAATTGCCAATGAAGAGACCGCATGAAAAAAATCCAATATCCAAACCACTTATATCGACAGATCTCGGCGTTGAAAACCGTTAGAGCTGCATCGAGATGAGAGTGGAAACAACAGTCGTACCTGCGACGACTGGAGCAGTGCGTTGCAGATGACGTAGGCGCTCTCGAAGTGGGCGTCATCACGAGGGTTGATGCAGAAGAAGAGGTGCGTGATGCCCAGCAAAGGGAACAGCAGGGCTGTCGCCTTGGACACCTTTCTGCGATCGAAACAGACGCATTAGCACTGAACTTTCGAGACCATATCCACTGTCTAAAAGAGACACGGGCTCCGATCCACGCTGTGAAGGTGGTTGGCCAGCGAAGCTGCGCTATCACCTGATCCGATAGGCCAATGTGACGTACGTAGCCTTGAACTCGATCCTGCCGAGCTTGCGCAAGACGCTGTTGTGCATACTGACGTCGTTGTTCCTTTCGTCGCTCATCGTATTCGCACTGCGCTTCAGGCGTCCTGTGTGTGGGTCGCTTTGGGTAGGAACCGTTGCGTCCTACCTAGCCTGAGCACGACTTCGGTGCTTCCGCTAATAGTGAGCGAAAGTTAAATCACAAAACCTAAACAGCCATTGCAGATGACGACTTGAGAAGAAATTTCTACGGTAGGGGTGTAGCAGTGTTACGAACATATTTATGTCTGTTTGCGCCGATTGAGCTGACACGGGTAAGCGCTGGAACGCGCTGCTGCGGCTGATTGGCCAGAGGTCACAACTGATAACCGAGGATGGCGCGTGCTTATATCTTTGTGGCGCGCTCTTATTTGTCATCTAAAAGTACTTTGAACATAAATGTATTGAGCGTTCACTGCTGTGGAAAGCATTAGCATTGTTGTTGTGCGGCGAACTTTTGCCTAATGTCTGACAGGTTGTGTTTCTCTATGTGCGCAATTAGCCTGAATTTTCATACTCGTCATGACACTCTATTTGGTGTTAGCAAATGGAAAAGCAGTATCCGTCGTCAACCGTCAAGTTTGTCACTGATGTGTTTTGAGCACTTCTATCATTGTTTTTTTCTAATTAAGCTTTATCTTGCTCATTGGGGGTCGGATTCCAACGATATAGTTCTCCACACGAGATGAAACAAGGAAAAAAAAAAACACGGTTTAACATTTCTAATTATCGAAATTTATTGGTGTTGCACAATTCGCTGTCGTCTTCTGTGCTGTTAACCTCATCCTTCTATTATATTGCTCACAGTTTCAATTCATGGTGTTGCTCATTCTGTGGCCTACGGTGTCCGTATGATGGATGGCAGTCCTGTCATCCATCAAAGTGTGATAGGCATGTCAAAGTGTGATAGGCAGCGAAACTTGCAGGTGCGGATGTTGCGTAGTGAAGTTGTCGGTCATAATTTGGGACTGTCGGTAGCCACGACTTCTTTCTGCATTTCTTTTTTAGGGCTGCTTTACTAGCTCTTCGTGCCCTCGACAGTGATCCTACACGAAGGAAACACGCATTGTGTCGTCAGTTGGCGGTCTACGCATCGTCGACCAACTTCAGACGGTATACCCGCTGCCGAGGGAGCTGATATTGAGCCTATGCGCGGCATGAGAACCCCACCTGCAATCGTGCGCAGCGTTATAAAATACCATATCGGTGAATGTACGCGTGTTAGCCCCCTGCTTTGAGGCCATACGAGCTGTATATTATGGAGTTTTTGTTTTTCATTTTCGTAATTAGCATCGAAATAAAGAAATTTAGTCGCTTCGTAACACAGCGGCAGCGGTGGTGGTGGTGTATACAGGAGAAGTTAGCTTTGTGGACCTGGCTGCCCATTGCTCCACTGAGCGTCTCTTTCTGCGCCAAATACGCCACCATGTGTCCATCAGCTCTGTCTCTAGCAGAAATGTGAGAAGACTGCTTAACACTTCCACTGCAATTATATTTACTGCGATGCGGTGAGCCGGCGAGTGCGGTCGAGCTTGTCGGCGCTGTAACACACGCCCGGAAAAGGAAGCTGTCGAATTGTGGTGTATACTGTTTTGGGGGGCCGTAAGAATATAGCCTCAAATACACGTGCATGATGCGCGATCGTGCCATGAGTTGACCGCACTGCTTTCAGTCCTTGTCGTTTAATCAGAGCTTTGCTTCCTCCTCGTCTCAAGTCGCCAGCGCCAAGAAGATGAAGATGACGGAAACTTCGTAACCGCGAAACTCTTAAAATACTCAATAAAAGTTTTCACTCACTCACTCACTCACTCACTCACTCACTCACTCACTCACTCACTCACTCACTCACTCACTCACTCACTCACTCACTCACTCACTCACTCACTCACTCACTCACTCACTCACTCACTCACTCACTCACTCACTCACTCACTCACTCACTCACTCCTCCTCGTTCTCATACGACGCAGGAAGGTAAATGCGCTGCCTCTTCGGTTGCACGTTTATTTAGCTTAAGAACATTTTGGCTAAGAAGTTGCGTACGAATAGCGCAGCTTAGTGAATTCCGCTCCAGAAAGCTCGCCTTGGCGCACAGCGTTCGTTTACGGTTACGATTACGGTTTACGAAAGATTACGGTCGCATAAGCTGCAGTTGCCGGGAAGCGGCAACTGTAGCATACGAAGCAGAGAGTGGTAACTACACTTTCATATGTAAAAGAAGAACCCGCCTACCAACTGATTTCGTTTGTGTTCT
This sequence comes from Dermacentor andersoni, assembly GCF_023375885.2. Lineage (NCBI taxonomy): Eukaryota > Metazoa > Arthropoda > Arachnida > Ixodida > Ixodidae > Dermacentor > Dermacentor andersoni. Next base: position 28,192,297 of record NC_092815.1, read on the forward strand.
GATAGTGCTATGGAAAGGTCACGCATAGTTAGGACGCCCGAAGAGCAGCGTGAACACGACGAGCGGCGACAGGAACAGCAGCCTCAATGTGCACAACGGTGTCGTGCTCAGGCTCGGCAGGATCCAGCTCAAGGCTACGTCACATTGGTCTATTGGATCAACTGACAGCACAGGTTAGCTGGCCAACCGCCTTCACAGCGTGGAGCCAATTTGTTTGTTTTTCATTCTCGTGCGTTTACATGTGGCATTACGTCATCCATCATCTGTTTATTTGCATTTTTTCATGTTAATCACCATATTTTGAAATAATTTTCAGCATTTAATGCAATTTCGATCACGTAGACGCGAAATGCAGAAGCAGGAAGAACATGATTTCACCCTGTTCCCGTTATCCCTTAGCTATTTATGTCCATCTCTGCAGATAATGCATATTCAGTTCTGCTCAAGTATGCACCAGAACATTAAATACAAAGAAATCTCTGCAATACAAATCTCACGGGGTCACGTAAAAAACATTGTATCATCCGAAATTCGTATCAGGAAGGATAAAAGTGTATTGAGGCGAAAGAGACGCGTAATCCTGCACTTGAGTTAAATAACGCGTTTTCATTTTGTTACAGTCGGGCTGGTCTTCTTTGACAAACGCGTGGTCTTGCGTGCACCCGCACTACCGTAGTCGAGCGAAATGACACGCGCCGAGAACAGTGAATGGACCAGCCAATTTATATCTGAGCTCGTATTGTAGCTGCACCAGCAAATGTTGCAAAACGTTTCATGATTTTCTCATCACGGTACTGTCTGCGGTCGCAATACCTGCTATCCAGACTGTCGCGGTTGCATCACCCGAAATCTTGCAACGTTACACCCGATGACAGTCAGCTGAACAAGGTATTTAGAATTATTATCATCTGTAATTCTTATCAACTCTCATCGTATCAAAAATATTCTATATTGTGCAATAGTACGTATACATAAGGTGTGCGTTTGATACATTATCACGTGCAGAACTTCTTTCAGCAAGTTAACGTTTGCGATATTTTGCGAAGCCTGTTGTTGACACATCTCGTCTGTCATGGGTGCCTCCGAGACGTGTACTGATGCAAAATATTACCTGTGATAGGAGGTTATGCACTGTGTTTGCACTTCTTTGTGCCAACTCGTCTGAACGCTCGTGTGTGCCATACGACTGACCACGCAGAAAACACAACAAATAGCAAAAAAAACCCCCACAAAAGTGTGCAGCATAATCTCGGAGGCAACAGCCGTGATTCGCCAAATACAAGCTTAAATCAACTCCCTCTAGTGATCTAAGGAGTCACTAATGGTAGTCAAATTCCGCTTCAATATTGATTTCTTAGCAATTAAATGCGTGCAATGCGTGCTTATTGTTAGTCTTGTAATTCAACTAGATTGGAATTGAAAGCATTGTCGCTGTTGCTCTCAAACTGGATACCACTGCTTCACGTTTCTGTGTGGCTACCCTGAACGAAGAACTTTAAAATTTCTCTTCTCGTCACCGTAAACACTTATTTAATGAAGCTATTCCACAAGTTCTATACCTCACCTCAATAAAACTAAATTCTGCACACTACCCACCGCAGTTGTTTACTGGCTATGGTGTTGGGCTAATAAGCATGAGGTCGCAGGATGGAATCCCTGCCACGGCGGCCGCGTTTCGATAGGGGCGAAAACACCCGTGTACTTAGATTTAGCTGAACGTTAAAGAACTCCAGGTGGTCAAAATTAATCCAGAATCCCTCACTACGGCGTGCTCATGACCAGATCGTGGCTGTGGCTCGTAAAACCCCATAGCTTAGTTTATTTTTTAAAGTTTCTGCACAATATTTGACTGGTACAGCGAATGGTTTCTCCTGTAAGGCATAATAGATGACGTCGTTGCTATAAAAAAGAAAAAAAGCAGCGAGGTGGCAAAGGGCGGCTTGGAAACTTACAGCGTCGTCGTTATTAATAATGGCGAATGAGAAGAATGCAGCCTAGGTAATTAATCTCTGCGATGCCCTGATTACTTGGAAAAAGAAAGTTACTTGAGCATTAAACGCATTCATCCTTCGAAGGTTTCCTCTTTATTAATTCTCGTGAGAAATCGCAGGGCACCTCTACATTAACGTGGGGAGAGACAACCACGAAGGAACACATTATGCGATCATAAATCATAAGCTCGCTAGAAGAACATTATTTTTTTTCTAGCGCCAGGCTACTTAAAGCTAGGGTCCTAGCTCAAGCAAAAGAGAAAAAAAAAACGATTAGTAAAACAAAGGAAAATAAAATAAGCGGCATGAACTTCAGTCACGTGATGTGCAATCAGCAGTACCGCCAAAAAGATGTGCTTTCTTAGAAATAACTAATATCTAGCAACTTCGAGACTGAGTGTGATAAGTTCGGCACGATAAGACCGTGCACGTGTAATTAAGTCCTGTAATTCAAGGGACGGACAGTCCCAACTGCTATTAGCCCGCAGAAGCGTGCACCTACTCAGTAATGAAGCCGAGCGAAGATATTTCAGGACTACAGCTTCTGGCGCAATACATCCAGTTTGCATGCATGAGCGTGAGATTAGTTCGTCTCTTCTGCTTTGCGAGTGTAGTCAGGGCCTGTGTTATATAACCACTGACTTCTTTTTAGTTGTGCATTAAACCTATGTAGCACTACCAGGCATCATGACAAAGTATCATGCGCAATTTCGTGTTATGCATAATTAATTAATAATGAATGATTCATTCCTTCATTCAGGTTCTTCATTAGATAGCATTGGATAGCTACCTGGCCTAAAATCTGCATAGACAGCGTGACAGAGGCTCAAGTAGCCGTTAAAACGCAGATACAGCGACCAAACGAGAAGTAAGTTAAAGAAAGCAAGCAGATATAGTAATGCAAATGCCGTGATAGAATGTGTAAGCGTGACTGAACGAGGACGTAGAAAGAAACAGATAGACAGAGTAAGCGCTGCTTTCAACCATATATTTTATTTATGCTCGCATCAATAAGTATATGCCGAACCAGCGAAAAAAAAAAAAAACAAGACAAGAAAGAACGTTCAGTGGTGCGTGTCGATCAACACTGCGAATGTTTACCTTTTCACTGTGTTTGAAAATTCACCCAGTATCTTTGACAGGTTAAATATGTATTCATGTACAGATACTAGGTATTTAAGAATAGCTTCGATTGGCAATGTGCATGTTGTCTGTATCTTTTAACGCTGTCGTATTATTTATGTGACAAAATTCTTAGAAATTGCTACATCATCCGTGGGATAAAGGAAAATAGGACAAACAGAAGTACAGCCATCTAGCGGGAGCGTCATTACCAAAGAAATGTTTATTAAAAGTTCTGCAAGAGTACCCTCAGTATAAACTCTGTTTTTATGTATTATTTGTTCAGGGAGCGTATTTCTGCTTTCATGGCCTAAAATTTTATTCTCTACAGTCCAGGTCTCACATCAGTGCTCAGTAGCAATATTAGTAAAAAAAAAATCCGTTTCGCCCGAAAGGTGAAGCATTAATTGCGATAGCAAATTAGTGGGAAGATATACGAAGTAATGATAGTAGTTTCATCGGTCGTATAAGCTTGTAAACATAGGCATGCTAACTAAATTAACAAGCACGGTGTCACGCACGCACAAGCAAATTCCATGACCGCGGACCTCGCTGTCAAATCGCTGGAGTGAGGGCGCGCGGCAGCAGCAGCGAGCGAATTAACTTTCGTCCTGCATCTCGCATCAACGCGAAGTATAAGCCGCGAAAACAGCACGCAGCGGACTCTGTCCCCGTCGCAAATGGCTTTCAATATACAGCGGCCCGGGCGGGTGCGCGCGGCCGCCAGGAGAACGCTCGCCCCCATCCCCTCACCCCGGAGCCTTGAGCGTGAGGGAAGACGGCGCGCTTTCTCCCCGCTTTCCTCTCTTGGGTGCGCGAGATTCAACCGCGATCGCCAACTCACCTACGCACGCTCTCACTTGCACATATAATATACGGCACGCGGCATCGATTTTATCGCCCTTGGACTTTATACAGAACCTCACGGCGACGGCGACGGCAGAAATGCGCCTAGAGTGTCCAAATAATTGCTATCGCAATAAGACATTCTCGTAGCAAGTCGCCTTAGCTCGCCTAAGCTCCGCATTGGGCCTACTTCTAACTTCAGATTTTTCAGCGCAACAGGGCCTGTAGGAAAGTACGGAAAAGCTTGGTCGCTGTTTTCTTACTATTTTCCATGTTCTAAATGTTTTAAAAGCGAGCTGTATCACGTAGATGTTTGTCAGAGTCCCGAGAAATTTCAGGTATGAGTCCTCCACATTTCTCTTCCCATATACGCAAGACTAATCTTGTAAGAAGCTATTAGGTATGAAAGCTTCTAAGGCTTGATAAGAAATACACTGAGCTGTGATTGAGTCACACGAACGGACCCTGATTTTTCTAGGAGCATCATAACAGACGGAAATCGGACAATGCTCACTAACGTCCCCTGCTAATGTACCGTCGTTAAAAAATCGCAGCCTCGCAATTCGTAATTAGCAAATTTAGAGTGGGTGAAGTCGACACCCCTACATAAATAGGCGTTGCGATTACATTCACAAAACTTGGTGAATGTGGCCTACGTCCTACGTTTCCTTGAGCCATAGAATAACATATATAACCGTCATCGTCCCTACATTCACTGCGTTTGCATCCACGTGAAATATTCACGTAAGTGTAAGCTCGCGTACAGCTCTTGTGTGATCAAGGGTTGCGGGGCGACTTTCAAGCTGCAACGAGCATCTTCTTGACCTGTGTCTGCTCTTTGGGATGCAAATCCTGTACAACTAAGAGGGAAAAAAAATGCTGTGCTGTGTTATGTTAAATCAGGCTATGTTTTGCTATATGTTTTCATGAGGCAAGTGCGACTGGACGGGGATTCGCCGTCGCCACCGAAATCAGCAATTTGGCGCGGGCAGCTACGAGCGTAAAAACTGAAAAGAATGTACAAAGCCGGCTAGGGCTCTTTTCTCTGCGTCCCCAGAGTAACAGCAGTGTATATTTTGTTTTCGCATTGGTAATGACAGTGCGCCCTTTTCTTCCTGTCGCGTTATTTTTCACCATGATAGGATTAAAAGTCTGCGCTTTATTTGCGGAAATGTTTACATAATCCCCTCCCAACCTCTTTCAACCCCCGTATATCCTCACGTATACACATGTGAAACATAAACATTTGAAACTTTTGTTAGGATACCGCTGAGAAAATGTGAATGAAACAAGCTACAACAAAAATCAGTCTGAAAACAATATTAAAAAAAAAGAGATTATTTAAATCTTTCTTTGGAATGGAAAACAATGATAAGAAAGACAGATTTAAGAAAACATGATGGCCAAAATGAAAATCAGGAGAAAAAGAAGCGCGAAAGGACAGAGCGCCACACTCTCAATTGAAGCTTTATTATAAAAACTGATACATACGTATAAAAGCGCGCCACGGCACCTATATAGGACGCATGCAGAATGCAATTTGATCAATAGCAAAATGCCTCGAGAAAATCAAATTGACTTTGATACAGAGATATGGACGAAGTACTGATGCACTCAGCACTCTGTTGTGGGTGAGTGAGATAACTTTATCGGGAATCCGGCGATATAGAGGCCCGGGCCAGTGGCCGCCTAGCTGGCCAGTGGGAGCTGTTGCTCCCGTACGGCCTCCATGTATCACTGGACGGCCCAAAGTTGGCCTTGGAGTTCTGAGCTCGCGGATTTCCCGGGGAGACTGCTATTTTATCATGGTATATTTTACATCCCCGCAACATGTATTGAAGGGTGGCTCTAGCAGACTTGCGCAGCTTGCATATATCGCTCTCGTATATCTCGGGCTAGAAAGTCTTTAACTGCACGAGACTCGCGTATGTTTCTTTTTGTAATCGTCTTCAAGCAACGGGCTCAGCTCTGTTGTGTGATAAAAAAATGTCTCGAATAATCCACGTGTCTTGTTCGCGTATCTCGCGGCTGTTGTCCAAGATTTTTACTTCATTGAGGGGAGGCTTGCACATACATTCCTTGCATAGATATGATAAGTGGGAGCCAGTGCCGCTCGCCATAGATCAATCGTGCACTCTTAATCCTTCGTTGACACACCTGCCGGTTCGACCCATGTTGAATTTACGCATACGATTGTAAGTCCCACATTAACTTAAAGAAAGACGTACTGACGCAGGGCTTCGGTAAGAAAGCTAGAGATCTGTGTTCCGTGAATTATGCAGATATAGAATAATTAGACGTGGGTCTTCTTATGTCTCCAAAAAATGAGACATCCGCTGAATATGTCGCTTGCAAAATTGACATAATGGAAGCAATCTTATTGCACAAACTGCAAATGAACACATTATTTGTCCGCACTAAATGATACATCAACCTTTGCTAAGAAAATTGAGAAATACATCTTTGTATTTTATTGCGGAATTACGGAATGAAATGGTTTTGCCCGAACTTACAATCTTTCTGGTGTGCTTAGAACCTGGTCGTTACCCTCAATTCCTGCAGGATATCTTGAACGCACAAACAGAAATCTCGCGATCGCCATTAATTTCTAAACATTTACGCTTTCTCGCAAGGGCTACATATACCATTCTTGTCGTTTCAGCGTTCGTCCAGTGAGAGAACTTCTGCTCTCAATAGGTATTTGAATATGCAAACCGGAGTGGGCGAAAAACTGAAGCTCGCGCTTATCCCCTTGATCACTGCATGCTAGCAAAGTTTGGCAGTGCAAGTGCTGCAGGCACCCTCTGCCGCCCACGAGAGCTCAGACTCAAGAGGAACGGAGCTAATGATCTATAACAATAGGATTTCTTTCGCTCGGTGTAAGCACATGTCTGTGACAAGAGTGCTTTCCTTCCTTGCTTATTTTGTTCGTTTATGTTGTTCATTCGTAATTCTTGAGCACGCCTCGTTTGAATCGCTAAAGCAATTTATCAACGAGAAGCGCGGCGCCTGCGTTTACGTGTTTTAGTTCTAGCGCTCGGTTGAAGCAGCACGCACCGCCAGCCTACATATGCGCATGCACTGTGCTTTCTTACATTGCTACTGCTCTGGGCTCCTTCGAGCGGCACCTCTTCTTACGGGCCTAATCAACCACATTCTTTTTGGTGCCAGCTTTTGCGAACAGGCCGCTCGTACGGTGTGGAGCTAGCCGCTTGTTCTTCTTGTTCTTTTGTGTGTGTGTGTGGGAGAGGGGGGGGGGGAGGGGAGGGTGTATATGTTTACGCGGTAGCCACTGTCTTGGTTTCAGTATCGACCATGTTCAAGATTCCAGCCAAGGAGGCGCCAACATTCCAGCCAAAAAGACGACTAAGGACTCCAGAAGCACGAGCTGGAATAACGAGTGAGAAACTTGGAAAAGTTCTTGAAAAAATGTATGTTGCTCGGCGGCCACAGCGGTTCACTTCCTATAATAATATTGTGCGTTTGATTACAGGCCGCACCGACCTCCGTCTTATGAAAATAAAAGAAAAATTATACAAAAATAACACGAAAAAAGAAGGAAAAGAAAGAAAGAGAGAAAAAAAGAAAGTCAGAGTATTTTGATTTTGTCGCACTTCAAGGAACTCGAGGTTATCAAATTCAATTCCGAACTCTAGACCAAGGCGCTTTAGCTCCCCCGGCGCAGCTATAGGCTTCCTGCGTTGTACCCCCTTAGTGAATGAATGAATGAATGAATGAATGAATGAATGAATGAATGAATGAATGAATGAATGAATGAATGAATGAATGAATTATGTAGCCCTGCGACTATTACCGATAAGACAAGGCATATACGGGCGAAGGAGTGTCAGCATTAACCTGTAAGACGAATTTTGCAAACACACAACACACTCAATCCGTTATATGCATCACCTATGCGCATGGTGGGAGAGGGCGAAGGAAGTGCAGCAGTGAGTTTGGGCTGTGAGCCGTGTTTGGGTGTATATATAGGAGGCGGGTGCTTTTTTATCTCTCATTAGTGCAAAAGAATGGTTGCTGTTTTGATTACGAAGGGATGTTAAACTGCAGCTGCTAGTACCGTTTAGTTGTTGCGGCACTGCGCACGTTGCTCTTCCGATGTGTTTACTATAGTTTCAAAACGGAAAGTGTATATTTACAAAACGGAAAGACTTACCTCAGTTGCATTGTTTCGATGGAGGTGTTTGACTGGAGCTTGGTGAGTAGAATGCGGATGATGTTTATCAGAAACACCGTGTTCACCTGCGAAAGGAGCAACAGACAAAGAAAACAAATGAAGAAGGCCTTACCGTGATTAAATAGGCAGGGAAAAGAAGCAACGTAGAAAGAGGCATGTAGAAAAGGTGCCAGCGCCACCAAACAGAAGTCACCTGCTGCAAAGTCGGTAGATTGTACAGCCGGCCCCAAACTTTACGAGGTACGAGTTTCTGCTTTGTTAAGGCATGACGATTCTGAGTTAGTCGATCACTGTGTAGGCCAGAAAAGCTACTGCAGTCTGACACTCTGAATTTGGGGGCTATGTGCCCAGGTGTTGTGAGAATTCAACATTTTGGCCAATTCCGTGCCACGCAAGCTTTTGTGGCCGACTGTACACTCATGCGTTCGATCTGAAGTGCATCGCAACATGAGCATTGCTGCGAGTTCTGAACTCGACGCGCATCAGTGATCATTTGCAAACGTCACGTGCACGCCGCGAGCTCGCATCGCTTCGCTGTACTGCACGGAATTAGAGTACACACAGCAGTGCAGACTATAGTGAGTCAAGTGACTAGAAAGAGAAGTGATAACTGAAAGGCAGGAAGGTTACTCAGAATAAGGCCGGTTGGTTACCCTGCATTGGGGAAGGATAGGAAGAAGGAAACTTTACACGCGTTCCGGCGTACCTGTGCTCACGGCTCACCCGTTCGTATTTGACTGGGCGAATCTCTTTATTAGCCTTAACTTGCTATCCATGCCATTCGCCACCGGTAGCTGCATTTCTAACAATCGCCCCGCGAAGTCGGTGGCAGGCTGGACATATATTATACTTCAAGTGCTTTTGAGGAGCGCTAACAAAGGAATACATGGGTGCAGAAAGTGACGCACTCATATCACTCTAAGTCAAGACGGCTTTTTCTGCGGTTCTCTCTTTTTGTGTGGGCGCTTACAAAGCTAATTAACGCAGGAGCTACGCTAGAGCAAACTTCAAACGGCACAAACCTGCACAAGTGCGCCCGAGGCAGTCACATCGCGGTATGTGGCTTAGCTTGAGAGATCACATGCCCGTCAGAGCCGAAGGAGACGGCCGCTAAAGGGGTGCAGCGCTCCCTGGCATAGATAGCGACATGTCGGGATGTTCGTTATGATACAGCGGTGTGACATTTCATGGTGGTAGTAGAGCTACGCAAAAAAATATTCAGTATTTATTTCCTAATCAGCGTTGTTGATGGCGTGACGCTAAAATGGTAGCATTATGCTGTCGGCCACTATAGGGTCTGAGTAGTAGCGCGCGATATTTTAGATAAAATCACCAAAACTCTATCGAAAATTGGCAGTGGCTTAGCTCGGCTATGCCAGGATATACGTAGCGAAAGCTAAGGCATAGCATAGTTAGCCTTGATTAATCTTGATTGCAAGTCCAGGTAAGTCTGGTTGTCTAGTTATGTTGCGCCGTTTAGTCAGTTGTTCGGCGCGCTGTTGGTCTGTTTTCTGGGCGATTAGATTCCTCTTCATCTTGTTCCGATGTCGATTCCAGGCCTCCTCCTGCTTATCAGAATTGTCGCCGTCCATACTGCCGCCTCAACTGCGGTTGCGGCGCACGCGAGCTCTCCTTTTCAATCCTCCGACATGTTATCAGGCATGCGACGCAGCTGGCGAGGCGAGCTTAGGCGAGCGCAACAAGGAGGAACGCGGTGTGACGTCATACCAAACGGCGGCGGCGGAAAGGTGTGGCGCTGCGCAGCGGCGGAACACCTGTGGCTCGGTGCTATACTAGTGGCGCATGCGCAGTGGTGACTAGGAAGGGAGAGAGAGAGAGAGAAATATCCGCGCCGAGGCGCGCGTTGTGACGTCATGTGCCTCCTCAGAGCAACACCACGGCGAAATCGCAAGTTCGCGGGCAATAAAGCTCTCGCTTTAAAACTAAGTTTCTGTTCCCTGCGTGCATTCTATGTCCAAGCCCATGCTTGAACGAAGAAAACTTTTTTAACGTTGACGATCTTGTCCTGTTTTAGAGTGCAGCTCTTTTAGGCACCCGTTTCTGGGTCGAGAGTCGGCGTCCTTCGGCAGAACCACGTGAACGCGTTCGTCGTCGTCTACTTCCACAGCTGGCCCCGACACAGCTCGTCATGCCAGCGTTGCCATACGGCCCCTCGCTCTGCGAAGGCGCCGACGGCACAGGCCCACTTGCAGATCGGCATCGTAGCGAAACCCAGGGCTTAGACACTGAAGAGCTTATCGTTCCGTTTTCTGCGGGTACAATGCTTTGTTACCGAAGTTTTATCGTTCTTTTAAGTTCGTTTTATGGGAACAGCGTTTTCGCATTTCGCCGAGTACACTCGACGACGTGCTGCTTCTAAGATCTTTGCTCAGTGCTTTGACTCGAGGCACTGAACTCATAATTCATAATAGCGCGAATAGCGTGGAGCAACGATGGCCTCGCCGAGGATCTGACACTAAGACTAGTGCAAGCCCTCGTCATCAGCCACATCGTATTCGCGCGACCGTATCAAACCACGCGTAAAACTGGGACCGCGTGCGTAGCAAATAAATTGAGAGAAAAATATTAGAGAATAATAACGATAAAATTGTTGTCAAATTATTGAGAAAAATAAATGCTGTTTTTATCGTTACTTTGCTTCGAATATTTTTGCATACGACCAAAAACCATTATGAACCATTACGAATCACTTTCTTTTTCATTCCGGAGCAGAACCGGAACGGAACTTCTTTCAGTGGAACGAAATTAAAACCAGAACAAAAAACGTCTCGTTCTGACACCCTGACTCCAAGGCACACATACGTCCTAATACACAAACGGATATTATTTAACCCCTTCTTTGATTTCTTATATTTGGGCTAACGCATACTTGGGCCACTGGGTACGTGTAACTGGGCATGTGCCAATTTCCGAACAAGCCCGACAGCTGGTGTGCCGCTCCCTGCGGGACACCTGAGCCACAGGAGTCCCAGACTGAGGACCCCACCCCCAGGCGCAACCAGGAATACAGAAGCCAGCTTGCGTTCTTTTCTTCTACTGAAACAAAGGTCATCTCCCTCTGCTCCTCTAAATACGCGTGTACCACTGTGACACGATGGGTATAGAATACTTAAATGCTTTCAGATGCCTGTCATACATTTTTCCGTGCATGCACCTCGTATAACTATGTGTCCCTCAACGAGCATTATGCATCACTTTAGTCATCGTTACATCGCTGAATCGACGTTGCACAAATGGCACAGGCGTAGCATAACGAGTGAAACTTTGTTAATCGGACGATACGCTAACTTAAAAAAAAATAATGTATAAAATGAAGTTTGTGCAGTGCAACGGAGAGAGAGAGAGAGAGAGAGAACGAAAGAACGACCAACTTCGTGGCACTCACACAAAACTCATAGTATTCGGAAAGTTGACAAACGGTCAAGAATTGGCCCAGAAGTGTAATTTGCTTTTTGATCAGAACAAATAAGAGCTGACTAATGCATGCGGCTTCCTGTGGTGACAATACTATGCATTTCAGCGAATTCGCGCATGTTCTGGTCCCGACTCTTGTTTATAACTGATATCTTACTAAATATCGTACTCTCACTCGCGACAATTACTGAATCGGCACGTGTGCACGAAGATTGACATCCCGGCACTGAACCGAAAATACGGTAACGCATTGCACCAACACCTGTCCCGTCAGGAAGACTGCAACGGTCATTAACAACAAAGATGCTAAGCAAGCTAAACGGAATAATGAAATATATCCGCGTGCACACTAGACAGCGATCTTGCACTGCCAAGTCGATATCCATGAGTGTACGGACTGCGAAGAGTACAAGAACGAACAGGACTAAACGACGCGACAGCAACATAAAAAGAAGATCGCTGCTTCTCTCGGGCATTATCCCTCCTATACAGCCAGCGACGACCATCCAGAGACCGGCCAAGTGGCAGCTCAAGGTCGGCACTCTGCTAACGTCTCAGGCATCGCGTGAATACACACAGCATTGGTTGTTTGCTGTGCAAGCAGTAGGATGAACAAGAAGCAATCGAGACACAGGCAACGAGCAAGCAAGCATAGGGAAAAGGAGCTTTCCCAAAGGTCTTTAGCAAATGATAGCATCTCCAAAGAGCAAGAAAAATGTTTCCATTCGTTCCTATCATCTCTTTCCAAAGAGAACTATTCGCGCAGGTCTGGTGCCGTAGTTATTTCGCTAATACAGCGTTACCCAAGTCAGCTGTTGCGCTGCTCTTTTCTTATTTTGCCGTCTGTACCGGCAGAGCTAGAGAGCTCCGTGCCTATCAAGCTTTACACGGGCCATATTTTTGTTAGATAATCTGGCGTGGCTTCAGACAGCTCGTATCCTGGATTTGCATTTGCGTGTTATCGGTGTGTCACAATCTTAAGCATAAAGTTTGAACCAGAACGGAGTCTGTATGGTAATCAGGAAGCTGTTACGATGGCTGATATTGAGAAAGAATCGATAGGACATGGTGACTTGTAGGAATAAACTTGATGCCTCAGGCAAAGCTACACGCTTAAAAAAAGAAGGAAGGTTTCAAGGCACTGTGAAATGATTGGAATATCTGGGGACGTATGTCTGAGTCAAATGAATGCTCACGGCAACTGGAGTTGGCAGACGACAGCGAAGTTACTTTAGCTGTGTAATAGTTCAGGGAAGTAGCGTTTGTAATTATACGGACTACGCCATTCCTGTTGGAGCGTTTTGCTTTACACGAATAACTTGGAATGCAATTATTATTTTTATGCGGATACGCCAGAGATCTGCTATAACAGCTTTAATGACATATTTAAAAAACTGAAAATGATGTTGTTTACTTGTATTGGCACTTAATGTGTTTGTAGGTTTGTGGTGTTACTTTTTATCATTACGTGTTGTTTATCGACTTATGTTTAATCGCACAGACTAAAACACATGCCACTCTGTCGATGTGTTTCGTTTTTTTTCTGCATTTAGCATTGTATGTATGACAATGGCCAAGCCAAATGATAAATCTTGATATTGAATTCGGAAAGTATGACCCAGCTATTTAGAGAGAGAAAGAGAGGGATAAAAGGTGTGGCTTAAGGCAGAGATATCAACCAGAAACAGGGTGAACCGAAACAGGAACCTAAATATTCAAATGGGGGAGAGAAAAGAGCAGAAAAGGCAGAGGGTTGGTGAGAGGCGGAGATCGAGTGATTGTTGATTGATTGATCTTAACGATCACGGAGGTTAGCTTAGCCTTTATATATAGGGTGTTGTTTTCTTTAGCTGTACCAAATTTTTAAAATGAGAGAGATATAAATCACGGGAACGTTACGTTTATAATTCGAGTGTACGGATTGGCAGCGTCTAGATATAGAGCAATTTCCTGAATTACGTACGTAATAAGCGAAGTCACGGTAATTAACTTTCTAGTTATAAACAATAGGTGGCTAGAGCAAATGAGTACTTTTGGGGCCGTCCTCGACACTACCTATCCCAACGATCAAATTTTGAATAGCGGAGTTCATGTGAAAGCTACGCGAACAATTATTTCCCTTTTGAATGGTCCCGACTGTGATGAAGTTAAGGAAATTACTGGTGACATCAAGGCGTTACGTGTAGAAATAAAAGTTTTAACAGCTCAGAATCAATGTCTCAAAGCGGAAAACGAGAGACTTGAAAAGAAAGTGGACGAGCTCGAACAATATCAGCGAAGTAATAACCTGGAAATTAGGGGTGTGCCAGAGGAGCTCGACTCGACCTCAGTGATAAAAAAGATCGGTGAACTTGTGGGTGAAGCGGTAACTGATACTGATATACACATTTGCCACCGGGTGCCCGCGGCCCGCAGAGAGGATAAGAACATCGTTGTACGGTTCATATCGCGAACCAAGCGCAACACGTTCCTTGCCAAGTAAAAAAAAAGAAGCTGTCATCTGAAGATGTGGGATATAAGGGCACAGGCATCACTACCATTTACGTGAATGAGCACTTAGCACGACAGAACAAGCAACTTCTTGGTGCTGCCCTCGCGGATTTGGATTGTAAAACTTTATTTGTCCAACAGATGTAGGGAAGGCTTTAAGCCTTCCCACCTAGACGACGGCCAGGAGTCCTTGGACCCTAGCGGCGTTTTCGGCCAGTCGGACGGTCTTCAGTTGAATCTCGGGATCGGAGCTGAGTAATAAGGTATCCCATTGTTCTAAAGACTTTATTCTTCCCTCAGAGGGAGCCTGTGGGCATCCCCACAGAATGTGATTAAGATTAGCCCTGGCTTTACATAGCTTACACTGGCTGGAGTACTGACCCGGGTAGAAAAGAAAAAGGCCGGATGGAAATACGTCTGGGTCAGCTCGGGTAAAATTTTGGCACGGAAAGATGAACAGACCGATGCCATTCGAATTGCAAACAAAGAAGATATCGCCCGCATCAAATAATCTTAGACGTCATTGTGCTGATCCGGGTTTTTCATTTAATCAGTATGATGCTCAACTCAGCCTCTTTCATTACTGAATCGTCCACACTAAAATCAAATCTTCGATATTTACGCCCATGTTTTTCCTTATTACACTTAAATGTCCGTAGCATGAGGAACAAACAAGATGAGCTGGACATTTGGCTAAAGTCCCTGCAAGCTAATTTTGACACATTAATGTTCACAGAAACATGGTTAAGCAAAAATGAGCCTTCCCCTTGTTTTACTGATTACATGCCAATACGGTTAGACAGAACTGGTAGAGGTGGTGGCCTGATTATTTATCTACAACGAAAGTATGCATATCATATTGTTGATGAGTGCACAGTTATGAATAGGGATATAGAGTGCCTAACGGTGGGAAGCAGCAATTTTTTAATTGCTGATCTGTCCAGACCACCGACTGGATACAAGCGGCATTTCCTACAGCATTTAGAAAATTTAATAATCTATTGTATTAACACTAATAAGCAGTTCTTTCTCTTGGGAGATGCAAACATCGACACGTTGGCCGACGACTCTTCTGCGCGCGACTTGATGAATCTCTTATCCTCTTACGGGTGCGAAAATGCTATTTCTGTGCCAACCCGAATTACTTCACAAAGTTCTACTTCCATAAATATATGTGCTTCGAACCTGAATGCAGCAGATTTCAAAGCAGGGGCATTGTCATGCGACATCAGTGACCATCTCCCTATATTCTTTGCCACACAATACACGCTAACCACGAACTATAAACGCAGCAGGCTTGAACAATAGGGTGGTGAATGACTCCTCGTTAAGCTATTTTCATACTTTAATTGAGCGGGCTGACTGGTCAAATGTGTACTTACAGCTGGATGCAAATTCTGCGTATGAGGTTTTTCTTCGGGTCTTTCTTAGTTGCTGCAATGATGCATTTCCACTGAGAGAGTATAAGAAATGCAATCGGAAAATTACAAAACCCTGGATTGACATCGCCCTACTAAAACGCATCAAGAAGAAAAATAATATGTTCCACAAATTCATAAAATGCAAGGATGGTGACTTGTTCAAAGAATTTAAAAAAATATCGCAATCAATTAAACGCTGATATAAAGAAAGCCAAACTTGCATATTATGAAGCAATGTTTGCTAGGATAAGAACGGATCCGGAAAAGATCTGGAGACAGGTAAATGACCTTACTGGCAGAAACCCATCACCGGTCAAGGCTGACCAAATAGTAATCAATGACTCTATAGGAGGCGAGACGCTAGCAGATGAAATTAACGAGTACTTCATTAATGCAGCCGTACCCCAGCCGTCTATTCAACAAAGTGGGCTCTACTGGCCTTCTCGTCGAGTAAATTCATTTGTTTTGAATGCCGTTACCGAAACAGAAATGAATGGTCTTATAATACGCTTAAAAAATAATGTCGCAAGTGGGTATGATGAAATTAAAGTTGAACCTGTAAAGCGAGTGTCATTAATTATCAGCCCTGTCCTAGCCTATCTCATTAGTCTCACATTTTCTACTGGAGTCTTCCCAGATAATTAAAACTGGCCAAAGTAATTCCAATACACAAAGGAGGTAGAATTGACGATATTACGAATTACCGGCCAATCTCAGTGCTACCGGTGTTTTCAAAGATATACGAATTGTCAATCAATAACAGGTTGTCAAAATATCTAACCAAGTATCATATAATATCACCCTCACAGTATGGTGTTCAGAAAAATAAGACAACTCAGGGCGCTCTTCTTGCCGTCAAGCAGCAAATAATCAGAAATTTTGAAGATCAGCTCTTCACCTTAGGAATATTTCTCGATCTGCGCAAAGCTTTTGATTCCGTTGACCACGAAATTTTAGCTATAAAATTAGATTGCTATGGAATTCGAGGTATCACATTGGACCTTATCAAGAGCTACGTATCGTTTCGGCGTCGGTTTGTTAAAGTAGACTGTAGTTCTTCAAAACAGCTTGACATTAAACTAGGTGTCCCGCAAGGTTCGATATTAGGCCCGTTACTTTTCCTCTTATATGTGAATGACATTACGGAACTACAAAGAACGCCCACAATAACCATGTTTGCAGATGACACTAGTTTATTCTTTACAGGTAGAACACTGCATGACATTGAACAATCGGCCAATCTGTATTTAAATGATTTATCCACATGGTTGCAACAAAACAAACTTCAGTTGAATGCAGTAAAAACAAAGTACATAATATTTAAGCCAATCAATAAGCATACAAAAATGATTAACTTACAGTACAAAGGACATAACTTAGAACAAGTAACTGTGCAAAAGTTCCTTGGGGTATGGTTTAGTGAAGAGTTGTCTTGGACCGCTCATGTCAATCATCTGCTCTCCGAACTCGCGAAGTCTGTTGGATGTATTAGAAAAATAGCTCCTCTTCTACCTCTTTGGCTAAAGCAATCACTATATTACTCCCTGTTCTATTCTAAACTTCTTTATGACATTCTGGTCTGGGGGACAACGACAAAAGGGAACTACGATAGGCTACAACTGCTGCAAAAACGTGTCCTCCGGATTTTTGTGAACCACACCGGCCCTATTAGTTTGTTGCCGACGCAACCACTTTTTCCTAGATTTGATGTTTTACCTGCAAATAAAGTCTATTTATGGATACTGGCACAGCGAATTTATAAACGGAAACTCCACAGTATTTACACACCTGTCTTGGCGCAATATGATATCCATAACCCCAAACGCAGAAATAAAAAAGTCAGAACGAATTATGGAAAACAAGATCTGGAATATCAGGTAATAGACATGTTAAATAACTGTGCTTCTATTTGGATTTCTGCCTACCCAGAAAAACGTTCAAACGTGAACTGCGGTCAATTTTGTTTTCTGACGATTTTGTTTTCCGTTGAAATTGTTAAGTTACAATGATAAATGCAAATTTCCGTTTCAATTGTTGACTTCCGTTTAAGTATTTTTGTGATATGAGCGAATCTTCAATGTGATTTGTAAAAATAAACTGTCCATAGTGCTTAAGTACACCCATATTGTATAGGATGTATGATATATGTATGGTGTAAGCTGTATGCGTGTACTATTTGTAAAGCCGCTTCTCTTTTGTTACCAGCTCTCTGCTGTACTGCTGTAGACTGCTCCTTTTGTTATGGAGGCAGAGACCTCGCCAGACAATCATGCCTTTAGTCTCTGCCACCCGCAGGATGATGCGATTTTCCTGCAAATAAAAAAACTGACTGGCTGACTGACTGATTGACTGAAATACAGTGCAACGGGACGGCGCAACAGAAATGAAGCCTGTGCTCGTCTTCCTTTGTTGTGCCGTCCGGTTGCGCTGTATTTCAATATGGTTCTCATGTCAAAATACCAACTAGCCCAGCATTCCACTCTCTTAAATTAGTTCCCCTTGGCAGCGCTGCTTCAAGCCGAAACTGACTGGAAAAAGCGTGTCGTCGATGTCGCCGCCCCCCCCCCCTCCTCCGCGTTTCGTCACGTCTGCGACATCACCGCCGGTCCGGCCCCGCGAGCAGCTTGCGTTATCTCCTTGGTGTCTGCCGCATTGGCCTAGCGCTTCAATGCCGGCGGGCAGCGAAATTTACTTCGTCATTACGTTCGCCGCCACGTCGGCGCTGTATTGCCAACCCCGCTCTTTGGGCTTTTAGATACTGCAGGCACAGCGCCATGTCACTCTGTAGCGTCGACCGTATGGTATTCATTTCGCTTTTTCCCCTTCGCTCGGTGAGTTACGTTCCTATCTGTATTAGTTTACGTGTTTTTATTTGCACAACCCGTACGCGCGCGTTTGCGACAGCTTTCCCGGAGAAAGTGCATTTTGACTAAACGTCATTCTCATCAAAAAGCCTGAAACGAAATTTCTTCGATGGAAGTGGACACGTGGTGCCCAACGGAATGACGAAGTAAATTCGGTCGCCCACCGGCACTGAAGCGCTAGGCCAACGCCGCAGGCAGCCTAGCCTTAGTTGCGTAGTGTGCTCCTTCCTCATAGCAGGCTATCCGCTGTTGCTGCCGTGCGGGCCCATGCTCCTGGGAAGCATGCCGCTACGTGCTCTATCTTGCGCGCACGTCTAGAAAGGCTCGGCAATATAATTGATCCCTACGGTGACACGTCGTGCCGAAGCACCTTCGCTGGAGATGAACAGCCGTCGTCGGCGCCTTCCCCAGATCGTGGCGACGATATGGGTTGGCACGTTTTGCTGTTTTCGCCCACTGGCTGTTAGCCCGTTCCGCGCTAATGTCATCATCAATGCAGGTGTGCGCGCGGCCTATGCGTGGTGAGTACAAATGCCCAGGAGAACGTTTTCTGCAGGGAGGTGACAGAAGTCATTGCTAAAGGAAAGGATGACTACATTACACGGCATGTTTTCCCAGCATGTCTGAATCCTGGTGTCCTCAAGACGGCTTACTTCGCTTTCCGGGAGCTCGGCATGCAGACAGAAGGAGAGCTACACAAGTGAGCAAAATATGTGTTCATTACTAGGTTAACTCATTGAAAAAGCTTCAATGCACTCAAGGCATTCCGCAGCGCATCATCATGAGGCAGCCGGTGTCGCGTCGTTTCGGTTTTCCAGTCGGCGCTCTTGCAGCCAAGCGCCGCACACGGATGCCTTCAAGCCACCGCAAAACACTGTCGGACTCTGTTCGCGCAGCTCATCAGACCGCTAAGCACGAGTGTGTTGGAACGCGAGCGATTTGGCACTTGCGTTGCGGGCCGTAGTTGCTGATTCGCGAATGCGCACAAGGTAGCAGTACGACGAGGAAGAGCAGGGAGCGCGCGTACCTGCTAGCAGTCGTGTCGTTCGACCAATCGACAGCGTCTGCTTCTGGTGGCGTCACCAGATGCACCCTGGTGACGTCACGACGAGCGCTGGTTATACCGGTAAGGCCAGGAGCGGAGCAGGGGATTTTTTTTTTCATTATTATTATTTTTATTATATTGTTGATGCGCGTGTTTACTTGAAATGTTTAAAAAGATATTGGAGGTCGTGTAGGGGCCCTTTAACCATCTCCGAGATCTCAGTACGAGGGCGTCAAGTTTTATTCTTTCTTTCTTTCACTAAGCACCAGTCGGAGTATAGTCATTTGGCCAGGAATCATGTTTGCGATGGTGCACGCAGCAGCAAGCCACCGCCGCGGCCAGAGAAAAGAGAAATCAGACAGGAGAGGGTGCAAACATGCATTCCACGAGCGCGCACAGAGTATTGTCAGCGCTGTAGCAGGACCGAAATACTGGACAGAAGGAGCGCGTCGGCCCGGCCGAGCCAAGTCGAGGAAAAGCCATTGAGCGCTTTAGGAATTGAATTTTACGACGTATACAGCGAACACCACTTTAAGTTCTTCTACTCGGGAAAAGACAATGGTAACTGAGTGAATTAAAGGTTCTATGGACTGCCCATTACTCTGGGTGGACTTCTGAGGCTGCGTTCGAGGCTTATAGCTCCGACAGCCTTTCTAGAAACGATTTGCTAAAAGGCATCACATGCAGTTAGAGCCGAGTGAACGGCATGGAATGAAAAAAAAAATCCACGCGATCTGGCAGCTTCCCGTAAATGAAAAAGACAAGTCCTGCCTACAAAAAGAAAAGAAGCAAAATAAGAAAGGCCTGACGAAGATACAACTTTAGCTATTCTACGCAATTCAGGCGGTTTGGACTAGATTTCGGCGCGTACCTGGCGAATTCCATAGGGAGAAATGCCGTGCCCTGACAGCCTGCTTATCTTTGTGAAGTGCTTAAACCAACTGAAGACAAGCGAAAAATAAAAAAAAATTACCTGAAGCAAAATTTTGCCGTGGGCAACTGCAAATTTTATCTCGAAGCAACGCGAGAACTTTTATCGGGACCGCTGGGTACGTCTGCCGCCACGCCTACCACGAGAAAATGACAGTGAATCCATCTAGCTGGCCTTTCTTCTTCAGCCCTCGAGGTATGCGGTGGCCGAGGCGGAAGCGCTGACGGCAGGTAGCACTTTTATCGTTCGCCGTTTCAGCGCTGCAGCCTGCGACGTCGGCGGATTGTGACCCTTGGTTCTTGCGACGCAGCAAGACGAAAACCTCGTTTCACTGAAGTACAGGGTGTGGTACATAGTTCTCCGCTCATCTGCCTGCACGCGCTTTCTTCTCCATACCTCTCGCTAGACTGACGTTTACGTGAACGCTGGTCTGCTAAAAGCCATTGCTGCCAAGCATCCTGACGGGCTACTTGTATTTTTTTTAAAGTTTACTATCGTAAACAGGCGAAAAAGCTGTATAGCTTAGGCCTAAAACTTACGCCGTGTGGCGAGTGAGCGTCGTCCGCCGCGGGAAGTTTCGAAACGCAGGGCGGACGAAACTTCAGCCAGTTTAATGAGTTTTGAAAGCGACGCTGTTGGAGATTGTGTTTTTGCTTCTAGTCAACTCCAATAATTTTACGTCAAATGTCAAACCTCGTACAACTCCTATTAGTGGAGCACGGTTTATAGGATTACGAGAGGGAGGGGGGGAGGGGTTGTTCGACAGCGCCCGACTTGAAACTCTGTGTGATTTTAGTAGCGTCCGTATAATGCATATCTTAGCTTTCCGACTAGCTTTCATTATTTTCAGGCTGTTCCCGCATAAAGCGTTGCTGAGAGGCACAGCGACGCTGCAGTGGCTCGACTGTAAGCGCGTGGACGGAGTGCCCGTATCGACTGAATTGGCTGAAAGCGTACCTACATCTCGTCGTTAGATTCAGTACGTTTGTACATCGGCATTTTTACTTTACAGCAAGTGAGTACTTAACGTGAAGGACTAATTTGTTATGTGTCCGAATAAGCGCATGACAATTCCTGCATCCAGGCTTGTTGCCAAGCGATATTGTAACGGTACAAGCGCTCCTGACAAACTTGTCCTGAGCATTGTAACGCCTCGAGAATTGGACCGAGAGTGAGCCCTGCTGTCTACCCGACACTGGGAAAGAGGGTTATAGGAAAGATAGATAGGCTACGGAAGAAGGAAGAAGCCAAAGTTGCGTTGGAGACACACACGAACCGAAGTGTTGATCACTCAGTTCGGTTTTGACTTCGGAAACTTAAGGGGCGCTCTCGTGGCTCTCTACTTGGACGGTGCTTTTCATCGGACATTGACGAAGATTAACAAGTGATGCAATTAGCTTTTAGCAGAGCTACGCCCAGCAGGACGTCATGGGGATCGATGTACTCCTGACTCGGGACATCCGACTTCTTTTTGTATGCACACAGTGTGCCACTTCGCGAGTGCAATTTCACAGGTCCTTCGTGGACTTCATGCTGGACGCAAACTGGTTTGAACATGTCTAATATTTTCTCTATGTATTGTGGCTCTGAGTACGTTTTCGAATAAAATAAAAATGCGTTGCTCGTTGCCAGGCTACTTGCCCACTGACAGTGCGAGGCTATTTCATTTACATCTGATGACTCTTCTATTGTTACTACTTCAGGTGAATAAAAAAAAAATGTCACCTGTGGATCATAGCACGATTTCTTCACCTATGGGCAATTATATATTATAAGCTTGACGAGCAGTACAGTACAGGATTTCGTTAGATGATAACGCGGGATTAGCTTACTAACGTAGTTCCAATAAACATTCATTAAGCAAGGTATATAAGGTCTCCTGTGCCAACAATGGCATCGAAAAAGGGCAGTAATGAAATCGTACGCATTTGGCTGAAATTTCAAGACAAGCAGCAGTTTTGAGACAGCCGTCCCCCTAAAAGTGCTACAACATACATCGGTGGTTCACTTAATATGCTAAAGAAAGAAGGTAATTGGAAAATCGCATGCTAGAGAATGAGATAATTAATAGCATGCTAAAAAAAGTTGATTGGAATATTCGTGAGAGAGGTAAGGCATATTGGAGGGTAACAATGAAACTATAGGAGCTAAGGAACGCGTAGCGAACCGTGGAACGTAAAATGATATGTGGAATGTTAAGGGACATGACGACAGCGGTATTAACAAGAGGTAAAAATGCGGGCACTTAACATTTCGACATTAAGAGCAAAAATTGAAGTTTCGCAGTTCATATAATGCGCAAAGCCGAGAGTAACAAAAACGTCAAGTACAGGCAAGGGCAATTGAGAATGACGGGAGTTTAGGTGGTGTAATCAGGGAAGGAAAGTTGCCGAAATACGACGGGTGCGGTTGACGCAAGGCGAGTGCAATAATTTGGAGAGTGCAAAACTATACCTTCGTGATGCTGTGGACATAACCTACGTTTATGATGGTGATGAAACAGAGTGGCGCACAGGAAACGCAGTGCCGTCGTAACCATAGCTCTGTCACTTAAAGATGGAGCGGAACTGCTAAATGGAACACTGATACTGTGAAAGAAATTTTAAAGAAGGCAAGAAACGGGAGCGGGGCGTTCCGTAAAGGCAGTTCCGGTTAATGTTTAGCACATTTCGCCCAGAAATTACACTAATCCTCGCCAGGATATGCTGCAATAGGATGCAAAGATTTTGTGTTCGTGGCAAAATACCAAGTGCAAGAAAAGATTATTGAATGGCAACTGGAAGCACTCCCATGCGTGGTCTTTCTTCTACACATTGTGATGTTCCTTTTACCTGTAAGCGCGTGTATTTGCTAAGCCCTATTTTATTCGTCAGCGTAGAAACGACAAGGAATGAAGGAACTGGTAACCTATGAGATGAAATCATAGAACGCAGGCAAAAAAACAAAAACAAAGGCCGCGCAACAGATTTTATTGGGGTAAGGGCAATATCTGGCCCGTCAAACTTATAGATGGCGTGCACACAGGCGCCATCCAAGCAGCCATGTTTATCTGGGGAGGAGATATACATGATCCAAGTGAAAGGTTCACGCAAGCTCATAGTTTCGTTGCATATAAGCAAAGCACTTCTGCGAAAAACTTGGAATACATTCTAGAGCCGTATCAAAGCGATGTTCCACAGAAAAAAAACTTTAGCTTACCACGAGCTTCAAACTTTGCAAAGGAAGGCTCTGCAGAGTTACCTCTTAGTATTATTTAGTTTGTTTTCTTAAAATCTCATTTTATCTAATATTTCCTCTATGAGCTTTAATTCGCTTTGTTCTCTTACCTTCCTTAGCACAGGATAGAAAGTGGTTCTTTAAACTGGCTAAATAACTGCCTTGTCTCTGCTTTTCTTGCTCCCTCCTTCCCCTCCTCCTACTTTCAGTAGGTTCGCAGAACAAAAAGCAAACCGTATTCCAAGACGAGCGTTCAATACAGTTGTTTATGAGACGCTGTATGCCCTGAGCGAGAACCTGCGTGCTTGAGAGACAAAACTTCAGTAGCCATGCTTGTTACGAGCCAGAGTTATTGCGTTAAGTTTATTAATTAGCACAGCTCAGCGCTGTGAGGCCTGAGCGTGTCATGTTAGGCTTAGAGCGAACCACAGTAATGAGATTAGGCCTATGCGCGCGAGAACTTGAAGCAGAAAGGCTCCGCGCTGATAATGTCAGTGATATTTGTGTCTTTACTATTGCCGAGCAAATTAGATTAGTGTATTCGTCGACTTGGAAACGTCGCAGGGGCTTATTTGGCTGGCACCCTTCTTCTCGAGCACGCTGGCAGTATCGCAGAGCCAGTTCTCTTCAAAGGCAGTAGCGACTAGCTGTCGAGTGCATGCGGCTTATCAGAAGTCCTCTTACGACGCATAAAACGCTCACACGGTCCTTTGCGCCGGGAGAGCGGCTTAGCAGAAGTCAGATTCATTTTCTGTGATTCGAAGCCCTATTGGTCTGCACTCTTAAACAAATTTACACCCTTTAGGTCGTATCTTGGCACACAACGATAATCGTCGTCTGTCTTGTACGCATTTCCTTTGTTGAAAACGCTGCGATCGCACTTTCCTGTCGAGAATGCTCTGGCATGCTGATAACGCGCATGCCGTTCGTGACTTGGAAGTACCGGGCTCGCAGCGTTAAAGAAAGGAAATGCGGACAAGACAGATGACGATTATCGTTGTGTGGCAAAATACGACCCAAAGGGCGTAATTTTGTTTCAGAGTGTATAGCAGATAAACTGGCTGCTGCACCACATACTTTTGACACAGTGAAACCTGGGGTGCGTTTTTGTAGTAATTCTACTACTTTCTTTATGCCTTTTGCCGCCATCACCGCGCAGCATCCATTGGTCGAAAATGACCGGGCCGCGCCCATTTTCTCTGTCAATCACGCGACATCGGGAATCCGCGAAAACCAGAAACGCCATAGTGACGTTGACACACTCATTATGCGGAGCATGAGACACGGATTTTCGGCACGGCCAGAGGCAGGGTCGTTGCCGAAGGAATAAAAAATGGCTGCCCCTCTCATTGCTATGGCCGTGGCCCTTCGCCGTCGCCGACGTGAACACGGAGAGCCAGACGACGCGTTTGACATGCCGGATGACCATTTTCGACGGCATTTTCGCCTCTCGAAGGGAACGGTGTGGTTGTTGTGCGAGGAACTGGCGGGGGAACTAGAAGTGGAGCGAGCGACGGGACTGTCGGTGGAGCGGAAGTTGATGTGTGCGCTGCGCTTCTTTGCCACCGGGAGCTTCCAAGTGTCCGTTGGGAGCGAGGAGACGATTCATGTGTAGCAGTCGACGGTCAACGAGTGCGTGTGACGGGTGGCAGAGGCTGTTGTGAACGCAGGGGCGCGCAACAAGTGGGTCCATTTTCCGAAGACGGCCGAGGAAAAGGCAGCCGTGAAGGAGGGTTTTCTTCGGCGCTGTGCTATCCCCGGCGTCATCGGTTGCATCGACGGCAGCCTCATAGCCATTGTCGCACCCAAGGGTGAGCGCGAGGCTGCATTCATGTACCGCATGGGATACTACGGCCTGAACTGCATGTTCGTAAGTAAACCTCACGTTTTCTGGTGCCGATCCTTTTTGTTGCTCTTGTCAACGGGCACTTTCTCTGTTTACGTTTCAAATCTGCGACGCGGACATGAAAATCTTGGCCGTGGACCCTCTGCGACCGGGGTCGAACCACGACGCTTTCGTCTGGCGGACGACATGGCTGCGGCGGCGGTTCCAAGTGGGGCGCATCGTGAATTCCAGGGAATACCTCCTCGGTAAGACAAAACATTTCTTTTTTTGGCGCAATCCCGTTTCAGTAGCGCACGACGCCGTGTCCGCTCCAACCCAAACTTTTAACGAAATTACAAGCACATGATTAAGTCGGGAGCAAAATAAAATGAAGACGTTGACTGCCACCATTGCCAATGTTCGAAGTGTAAAGTTACAAGCACATTATGGTGCCTGCGAGGAGCAGACGAAAGCAACACGTATTAGTGCTGACTGCACCCAGTGCCTGCCAGAAGCAGAAGAAATGAACACGCATTAGTGCTTCTACTACCACTGTCATTGATAGCACCAACACGTGTTGATTTCTTCTGCTTGTGGCAGGCACCGAGTAGTGCACTTGTAAATTGGTTAGCACTTTGTGTCGGGTATGAACACGCTCAACTCATGTTTTTACTTGGGAGTCACAACCTCTGAATTCTGCCTTTGTTGAATGGTGCTGTAGCTTTCCTCAGTTAACAACTTACCTCTAGTCAGAGGAGTACTCAATGTACTATTTCCATCTTCGTGCAGGTGACAGTGGCTACTCATTGGAGCCGTGGCTCCTGACCCCAGTTTCCGGCCATCCTCCAGTGCAGACAGCCAAGGGGCAGTAAAACACAGCACATGGCGCCATGCGTTTCGTAGTGGAGAGGTGCATTGGGCTCTTAAAAGAGCCGTTTCCGCTGTCTTCAGCGATATCGCACCCTCCTCTACGAGCCGGAACGCGCAGCCAACATTGTCGCAGCATGTGCTGTGTTGCACAACCTTCACCTTTCTGAGGGTGACATAGAATCGGGCAATGACAGTGATGACGACAGCAGTAGTAGCACTAGTAGTGAGCTCGACAGTAATGGCGACCCCATTCCGCAGTCTTGTGCGTTTTTCTTCTTTAATTTGTGTTCCATGACTGAATTCTTCGTTCGTGTCTTGTTATTGTATATTAATAATGTTTTATCCTTCGGTTTCTTTCTATAGTGCTTCCTTCTAGTTCGTTAACTCTCCTCTTTTCATCTTGTTTTTCTTGGCTAGGAGTTTGGCATACACCCGCCGTGGTTGCTCAGTGGCTATGGTGCTGGGCTGCTGAACACGAGGTCGCGGGATCGAATCCCGGCCTCGGCGGCCGCATTTCGATGGGGGCGAAATGCGAAAACACCCGTGTGCTTAGATTTAGGTGCACGTTGAAGAACCCCAGGTGGTCAAAATTTCCGGAGTCCTCCACTACGGCGTGCCTCATAATCAGAAAGTGGTTTTGGCACGTAAAACCCCAAATATTATTATGAGTTTGGCATAGCCGCGCCACCAGCAACAACGACGACGATGACGACGTCTCCGTGGGGTCTCCCTTGAACGTGAACAGTACGCAGTCTATCTGCGAGTTTCTGGTTCGTTCGCTCAACCAGCGAAGGGCTATACGACGACTTTTGTTCTCACGTAGCGCGTCACCTGCGACCACCTTTCTGGTAGCTGCGGCTGGTGATGCTAGCAGGCTACATATATGGCACTTCTCCTTTCCATTTAACTTCCACCACATTAACAATATATTCAACGAACTAGCACGAGCACTGACACACGTACACTGTTGGCAACGGTTCTGAGCTCCGTGTGCTCGATAGAGTATTTCGCTCCTGACCAGATACAACATCGCCGAGAATTGAGAACATTCGCTTAGCACGTGTCCACAACACGGACAAGGCCACAGACGACGCAGACATACACACTTGCTCCTAAAGCGGCTTCTCCAAGGGCCACGAGGCGGCTAATAGGTGTTTGCATTCTGCTCGCTCAGCCAAATCGAGCGGGCGTCAGTCTAGGAAAAGCGATTCCCCGAGCCGACCCCTGCCTTGAGTGGTCACCTGCAAGCCCTTTCTAACGCCTGCGGCAGTGTCTGCAGCTGCGGCAAGCGTTTTAAAAACGATGCGTCAGCAGCGCGAAGCAAGCCGCAGGGAGGATGAGCGCTTTTCGGCATCGTGGAATCGATTTCGTGGCCACGACTTAACCGGACGGTGGTGATGACGATGCAGCCATCACTTTTGTGTGGCACCCCTCGTCGGCTGGTTGGTTGGTTGGTTTGCCTTTATGTATGGCTCAACCTGTTCAATCTTCTTTTGTTCTCTCTCGCTTGTCGCGGTACTGTATTTTTATAATTTTACTTTGACCTCGCTGTAGCTCTCTTCTATGTTCAGTCTGCCCCCTTGAAAGCTAACATCAGGGCGGTGTCACCCTCGTGTTGATGGCGGAGGCATGAAGATGAGATCCGAAAAGCCGCCTCGAGAATGGCCGCAACAGCGAATTCCTTTTTGCTCGTGTTAGCTCGCGCATATTTGTTCTTACGTTTCATTTTTTTTCGATGAATACAGAGCGGGCCTTCGTGAGAAAGTGGGAGCCGAAAGGCTCAAATTGTCTTGGAAGCCAAGCTTCCGTCCTTCCTTTTTATTTTATGCTAGAAAGCTGCCGTATTTGGCAAGCACAGTAACATGGATTGGAGTAAGTTTGTTTTTGTTATTGTTAGTCGTTGGATGCATTGTCAGCTTTAGTAGAGGAAAGCATGCTCAGAGAAGTGAAAGCGATTCACGTCGAGTCCCTTTATTCGTGTTTTTTTTTCTTTCTGCTTTTCTTGTTTGTGCATAGTACCAAGGCAGAGAGAGAAAAAGCGAGCAATAAAAACATGGCATGCCCATACATACACCTACACAGAGACACCTGCACCCGAATGCACATGTACAAACAAACAGCGCCAACAAATGGGAACGATACTAAGGCAAAAGGGCGGGCAAGCATGTTGTTTGACATTTAAAAGAGAAAGCTTTATATTTTCGTTGGCATAAGATGTGTTTTCTCATAACAGCTTGCCTGATGGAAACCCTGTTTAAGTATGCTAGTGGGGCCACTTGTGAGATGCACACAAATAAAAAAATAAAAATAAGCTAAGGGATATTGGATGGCTTGTTTTGAAAGAGCGGGTTGCTAAATATACCGTAGCAGAGGATTGGGCTACATATGTGACAATGTTGCAGCATGTACTACAAAAAAAAAAGAAAACGAAAGAAAGTTATTGTGCGTGTTGACGTTGAACAATAAAAGAACAAAAATTTGTTGTTGCTAACTTTCGCTGCTGACCGCTAAGGTTAAAGCGAGCTGCCTGGTGACTATCGCACAGACGGGCTTAATTTTCTGGCATTATAGTTAGCTGACTGGTGGTAAGAAATATCGCTGACTTTGTAAGCAAACCGAAGTTCGTGTTCCTGAAAGACGAGAAAATTCTCCTCGAGGTCCATTTCGGCACTCGATTAAAATAATCAGGTGATTTCTGAAGTGGCCGCCACCTTTTTTAATGCGTAGAGTAAGTATGAAAAGCAAAACGCAACATGATCACTCGGAAGCGCTATGCTCTGATCGCAGGTAGCTTTGCTCAGCAAGAATGAAGTGCACCGGGAAATGAACAGCACCTATCAGAACACGGAGAAACGGTGCCTATCTATGCACAAATGTATCCCGTAAAACACTCGAAAATCACGTGTGAGAAGCCACGTGCAAGTCTTGAGTAAAAACAACGAACCCCTGCGAACGCGTGCCCAAGGCCCGGTAAGGCCCAAGTATAGAGTTAGTGTGCGTGCTACCAAAGGTACCTTTGGTAGCATATACAGTAACTCTAGGCCGAAGAGCATGCGAGCGCCTCCTGGCGCCGTTCAAGCTTGCCTGACGTCAATTGTGGCACAGTGCGCATGTGCGGAAAACGTCATGTCGCTGAATAACACAGAAAGGCACATACGCGCTGCGCCGGAATTGACGTCACGCAAGCTTGAGAGGCACTCGCATGCTCTCTAGCATGCCAATAAATTTTTATTACCTTTATTTATCTATTCAGACCAGGGTAATAGTTTCCCCACCGGTTACAAACGGAACGGTGATAGACCACCATCATCATCAGCAACACTGCGTTCGCAGGGGTCAGTTAAGGGAAAATGACAACTTTAAGGGGACACTAAAGAGAAAAGTAAGTTGAACTGTATTAGTAAACTACACTCCCACAATATTATAAAGAAAGGCCTCTCTTGCCGTCAGAAAAGATACGGCAACCCATAAAAAATTGTTGGATCGGAAAGCGGAAACTATGTAATTGGTGGAAGAAGGAAATAAAGCAAGCTATCGAAGAGTGTGAGCAGGTGGCAAGGGATCATCGAGAAGACAAAAAAAGCTAGTTAGATAGTAGCCGGTGCCACCATAAAGGCGCCAACCTCTCTTAATATTAATTTCAATAAAAGAAATGACAATTTCGACACATGCATTTGTTGCAAAAATGTATTGTGCACAGCGGAATGCAGGAATGCACTTTAAGACATGCGTACAACGTAATAATAATTAACAAAATATAATACAAAGCTTGACTAAACACCAATATAAAAGAAGGCATGTCTCGATTCACCCCCCGCAAAAGAAAATATTTGGGAGGATGCTTAAGCTTCGCCTTTAAGAGTGGGACACGACAGCGTTCAAATATCTCTGACTGCTGTGCAGGCCTGTTGGCAATTGCAGCTTATGCAATCGTAATTTCTTTCTGGAAACGCTGGCGGCGAACACTATGCCCGAAGACGAGCTTTCTGGGTTTTCTTCTTCTTCTTTTTTTTTTTTTTTGCGGTGTTGCAAGAAACCGAGCTGGCTGTGCCGCTCCTGCTAAGACAAACCTAAAACGGCAGCTGGAAAAGGGGTTTGTGTTTGAGTTTCCCAGCAACAGAATTATGTTTTGCCGTATTTTCAAATTACAATCCGACGCTATCATGTCTGGTGGTTGTGTGTAAGTTGTGCTTTATGAAATTGTAATGCATTTTACTTTGAGAAATTCATCTAGTTCAGTAACGGCTATGCGCCACGCGAAGGGGCTACGTGGGCGACGATACGTGGTATGGGATGATTTTCTTGGCCGCGGACGCCGACACCGACGCGAGATATTCTGCGACACGGTGCACTTAACGCTATCATGTTATTGATGCTCTTATCTCTACTTTTCGAATGAACGAAATGTCCGTTTGAAGTAAAGTCATAGTAGTTTAATCATAGCAGACTTAGGAGTGCCAATAAATTATCGTCATGATTAGGAAGTGTGAGAGAGGTGCCCGGCTGCTATACACCCCTCGCACATAACGCGTTTTGACCATTTGCATACTTGCATAGTCGTTGTGGATGAGTTCTGCACAAGTTTTCTAGTCTTGTCTCCTATCGCCATCGACTCGGGCGCTGTCGCGCCACCGTATCGTCCGGACAGGTCACTCGGCGTGATGAACCACATGAATAATCGGAAATGAAATTGATGGCAACAAAACAGTGTCTCTGTAGTGACGCTACGAATTACGCGAGCATGGTTGATGACAGTTATCGATGCGGAATTCATATTAACAGGGGACATTGTTTTCTAGAAAAAATTGATTTAATAATGATGTCAACGTGGACTAAATGGGATTGAGAGAAATGATGAAGACTGGAAAAGCAGGAAATTTAGCCAGAAGAAAGTGTGATTTGCTCTCTGCACAAGGAAAACGGAAATAGGGGCATACATAGAAAGGAATGAAAAGTTACAGAGAAAACTGAAACGGCGTTTATAAATCATGTGTTCTGCGCACTACTATCTCTCGAGCATGTGGATACTGTCGCAATATTGTTTCTGATGGTCGTGGCCCCGTCCGTGCAGTCTGTGTGGAGCGGTGCCACAGGACGCATCAGTATGCAGCACAGATCATAAGGCATAAAATGTCTGTACGCTTACCAGGAGAGCGACCATCATGGGTCCGCTGATGATCCAGACGAAGACCGAGTTGCCGTAGCCACGCCAACAGTGACTGCGCATGCGTGACTCCATCACCAAGCTCCAGGCTAGAACGCACAGGGATGGCAGGCCTGCGCATGTGCGGAAGAACCGAAGTTCGCAAATTCAGGAGCAACGTCATAGCGGAGTGCACCGGCACCTTAACACTTTAATAGCACGCTAGTAAAAAAAAAGTAATTCGCGTCAATTTAGTAGTAAACACGAAAGGAATGAGTTGGCATTACGTCGCAACCCGTTGAGGTCCCGGATCCATGGTGTATACCGCGTTCACCATATTTCAAAATTTTGGTTAAGAGCTCACTCGACATAGGTCCTGCCTAATTAAGAAGCGCAGTGCAAGTATATATATATATATATATATATATATATATATATATATATATATATATATATATATATATATATATATATATATATATATATATATATACATACATACATACACACACACATAAACAAGCAAGGTGGTCTGCTCTCGGACCACCGTCAGTAGACCGGCTCATAAACTAGAATTGGGCTATCTGCCACAAGCAAGGTTTACAGAATTTTGAAATTGTTTGCTGAAACACCCTGCATATATTAGAGCACTAATAATTTTTTTCCTGAGCAGACAAAACAATTTTAACATCTACTTTACTGCCTATCTTGCAATCTACATAACCGCTACCTATGTGATGGTTACCGACTCTTTTCCCGACGGGATTACGCAATGACACAAGTAAGGCTACCTAAATAGCTTCACTGTAACAAATGTACGGTTTCAAGAGCTCCATTTCTTAACTAAAGCGAACAGGTGCGTTGAAGGGCTCAGCTGTTTCATCACGGCAACAATCTTCATGGATGCTTTCTTCGTGATTTATTTCGTGGGAGATCGTCAAAAAGTACTGATGAAAGCAGCAGTGGACATATCGACCACATTAATTGAATTAACGAAATGAAAATAAATGGGAATGGAAGTGGATGAAAGAAAAACTGGTCGGCAGACGTGGGATACGAACCGACGCCTTCGCATTACGCGAGCGATACTCTTACCAACTGAGCTACCGCGGCGCCGTTTTCCCATCCACTTTCTTGGGTATTTATGTGTCCTAGTAGAACCCTGGAATGTTAGCCAGCGCCATCACTCACAGACCTTGGCGGCGGACGTGGAACGTCCTTTCTTCCCCAGGCGTCACGCGTGCGTGATCTAATTGAGTACGGCAACTGGTCAATCGCCCCACACATGCTACCTGAAAGCCTCAAAGCTGCCGGATTCGAGACCCTCGCTATGTAGTGAACGAGAAGAAAGGAAACTGAGTGGCCCGATCTTTATTAGTAATATCATAAGAAGCCAACAAACAATGACACCAAGGGCAGCATTGAGGAAGTTGTCTGCAGTTCTTTATTGAATTAAAGAAGTGATAAGCAAATGGAAATTAAAGTGGATGGGAAAAAAATTCATGCAGGAACTTCTCTGGGAGTTGTCCAAGCATGCGTAAGCATTGTGCCACTTACTCATTACCACGCATCCCAGTATCATTATCAATGTTGTGAAACTTGATTTGGTCGGTACAAACGACAGCGCTGCGCGGCGACACGAACTGCTGCAAATGGCGGCGCAAGATGCATTGATGACCAAAGCAGAGTACTGCAACCAAGTGGCGGCGCCGGGTGCGCTGACGACGTTCCGATAATTATAAGGCGTTATATATCGCTCTTTAGCACCTTGTCCATCCGCTTCGAACCATCATCAATCGTGATCTACCCTACTGTGGTGGCGGCTGCGTACAGCACGGCTGTGCGGACAGAGAGTGCCGACTGCTGATAGCTTCGCGCGCTGTGTTCCCGCCGCTTCGTTCGCGTTGATACGAGAGGCAGCACGAAGGTCAAAACGCTCGCAGCTGCGGACTCTATACTGAAAGTAGTGGTTTTATGTGACGCAAGGTTTTTCTCGTAGGGTAAGCATAGAAATGCTCACGCATTTAAAACATCTGGCCTAAGGTAGGAAACGAATCCACTTCTCCGCATTACGTGCGCCATGCTGTTACCAACTGCACCGAGGCGCCGTTTTCCGTTCCACTTTCTGGCGTATTTATGTTTACCTATTAAACTAGTCATTGTTTCTTGGCTTCTTATGATATGACGAATAAAAATCGACCCCCCTCGGTTTCCTTTCTCCTCGTATATATATATATATATATATATATATATATATATATATATATATATATATATATATATATATATATATATGTGTGTGTGTGTGTGTGTGTGTGTGTGTGTGTGTGTGTGTGTGTATACAGAGAGAGAGAGAGAGAGGACTGGGTGCGTGCATCGAAAGATTATTGCCATATTCTCTATATAAAGACAAACATCTTATTAATTTGACAGTGTCATGTTACACCATTTTGTTACGCTCTTCCTTCGTAACGTGACACAGCCTGCTTGCAAACATGAGATCAATACAGGAACGGAGTTACGTATTGGGTCTCTGTAGCGTCTTCAGTTTCAACGAGTAGCGATCTAGCACGAAAGTCTCGATCCATTTGCTGTGCCCTTTGACCACATTGCTGTTAAAGTTACCGCACAAGATCGGCGTACCATGTGGCTTCAACGACTTTATCGTTTCGGCCAGGAACGTTTCCGCGTCACAACGAGATATGTTCGGTCTGATGTATACACGCTGACAATTACAAGACAAGTAGGCATCTCGACTGCACAAGCGTCTCCCACATATGGCTTCTGCATGCCGTTGTCGATACACGGAATCGGCCTTACGGGCGCGCCCGCGCTTGCGTTCGCGTACGGCAGCCTCTTCTTCTGCCGTACGCTGCACCCACTGCCTACCCATGGTGACGGCCGGCAATGCATTGCGTGACGCGCATAATGCAATGCAGATATATACAGTTCGTCTGGGTAGCGTGGTGTTCAACCATATTTCTTTAAGAAAGGGGCTTTGGTTTTTTTCCCCAGATCCCAAGACGAGCCCGTGTTCACGCGCACTTGTCTCCGCGATAAGCAGGGAAGCTCAGTTAATCGCAACAGGGGTGGTGTTATGCCTAGGAGACGGAACTTGCGCTTCCAGTGAACTTTGTGTGCATGCGCTGCTCTTGCTGAGCTTGCCGCTTCGCGCCGTTATCAGGCACTGACTAATGGTCCAGTCGACGCTGCCGCAGTACTGCGAATGTAAACTGTAGCCAACTTACACAAATGTGTAAGTTGGCTTTCCCGCAGCGCGTTTTCCGCGCTCACGGACGAATCAGTGAGACAAAGAAAGCTTGGCTTTAATAGCAGATGTGATGAGCGAATGTGTTTGCGTACCTATCGTCACGATGAGCACTGATCAGGACAATATATATGTCCGTGCCTTTGTTCAAAATTCTGTGTCAGATCGGTGTCGTGCGCTAAACAGCTTCGCTGGTCACCCACTTTCACAGAGTGCAATGGCGCTTCAACTTTTTAAAAAAATATTATTTCAAAATATGGCGTCAATGTCGGAATAGTACGATGTCGAATGGGGGAAATCAGGCGTAGATTTGAAGCAACACGCGCACCGACGCGTGCTTCCTCCGCTGGTTTCCCACAACACTAGGGCGCTTGAAAATGATACGGAGCGTTTAGCCGCAACATTCGAAAAGAGCTGCGTTGAATTCAACATCGAAGCCTACAGCGGTGCACCATATTGACGAAGCAAACACGTGTTACTACGGGCGGCGTAGGAGAAAGCTGACTGTGTAGCTGATTAGTGAAATTCGCCATTTATTATGGATAGCGGAGACAACAGCGAACCGCTCTACATATACTTAACACTTTATGCGACGTGTGTAGCTGCATGCCGAACTTGCAAAGACGCCAATGATCCTCGAATGTCATCCTTGCTATCAACGCAGCACAGGAAGGCCTTTAATGTGCTCGTGGTTACACCAGTGCTTTGAGGTTCGTGCAGACTGCGGACCGCGTGAACGGCGGTATAATGAAAGTTAGTACAAACTACCTTTGGGTCTCACCTCTCGAATATATCTCTTTGAAATGATCGAACGATGTCGCTGACGAAATCATGATCACTATTTTGTATGCCGTAAACTTACAATGACAGGTCACGACAATGCTAGGTCTGACATTCAATCAGCTGTTGTCTTTGTTTTAACATAACTTTTTACTCCAATCGTAGCAAACCTTTCATTAAAAGAATTCACTGCGCCAATAGTTCAAATAACGTTTTGCACAATGTGACCTTTGTCGAGAGCCCTCGTAAAGCTCGATGTCGGCGGCTGCGCGAGATATTAAAACGCTAAGTGCTGCCGGCTACCACTTATGTTATGCACGACACCCGAGACAAATCAAAGTACTACAATGAGCGACTTCCATGTGTATGTAAAAATAAAGGTGGGTTTGAGAGTAGCCTAGACGCACCGTATACGGTGCGTTTGGTGGTGCAATGATCGAAGAATCTTCGGAATAAACTTCCATTTGCCAGTATAGGCACGCGCAACGCAATCTATAGATGTCGTTGATGGTGCTATTTGTTTTCTACACGTCCGATTGACACTCGTATTTCGCCAAATGAGTGCAAGTAAGACGTGCAAAATCTGGGAGCTTTATAAGACGGCTGTGTAGGCGAGGCTTGGGTATTTTTTCTGTTTAATTACACAGGCAATCCGTCCTTTTTTCCGAGAAACGCATTGGAAGTATTTTTGTGAAGGAAAGCAGAAAAATATAGTAAAAGAACGGAAGAAAAGTATGACGCCCGCATAGTGACACGTCTAGAAGGTATACTTTATTCATATATCACACTTTTTAAAAATTTAAAAATGGTCCCTCATGAACGCTGCAATATATCGGCTATGGCAGAATGACTGAAAATATATTGGCTCGGACAGCTGGGGATAAGAAAACTTATGACACAACTGGGGATGTCACAGGCCATTTCTAAAACAACATTTCATGTGGCGACGCGATAAGCGCAAGCTTCTCAGCCTACGCTCGATCTTCCTCCTGTACTCACTTCCCAGTTAATCTCGCACTCTATTGGGGTCAAAAAGAATAGCAGCTTAAAACTATGCCGCACTACGGTCCTCCGGGGCTGCTAAGCGAACGTGATTGATTTCTGAATTTAACTTCGTGACAGCAATCATTATACGATGGAGTGAAACGCCGCGCCAGTAGAGAACGAGGATTTTTCTGCTAACGGGCCGTCTTCAGATTTGGGAGCACCGCAGACGTCCGCTCGTTGACTGCTCTCAAATGTATTCTGTGGCAAGCCTGGCGTCCAAGACAACGACAGTGAAAACAGAAATATGATGTAGAGCCCCGTCTATATAATCCAGAGTTCGACGCAAACCCGTCTGGCGAGGAATGAGCATAGTGAAATAAAACGAACACTCGCCAATGGAAAGACATGTATAGGAAAATAGAACTTGGGCGTTTCGGGTCCCGTACGGGACCCTTGATCACAAAGCAAACACAGTGGCTCTTGTTTAAATACGAGATAGATGGCGCAGTGCGCGTGTGTAGATTTCTGGCAGATTCCCACGTGTCCTGTTTATCGCATGTTGCGTCGTCTGAATGTGCAGTGATTCAAGCATTAGCCTTGCAGGCAGCTTCTTCTCTGTGGCGATAATGGATGCCCATGGATAAAGATTTCGCCACAATGGTATATCGAAAGCGCACGCACGCGGGAAAATACCTCGATTTCCTTCCCAGACACCTAAAGGGCCATAAGCGCTCGGTCGGGCCATCCCTGTTCGATCGCACCTTCCGTCTCTGTTCGAGCCCCACAAGACGCAGAGCAGAACTGGACACGGTACACAAGGACTTGTCGAATAACGGATACCCACCTCAAGTGCTCAGAGAGCAGGAACGTCGTGCCTCAGCGCCCAATCGCCAAGCGGTTGCAAAGAAGTGTAAATGCGCAGCCATTCCGTATGCGCGCGGGGTAAGCGAGGCTTTGGCAAGAGTTTTCAATGAGTACGACGTTTGGGTTGCGCATGTCCCGTCAAGCAAGTTACGTGGTCAAATTATGCGCGTAAGAGACCCCTTGGAACGATCGAGGTACCCCAGTGTTGTGTATAAAATACCATGCAAAGATTGTGACGCAACCTGTGTCGGCGAGACTGGTAACTTAAAAAAAGAACGCATAAAACAGCATCAGCACGATGTCGCCTAGGGAAACTCATCTTCAAACGCTTTATCAGAACGCCATGCGAACACAGGTCACTGCATAGACTGGGAATCGGCATCCATTATTGTCACGGAGAAGAAACTGCCTGCGAGACTAATGCTTGAATCACTGCACATTCAGACGACGCAACATGCGATAAACAGGACACACGGGAATCTGCCAGAAATCTACACACGCGCACTGCGCCATCTATCTCCTATTTAAACAAGAGCCACTGTGTTTGCTTTGTGATCAAGGGTCCCGTACGGAAGCCGAAACGTCAAGTTCTATTTTCCTATAGATGTCTTTCCATTGGCGAGTGTTCGTTTTATTTCACTAAGCCCCGGCTATACCCTACAAGCGTCATATATTATTGTATGTTTTTTTAACTATCATTAGTTTTTCTCCCGCCTTTGGTCGATCAGTAGTCATTAAGAAGGGTGACGTACACGTGATGACGCTGCAATATGTCAGTGTTCCGAAGCCCCGATAAGTCGTTCCCTCAACTAGTAGTAACTTGAAAATCAAACATCATTAATCCCTCTAATAATGTTTTCTTCAGGAAAATACAACCTTTTATTAATGTTTCATTTTCCCGAGGAGGTGTGGTACAATTTGCTGTCGGGCAAACGTCTCCTAAGCTAGATATTCACAAGAGGGCACGAATCGCCTGTTCGGTCTGTGGACGAGCTTGACGCGGTTTAAGGGTCATCAAATCATGCTTTACGCGAGCAAGCTGCCGAGGAGTGGCAAGATTCGTTGCGGCTCAGCCTCGTCACGCTCCTTTGCGAACTGATTAAGCGATATCTCCAGTCGTGCGAATGCAGCTCAAGGAAAAAAAAAAAGAAAAGGGAATGCCGCAGGTTCACATTTCGCTCGGCGCATGCTCGAATAGTGCTGACGCAGTTCTGTTCCCGGAGTAATGAGGGCACATTTATCCAATCAGAAGCGGCACAGGGACGTCACAGCAGTGTTTTTTTGCAGATGACAAGATTTCGAAGATGATGCTTCCCGCGTGTGCACTTTGGCACCATAATGACCCGGGGTATCACATTGTGTGAAACCAATGCTCATTTGCCTTGATGTCTATAGGCGCTGCTGCGGCGGCGGGAAATCGCTGACGGCAGTATCGACATAGACGGACGTGAATTGCCTGCGAATGAATTAGGAGCGCCGCCGTACCTTTGGCCACATCGGTGCGCTGCAGACTGCGTGCGGGAACGCTGACGTGGCCAGTGGCGATGTTCTCTCTGAAAGGCGTATGCTGCGATGAAGTGCGTCTTTATTGGGAGTTCGGTTGATCACATTGTGCTGAAGCACCCGAAAGGTATATAGTAATGGCATACCTGGCCAACTATCCGGGATGTTTCGTAATGTTTACGAATTTGGGCTTGTTCTCCATTTTACGAATGCTGCGTCATACTTTGTGAAGAACATTTCTTTTTTCTCGCAAAACACTTTTAGGGGTGTTGAATAGCGTTGCTCAACGTTGCTGAAGATACATAAAATAAACTGTGATAGTACTTGTGCCACCCTCTTGTGACAGTGCAAAATGTCATACACCAGAGGAGTCATACTTCAACGTGTTGTCCATCACTGGCTTTGCTCAACAATAAAATATAAAGACGTTTCGCCACCTATGCGGGTGGCATCGTCAGTACGCAAATGGCAACAAATCAGAAAATACGCCCCATTTATGTATGATACTGCCTTAAATATCCGGCAGGGGGCCACGGTTAGATTTGCATGCAGATGGATTGCGATGGATAAACCCTGATTCCACGAATTTTCTTGGGCCCCATCGCTGTTCCCGTGCCAATGTGGCTACATTATCAAAATCGAACATGTGTCATTTTGTTAAACAATGATCCACCAGTCCCGTATTTGCACGTGTGGCATGGGTGGCTTTCGTACCATCCCTTAAGTGTTCCTTGAGTCGAGTGCGACGTCGCCGCCCGTCTCGCCAATGTAGCTGGAACCCCAGTCCGAGCAGCCAATCTTGTAGACGACACCATTTAGTTCGTCCGGAGGTGTGCGGTCCTTTGGCTTCGGGAACACGTTTGCCAATGTGTATTAAGGTTGGAACACAGTTCGAACGCCCAAATGCCGTAAAGCCCTGCGCTCTGCTTCTGATACACCGCGGACATGCGGAATGCACACAAAGGAAGCCGGCCTTTCGGCCTTGCTCTCGCGGGCTCTCTGCATGCGGCGTCGCGTATCATTGACACATCGCTCAGGGTAACTCTGTTTATGCAAAAGAGCGGCAAAATTAGCTAATTCTTGCTCCCTCTAAGTTTGCCTGGTCGACAGTGCATCGCAACGAGACAGGAGCGTACGTACCACGGCATGCTTGTGTTCTGTAGGGTGGTGAGGGTCAAAACTCAGCACACTCCCGCTATCGCGAGATTGGCGATATACGGCTGTCTCCACTGAACCTCCTTCGCTCCGACGTACCAGCACATCTAGAAAGGCTAGGCTGCCACTATTCTCCGTCTCGCATGTAAATTGAATGGCATGACGGGTGGCATTAAGCGCCTCATGCATGGCATGCAGGTTTTTAACCCGCCGTGGTTGCTCAGTGGCTATGGCGTTGGACTGCTGAGCACGAGGTCGCGGGATCGAATCCCGGCCACGGCGGCCTCATTTCGATGGGGGCGAAAACACCCGCGTACTTAGATTTAGGTGCACGTTAAAGAACCCCAGGTGGTCGAAATTTCCGGAGTCCTCCACTACGGCGTGCCTCATAATCAGAAAGTGGTTTTGGCACGTAAAACCCCATAATTTAAATTTTTTTAAATGCAGGTTTTTCTTTTGGACAATGACAAAAGTGTAATCTACATATCGACAGTACATTTTGACAAGGAAAGGCAAGGACGTCATCACAGCCGTTTCCACGTGTTGCATTAACAGATCAGCCACGATTACAGAAACACGATGGCTCATCGGGACGCCTTCTATCTGGTGACATATGGTTCCGGCAAACGTGAAATACGTTTGCTTCAAGCAGAACCTAAGCAAAATCATGATGTCATCGGCAGTCAGAGAAGTGCGGCTTTCTAACGTACAGTCATCTTGCAGACGTTTCTAAATCATATCCGTAGCCAACGCTGCCGGCACATTCGTGAACAAGGACACGACATCGTGAGATACCGTAACATGCCGAAGCTGCTGCTGACGTACCGCGGTAACAAATTATTTAGAATTCTTGACCGTGAACGTGCTCCCTTCCGCAAGTGACTTCAAATTTTCTACTAAAAGCTAGGACAAGTTGTATGTCGGCGA
This sequence comes from Dermacentor andersoni, assembly GCF_023375885.2. Classification (NCBI taxonomy): domain Eukaryota; kingdom Metazoa; phylum Arthropoda; class Arachnida; order Ixodida; family Ixodidae; genus Dermacentor; species Dermacentor andersoni. Next base: position 28,233,175 of record NC_092815.1, read on the forward strand.
CCTAACAAAAGAAACCATAGGGCGTATGGGGCAGCCGTCTTTGTGAACTTTTATGTGAACTGCCGTAAACATCCGGGAGGATGTTTACGGCAGTATCATACATAAATAGGATGTATTTTCTCATTTCTTGCCATTTGCGTTCTGACGATGCCACCCGCATAGGTGGCTAAACGTCTGTTTTTGTTATATTTTATTGTTGAGTAAAGCCAGTGATAACAACACGTTGTAGTATGAGTTCACGTGGCTTTTGGAACAATTTTTCACCAGAGGAGTCACTGCGGCTAATCAAGCTGTCGTAACACAGCTTTTATACCACTGTCATTTGTCACTCATGTAAATTCTTGCATGTGCCAATGTGACGGAAACCCAACTCTCAACTCACCGGATTATCGCTCCGGTCTTGTTTATTCGGGCAACCTTTCCTTTCTTTTTTGGAGGGGAGGAGGGCGGAGAGGCGTAGGCAGGCGAGATTTGCAATAGCTAAGTTGACGGAAAAAGCCACTATGACCTGAAAATAATGTGTCGCTACTCCGTATCTTCTGTTCCTGGCTTGATCCTGCTGAATCTTGAACTGCGTCTAAATGTAAATAATTGTAAATAAACTGCGCATGCATAATCTCAGAAAACGTACGTACTGTGGGCGAAATAAAAAAATGCGTTCGACCCACTCTACCCGTCCGACCAACTAAGTTTATTACACATTAACAAATATGCACGCAGGCACGGTCATTGTACCGAGCGAGGGGGACAATGCCCACATTGACCAATATCTGCGGCATGGAGGAGATATCGATGACCTACAAGCAATTATTTATCGAGGAAAGAAAGGAAAGGATTACCATCGCACTACGACGCGATTGTTTCATCACAGATTACGTTTACAGTGCAGCAGTGAAGAAAAAAAAAAGTCGCAGTTTCGACCGAAAGGCGAAGCATTGATTTAAATCCCAAATTAGTGGACATCTAGCTATTGACCCTTTACGCGGAGCAGCTTGTTATAGAGAAACGAGATGGCGCTTTCGGCGGCGCGCCGCGCGTAGCCTCAGTGACAGCGCACGAATACGAAACCACTACCGCTTCCACCTCGCTTCTGTGCGATCAGCTGTTGGAAATGCAACTGAGTTTTCGCTAACGCACTGTGCTCCAATCATGCTGGATTGAATCATGTGGTTTGAACCGCGTGCAGCAGTAGGCTGCAAAAATAGCGTCTGGCATATTCAGGAATGGAATCAATCTGTGTGGCCAAGTCCGCGGACCGCTGCTGTAACTGTCCGTACGTGTTACTGACACTTCAAGATGTACGCCTTTTCTCGAGGATGCAGAAATTTGCCCATCTGCCAGCGTTGTATCGCTAACCTTCAAAGAAAGTGCTTCAGCCCCGGAATGTCGGCAAGAGTGAGTACTTATCGTTAAACAATGACATAGGGAGTAGCGCCGCTTCCTGTCATAGTAAATTTCGCGCACAGTATCAACACGCATCTACCCCAACTGGCTCGGAAAACTACGCCCACTCTATCGCCAACGTGTCAGTGAGTTAATGGGCGCACACTTGAATATATGCGTACCATATACGCACAATAAATGATGGACTACACCGATAGCGCACGAATGGTCGAAGCTGAATGTTTCGTGACTGTCCACAATAGTAAGCGAGTTAATTACTAGCTATAATACATCGTTGCTATAAGGTATTATGAGGTGCAAAACAGCTACGTTTGAAGCTTTGCGGGCAGAAAGAACAAATCTATCGCAATTGAGCACACCCACGAGCGACTAGGCCGAAAATAATCAGATAGTGACCACCCGAGGAAATTCACTGATTCAGAAATGTGACAAGCCGCTGCTTCAATATATTTGCCAAATAAAGAACGAAGAGCAAAACGGAGTAAACCTGATTCAATTCATGAGCGGAAAGTTTGGATAGCTTGGAATACATACCCCCCCTTTTAGAACAAGCACCATATACGCTGCTCGCACCTTTCGGACATATAGCTTAATCCGCTTCGAAAGCGTTTTTGCATGTCCTCTGGTGCTGTGGCCAAAACTTCGTATCGTCCACCGAGTCACCGCCAACGATATCTCCCGAAACAGAGGTTTGCTAAGCCACACCTACGTGATACACACCCATTGAAAACATGGAGGCAACGGAGGCATTTGAGGAAAGCAACCGACGCGTCCCCACGTGATCAAACTTGGCAGCGCCCATGGGATCGCCGCGAAGAGGGTCCAATACGAAGTAATGATGTAGTTTTATCGGCCGTATAAATTTGTAAACATAGGCATACTAAATAAATTAACAAGCATGGTGTCCCACACGGACAAGGAAACATGAACACGTCTCCCTCGATGAGCACGGAAACTCGCAGTCAAAATGCTGGAATGAGGAAGCGTAGCAGCAGCAGCGAGTGAATTGACCTTCGGGCTGCGTCTCGCATCAATGCGAACTTAACCGCGAAAACACAGCGCGCGGCAGCCTTTGTCCCCGTCGCAGATGGCCGGGTACTTCTTGCAACACAGCACACAACACACACCAAAAGCAAGGGCCAATTACGGGAAACGTACCCTTGTCTATCAGCCCCCAAAGTAATGAACAGATACAGTGAATCTGTATCCTTAAATACTTCTTTAAGGAGACTTAAGAAGAAATAAGGGAGTGGTTAAATAGGGAAGACATACTTTAAAATTGAATAAATGTACTTATTAAATCAGCAATGTTTTTGCCATGAATTACATACTTTCTTTTCAGGATCCACATGACATTTCATGTAATATTTTTATTTTTGGTTGTTTTTGTATACATACATATATACTTGAGTGCATCCTTGTCCTGTTTTCCGATTCCATTTCTTTTTCATTTTATTTTGTATCATTTTAGCAGCCAATTAGAACGTGTGACATTTTTGTGTGTGCATGCTGTTGCTTATGATGCTCTGCAGGTTCGATAACGTTTATTACTACAAAATTTGTATAATTTTAGAACATCATTAGAATCTGTAATGTTTATTTGTATTTAGCCAAAATGTACATTGCATTATAAATTTGTCGTTATTTGAATGCAATGACAATAGACATTGTTCCTACGATTTCTTACGCGGCAATCAAGTCTGTTGTAACTTGCGAAATTGTGCATGTGTCTAATCTGCTGTCAAACTTGTCGCTTACGGTGACTGAGACCTTTGTCAGGCCTTTATTCTCAGCCTATCCTCGTTTGAATGAACGAGAAATAAAATTCAGTTCAATTCAAATAAGAAAATACAGCAGCTCGGGCGGGCGCCCGCAGCCGCCCGCGCCGCCCGCGCCGCCCGAGCCGCCCGGAGTAGAACGCGCGACCCCCGCCCTCCCTCCTTACCCTAGTCCCCTATCCTTGCGCGCGACGGAAGGCGGCGCGCTTCCTCCGCGCTTTCCTCGCTTGCGTGTGCGAGATGGAGCCGCGAACGCCGGCTCACCCACGCATGCTTCCATTCCCACGCTTTCGCTGGCACTGTACGTACAGCACACGGCGCGCGGCGGCGATTTTATCGCATTTGTGTGTTATACGGAACCTCACGGCGACGGAAGAAATGCGCCTGTAGTGCCCATATAATTGATATCGCAATAAAAACGCTTTAGAACAAAACGTATTGACAAAAATGACTCTGCCGTATACTTTACGCGCGTGTACAGATGCCCGTACGACCCAGCAGGTTTCAAAAGATGAGAAGCCCCACAGCGCTATTATGGCGAGCGCAGTTGCTGGCGGGTAAAAGTGCACTGGGTTTCGTGTAGCACTTATCGGACCACGAAGGCCAGTACAGTGAGACGTGGTTTCACATTCTGCGCCATCCTGAGAACCGGGAGCATCACAAAAGCCTCGTTAAACCGCATCAAAGACAGTTTCGGTTACGCGCGCCTGTAAACGTACACCCTGTAAGGTTACGCCTGAAAACTTTCGACGCAAATGAGAACAGTTGCGCAACTGCAGAACGATTCGCATGGGGGGAAAGTCCGCCAATCCCGACTTTAAAGTGACAAAAGAAAAGGTCGTCTGCGAGCGCACAGCGCAGACAGAGAATTTTGCGTTTGTGAAGCGGCAGACGCTAATTATCCTCATCATTGTTTAGAGACAGACTACAGGGCGCTGAGGTTTTAGCATGATAGAGGAAGATGGTTTAAGGCTAGACATCAATTCCATGGTGTTTTTCTGGGCGCATTCTATTATCTCCCTCCCCGCCAGCTCCTTCGCAAGAGTTCTGTGTGAACTTGAAGCGTCCCGCACAACTAGTCACAGTTCAACGACGCGATGTGGAATGGAACTTGAGTAAAACGTCAAGGATACACATCAATAGTAAACCCTAATCACGGTTGACTGATCAGCATATCATCTGCGGGAAACATTCCTAGCATCTTTTAGGCAGGAGATCAGGGTTAATGTGAATATATTAGGCGACAGCCGAAACTCACTCCCTAATTTTTTCTAGCGTCCAAACGACAGCAACATAGATTTTCGTAGTACGTTAACAGAGGGAAATCTGGCGCTCCAATCTCTCAGCCGCCATGGGAATCGTAGCTGGTACGTGGTGTTTAATAATTTGGCTTATATTTGTTGAGACAGTGCATTGCCGTTCTGCTTTGTTTTATTCTCACGTTTACTTATAAAGCAGCTAATAGTTCTCTTGTTCAACAAAAAAATTCCATATGTGATCTGAATTTTGAAGCATAAGTAAATTGTAAGTAAGTAAAGTAAAAGCATGCGTGTTTCTCTCCCCTTTTCTGCATGCGTTCCCTTCTGCTTTTCTTTCCATTCCGTATCACTTTACTCTTACCCCAATGTACTCCAATGTAGAGTAGCAAACGGGATGTTTGTAATACGGTTAACCTACCAGCCTTTCGCATGTCATTTCTCTGTCTCTTTCTCTTCAGAACGTGTTTGTGCTAAATCTAGATGTTGTTTCCTACGTAATTTGCGTACGTACAAATTTGTGATGAGAAATGGGTGTCAGGACTGGTAATGCTATAATTATCTGCAAGGTCGTTTGCAACAAGACGGTCAATGTTTAATCAAAGCTATATAATCACCGTCACTACCACGTTGGCTGACTCACGTAAAGGAGGCGTGCGCAGGTACTGTTGCCAGATTTCTCTCCAGTAGTTCCAGGCCATTCAACGGCCGGGAAAGGAGATCATTTGCACTTCGCGACGTATTACACGCAGACGCATATACGGGTGTATCCGTGTAACGTGTGCGTAATGCTCACCCCATCCGATTACGTAGTAGAGCTTGAAGGGTGCATCCTGCTGGAACACCGACACGGCGATGCGAGAGTGAAGCAGAAGACCCTCGACAAACATCCAGTTGATGGACGCCATGGCCGCGTAGAGCTTCAGCGACAGCACGCTCTTGCACAGCCAGTCCTGCACAGAGGCGAGTTATACAGTACCAGTCGTACTACAGCCACCCACCTGCACGGCTACGGTGGTTTCACATTGCCTGTCAACGTTGTGGTGTGACTAGCCGCGATCGTGACGAGAGTACTGAAACATATTTTCGAGAACGCAGAAACTCTGCCACAAGCTTTGGCATGTAAGACGAATACACTTGACAAACATGAAGGTTGGGAAAAAATTTATTTTTCAAATGATACTCACCCTGGTCTCGAAATGGCGAACTGGGGTCATCGGCACTATTGCGACGAAATGACATGAAACAATATTTGCCAACGTTGTATAGCAATAATAAGGCTAGTCTTGATGACGTTGCCCATAATTTGGGACCTTCCTTCTGGCTGTGGTCACGTGTAACAGCCGCAGCAATTGTAGGAGTCAGTGTATTGTGACATCACAACACATCAGCCAACCTGGAACCGAAAATTGCTTGAAACATGCATTATACTAAATCATTTATGGCACTTTGAAGTTTGCCAGTAGAAGTAATGGAGTTTAGAGGGCTTGGACATTTATTTAACAAATAAAAGAAGTGCGCGACGTTTTGTCACTGTTAGGTGCTTCATACTGTCGCAATACGTCACCCCGCCAACAAAGGTTGAAGTAAATGAATGTCGAGTCACAGAGCGCGACAAGAAAACATGCCGTAGGCACCGCGCAAGAGCCAAGAGCCTAGACCGTCTCCGTCTCAGCTTATTGATGAACGAGCCCGGGGCTATGTGCTCATACTCGTTCATCAATAAGTACAGGGAAGCCGTAGGGAGTACGGAAAGGAAGCGGCCGGAAAAGCGGTGGCCTCGTTTTTTTCTTCGGCCATCATAACAAGTGTAGGTCATTTTAGAGGCCACCTGCTTTATGAAGGAATAAATTGTCGCTTTCGTGCCTAGAGTATATTTTCAACACATTAGGAGTCGCACTGCTACCCCCCCAGGAACATCTGCACACGCGCAGATTTCCTGACGTTCACGCACCAGGACATCGAAAAGCGCGTTAAGTCCTAATAGTTCTGCATGGTCAGCGTAATAATTCTACATGGGAGCAGTGTTAAGCATCGCCGGTAACACAGTGTTAAAATATTGCCGCAGAACCCATCTCGTGATGACTGTCGACGGTAATGCGTTAGCATTGAACCATTATAGCGACACAACGCATTTGCCACCGACGAAACGAGTTATGCATGAGGCTTGTACTGCAGCGGGATTCCTCTTTCGCGGTTCCCTAAGAACGCTCCGTACTATATATCGCCACCGCACTCGAAGCTTGCGCATGGCCTGCGAAACGCATGGCGCGCCGGTACGTGCGGCCACTGGCAAACGCGTCTCCCCTATTCGCCACACCGCTCGAGAGGACTGGGAGGCGACCCTGCTCAGCAGCTCCAGACTAGAGGAGCATCGAGCCATGGTCCAACGGGCTCGAGCGGCGGCTTCGACCAATGACGTCCGGACTAAGTACGACACCTATAGTTTAGTGGAGCCCATGGGCGTAGCCCTTTCTGTTGAATGAATGTTTTCGCCACCACCACCATGCGGCAACCGCGCTCCTCTGGCTCTTCTTTCTGGACACTCTGCGTCATCTAGTGGCACTGCCGAGAAGTCCGCGTGTAGCGTCCGAGACGAGAAACCTGGCGTACCGGTGGCTACAAACGCTGAGAATTGATCCCTCGCTTGCCGCACACTAAGCGGTACGTACTCAGTGACCAAAGTTGGTGAGATGTTTACGGAAGAGCAACACGTATATAGTGCATTCATGGCGCACTTCGCTAGAGCGTTGACGTGAAAGGCGTTCGTTGAAAAGCAGCACATATTCAAAGCGTTGGTGGCGCAGCCTGCTAATGCATCGGGCGGCTGCCTTTGAGAAACCATTGGAACGTGGGTTCGATTTCGCTCAGCATCGCAAAAATATAAAGGATCTTTCTCGTCATTGTAGAGCTGCGCATTTTCAGTGACGCATACATAGTTAGCCAAGCTGGCGTCAAAGACGTTCATTGAAAAGCGGGAAAGACCTGCTGGCACATACCCAATGGTGCAAGTCGTCACCAAAGAGGTCCGTTGGAGACCAGCACGGACCGAGTCCAAGTTGGCGTCAAGAAGTTTCTTCGAATAGCGGTACCAACCCAGTCCCCCGTCTACAGCGACCCATGTCGGCGTGAAAGATGTTCGTCGAAGAGCGGCACGTATGTACATATTGCCAGCTACTCAGTGATCCAAGTTTGTCCGATGCTTGGTTTTGAACCCTCTTATCTCTGCACAACAGACCCATATGACCACAAGCTATCCAGTGACCCAGGTAGGCGGGGAACGGTTAGATACAAAAACAGATACATAGATACAGGCATAGATTGACAGATCTATGCCGGACCCCCCGTAAAGTGCGCGAAGTACCCGAAGAATGCTAACGCATTAAAAGACAACCAGCACATGACAAAAGGGGTGGCCATTGTTGCAGAATGTACGCTTCAGGAATTGCATTTTAGCTGCAGTGAAGGCGCATGAACTACGTATAGACCAGGGCCCCTACTCGGAAAGCTTCCTTTGTCCAAGTGCTTTTGGGTATTGATCGATGCTGCTGTGATCGTATCGTTTCCACACCGATCGCTGTCACGAGTGGCAGGCGCCTGAGGAGCACGGTCAAAGAGGAAACGCTCTAGCGTAAAAGAAGTTTTATCAACGCACTGGCAGGTCTGTAGGAGAGCGCGTACTTTGGAGCCTTTGTCAGCGCGATCAGGAAAAAAAAAACGCTTAAGAGAAAGCACAACTGTGTGAGCGAATAACGGCAAGACCACCTCCGCTTCAATGTTCATGAAATAGCGTTCACTGGCACCTCTTCTATCTCGCGCCTAGCATATCTTACCGCTCTCCTGACTGAACTCTGCGTTATACGTTCCACTAAAGGGGTTACAGCTAAGCAGCGTTTCAATTGGAACAAGCGAATCAAATGTGTTCAGAACGAGCCGCAAACATACCGACTGAATACATTGTACGTGACCTGCCGAGAAGGCTAATTGGCTGCGGTGTTGTGCAGCTGAGCGCGAGGTCTAAGGTTCGATTCCTGGTGCGATTGCCACAGTCCGATGGAGGCAAACTGCAAAATCTCATGGTATTTGTATTTAGGTTTTGCGTACATTCAGGCTATCATACCTAAGAACATTGACATTTTCCCCTCTAGGACACGCAACCATAGTATAGTGGCCAAGAGATAGAGAACTGAAAAGAAAAACACAGGCAGCTATACTAGACTCTGCCCGGTTCGCTACCCGGCACTTAGGAAGGAGGATAGAAAAATTACAAGGAATGAAGTTCACAGCGAGCACGGGTAAACACGCAATGAAGCTTTTATCACATTGTGTTGACCGAGCCTGCGCAAGGGACTATACCAGACTGGCTTCTTTATGTTCGATCGAGGCGCAGAAGAGGTACTGCCGTTCGCTCCACTCGTGTCTGTATGAGGTCCCGAGCTGGCCGGGTGGATCGAAAGCCGCGGCCCTGAGCACACGAGGTGCCCTAAAAAATAAGGTTCACACTAAAAGCCTCGAGTTTGTACAAGTTGATCTCAGACACATGGTAAAATGCAGGGCTCAATGCAACCATGCATTCAAATTACTTTTTCTAAAGCACGGCTCTGGCGAAAGCGTAAGAAAATATGTTCAAAACTTGCTGGATGCGGTTCTTGTTTACGACGGGTCTTACGTCGAATCACATGCTTAATTCTAAAACCACGTGTCTTTAGCTTTACAGGTGCAGCTGTGTACTGATAAAAACTGGTCAAAAAATTTCAAATACAGACAGCCATGTCACACAGGTCTGTGTTGGAGGTAGGAACAATATTAGCATCCTAATTAGAACTCCGACGTGCGATGCACGGTTATATGCAAGGAAGGACGAATTGCATCCAGATGAATCAACGAAGCTCTTTTAAGTCGGTCTTTTATATGTTCGCGCCTAAATTTTGTATCCGTTTTCTTTGTCTCCTATAGTAAACGTAAGGCTGAAACTCCGTTCGGCTATGTGCCTACTATAAGTGAGCATTTGCATTTTAGGAAGTGTTATTTGTCGCATGATTTGTTTTCTCTGCGGAAGTCATATTTACACGAGCACTGCGACGCCACTAGACAGGCCGGCATCGAAATAATTTCTTACCCAGCTTTCTGCTTGACTGCACACCCTACTTGTCGACAGGCGTACAAATAAAGAGCGTAAAGCGCAGCAAGCTTTTGTTGTTTCAAATAACGGGCTTAGTTTAAATGCTCTGCTCAGGCGATATGAGCAAGTGTGTTCCATGGTTGGCAACCAGGGGAGCAGCGAATATACTATTCTTATAAAATATGTGCTTTTCATCATCACTAAGATTAACCTCTCATAAAAATATTAGAAAAGGAGAGAGACCTCTCTTTTCCGTCGGGATGGGAGGGAAGAATGGAATTTCCTGCCCTGAGGTAGCGCCAACCCGATGCTGCGAGACGCAGATTACTTCTCTTGCTTGGGGCGTCGCTGTGTGCCGGCCTTTTCAAACACAAACAGACCGCGCGTCCGCGCCTGACATTCAAAGCAATCGGGTAGAGCCTATGAGAAGGAGGATTGCAAAATAAATATGGCACGAGGACAAAGTTGATCGTAGTCTTACTGCGGCATTTCGAATCCTACAGAACAGATTTAAAAAAAGAAAAGGAATCTTTAATATCGTTGCGCCCGAGGAAAGAGTAAACACGCACGTCCTAGCAGATGATGCAAATCGACTTCTGGTCGTCCGCTGAATCGCGTTCTTCATATTACTCCTCACGATTGCACCACCTGCGGCGTACAGCAGAAGGGGCCTGTAGTGATGCAGTCAGAGAAAAAAGATATTACGGATATATTTTCTACCCCACATCGCCAAAAGAAATGCTCCGCTTTTCTGAGCATGACGAAACATCCAAGCAAAAAAAAAGAAACAGTGAGAAAGAGTGAGAAAGGCGTTCGACGTAATGGTTTGGGATCCGCCAACAAATTTCTCTCCCATCACGCAAGTATTTCCCAAACGTGGAACATCGATTCGAAAACCGACCCAGAACGGTTTGCGAGTCAGTAAAAATTTTGGTCCTGCATTTATGCCCGAGCGGTTTTTACTCAAGTTGTATTTTTGCTTCCTCCATCTCCTGGTGAGGCTGCGCCTAGCTTCCCCGAGTCTAAGTAGCCGTCCGACCACCTCGGGTGTTTCTGCTGTTCGGTTTACCTTCTGGGTGTATCTGCCATGCGTCTCTTTTAGCGTGTTTCCCCACGCCTCTAGCGTTTGTATGGCGGCTCAAGATCGCCGAGATCACGGCGAAAGCCGAAGAATAGGCCACACAATTGGCGAAACAAAATTGGGAACAACTAACTCTCTCAAGGGAACCTAGGCACAGCAAAGACCAGGCATCTCCTAAGAGCACTCACCGACCTGACCAAAGCCAAGTCAGAGAACAACAAAGCTATATACCGGCTAATCCACCAATACCAGGGACCGGACGCAGAACTCTTAGAGAAGGTGCGAACCGAGTGCTTTGGCAATGCGAGCCTGCCAAACTACACAGGGACGTGCCGGGGAGACGAGAATGCAAAGCTGGACTGATCCATAACGAAAGAAGAGGTCGACACGGCCATACGAAACACCACCAAGAACACGGCTGCAGGTGTGGATAAGACAAACAACGCGCTAATCCGCAACCTCAGTCATGAAATGGTTACCGAATTAACTGAATTCATCAACAAACATTGGGAAGCAGAAACAGTCCCGGAGGAGTGGAAACATACTGAAATGGTAATGATACCTAAACCAGGCAAGAAACTCCAAATAGAAAACATCAGACCAATCCCGCTTACATCATGCCTGGGGAAGCTGACGAGCGATTAGAAACCCAAAGGCTACAAAACTACAAGGAAGATAACAAACTAGTTCCCCACACAATGTTCGGCTTCAGACTTAAGGTATCAACACAGGACGTACTCCTCCATATATATGAAGAAGTACTCCAGAACGTTCCCAGGTATGGAGAAAACGTAATAATGGCCCTGGATATCAAAAGAACATTCGACGATGTAAGCCACGAAGCAATCCTCACGTGTTTGGAGGACCTGAACTGCGGACGAAGGATTCACGGCTACGTCAAGGCTTTCCTGTCAAAAGAATGGCAAGCATAGGCATGGGAGAACTTCGGTCGGAGAAGTTTCGAACAACTAACAAGAGAATACCGCAAGGGTCGGTCATCTCGCCCAGGCTATTCAACGTGGCAATGATCGAACTGGCACGAAGACTAGGAAAAATTGGCGGCATACAACACGCAACTTATGCCGACGATATCACCGTATGGACCAACGCCGGCTCACTCAGCGAAAAAGAAGAGAAGCTACAGAAAGCGGCCAGCTGTGTAGAAAACTACGTTAAAGAAAGAGGACTAGCGTGCTCGACCGAAAAATCGGAGCTCCTACAAGTACGGAGAGGAAAACAAAACCAAACGCTCCCGATCAGTGAAAAGCTGCGGGTTAAAGTCTACCTAGAAGGAACACCGATACCCGCAAAGGCAACCATGCGAATCCTAGGGATGTGGCTGCAGTCAAACCAGCGCTGTTCCCACACCCTTACGCTGCTAAAGACATCAACACTCCAAGTCGCACGCATTATCACGCGAGTCTCGAACATACACCATGGCTTGCGAGAAGAAGACACATTCAAGCTAGTTAGAAGTCTGGTGGTCAGCCGAATGATATACAGCCTCCCGTACCACAGCCACATCAAGAGCGAAATCCAACAGGCGGATTCAATAATGTGCAAGGCGTACAAAACTGCGCTTCCACTACCCCAAGACACCCCAACCGAAAAACTCCTAGCCCTGGGACTGCAGAACACGTTCGCAGAACTAAGAGAAGCACAACTCACGGCGCAAATGCGCAGACAGCATAAGACAGCCACAGTCCGAGCTCTCCTCCAGAGACTCAGCTACGTTGAGCAGATGCGGGAAATCTCGAGGACCGAAGCTATCCCCGACGAGTACGGCAGCACGCTTAAAATAGCACCAGTCCCAAGGAACGTGGACCCCAACCTTCATAAAGGTCGCCAGGAGGCAAGGACCTCTTACCTCCAGAAAAGTTACGCTCCCCAAAAAACAACGGTGTATGTGGACACAGCCATATATACCAGACAAAGGGGAAGCGAGAATGCCGTAACAACGATGGTCGACTTGGCGCTACGAGAGAACCAGCGTTTCACTACAAGACTGCACGGTAGTCGAGGCCGAAGAAGTGGCCGTTGCTCTAGCGGCAGCGGAGGGCTATCGGATCGGACAGTCACTAACAATACTATCGAACTCGCAAACAGCCTGTCACAACTACTTGCATGGCAGAATCAGTCACCAATAACTCCGCATACTCTGCTCAGTAGACTGTGAAACAAAACAAGAAACAGGCACAGAACCAGATGAAGCGATCACACACAAGATCGTATGGGAATCGGGACACACGGCGGTGGCAGGGAACCAATAGGCGCACTGGATAGCTCGAGAGTACGCTAATTACCGAGCGTCCAACGTCGACAGCCTCGAGGAACCCGCGCCTGTACCCCGAGAATACTCGGCCTTTTTAGACAAACTTCAGAAACTGCAGGAAGCGGTGGCCCCCGCCGCACAAGTCCCTTAGCAGGGAAGAAGCTGTCGCATGGAGAGAACTACAAACGGTCGTTCCCTAACCTTAACGTGCTACGTAAGATGCACCCCACACTATATAAGGACAAATGTCCATGGTGCTATGAGAAACACACATAATACCACATAACATGGGCATGTCAACAAACTGACGTGCGGAGCAATGGGGGGAACTGCTGTCCAGCGCCCCTGCGAAGACCAGCTAGGTCTAGTGCGGCGTGCACGACGGACAGCAGAGGCCAGCGGAGCCCTGCACTGAGGGCGGCCGACCATTGCGATAGAGGACGGACCAAGCAGCGGGTGAAGACCTCCGGGGAAGACGCAAGGAGGAAGACTCCCCTGAAGATCCACCGCAGCCGCAGAAAAATGCAATTACTAGAGCTCAGTAAAGTTTTTACTCACTTACTGACTATCCAAGTTGCATATGCATTCTCTATCGTTCCCTCCTTCCGGAAAGGCCAACTATATAGGCTTATTCATTGGGTATACGGTGACCGGTTGCGGAGCCGGAGTTGGCGTATTCAATTTCCGGCCGCGATGATCTTGTGATGACGCTCTTGTACAGAAGAATAAGAAGTTTCTTGAGCAGCGGCAGCAATAAATCACACTAGTTTTTAACCTGACAAGGATTCATGTTCTATAAGCGTCGTCTCCACATTCTCATACAGACGGAATGCAAAACACGCTTGTTTTCCGTAATTTCGGTGCACATTAAGGAAACCCAAGTGGCAGCGCTGATTCTGAGCCCTCCACCACCGCACCTCTCTAGCGCTTCGTTTACTGCATTAGAACTCCTAACGTACTTCACGCACTTTCCGGGGCTATCTATGTATGTATCTAACCGTTTTCTCGCTTCGCCGGGTAGTAAGTGGTCGAATGGGTAGCGCATCGGGCTGCTGTACTGAGGCTGCTGTGCTGCTGTGCCGTTGAAGAACAGCCCATACGTGCCGCCCTTCGACGAACCCCTTTCACACCGACATGGGTCATGCTAGATGCGGGAGTGAGTATAGGCACCACTTTTCGAAGAAACTCTTTGACGCAGACTTGGAGCACTGGGTATGTGCCAATCGGACTGTGTTTTCAGGGAACCTATTCGATGCCAAATTGGGTCACTGGGTAGCGAATTGAAGCTTTTCTGCGGGCCCGATAAAGAGGAGCAGGACGAGACGAGAGAAACAAGGACAAACAAGGAGGCTTGACCCGGTATATTCACGCTTGCCCAGAATTCCGGCCGGATAGGGCCAATGCCGCACGCCTATGTATACGTCCTGGTAATTGCTTTCCAGCTCGCGCTGGTTAGCAGCCGCAGAGAACAATAACGGCGGAAGGAGATAAAAACAAGCAAGCATCGCCGAGATGTAGGTCGCGCCTGTAGCCCATCGGTGAAAACCTATAGTACTTACGGCAGCATTCTCATTAAACGACGCGCGACAAACGCACAGCGCTCTTACACATAGGCGTGCACGCGCTAGCGGTTACCGCTCAGGCAAGCAAAATGGTTACCTCGGTGAGTTGGTATTGGTGTCACTTTGTGCATTGTACTTTTTTGTTTGTGCTCGGTCAAGTTTCCTCCTTTAGCGTTTTAGGAGAGGATACCGCTGCGTAGTTTGTCGAAACAACGGCAACAGCGATATAGCGTGCCTGCCAGTGGCCGTACATCAGTGGTCGCTGCTCCTGCTTGCGCGCGTGAGATGTGGCAGAGAAGATGAAGAAAAACAAACAAACAAACAAGCAGAAAAGTTCCGACCATCACAGCGCTTGTTGACACCATGCGCGAGCAACAGACGCTCGTCTCGAACGATGCGCATAACAGGTGGCCTAGTTTTCGGGCGCGTCCCATGGAGACTGCAGCACGAACCGCACCGTCGTTCGTTTGCCAGCGCTCTACACACGTGAGCGCAGCCCTTCTTGTGTGTATGAGTGTGCGCGTTCGGGGCCGTCGACGCACTCGTGTGTCTTGCGAAATGCGTCTCTCGTAATTTGAGCACAAAATTTATTAAGGCAGCAGGCGCCATTACGGCAGCGAGCATACGCCGACCGTACTTACAGCAGACAAGTAGAATGTATACGCGGCAGCTGTGGCCAATTGTGAAGCTTCATTTAAAGCGTTTTAATTGTCTTTGAACTCAGAGTGTAGGGTGGAAAAAAATTACTATTGCTTCTGTGTTGTTTGCGTCGGTACTGATTTCACCAACGTTGAGATTCTCATCGAATGTCTCGCGCACTGTGACGCTAACCACACTATAGCCTTGGTGTTTCGTCGGTGTTGTCGATGTTGTGAATTTATCCCGGATCGGGCGCATATTGGAAATTTCGAATACGGATCAAATAGTCTTTGGTATGCGATTATTATTCGTTTTGAGAATTCACTAATTCAATGTGTCGAAATATTCGTTTCTGTTCGAGTATAAAGCATGAGAATAATCCAGGGCGTGAAGGCCGTGCAAAGAACAATACTTATTCCATGTCTACCAGGAGGAAGGCAGTGAAATTACACAGTAACTATTGAGAATGATTCTACTGCAGGCACGGTTGCTGCAGAGAGGCACCGGTTGCTGAGCGGGCGCATGGAGTGTAACGCCAACTCCTGCTTAATAATTTCCAGGAATTCGACAATAAGGTTTCCTCGCCTTTGCGAGTTCCTGCTAATTTGTTTTCTCGATTTAGTCCAAACAATTTATTATTTAGACAATGTCATCATGTTTGCAATCGTTCGAGACTACGACGTGCCGTGCTGTAGTGTTTGCATTGCCCGCCTCAAGTGTGCCGACAGACGCCAGCGCCACTTCGTCCCCTAGCGGAAAGCCGCGTCACCATCTATCAGGTCGCCGGCACCGTGAGGCGCTCGCAATGCCCACGATGTAAACACGGAAAGAGAATCAACTTGCTCGTTGGAAAGGGGGAAAAACCGGAAAGCTGTTGGAACAGGGAGATACGACAATGCGACTGCCGAATGACAGAAAACACGGCTAGAGCACAGGCAGGAAAAGAAAGCGCAGTTGCCGCAGGATGAAGTATCCAGAAAATGGTAAATACACCGGGATGAAGAACTCTATGGTTCAAATACTGGTTCAAGCAAAGATGAAAAGTGAAAGTGAACGTTGATTGCCAGAAATACGTGAGAAAAAAAAGGCAACACCTAGGATATTTTGGAACCACATAAACTTATTAGGCAGGAAGTCCGGAACAACACAACAACGCATCCCAGATGAAGATGGGAACAAACTGGAAGGGGACGAGGCATTAATTTACATCCAGAAAATAGCCGAATTTTTCCAAAGCAATTACGAGGTTCTATTTGAGGAAAAAAGCGCATTAAAGAGAACCAGATGGAAAAAGAGCTGGTTCTGACAACTTTCAACTCAAAGAAAACGGAAGAGACAATCCCTAAGCGCACAGCCGCAGGGCTAGGCGAGGTTCCCGGTTCCCAACATGGACATGAACCTAATGGTAAGTGCGGTGAGTTTCGTAGAGATGTCACAGCCGGTGTAAGGACCACCCCGTCACGAAGCCTCCTAAGCTCAGCTTACTCCGCCACAATTAGTTCACAGGAGAGGGAGCAGACATGCAGTGGGATAAGAGCGCGTCTGTTCCACCAGAGGGAATGTTTACTTGCGCGGAGGGAGATGAGGAGGGAAGAGAGAAAGAGCGCATTGCGAGGTGGAAGAGGGCGCTGTTTTCTGCAACCCTTCAGGGAGCGCGACTCAGAACTCCGGGGAAGGGTATGGGGACACAAAGAAGAAAGACGGGAAAGTCGAGGCAGTCACAGAGCCCTCGGCTGTAAGCAGTAGCCAAGCGGCGCATTTACAAGTTACAGAACAGCCCCGTGTACACCAGGAACTGACGGTAGATCTTCAGTAGGAGGACCGCGTGCTAGCTGGTCAGCAGCAATATTGCGAGTGTTCTCAGTATGGCCTTGATCCTTGTCGTGCCTTGCCGTGCCTTTCTACCACTTTCTCACTTGTCTTTCTTTTGAACATGACTTTGTTGGCTTTCTTATGGATATTCTTTTTCTCTTCTGGCCTTTTCGACATCCGCCAGAAGGGCAGTAAATTCTGGCCGTTGCGATGGACGTAGAAGTCGGCTGAGGACAGTACAAGATACAACATAGTTTCGTTGTTGCTGAGAGATCAGGATAGAAATCTACTATCAATCATGTTTTGTAATAAAAGCCTTATTGCTGCGCATTTTTGCAAACGCGAATAGGACAAGGGCTGTAAGCTTGCATCTACAACGTGTCTCAGATCAGAGGAAATAAAAAGTTATAAAGAAAACTGCGAACCGCTGTAGACTGCTGCCCAGCGCTGGGTTAGCGGGAAAAGCAAGGCAAAGAGGACTAGGATAGGTTGCGATAAGGACCGACAATTCGGGAACCACAGAGGGGCGTGAAAATGCAAAACATCATGAAATAATACTTCATTCGGTGCCGTCAGCCGTAGCCCCCGCCTATTTAAGAAGCCAACAATGCGGCTAGTTTCACTCCATGATGTCTGAGGGCTCAGTGGGAGGAAGTCACTCACTCAACATATTACACGATGCGACCAGAACAGCGCAGACGTTTGCGCTCCTGCTGGGAGAGCCTGGCATTTGCGCAGTGGCTGACCGGTGCGGTCTGCGGTGAACAAATTCCGCCACAGCATTTGGCTTCGTGATCTACATGAACGTAAAAAACCATCTGTGCACATTTGCACGAATGTCATTGCTAACTCTTGAAATGTGCGGCTTCAGGCTAGCTTCAACGAAACGAAAGCGGAATTTTGTTGTGACCGATCAATCGACCGACCTGCTATTGATTGATTGATTGATTGATTGATTGATTGATTGATTGATTGATTGATTGATTGATTGATTGACTATATTTAACGTTTTAATGCAAACTTTGTGTTAATTTAAATCACCTCGGCTTAGGGATGCGGATCAGTTTTGAACACTTTAGGTGTTTCTACCTAGGAAAGGAAGGAAAAAGTAGAGAAGGAAAGGCAGGGAGGTTAACCAGTTTAGCGTAACCGGCTTGCTACCCTACACATGGGAGAGGGATGGGGGCGATGAAAGATGGGGAAGGGGGAGAGAGAGAGAGAGAGCACATATCACAGCACACAAACATCGTCCGGTAGAGTCCATCAATCTGGCATTGTACGTGATAACACTGTCAGAGCCGCTTGTCCAATCCCGTCTCTTTCAAAAACTGAAGTAGTCCCTTCGTCGCCTTCACCTGCGATGACTTCTGTCGGCGGCATGTGAAAATCGTGTCGAGGGACAATGGTCTAGTGTCAAGGTGCGCGAGAACGGATGCCAGGGACTGTCGCTGAACATTATATTCAGGACAGTCGCACAGAATGTGTTGCAGCGTCTCCTCGCAAAGACAAGCATTGCAGAGAGCGTTGTCGGCCATTCCAATGCGGAATGAGTAAGATTTCGTGAAAGCCACCCCTAACCATAAGCGATAAAGCAGAGTCGCCTCGCTTCGGCGGAGTCCAGTTGGCATATAGAGATGCATCAAAGAGGGCAGGTGGTATTGCCGGTTGCTCTGGTTGGTCTGGCTGTTTGGTGTGCACCATGAAGAGAGCGTCATCTCCTGTGCAAGCACTCGAAGTCTGCTAGCTGCGTCGGATCGTGAAAGCGGTATGGCCTCTTCTTGTGCGTCTTCAAGAGCTGCCCGAGCGGCATTATCGGCGTCTTCGTTTCCAGTGACGCCGCAGTGACTTGGCAGCCACTGAAACGTCACGTGGTGTCCTTTCTCCTGTGATGTATGGAGTAGGCATCTAATATCGAATACGAGCTGTTCGAATGGCCCGCGACGCAGAGCTGATAGTACAGATTGTAGGGCTGCCTTTGAGTCGCTGAAGATGGACCATTGTCGAGGTGGCTCCCGACTGACGAAACGGAGTGCAGCGCGAAGAGCAGCTAGTTCAGCAGATGTCGACGTTGTCGGGTGGTCAGTCCTGAAGCTGATGGTAATAGCTTTTGCTGGGACAACCACAGCACCGGACGAACACTGGGTGTTTGTGGAACCATCAGTATAAATGTGTTCACTGTCCGCGTACCTCTCGTGCAGAAGAAGCAGAGACAGTTGTTTGAGGACAGGCGACGACAGTTCAGACTTTTTTCCGATTCCTGGTACACTGAGATGTACTGTGGGGCTGATAAGACACCAAGGGGGTATCGATGGTTTAGATGCAGCGGTGAAGCCCGAGGGAAGTTTGTCGTTGTACTTGTTGATAGTTTTAGAGAATGATGATTGGTGCCTGTCTGAAGGTAGTGCTGCAAGGTGGTGATAGGGGGCACGTGCAAAATGTCTGATGTGCGTTCTCAGGGCTTCCACCGTAATGTGAGTTCGCATTGGATGGTCCCGAGCAATCGCAAGAGTCGCCTCTGTTGACGTACATCTGGGCAAACCAAGGCAGACTCTGAGTGCTTGAGCTTGTACTGCCTGCAGAACACGAATATTTGTCTTGCAGGTGTTGTTCAGTACAGGTAGACTGTATCTTAAAAAACCGAGAAAGAGAGCTCTGTAGAGTTTAAGCATTGCGTCTACTGACATCCCCCACGTCTTCCCTGTCAAGTATTTGAACAACTGGGAAGTAGCTGTCAGGCGCCGTTTCATGTAGGCCACGTGTGGGCTCCAACAGAGGTCTCGGTCAATAATGACGCCAAGGAATCTGTGGTTTCGGACATAGGAAATGGTCCGCCCATTGATTGAGATGACATAAGGCGTCATCGGTTTCCGAGTAAATGCGACTAGTGCGCATTTTTCAGGTGAAATGCTGAGACCCTGTTTACACAAGTAGTTCGCTGTCAAAGTGGCCGCTCTTTGAAGTCGCGCACGTATCTGAGGACGTGTGACTGCCGAAGTCCAGACACAGATGTCGTCAGCGTATGTTGAAATCTTGATGGTAGTTGGCAAGCATTCAGCAAGTCCAACAAGAGCGAGGTTGAATAGCGTCGGGCTGAGAGCACCGCCTTGAGGAACGCCCCTGCTGGTATAGCGTCGCGTAGTTGGGCCATCGTCAGTTAACACATAGAATGATCTTGCAGACAGGTAACTTGCAATCCACAAGAAAACTCGACCACCTAGGCCAACCGTCGCAAGAGCGTCGAGAATGGCCTCATGTAATACGTTATCATATGCCCCTTTCACATCTAATAATAAAGCTGCAGATAAACGCTTACGGGACCTTTCGTGCTGGACATATGAAACGAGATCAACTACACTGTCGATGGAAGAGCGGTCACGTCGGAAACCAGCCATGGAAAGCGGATAAATCTTGTAAAATTCAAGGTACCATTCCAGGCGGCCAAGGATCATCCGTTCCATTATCTTTCCTACACAGCTGGCCAGTGCTATTGGGCGGTAAGAGGTGAGTTCTAATGGGGATTTGCCCTGCTTTAAGAGTGGCACCAGGCGGCTTACTTTCCATTCGTCAGGAACATTTCCCTCCTGCCATGAGGAGTTGTAAAGGCTCAACAATTCTATCCGTGCGGACTCTCCGAGATAGCACAAGGCCCGGTATGATATACCATCTGGACCCGGAGATGATGAGCGCCTGCAGAGAGCTAGTGCCGCTTCGAGCTCCTCCATTGTAAAAGGAAGGTCCATGCGGCAATCACGGGAATGGGGGACGTCAGCTCGGGCTGGAGGATCTGGACGAGTCGCTTGGTCTGCGATCCGCGCACAAAAGTCTTCTGCGACATCGATGTCTTGCCGCCCTTGGAAAAGCGCTAGCGCCTTGAATGGAAAACGCCGTTCCGGAAGGCAACGCAGACCTTGCACCGTTTTCCAAATGTGAGACAGTGGCTTGCGAGGGTCGAGTGTCTGGCAAAACGTTGCCCACCGTTCCGACGCTAATCTATCCATACGACGCTGAATCTTCTTTTGCATCCTCCTGGCTGCCCTAAGGTCATGGATTGATTTTGTACGTCGATATCGACGTTCCGCCCGGCGACGAAGCGCTCGAAGTCGCTCTAATTCTATGTCGAAGTCATTTCGCGTGGAAGAGATCGTCATCATGCGAGTGGCGTTTTGCATCGTCATTTTAATCGTTTGCTCTAACCCAGAGGGTAGGCCCTCGCGGCAGGCATCTTCCATCTCAGATTTGAAGTTGGCCCATTGAATCGTCCGAATGGTATTCCGTGAGCCTGATGTAGACGACAAGCCTTTGATGTTCAGATAGGTGGGAATGTGGTCACTCCCATGTGTCTCAATGTCTGGAAACCACTTCACACATCTGGCGAGAGAGTTGGAGACGAAAGTAAGGTCGAGGCAGCTGCCGTATGTCACGCCTCGAAGAAAGGTGGGGCTACCATCGTTCAGGAGAGTAAGGCCATAGTTGTGGGCGATACTTGCCAATCTTCGTCCTCTTGCATTTGTCCTTGTACTTCCCCATGCTGGATGGTGCGCATTGAAATCTCCTATGATGACCCATGGGGCGGGACAAACACTCAAGATATCCTCAAATCTTTTGGTATCGAAATTGCTGGAAGGCGATATATACACGCCTATGAGAGTAAACAAGAGTTTGTTCTTTTTAACTGTGATGCATATATATTGATTGTCGTCGTGGGGCGCAATTGGTTGCAAAACATAGGTGAGTTCACGACGAACAAAAACGACGATTTTGCTGCATGCACCGTTTGTTGATGACATGATAAACTCGTATCCTGACAGTCTTATTGGTTTCGACAAGTTGGGCTCACAAATGACGATGAGTGGAAACCCATTGGTGTAGACAAACTGACGAAAATCTGAAATTCGTGATTTTAGCCCTCTGGCGTTCCACTGGATGACGGACGCTGCTTTGACTTCTTTCCGGAAGGATGGGGTATGAGTAGCCATCTTTCTAGTTGAGGGATGCAAGCACTGGGCTTAAGGCGTCCAACACTTTAAGTGCGCTTCGAGCAGATGGTGTCCTCATGTCCACTAAAAGCGCTCGAATGGCCTCCATGAGAGAACGTAGCACCGAGATGACTTGACGGTCTGTTTTGGGTGAATCATCCATGGCCGGAGAAGGATCAGGTGGGGCCCCGACCTTCTGAGGTTCTTTCGCAAGGGAGCGGCTCGGTAGCGTAGGCCATTCCTCTAAAGATAGAGTCTTTTCTGCTTCCTTCGTGGAAGTGGTGGGCCCTTTCGCGGCGCGGCTAACTGGCACCGCAGAGGAGTGGGTACTGTCACTTCGCGCATGCGTCTTCTTCGAAGACGTACGATGGTGCCGACGTCGACGCCGACGCCGGACTACTTTGGCTGCCTCCCTGTGGGCCGAATTGTCTCTGGCCATTTGCTTGAGAACCGCGCGTTCCCTCTTGATGCGGGGACAGTCTTTCGACGAGGCCGCGTGAGGGCCGCTACAGTTGGCACACTTCAGGACCGTGGCACCGCAGGTCTGTTCTGCATGAGGTTCAGCGCAACGGGGACACAGTAGCGAGTTGGGACACACGCCCTTGACGTGTCCTAGCCTGAAACACTGATGGCATTGAAGCGGCTTCTGGATGAATGGTCGAACCGGATGTCGAAAATGTCCGACTTTAACGTGGGATGGGATACAATCCCCCTTGAATATTACTTTTACGCAGCGCGTATTCCCAAGGCGGCGCACTTGCGTAATGATCGTGCCTTCGTATGCCGGCTTGATGAGGCTAGGTAAGTCATCATTAGGAATGGCTATGTCGATGTCGTAAATCACACCGGCTATGGATGTGTCGTCGATCGGGATAAAGGGGCGCATTTTGATTCCGCCTAGCTCCGTGATCGCTTGAAGTTTTCCAAGCGCAGTCGCGTTGTACACATCTATGGCGAGTATATTCTTGCGTGGATTTATTCTTATATCTTTAATTTGATCCGGCACCGCACGTTCCAGAAAAATGGATAGGGCTTGCCTGTTCAGCAATCGTAGGTTGCTTGATGGCTCTTCCGGCATATAGATGATGACGTGTGGCCAGCGCGCAGGCCTTGACTTCATAGTCGTTGTGCTCGCAGGAGTTGACGGCGCTGTGTTGACGATTTTTCTTCTCGCCCTCTTACTCCGGACGGGTATGAAGCCGTCGTCGGATGAGTCGTCCGACATGGAGTACAGCTCGGTGTCTTCGGTGTCACTGGGGGAGCCAACTCGCTTCCTTGCGGTTGACGGCTCTGATGACGTCTGGCCAGGCGGGCCTCTAGCATGCTCCGCGTCCATGGCTGCAAGACGGGGAGGCGAGGCACCTCGAAAGCCGAAGATTTTACCAAAAATTCACAGAGCACAGAAACAAGTGTTCTGCCAAGAAGACACTTCGTCGTCTTCCCTGTTTCTACCTAGCATGTCAATCTGAGTACATGATCGAACTCGTTTTTCCTGCCCACAACATTAATCTTGTGGCATTCCAAGTCCGCTCCGGCTGCTTGGTTAAACCTACCCGCAATAATAAGGCTGACATTTATGCAATGAAATTGTGTGTCTAGTCGGCGAGGATAACGAAAGGAGAACCGCACTGAAAGAACTGGAATATTTCTCCTATAATGGGCTAACCGGGCACGGCCTTGTTCAACCTCCTCGCCTTTGTTGCATCCTCTTTGTCTCTCTCTCTCTCTTTCTCTTCTGTAATGGGCTGTTGTCAGAAATAGTTCTACGATTGAGTTGTTTCGAGAGCGATGACTTACGGCGGCTGATTTTCTGTAGGTGCACCTCAGCTTTCTTACAATTCCCTCGCTCGTTTCTTAATATGTCCACGTGACTGTTAACACAATGTGCATGTGACAAAGCAGCAGAGATTCGGTAAGCTGAAAGAGCACGTGTCCAGCCTCAAGGCGTGAGACAACTAGCTCTTATAATCATTATAGTACGGTGTTTTACCGCCTTTAAGGTCGGTAGTTCTTTAGGAGCGAGGGATGGAGGACGTATTTGAATAGCTCTGTGTCTTGTGATTGGTTCATCAGGTACGTACGCCCTTGAAGTCACGTTGACGCGAACGGATTGCTCAGGATGTAATCAACCATTGCCAAACGTGGACGAAAATTTTGTGCTTCGAAACGTTCCTATCTTTTTTAATGCCGCCGTCGTGCTATCCACGGATGATTTTAGGCAACATCCTTAATTTGCATTAGTGCGGAAGAAATTAGTGCGAAGAAATCGAGAAATGTTTTATGCTTGCGAATAAGCAAATTAGAAAGAAAGAAAACGCGCCATAGAGAAAAGAAAGTGTTGCTCATCGTGGGCGTTTGAAACTTGAGAAAGCTTGTGTGATATATGCCCGGCCGCCTGCTGAGCTCTAGTGAAGATTTTAATGTTCCCTTCCTTCTTTATTTCTCCTGCCGCAGCACCACGAAACCAAAAGAAAAAGTGACATTTGCTTAAGGAGAGAAAACAGACGTTGGTTAAGGAGAGGTTAAAAAGAGAGAAAATAGACATTTGGTTAAGCAACAATGGGCGTCAGTTGAAAGTTTCATCGACCACGAGATCACCAGCCGTAACTTTATATCGCAGGCCATGCATTCATTTTAAGAACAAACTGTGGGTCACACGAGACACCTTCATAGATGCTAGGCTCGGAAAGTTGATGTGAACAGATGAAGCTCGTCCTGGACACTAACATTAATGATTTTTTATACTTCCAGACATATGCAATGTACAGGTGTACAGCTTATTAATGGCAACGATTATAAAATCGAAACGAGGAGACTGCCCGCGTGCATCTACCATAGTGGGCGTTTCTCGGTTAAGACACGGTGAACGCCACGGCGGATTGGATTGGATTGGAAAAACTTTAATAGAAGTCCTGCAGGACGCACGTCAGCGCGCAGTGGGCGTCTCCCACGCAGGGACCGACAGGGAGTACCTGGCGGCCGCTGCGCGAGCCTGCTGGACCGGCGGAGCTACGCATCTAAAATTATTTATGCGGAGCATTTACTGGAATGGCACTGCAGAGAGCTGATAGCGAAATACGCGTAAGAGCTTTCGCGTATATTCATTATTGTAGAGAATAATGTGATGTATAGGCGCGTATGGAGCACATACGCTTAACTCGACAAAAAAAAAAAAAAAAGGGATGCCACCTTTGTTTGTAAATATAAGATACACAAAATCTTTAGACATCTCGGCCTTAAAAGTTGGCTAGGCATATCGGGTTGTTGGCGCGAAAGAACGTAACCTCCGCATGAGCTCACCGTAAAGCCCCCTCTCAATTGCATCGCCTACGCAGGGACTCTTAACTAGACGCTGGCGTGGTCGCGCATAATTGAACGTTCGCGGTCGCCCGCGGTCACAAATTATTATACAGGGAAAGAGGCGCCGTACGCTTTCTTTATTTACTGTTATTTTGCCTATTTTTTTAACAAGAGAGAGACAGGCGTCCAAGCTTTAATGATATGCTGGAGATGTTAGCCTAGCTGTTCGCCTGACATGTCACTCCAAGTGCTTGGTGATGATTATGACATATGCAGCGATAAACACTTAACAACTCACACAGTTACACACACACACGCGTACACATTATAGAGATACTTACAAAGTTTCGTTACGGCTCGTGACCCGCAAGAACGTCAGCAGCGCTTTAGTGGCGCGTAGCGCGCAGGAGGTGCTTTGCCATGGGCGGAGAATGTGCCGCAGTTAGAAGCACGAGGCCCGCTGCAGCTGCAATGCCGCCTTCAAAGACTGTCTAGCCTGACGCGTAGCGGCAGCAGTCACACCGAACATGTTGCAGGTATTCAGGACCGTTATGTTTAAAGGACATTGACGAGCCCGTCAGTTGAATTTTGCAATTGAAGTAGAAAAGTAAGAAAGAAAGCTGTATGTGCAATTTTAGAATATGCAGCGCCTCTTTTGACAGTGTCGGCTCACAAAACGCTGTGATGGTTGACGTGTGTGTCGTTCATTATATGACACTGGTCTTCAGTGGTAGAAGTAATAAGTTTAGAGATGCAGCACGAATTTGGGGGTGGATGCCAGAGGTGGCAATAAATGCGAGCACAGCAATGAGGTCAGCAAGATCACCGAGAAGCACGGTAATGACGAATCGCAATATATAATAAAGACGGGCACAACAACGACAGAAAGAATGAATATACGGAAAACTGCGTATCGAAATACCGTACCACGTCATTGTATGTCGTCCAATGTGGTCCTAAGACGTTGGGAAACGAGATGACCGCCAACAAGATCGAGTGTACGATCAAGGACGCCACTAGGTTCTTGTGCACCCGCAGCCTGGAACACTGCAGTGACCTGCAACGAAAGGAAAACGCCACATGTAGCACCGAGCCAGGTAGGAAATGTTGATCAAGCAGCCAGCACTCTTCTGTTTCTCTAGATTCTCGTTGAATGAAGGTATATCACATGTCCCATAGAAGATGACAAAGGAAGAGAGAGAGAGAAAGGTAGACAGATAGAGAGAGAGAGAGAGAGTTAGGGGAAAGGTTGGATAGCTAACTTATGGAACATAAAACGCGAACACGGGCAACAGGAAAAGGACGCCGGGCGTAGCGCTGCCCTTAGAGGTTATGTGTGCAGTGCCCTTTAGAGCTGTTGCGTTCTTTGGCTGCCGTGCTCTTCATCTGCTGTCTTGTGTTAGCGCTGTTACTTCATCGTGAGAAGTCACCAACTAGTTGGCATGCGCATCATGCCTGGGTCACTAAGGATGAGCCTGGTTTGCTTATCTACCCTTAGGGAGGGAGAAGGGCGCCAAAAAGTGTAAATAGCAGCAGATAGGATATATCTCAGGCACGCTGTAGACACAAATTCTCGCTGTCATACATGGGAAAAGGAATGATTAATAAACAAAGTGCGGTATAAAAAGAAGTTACTTTTAAATTTGGCAGCACACGTACCATTTGCGGTGGTGGATGTAAGGATCTATGTGACGACCCCTAAATGTTCATTTAAATATTAAAATTCACTGATTACCCTCTTAACCAGCAGTACTTATTAGTTTCATGACCGATATATTATAGAGGCATGTCATTTCAAAATTGGAGGGAGCTAGCGCGAAGTCTACCCATTGGCTACAGATGCCCTGTGCCTATAGCACCAGTTACGATAAAGAACGTGCACAAACGTGCACAAATGTTACAGTTAACAACTTTACGTATTGAATTATTCGATAATTTATTTATTTATTTGTATTTATGCGGCTAGAAGAAAGTTGAGTCATATGATTTGACTTTTCTGAGCGTCGTACGTGTCTAATACGCGTGTAAGCGATTACGTACACCACAAATGCACATAGATGCACGAACACAGGCGAGCGCTCGCGTAATGCGAATATCCCTCGCAGCGAATCGTCTACGCTTCTCCGCATAACCCGCGAGGACGTGAGGCAACAACGGCCAGCTGCCTTTGGCGTCCCTGGTGGAAATCAAGCGAACAAAATATATTTTCGCCAGTAGTCTCATAAATCACACAACCCATACCCGGACAGTGCGGCAATGCTGCTGGACCGCCGCTGTGTTGCCCGCGTGCTTCCCTGTCGGAAGTGTTAGCTGATGCAGCGGAAGACACGCGAGACCATTATGCACTCGCCTTGTGAGCCACGTTACGCATGTAGAGGTGAAATTGATATGTGTGTAAAATAACAGAAACTGGGCCTGTTTGCAACATCCACTACGTGCCTCCGCCGCGGTCAAACCTTTTAATGACGCGGAAGCGAAAACTTTACGATGTTTTTGGTGCTATCTCGTTGCAGCAGGCTAGCTCAACTATACGGCGTCCTGTTGCAACCCCTCAAAGCAGCGCTTTACATGCAAATAGAATAAGTGCAGCAGCTTTGTCTAGCTCTTTCCGCGTGGGTTGATGAAGTCTGCCTTTTGGTTGTCGATCGTACACTTCCTCTTTCTCTTCCCCTCGGTTCTACCTTTCTTCTTGGCTCTCCTCCACTGCTCTGTGACACATCAGGATAAAAGGCTATGCAATGGCGCTCGACGTTTTACGTACACAAGCACGCGAGTGAGTGGCACGCCATGCATGCAAACAGGCAAACCTTTCCAAGTTCCCGATAAAAAAAGCCTCTCTCTCATTAAGGCACGTTACGGTGGGCGTCCTCTGAAGACTTTCAGTATGATGCGTTCTTCACCCCATGCCAGCCAGGCACTTCGGGGTAGGTATGTATAGGCTTTTCATGTGGTATCGTTTAGGACATCTTCAAAAATCAAAACAGAAAAAAGAAACCAGTCGTAGGCGACTCTAATCTTTGACTTAGGTGTCTCTAATTAGTGGCACTCGCACATCAGTGTTGGTGTTCCTTAAGCTAACTTTAGGTGAACGCAACGCACGAACCGAACTCGGAGGCAACTGTTTTTCATAAATTAGCCGGTTAACTATCATGCCACCTTCTTGTGCGTGATGCCATTAGTGACGTCATTACTCCCGGTTTCCACTTCCGGGTTTCCAGGAATTTCGCCCAAGTCGCGCTCACGTGGCGGGTGTCTGAAGTTTACGATTCTGTGCTTTGGTATGCGGTAATCAGTGATTTCTAATCATATTCTAATTATTCCAGACACTTCAGTAACTCAACATGTAAATAAAGTTATGCTCTGATAGCATATCTATAATGAAACCCGTGAATTTTGTACGACACTCCTTTTTTATTTTTTTTTCTGATTTCTTTTGAATTTCCTCCTCGGTCGTCTGAGGAGGTTAACCGGAAGTGCTGCTCAAGGAACAAGAGTGTTACGCGATGCTCGTGTCACTAAGCTAATAAATGTTCGTGTTCAATGGTAGCCTTCGAACAGGGTACCCAGCACAATAGTTCTATGCTGTACCTATTGGGTCACACATGCATTTATTTTATTTTGTGGTATTACTATATACAGTATAAGTATATAGCATGTTCAAGTCACAGCGACTGATCAGCAAACTAGTGACGTTAAGGATGACACAGTTGCGCAATAAATCATTCACTACATATGAAAGCCAGTGACACTCAGGATGACGGGCACAATGGCATATTCACGCGCTCACCCTCAAATACACTGTTCAGACTTCAAGGGGAAATGATTTGTTTGAATTCACGTCTTGCGCTAAAACGTTGGTAAGAATAAGCACATGCGCAAGATGGGGTAACAGTCCGGCCGACAATTGCATTCGTCATAAATATCCTTTAGTCGTACAGCCAGTCACGTGAAATGCATACTAGCTGGAAGGAACGATCGGTTCCGTTTAGAAGAACTTGTTGTTGGGCATGTTGGCGCATATCAGCGAACATTTTATTACGATAGCAATTATATGGACACTCCAGGCCTATTTCTGCCGTCACCGTCGCCGTGAGGTTCCGCATGAGTGAAAACGTGTGAGGGTGATCCGGTGAACGCGGTTCAACCTCGCGTGCGGGAACGAGGAACGCGGCCCAGATGAGTGCCCTCTCCTGTCGCTCGCGTGACAGGGGCGGGGCTGAGGGTAGGGGGGCGTCAGGCGAGGGAGGGGGAGAGTTATTCTCCGGCAGCTCCTAGGGTGCCTCGATGTCCTCTTTGCCCGCCGCTCCGTACAGAGTGGAGACAACCGTGGTGCCTTCTACGGCGTTGGTCACGCGAATCACGGACGCCGTAGTAGACGCTTTTGGCGGAAGCCGTAGGGACGCGTTGCCGGCGCTCCTGCGCCGTGAAAGCGATCTGCGACGTGGCCAAAGCGCATGCCCGCGCAGGCCTCACCTTCAAAGCGATCTGCGATGTTAGCAGAGTGCGCGTAGTGCCAGTAGCTTCGTATGCTCTGTGCTGTCGACGTTTCGTTCGCGTTGAAGCGAGAGATGCATGAAGCTTAAATCGCTTGCTGCTGCCGCGATTCCTCACTCCAGAATTTTGACAGCGAGTTTCAGCTATCATCGAGGGAGATGTGTTCATGCTTACGTGTGCACGCTTGACACCATGCTGCTTAATTTAAAACATGTTTAAAACCAACTTAAATCATGTTGGCGGGCTAGTTGGTTTGAATCCATGATAGAATGCGTAAGCGTAACTAAACGAGGTCGTAGAAAAAAGCAGACACACAAAGACAGCGCCATCTCTGTGTGTCTGTTTTTTTCTACGACCTCGTTGAGTCACGCTTACGCATTCTATCATTGTTACTTTAGCTAGTAAGCGAATGTTTACAAGCTTATGCAGCCGATAAAACTACTATCCTTACCCCGTACAGCTATCTACTAATTTGCTATCGCAATCGGTGCTTCGCCTTTCGGGCGGAAGTGCGAATTTCTTTAGCGGCACGAATAAACGATCACAGAGAGAGCGCCTGTCTTTGTCTGCTCTCTCTGTAATCGTTTACTCGCGCAGTTAGAAAAATGTTTGCTAATCGTTTTGGTGTTGCGGTCCACCGTAAGCTTTTTTTCACAAACTTCGCATTCTCATCAGAAGAAAACGTGTGCAATAGAAACTTATCATTCTTGCTTTTCTTTTTGTCAACGTCAAACAGCACTTTCAGACGATTAGCGCATGCGTCACAACGCACAGCAACGCTTCGCTTAACAAAAAAAAAGTGAGACAAAGCGCTGTGACAACGCGCTGAGACAACGCAGGAATGGAACGCGAAAGTTACTACTGCCAATCTTATTGCTTGCGGGAGCTGTGAGCTCTGACATTATTCCGCCTTAGGGGTCACATCACCATAGCGCAATAGCGAGAGAGACGGGTGGAAGGAAAGGCAGGGGCCAGGGTGCAATAAACAACCCATCGAATCACCGTCGCGGTCGTCTTGCCGCCGCTGACATGCTCGCGCTACACGCACAATTGCACGCATTACGCGAGCGCTCTGGCACTTCTGGTAACGCTTCATGAATGCCAAACGATGCTGATGTCTGTAAAATCCTTCGCAGAGCATCGGTTCGCCAAGTGGGTGGGATCTGTGTAACGTTTTCAGCTGAACGTACGACAAAGAAAGTGTAAAGAAAACGTTAATGTATACAGGGCACGATCCGGTGGCCTCGTGCCAAATCTGCCCAAGCAATGACAACCCGCAAGCAATGAGCCTGCGCTTTCTATACTGAAAGCATCTCGAAAGGCCTACGGACGCCGGAATCGCTGAACTATCTCACAAAATGGACGCGCTAGGCGATCATAACTAGCCTTTCCGGCAAGTATAGATGAATCGAATGTTCACTGCGCCAATTTATTGGCGATCAACGAAATCTAGAGCGCAGCCGTAGCGACGATTCGCTCTAGCGGCCGCCATCAGTCGGGCCGTTGAAGGGAGGAAAAAGAAAAAGCTGCTCGAAAAATTACTTGGATAAGTCATAACTATAGCAACTCTTCTTTTTTTTTTGCACAGATTGTGTTCTGCCTATGACAAGAAGACTGTGGGACGAGACCTGGTTTAAATAATCCTACAGAATACCAGCCAGGATGCGCAACGGACGTGATTTGGCATGCTTAGGATATTCACTGTCGAAAACTAAATCGATATGTGCATATAGTACCGTACACCAGAGACTATATTTCACATGGTTACTTATTATGGAGAACGCAGCGACTTTACAAGCGCTAGCTGCGGTTGTCGATAACGAGGCCAATAAGCACGGAAAAATGAACTTGCATTAGAAATCAAAACCATTTGTGACTGAGATAAACACGAGTTATATAGTTCTCCCTTTGATGTTAATGTCGCGTCCTTACAAACATGGCACATACCCATGAGGCGGATTCGCCATAGAGCGAGTTAAATAAAACTGTAAACTAACGGCAAAATTTAAAAAAGAAAAACAAAAATCATCACAGAAGGAAATCGTATCGGTACAGAACTACAAGAAAATTAGGAGATAAGCAATATTTGAAAAAAAAAAGAAAAACATAGGAACAAAAATAAACTAATATTCATTGCACATTTCACCATAGGCGACGCCCTATAGCAATATAACTTGCTTACTTATAACGCATACTTGTTTACCAGCAAGCATGCGGTCTGTATGGTGAGCAACACAGCAACAAAGAACGTCAAGCGGAAAGTCAGAGAGGCTGCGATAATCTCATGGGTGGCGGCAATGGAAAAGAAACATGCCATGACTAACTATTTAAGAGGAAAAACGAAATCAGGAAAGAAACAATTTATGATGACTCAAAGGGAAGTTCATTGCTTCTGTAAGCGAGATCAGGATGCCTTAGAACACGCACTTATAAAGCGAGATATAAGAAGGAAGAAGCATGTGCTTGCTGCGGTAAAGCTAGGGAAACGATGGAGCATGTTGTATTAGAATGTGAACACATCTGCCCAGCGGTCGATTTAGGAATCGCTGGCCTCCTTGAAGCCCTTGGGTTCAGCGAGAGCAGGGAGGGGTAAATGTCCTCAATAGAGAGTAGTAAGAGGTGATCGGAAGATTAGCGGAAGAAAAGTAGGTAAACGACAAACAACGTAGGCGTACTAAAACAACACAATGCGTTGGCGGGCTAGTTGGTGCGAATCCATAATTACTTTGTTTAGCGCAAAACAACGGACACAAGAAAGACGACCAGGACAAGGCGCTACTTTCAACTGACATCATTTTATTGCGTCACTCCTTTATAGAGAGCAGAATCTAGAAGAACATGCACAATGAGCACCATGTACAGGAACCACCAAAGTTCACGATATGGGTTCAGAAACTTTGGTTGTGGGAATTCGTCGTGTTCTTTTTTCTGTTTTTTAACATAGGCAAGACATTAGGCAATAAAATAATAAGAGCTTGGTGGCGCAACCCACCGCTCCGTTCGAAAGGGGACACTCATAACATCCATCCATCTACCTATCGGCATCTGGATGAAATTACGGAGTGCAGAGCAAACTCCCCGTTAGCTGCGACTAAACTTTACAGCTGCAAAGATTAATAAATTACGAAAGGATTTCGAAACTGCAAGATGGCGGAGAGGGACTTCGAGAAACATTTTGAGCATAGAGTTGAATCAGTGGAAGGAAAGAAGAAAATGATCGGTTGTCTTCTTCTTCGATGCAAAAGAAGGCCAGGTTACACATCAAGAGGCCCTGCTCCTACCTGTTTTCCTTATCATCTGCCATTACTCTCGATACCATTTCATCATCAGGTCCTCAAAACACGGGAACGTCATGGATAGTAACGGTGGTGTTACATGGCTAAATCTGTGCACGCATGACAGAGAACGGGCCTATAGAGAGAGTGAAAAGATTAATGATATGCAAGGGGGCGAAGAGATCGTCCCGAGGTACATTCCAATAGCTAGCTACTCTGCATCGTGAGAGAGAACGGACCTAAAATAATTTTGGCATTGTAGTATGCAGTAGACACGGCGCATGGATCGAGATACAATTCTGGAATTTATTCTCTAAAACGACTACGCTGGCTTTGTTCTGTCGAATGTGCATGTCGCACTGGATAACACGCGTTTCTCGTTCTAGAAATTGGTTGTACCTTTCGCTATACGGTCATACGAATATAAAAAAAATAGAGGTCGAAAAAGAAAACATGGCAAAGAAATTAGACATATCGCAGGGAGACGAGCAGATATAGTTTTACAATGACTTGTCTTACGGTCTGATTTTTTTTTATGCTTGAGGAAGCCATTGTAGCGCAGTTATGACAGGCGCTAAGATAAAAATACAGGACCCCACGAGAGCTAAAACTCGAGAGGAACACCCAAGAGCTTGCAATTCAGAGGAGAAATTAAGCGTCGCCATTGTGTGGTCTTGTACCTAACCTCGATCACCCGTTATTGCGTTGGCGCACGCGCTGTTGCCTTGCTCAAGGAATAACGAGGTACTTTTGCTGCTTATTTAATGCTAGAAGAGGAAGGAGGTGGGGCGGGGTGCAGTAAATGAACGTGTTATGCAAGAACCTTCGAAAGACTTGTGCATCTCCATAAAAATGGTTTTGTGTTTGTCTTTGTTGCTTCGACTATAATAGGCGCCCTGCCTTTCTCAATTTCTTGTTCACATTCATTGTGTTCTTCGCCTAAACTACTGAATAACCACATGTTATTCAGTGGTTTAGGCGCCTATTGTCAAACGCAGGATGTCTTTTATCACACTTCCCCGCGTCCTTCTCCTCACATTTCCGTGCCACTGTCTATTACGATATTTCTTTCTTTAACTTCGTGATTAGGGAAGAAAAAGCTCTCGCACTAGCGAAACTCT
The DNA here is from genome assembly GCF_023375885.2 of Dermacentor andersoni. Classification (NCBI taxonomy): domain Eukaryota; kingdom Metazoa; phylum Arthropoda; class Arachnida; order Ixodida; family Ixodidae; genus Dermacentor; species Dermacentor andersoni. Next base: position 28,267,267 of record NC_092815.1, read on the forward strand.
CTTAATATTAATCTCATGTCAGTGCTTAGGATGCCTGCATTTCGCTCTTGCAGCTATATTTTTTTCTTGTGATGTCGCAATATTTCCACCCTTCCGAAACTGCGTGGTTCTTTAATTCCATGACGCAAAAGGATTACTAACGAGGTTCTTTGATGACAGCAGTCTTTGTTTCGCTCAGCTGACCAGCTGCGGCGTAAATTAGTGCCCCGCTTCTTCATGAAACGACTCATTTGTCGCTCCTTTACGCTAACAACTAACGTCCACCTGGCAATTCACGTAACGACGATGCGTTGGACTATAATTGAAGGCGGCAATCGATAAAGGAAAGGAGAAATTTCTGCTCGTTTAGATTATTCGAGGTGGTGAGCTAGAGCTTGCACACCCGCTCTGCATGTTATTACTCGAGCGCTGATAAACTGAGGGCGTACATTACGCCGTGTTTGGTAGCGCATAATTCAGTTTAGGCCACTGTTGGATATGAATTTCTGCGATTGTAGGAATAAAGTTCAGGATCCGGCACCGCGCGTCACGGGCGATCTTACGGCTGTATGTTTGCCACGCAAAAGAATCCGAGAGGCAGAGACTCTTTATTGAGTTCTGGAGAGGTTCACACCTAGCATGCCACTCCAGGTGAATGCGATGGTAAAGTAAACCACTCACACAGGTCACACGACACTTTACATTATGCAGACATAAATGAACCATAACGCCACACACTTAATTAAAGTAACCCGCCGTGGTTGCTCCGTGGCTATGGTGTTAGGCTGCTGAGCACGAGGTCGCGGGATCGAATCCCGGCCACGGCGACCGCATTTCGATGGGTGCGAAATGCGAGAACACCCGTGTACTTAGATTTAGGTGCACGTTAAAGAACCCCAGGTGTTCCGGAGTCCTCCACTACGGCGTGCCTCATAAACAGAAAGTGGTTTTGGCACGTAAAACCCCATAATTTAATTTTTTTTAATTAAAGTAATTCTTAGAGACAAGTGTCGTCGCACAGAAATCAAAGGCGCCTTCGTATCAGGGAATGCAATGGCGCGTCATCTGTACGTGGTTCAAGTGCATGTGTTGCGCGTAGGTGGCGTCAGAATCTGAAGCCTGGACCCATATTGATCGCTTTGGAATAGATATGCCAGCGTAAAAAGCGGAACACGTGCTTTTGTTCTCAGCTGTACGCTAAATACGAAGCGTTCCACTTATCCAGTGCCGATATGGCGGGCCTATGGTATTGCGACCATCGTCACTCATCACACGCGCACTCGTAAAAAGAAAGCTTTGGTGTTCTCATCATGAAAGGTCAGTCACAAGCTGATTACACCCAGCAATCGTTCTATATAGGTCTCGACAAAGCAGCAGGACTCGAGTCTTGGGTTGAGCTTTCTTTTTTTTTTCCTCAGATAAAATGGATATATATTCAAACATCTTTTATTAGCGAACATTGGGTTCTGTAAACTGGGTTGAATCGCAATTCGAAGCAAGCGAGATAGCTTGGCTATATTATGATCCGCAATATGTTAAGAATGTGCCTGTTTCCAAGCAATGTATTGAACTTTATAAATTAACAATTTTGAGCGCATATATAGAAAGTACAGCAGCTCTTGTATACTGTCGCAACGTTCGGGTTAATAAATTAGCGTTTCTTCAAGGAAGTCACTTTTTATTCACGACGAACCTAAACCCCCCAGTTCTATAAAAGTAGCTTTAGCTATACGATGCTCATCAATCGCTGGGCAAATCTGACGTAGAAAGAACACGGACGCACCACGCTTGCATAATTAAGTAGTGCATTATTCCGAGGCATCCTTTGGCGATTTCTTTTTCGCTTTATTGCAACAGAATTTTTTTTTTAATTTTCACCCCGAACCTCCACAATTGCTTACGAAATTCCGTTTTCTTTTACTGCGATTTTGACACCTCGAGTTTTTCAAAGGTCACACTTACCATGCAGCCGCAGTTAACAAACAGCATTAAAAAAAGAACAACAATAATAATTTATATCACGGAAGAGGATTATGTTCCCACTTCGGAAATTACATGTTCCGAAAATAGCAGCCCACTACAAATCTCGGACGTCATATTATTTCACACATTTTGCCAACGATAGCTTCACCAATAAGCTGGTCCGATTTGTCTACAGTTGTCATACAGCAGGCAAACAACAACGAGAGTTCCATTCCATACTTTCTTTTTCTTTTTGCAGTTGCAAGTTAAAGCTAGTCATTCGTTGCACACCTCTTAACATCAGTAAAAGGTGTCCCTGTACCACGGAAGTCGAAAGAGAGAGAGAGAGAAAAAAGAACGTTCAAATTCTGATAAAACGAAATCCCACTCACATACGGCTTCCCAGGAGCGCTGTAAGCTACAGACGGATCAAGCCCACACACAGGCACGCCAGTAATTGGTTCGACTCAGTGCAGCCACTAGTACACCAGTGCGAGTACAGTGGAGCTTCTTTGCGCCCTGCATTACTCGTTCCGTTCTGATTACGGTCCTTTTGGGATTACGCAAGAAATGGGCCAAGCGCAACGATAAATAACGGAAGTGCGATGCGTTGGCTATTTTTAGCCAACCACTATAGGACTCTCCTAAAGTCCCTGAATGTGGCTCCTCTTGACGAGGCGTACGTAACAAATAGGAAAGCGATTTATACGGGCAACTCGGATAAGGAAGCTTGCACCGAGTCCGGGTCAGTGAGCCGCAGTGGCACAGATGCGATAACTACTAATGTGAGAATATTTGAGGTTATCAACTTTCGTGATAACAAAATATTGCCTTTGTTGGGCACTATGAGAGCTCAGGCTCTGAAGCTGCGCCATCTTCTACAACAGACGCACACACATGCACAAACCAAGATTGAAAGATAGGATGCAAAAAAAAAATATATGAGCTGACGAGAACAAGCAGTGTTTCACCTTTACTGTGATTCTGCGCTCTCTATATTAAGCGGCAGAGCTATGCTGTTCGTGCTGTTGTATTGACAGATTTATTGTAATGTGGCGTCGTTTGTAGCATTATAGTACAGGGAAGTGTATATTTTGCACTTATGCATGGTATATAGGTGTACGCCGTTATATATTTACAGTACCTTATAGGTGTTGTTAAGAACGGCCAGCTGCAGTGCAAGTTTTGCCAACCAGTTGCGACCGCGGGCGTCATCTTTTCCTGGAGCGCCACCGCAAACCTCTAGCCACGGCGTCACTAAATCGCCATTGTGACTGAATGAGTTCGGCGGGCCAACTATTGTTACCGAGCTCACCAACGCGGACCTGATCTGCTACGGGTGGGGGAGTTGCCGCGGGAACATCGTCGGAGGCCCCTTCCCACGCGCCGACCAAGACGCAGGACAATGGCTACCCGGGTACGCCGCGAGGGTCCGCTACGAGTTCTACGAAATTCGTGTGATGTAGGTTTCGGACCGCGAACTTGTGTTTGTGCGTGTGCGTGTGCGTGTGTAAACCGTCCCGCGGAGAGGCGGCGTGTTTACGATAACTAGACGAACGTTTCCGCCACCTTGGAATCGGGGGAGGAACGAGTGTTTATAAACGGCTGTTATGCGGATGCTCGATACACTTTTCTTAAGCAGTCATGCTAGACTGAGACAATCTCTCAAGCAGTCGTTTAGACTGACGTACTTTCTCTCGCAGTCATGCTAGACTGATGAACTGCATGTAAATACTGTAAATAAAACCATATTCCTCGTTCTCGATGAGAAGCAGTCCTTCCCTTCATCAACGTCCTCAGCGTGGATAAGTTGGACGACGGCATGGGCCAGCTACCTCCTAATTCATGCCGGACTGCAATCTTGACAACGGACCACGAGCGATGGGATTGAGCCCCCAATCCTAACAGTGTATGCTGTGTATGTACAGTATGGCTTACGTGCACGTTACGTGTACAAGAGTAGCGTATGGCACCGTGTTTGTAAAACACTTACTCTTTATGAGACAAGGGGTAGGAGGCGCCGTATTCGTGCGTCAACGGCTCCCTTTTACCATGACAGTAACAATAAATGAATAAATAAATAAGACGTCGTGGGAACTGATCAGCTGTACGAAAAAGTGCGCTCTGCTTGCTGGGAAACCAGTTCTCGGCACTTTTCCGTTTTTTGAAATGTATCGCGCACGCCATACCGAGGGCGCGTGCGTGTTTGCCAGGAGTATCGTGAGGCATTCTCAAAAGCGCCAAGACTGGAAAGTGTCACTTTTGGGGATGCAGACCAAGAAGCTGCGTCTGATTCGTTTGTAATTAAAGGGAAATCTCAACTTCAAAAAAAAAAAAAATGGAAAGCCAGGATGTACGTCTCCAGTATTGATTCGAGACCAATTCGCGTGTGTAACCCTGCCGCAAAGAACTTAGCGGTCGAATATATCGGACTCTGTATCTGCGCCGTAAGACGGAAACAAGACGTTAGAATATATATGTATGTAAGTGCCGGTTGTTGATGACAGCTAAGTGAAATCGAACTGATGGCGAAATCATTATAGAGTGCGCTGCATATGCCAAGCAAACTGTGAAAGCACCTAATCACTTGTTTTCTATTCGCGCTCGAATTCAGTGCGCGATGGGGCCGTATTGAGGTTTGCCTTCCATGTTGTCCTCGTGTAACAGCGAATCGTTGAAGTGCGCGGAGTTTGAGCAATTTTCTTTTCTTTTTTGTCGTGAGCCTTCACGTTTTCTTTCTTCTTTTTTCTTTTATAGAAGATCAGGGTGCGAAGACGCAGAATGCAGACGGACAGAGATGCTTAAAACGCAAAAACAAAAAGAAGAAAGGAACAGCTAAATTTTAGAAGTCCTAAGGAAACTAAGGAAACAATTACAGCGTAACCATTTTACTGACGCTGGCGCAGTCAGTGCTGTAGAACGACGGAGAATGAAATAAAAGAAAGAAAGTGGCCATCTAATACAAGGAGTAAGAAAGAAAAAAAGAAAGAAAGAAAGAAAGAAAGAAAGAAAGAAAGAAAGAAAGAAAGAAAGAAAGAAAGAAAGAAAGAAAGAAATCGCCGTTCTCAATTGTACAGGCTCATCGCAGGCCTTCGCTGCGGACGTAAATTGTCAACAAAAGCAGAAAAAAAGCAGGAGTCTGTCAGTGCCATTCTCGGCATTTTTGAAGCTGCGAGCGCGAGATTTAATTTTCATGGAAGCTGCGTTCTCCTTTTCCCTCACCAAACATCGAAAGCACCGGTGCAATGGAAGGCGCTGCCTTTACTCCATTCATTCTCGTGAGCTCCTGGCACGCTGACACCTATATAGCCACGCGGGAGGAAACTGTCACCACTAAGGCACGTCTACTATGGTGGCAACGGTGTAAACAGAGGTGCACAGCGGGCACTAAGTGGAACGTTCGCTAGTTTTAATGCTGCCACGTCCCGAGAGGAAACTGTAGAATAACGTTTGAAGGACGCTGTAGAATAACGCTGATATGAAAGTCGTGAAACAACCTCGGAACAAGCAACAATGAGCAGAGAAAGCAAGCTCCTCGGTCAGCAACTATCAATCACTGTCTCGTTCGCATAAAAAAAAAAAGTGGTACCGCTTGACGCTGAACCCAGGGATCAGTCCGTATTGCGCACTTTTATTCCGTTTAACTTTGTTTTCATCTCGCAACTTATTCACAAACAGTGAAAGCTGTTCGTATCTTGTGAGCATGTTTGACAGAAAAAAGGCTGCCTCGCACAAGGCTGCCTTGTGTGCAAGTTTGAGGCGTCAAAACTTGCTGAGAACTACCGAGGTGTTCTTTCCACATCGTCGCTTTTGTCGCTGAAAGTTGAAAACGCCGTTGCTGTGATACTCAGACATGCGCGCGCTCTTGCCGTACGGGCGCAAGCAGTTCGGCACAACGCTTTTCAAACTGTCTAGAAACGTATCGGAATAAGCCGATATTCCTGCCAGCAGCGTGGTGACAAATGGAACGCTGTGCCAGCCAACCCACGTAGAATGCTGCGTAGTGGCTGCATTACAAGGATGTTTACGAAGTCCTTGATACGCCTCTCGAACAACGGCACTAGTCAGCTTCCGGGGTGTCTCGCCTGCCCCGGACGCGAAGAACGAGCGTAGACGCAGTGGCGCCCGTCGTACGTTATTCAACCATTCATGGATTTACACGCATAGAGATCTCGCTACTAGCTGAATCATTATCTTGATAAACGTTTTTACAATGCGAAAATGCCTGCCAGGCACATACTCTACACATTCTTCAAGCTACTCGACTGCAGTGAACCATCTTTACTGCACCTCATTGTTTTCTTCCGATAAAAAGATTTCATTTGGATTACGACGTGTAGACGTATAGAAGCGTAGCTGAAGTAAGCGTTAACGGCCTTCCGAAATAACTATTTCGAAAACAGTTTTCGTTGTAACGATATAAAGAACGAAAAGAGGCTTTGTAACGAACAAAATTTATTCGAAATGACGACGACACGGCTTCCCTTTTTTTGATGCGTTATCATTCGGAGTGTCACAGTAGAAAAAATTGTGTTTCTCGGAAGCCGGTAACGTGCTAGAGGTAGAGAGGGGATGGGAGAGCTTAGAAGCATATATATATATATATATATATATATATATATATATATATATATATATATATATATATATATATATATATATATATATATATATATAGTCATATTATAGGAAGCCAACAAACACTGACACCATGGATAACATAGGGGAAATTACTTCTGCTTAATAAATGAAATCAAGAAAGGATAAACTAATGGAAATAAAAGTGGATTTCCATTAATTTATCCTTTCTTGATTTCATTTATTAAGCAGAAGTAATTTCCCCTATGTTATCCATGGTGTCAGTGTTTGTTGGCTGCCTATAATATGACTAATAAAAATCGGGACCCTCGGTTAACCCCCTCTCCTCGTTTATATATATATATATATATATACATACGCAGGAAAGAGACGACGAACTTTTAGGAAGTCTTATTTACTGAACGTTTTCGGCTGGTGGACCAGCCTTCGTCAGAGTACAGTAATGCATGAGCAACACACACACGGCTTTAAAGGCACCCTATCAACCAGCCGAAAACGTTCAGTAAATAAGACTTCCTAAAAATTCGTCGTCCCTTTCACACACACACACACACACACACACACACACACACACACACACACACACACACACACACACACACACACACACACACACACACACACACACACACACACACACACACACACGCGCGCACACGCACGCGCGCACGCACGCACGCACACACACACACACACACACGCACTCACGCACTCACGCACGCACACACACACGCACATACATGCATACATACATACATACATACATACATATATATATATATATATATATATATATATATATATATATATATATATATATATGTAAAGAAATGAAAATAAATGGAAATGAAAGTGAAAGAAAAAAAATTTGGAGGACGCTTAAGCTTCGCCTTTAAGGGTGGAACGCGACACAGCATTCAAAGATCCCCGACTGCTTCTCACGCTTACCGGCAACTGCAGCTATGTATGACAGTAATGTTTACCTGGAAACGCTGGCGGCGAACGAACGCCGTGCACGAAGGCGAGCTTCCTGGTAGAAATGCGGCCTCTTGCGTGAGTCGATCTCCCGTTAATGGTTCGCACTTTTAATATTTCAGTCTGAGAAGAGCTAACATAAATGATATGCTCTGTCGGTGTTTTTTTTTTTTTCATTTGTTTGTGGGCTGCCGTTCTCGAAATCTTGAGGAATAACTTTGTAAAGAAAGAAAGGCAAGGTAGGAGCAACTTTGGTGGCAGAAGAGCGGTTGGGTAAGTGTGGTTCAAAATTTGCTCCGAAAGTTTTTTTTCCTGAAGCGACGTCCGACACTGGATATTGTGCGTCACGGGGCCGTAACGCTGTCGCTTTAAAACAACTTGCGGCAGGTGGGATACGAACCCACGTGTTCCCATTACGCGTGCGATTCTCTTACCAATTGAGCCACCACGGTAAAAAAAATAAAAGAAACAGAAACACTTACACAAACAGAAACATGACACAAGTATACTGAACCTGAAAGTATTAGAAGTAGGACAGAGATATTTACAACGCAATAATGTTCATAAGAATGTGCTCTTTAAGTAGCTAACAACTGTATCATGATTGATAAGACATGCCACACCTTTTGAGAGCTCATTCCAGTATGTGATATCACAAGAAGTTGCAAGTAAAAAAAAAGTGGTTAGTCCGCGCATATGCAGGCTGCATTTAAAGGAATGTCTAGTCGAGGAAAAACGAAACAAATCGGCGTGATGTAATGGGTGGCGAAGGGCGAATGATTGTGATAAAGTTTTTGGAAAAAAATGCAGCAGCGCCTGACGCCTGCTATCTGCAAGTGAAAGTAATTTAAACGATGTTTTTATATCCGTTACTCTAAATGTTCGAGAGTACTTTCTTGCAACGAAGCGAGCGGCTTTGTGCTGAAGCGATCCTAGTTTGCTGATGAGGTATACCTGATCAGGGTCCCATATAATTTCGAACATGCTAATGTAATGTAAGCTAGTATTTTAGTATCGGTCTTAGCAGAGTATCGGTTGCGCCGAATAGACCCGAGTGCACGAGATACTTTACTAATCACCTCATCTATATGATGATTCCACGAAATATCAGGTATCAAATTAATTCCTGAATATTTTACATAAGGCACCGTTTCAATGAGCATGTTATTTAATGTGTAACGGCATTCGACTGCGGTGTTTGTTAGAGTAAATACAATGGTTTTTGTTTTGAAACATTCATTATCATTTGCCACATTTCCCACCATTCATTAATTTTGTTAAGATCATCCTGGTACGTGTCAACATCTGAGGTGTTAGTTTAGTGACCGGTCTTTATACCGCGCAGTCGTCTGCAAACAATCGTACTGCAGAGCATATGTTGGCGTTTAGACCATTCACGTATATTAGACATAAAATTGGTTCGAGTACGGTTCCCTGGGGCGCCCCATATTTGACTTTGGCTAAATGAGATAGGTGTTGATTGACAAACTGTGAGCGGCCCATTGAGAAGCTTTCGATCCACTTGGGAATTGTCGTGTCTGTGTTTAGGTGTGAAAGTTTCTTTAATAACCGGATGTGTGGAACCTTATCAAAAGCTTTCTTGAAATCTATAAACACGCTTTGTGCTTCAGATCAAGAATGTATGGCGTTATGGAGATCAGTAAATAACTGGAACGAGTGCGTTTCGCAGGAACGTCCTTTTAGAAAGCCATGCTGATTATGAAAAAAAAATATTGCTTCGTTGGGTGTTTCATAAGGACTACTGATATGATAGGCTCTAGTAGTTTGCAAGCGATATTAGTTAGCGAAAGTGGACTATAATTTGAAACTATTGAAGGGTCACCGAATTTTAGTACGGGAATAACGCGGGTGATTGTCTGGTGGTGTGGCACACGCCCGGAGTCAATAGACTGCTGTGACAAAGCGGCTAAAATGTGGCGTATGGAAGGCTGAGTTAGCTTCATAAGTTTTGGGCAGATGCCGTCAGGACCTGGTGAAGAGTTACTTGGTAGCCAACTATAGTTGCTGATATGTCCTGAAGGTCAATGGTTACTTCATCCAAGTTAGCACTTAAAGTTGTAAAACGAAGGTCAGAAGAAAGGGGCAGTTCATCCGCAAATACGGAGCTCAAGAAACTGTTAAATTACTCAGCTGTCTCTGCAGGGGGGAGAAAATGTTCATCCTTATTGATCGATATAAGAGTCCATGAAGAGTAGTTGCGGTTATTCACTTTCCATAACTTTCTTGGGGCGGTGGTTACGTCATGCAAGTTAGAACTTAAAGTTACATAACGAAGGTCAGAAGAAAGGGGCAGTTCGCCCGCAAATACGGAGCAGAAGAAACTGTTAAATTCCGCAGCTGTCTCTGCAGGGGGAAGGAACTGTCCATCCTTATAGATCGTATTAAGAGTCCGTGGAGAGTAGTTGCGGTTAATCACTTTCTAAAACATTTTTTGGGTTGCTTCATAGAAGGGCTGAAAGGTCGTGATTGTAGAACTTCAGCTTTTCCAATTTCTTTTTGACAAAGATGTGCATGTTCGTGGTACAGCTCCCAATCTCGATCAGATCCCGTGTGTTTTGCTTTTAAGTATAAGCGCTTCTTTTTGTTTATGCAGCGTTTGACGTTCGTGGTAAACCAATTGTTTTGAGTAATCTTTGAAGGATTGCAAGACCGCTTGTATAGGTACGGTAACAACTTTTAAATTAAAGAAGGCGAGCATATGAAGAAAATTTTGGAATTCTTGTTTTCTTGTTCCGATTTTCGGTCTGCACCACTGCCAATCAATGTCGGGGTAATTAAAGTCTCAGGCAAGGATTATTGATGACTTGAAAAATTGTCGCACAAAGTCCAATGAACAGTTTAGGTTCTCGGTGAATTCGTTCGATGAAGTTGGCGGGCGATAGCGAAACGCAGCGGTCGCGAGTTGGAGACGGAGATAACTTTACTGACAGCCATAGAATCTCAAGTCATCGGCGAATTTCAATAATTTGCGCTTGTAGATGCTTCTCGACAGTGATTAAAACTTCGCCACTTCGACATGCAACCCCATCTTTTATGAATACAGAATAGCTGTTTAGATATAGCCAGCTCGTGATCATCAACGTCCGGCGATAACCAAGCTTCTGTGTTGAATATTATGTTGGCGGAACATGATTCACTGAAACTAAACAGTTTGTCTTGCTTGTTAAACAGGCTCCGAAGGTTTTAAATAATAATGGATGAAGCAGTATATTAACGCGCGTTCTTATATTACTGTACCTTCTCAGGCGTGTCACTTCTGGGAAGTGCGGTAACTATGGCATAGAAAAGCTGTGACTGTCCCAAATAGTGAACCGTGTTTCCAGGGCTCGTGCCCCTGTTAACTCTTTAACAGTGTTAAAACAAGGAATGTCGCTGGCGTTCTTTGTTCGGCAACTCTTAAGCACTTGTAGCCTCCATTTTCCTATGAATTGTGTATTGTTTGCATTAGTGCGCTTCATATAGTTCTTATGTGTAGTGCTCGCTAGTATTTCCTTCTTGCTTCATTTTCCTCTTTATTCTTGCCTTACTAGTCTGTTTTTGATTTTGGCATGGTCGGCTTTCAAGCGACTTTGCTTCCTTATTTAATTTTTGTAATAAGAATGGAGAAACAGTAGCTTTGAGCAAAATACGTCCATTTTTTGCACTGAAACACGAGCTGTCTTGTCATCAATCTCATCAAGCCGGTACTAGCTAATTTTACGCATGTCTTGCACTCATTTGCGCATTATAATAGCGCGCCATTCGAGAGAAATAGAAACCAAAGTATGGCTATAGTTACTGACCTTTCAAAATGAAGCACTGTATATATATGGCAGGGAGGGGGTGCCAACGGTAAGGACTTTCCTTTTATTCGTTCATCTTTTTATTCATTTTCATTTTTATTATCTTTTTGCACCTACTATATGACCGGTTCTCAAAGCAATAGCTATGAAATGTTAGAACATACCTCATTTTTGGACTTGATTTATTCGCTCGCTACGTCATGGAAAACGTACCGTACCGCGTGGTTCGTTCGAACGTGAATGGCGACTTTGGCGCAAGTGATAGTGGGGCGTTGTAATTGTTCTACGCCCAATTACTTTGTCTCAATTTCTTTATTCCTCTACCCACAGTCTAGAGGGTAACGAGCCGGACGCTCACGTGGTTGACCTCTGTGCCCTCTTCTTCCTTTTTCTCTGCCTCTGTCGCCGTCGAGGAATGTCCTGTTACGCGCAAGGACCTCCAAGCTTCTCACATACTCACAATGGCGCTCGGGGCTAAATTTTGCCACCGTGGGCCAACCAGAAATTTATAGCACCGTCAAACGTGAAGGAGCGAAGGTCGTTAAATTCTGACGTGGACTTTGCGAGGATGTACGCTGGAATGTGTAGTGTCTTGAAAGAAGGAGCTTAAAGAAAAAGCGACAAACATTGCCGAGTAGGCTGGCGGCACGAGCGTCGCCGCAAGTTTTACGCCACAATCCGCCCGCTTTCAACATTATAGCGGGAGCTGCTTCTTCCAAGACGCCTGCCCAAAAAATGATTCAGGGGTTGGTGCACGCCCAAGACGTCAAGTTGGCAAACGAGCGTATAGAAGGCTGTTCGTTACCTGGCGGACGCTTTCACACCAGTCAAGTCGCTCGAGGAACTATACTCTCAGCTGTTGGGCCACAGTGAGATGAAACAGTGACTGCGCTCTACGTTGACGGTTTTTCTTAACTTTCATGCTAACATACCAAACCGGCAATTTCAAACTTTCCCCGACACTATTGTCGACCGAACTCGTGACCATCATTAGGTATTTCTGTGAACTGGTCTGAAGGGATGTGCATGTTATATAGTGTTGTTAAACTGATGATATAATACCGAATTGTTATGATGTTACCATGAACTTGTTTTGTGCACGCTTTATTGCTACGATGTTCTAAAGTTTTTGCACCTTCCAACCATGCCTGCAATATTCATGAACAAAGTATTAAGCATCCACTTGCTCAGTTGATTTCCGTTGATGTTACAAGAACTTTGTCTTCTCAAAACATACACAATGCGACTGACATGAAGATTGCCATTGTATTTACTTAAGATGACATAAGTTTAACTAATAATGTGCGATGATTATTCAGTATCTAATAAATATGTTTTCAGGAAGTTAAGAAAAGCGCGGTACAGCCGACTCAACATGGTTGTGAAATCCTCAAATGAACGCACTAGTTAGTAAATTTCTCAAGGACCTTACATCCATTTCACACTGACAGGACGTGGGAAACAGCTTGTCGTAAGAGCAGATAGCCAATGACGCTGCCATGAGCGCTCATGTCTGTCTTTAGCCATTCGTAAAAACAAAACTGCCACAGTAAGTCAATTCCCCACCCCCGCCATAAAAGTAAATAAATAAGAACGAAAGGGAGCTGCCCTGGCTATAGTATACGTGCCGAAATTTTAGGCTGCTCATGATTGGAAAGTTTAAAGCATTTTTTTTCTCAGTAGCTCAGTTTTATAAGTTTAGCAATAAGATCATTCAGTACAACTACGGTTTTATCTTACTTTCTAGCCCTAGCCATATAATCTTTCCTCGAAGGAATTTACTACCTAAGTTTTTCGTATCCCACGATATATTTATTTCTTCATGCTCCCTGGCATACGTAGATTTGAATATTCAAAGGGCATAAAATAAACTCATTTTAACATCAGAACCTAATTCCAGAAGAGTGATGAACAAAACAAAAGTATCATAGCTTGAAAGGACCCCTCAGACATGTTCTGCGCACAGGGAAACAATTAAGCATGCATTATCCTTCAAGTAATCTTGGATGTGAATATCTCCAACAATGAGGTGGAAAGTAGACCACTCGAAGTCTCTCTTTTTTCCTAGTAACCTTTTCAGCAGCCCGACAGTCACTTTCCTGGGTTATCAAAAACAATTTCATTGTATCATTATGTTTTTTAACTTGATTGTACAAGCAATATGAAAGGGATCTAAATTTTACAAACTTGCGTATTCAATATGCGCTAAGCCGATAATATTACGGCTGAACTTGAGAAAATAACTCTGTTTTTTTTTTACTTTCTTGAATAATAGATCTTTATACAGATAACAAAAATCAATCGAAACGTTATCTTTTATTCATGTAGTCGTACTATTTATTGTCAATCACTCTGTTTTATCTTATCGTGCGGAGAAGTTGGTGACTATTTTTTAGCAATATAATTTCCAGTTAGAAATCTATTTAAAAACTCTGAAACGCACCTCCACGTACTCCCTCAAAAACAAAACTGATAAGCGGTGTTGTACTGACATTACTGTGAAAATGATATTGATTATAGGACGCAACATAGAAGCTTTGGGCTTCCACGAAATTTCAAGAATAAGATGGGTTAGATGTAGGTGGTGTTACCAAACAAATCACCGTGACAGCCGCCTTGCAACAAACTACCTCGGTAGCTTCGGGGTTACGAGCTTTATGACATTCTGCTAAGGAATACGACTTCAGGGGATCGATTTTCGCTGTAGCAGCCGCGCAACAATGCAGAAACGCTCGTGTGCTTAGAGAGAGAGAGAGAGAGAGGTGGAGGGGGAGGGGGAGAGAGAGGTGGTGGAGGGAGGGAAGGAGGGAGGGAGGGAGAGAGAGGGAAGAGGGAAAAGGCAAGGAGGTTAGCCAGACACAGGCCCGGTTTGCTACCCTACACTGGTGGAAAGGAATATAGGGTTGAAAAGAGAGAGAGGAAACACATTTTGGTACCCATTTGAAGTTGCGTGGGGGACAGTGCGTGGGCTTCGTTCATCCCCGCAACAACGACACCCATTCGCAGCTTTGGCTCTCCATCTTGGCCAAACTGAGCTTGGTGTGACGGAGGAATTCTGTGCGAGAATCACTGGCGGGCCTGTCGGCACCAGCGGCGATAAAAGTGTCCCCGCTGCGGCTCGCGTAGCTGAAACGGACATGCCTTTTACCTGGGAAGAACTCGAAGCTGCCTTGACTGGGTCTGTAAACGACCATCCTCTCCAGGGCCTGACGGAGTCACCTATGCTGCCCTGGCATACCGTGGCCAAGAGGCAAGAAAAGCGCTTCTGAGCAGTTTTAACAACTCACGGCATAGACGTACAGTTCCACAGCAATGGAAGTTAAGTGGGCTGGTAACATTGTTAAAACCCGGAAAATCCCCGTTGAACTTGGCAACACGTACTTCGCCTTATTGCTCTGGCTAGCTGCTTCGGAATATTGCCGCGTAACTGGCCGCTACAGGCACTTTGCGTGCATTTGCGAGCTTCTTTCACACTCGGAAAAACACTTTTATGTAGCACGTATTAGCAACAGAAAGCTTCCTAAGGAGTTTTTCATGTCGCTCTACAATTTTCTACTTGACACTTTCCAACTAATTCTAATATTTGAGAAGTTCGTTAATTAATTAACACTAATTATATAATTAGGCGGAACGAAAAAATTAATCTGAGTATCTACAAGCGACAGCAAACAACATTACCTTGGTTCTGGACAGCTACGTGGTACTTGCATATTTTTAGAACTCTGGCTAAAGTAAGCTGGGACACCCTGTATATGGTCGTGTCTCGACGAACCGGCCAATTGGTGCGGAATGAATCCGCCTTGTCCATGTGGTAAGAACGAGCTTGAGGAAGACGCATTTTTTTTTTCATCTGTCACGTTTAACAAACCCTAAGCCCCCTAAGGTGGCACTGGAAGAACTCTATTGGTTCACAAGTGCGACCGGGCTTAACGCTTATCTGGTGGCCGCACGCCCTCAGCCCACTTTTCGCCCGTTTATGCTCTACTGATTCCAATTTTTAGGGCTCGGCTTCTCTAAGCGCTACTTCGGCAGCTTAACGTTAAACAAGTAGCATATTTAAGTGCACGCGTTTCCAATCACTTCAATCAAGCGGGACACCAAAAGCTCTCCGACTCCTTTCAGGGCTCTAAATATTTTCTGCCCTTTCTGCGCATCAAACGTTCCACAAATGCCCATGCCTCGGTCGAACATTACAATGAAGTGTTGACGATCTAGTAAATAGCGACAGAAATATTGAGAGCTTGCCCCTCGCTCTTTTTTTTTTCTAACACGGCCTGAAAGCAATATTCCCACCGTCCCAAACACCAGCCAAACAGTCGGTGTTGTCTCACCGAAGTAAAGCAGTACACCGCACGAAGCTTACTGCTACCGCCGGGAATTGAGAAAGCGGCCGACAACGATCTAATGAGAGAAGTATTCTGCATTGTCGATCGTTCCTTGTAATCGCGAATTCCTTCCTCATTCACTGAAGCATTCGGATAACGGAAAAGATCAAAACCATCCGTTTAATCCAAAGAACCGTGCCGAATTCTTCTGCCAATTGCACGTGACAGCCACGACGATAAGCTATACGTAGTAGATCTTTCATGAAAATTGTGCAATAAAAGTGACCAAATGTGCCGGCAGGTCGCTTCTCGTTCTTCCGGTTGCTACGCGACATTTTCTGCTCTTGTAGCACTACTCAATACCTACCAAAGTAATCTCGCTTTTCGTCGCTATCCATGTGCAGAGCTAGCTTTAGCGCATAATGCTCTTTATAGAGCAGTCGACGGTGCAGGCCTATATCGTGACTTCGTAGTGCGATGTGTACGACATTGCCACAACCCACGCCTGGCAGCAAGGAATGTAATCGGTATATCGTACAGCTGAACACATGTTGGGCAGAAAGTTCCTCTTCATATCACCAATTCCCTACTTCTCGTCTTTCCAACTCTTTCGCAAACCCCCAGTGGAGAGTTGCCAATCAGGCAACTTCCTCCGCCTCTCTCTCTGCACTCGTATCAATCTCGAAACTCATTCTCAACAATTATTTTCCAAACGAAAACGCAGTGCCAGTTACGTAAAGGTGACGAAAAAAGAAAGCGTTCTTCACAGGTTCATGTGAGTCGTCGACGAGCTTGTCGGTACTCGCACTGTGTTAATAATTGAAGCTCCAGTCATCACGCTATGGCAGTAACGACCGCTGGGTACAATTTTACGTGTGCACCAGTCAAACACAAGTAAATACATGTTGACTATGGAAGTGAAAATACGCGAAGATATGAATACTAATCAAATAGTGTCTTATATATGTTCGTATTCGATTAGACGATCGATGTTTTCGAATATTTGTTTCTGCTCGATTATAAGGGAGAAGAGAAATTATTGGGAGCCTCAAGGGAAGGAGACCAAAGCAAATGAGGACTTTTCCCACTAGCCATACAAGAAATAGTCGCCTTTTCCGCTGAAGCATAGGTGTGGTTGTTGGGTAGAGGCACTAAGTCGTGAGAGAATGCACGAGGCAAATAAGCTCTACTAAATAAATGAAAGCCATCTATTCATTATGTCTCGATTTTTAGGCAGCCTACAAGCTTGTCTAAATTCAGAAAAAAAAAATTTTAATTTTCTCGTCTCGCCACGTATTCATCCCTTTACAACAGTGTGCCCTGTTGCAGTATTTCATCAAACCTCCTTCAACGAACACAAAACTCATCGGGAATCTGGCGAAGTGTTGTTGCCTTGTTCCATTAATTTCATGTGATGGTGCACCAGAAACTGTAATAAATTGCTTTTCATTTACAAGCTCTTCAGTGGACCGAACGCCCAGTTGTGAGTGGCATTACGTGCATTTATAAAATGATGTAAGTACGCGTAAGTATTTTCTTCACCAGATGGACTCTGCGGGAACTGTATATAAGACGTTATTTCGAAATGAGAAAATATTGGGTATTCTATTCGGTAATCGAAGGTTGCTTTTCTCGAAAGTTCCTCGTCAGTCCGACTAGGAAATTTAACTGTGACAACACAACTAGTGTCTCTGCGGTAATAACGTTCTCTCTTTTTTTTTCGTACGTCCTAGTCTACGTGTATGCGCTTGTACGCCATCTTTCCCATCACCTAGCTCATCACCACATCACATGCCGAGCTCATAAACTTTCAGGGTGGAGGTCAATAGCTCTCGTTATAGACACTCGCCATCTCCAGTTTCCAGGAAACATTCGACAGGATGTCCTTTCCTGCGTATGGCCTATTGCAGGAAACTGCGAAAAAATTGGGGTAGGGGGAGATGAAACATAATTTTCTGTCGTTGTGTTCATTGCTGTAACTGCAGTAGTGCAAGGTTGCAGGGGAAGTGCTCACTTACTTGAAGTACGTGAAGATGAACAGTGTCACACACAGCGCCACCAGGCTGACAAGCGAGAAGACGAGAAGAATGTAGCTCGCAATGGCAGGAATGTTGCTGGGCCCCGACTGTCACGGAAGAGAGAAGAAAAAAAGATAAATAAATGCGTACTCTTCGATAGAAGAGATTGCCTTCACGTATTCAAGGTCTATTAAGTAGGAAGACCAGAAATAAAAATAAAATGAAATAAGCGTCCTCTAGATCTTGTAGCAGGAAGTGTTTCGCGTGATAGAGGACCGATAACGAGTGCTGTCGAGCTCACACCTCCTTCTTAACAATGTGCGACAGTATAAAGCATACGCACGTACTTCGGCAATGACTGGGAACCAGCCGGCACATTTCCATACATAGTGACACCAGCACTTATCCCTTCTTCAAATATGGGTCGATATGCAAATGCTGAAAGATCTTCGAGTAAAGGGGGATTTCCGGAAGCCTAGCAATCCTAAATAAAGCCGATCATCCTCAAACGTCAACGCTCTGAGCATTGCTTATTTCTTTTCCTTTTCCATATCTTTCTCATTCCGCGATTGCTTCTTCACAGTACTGGAAAGGAAAAAGCTCAGGAAATAACTGTCACAATTAAAAGAAATCACAAATAAACAAATCGGTCGCAGTTTTAGAGTTCATTATGTTGGGAGCAGTTTAACATCGACCTGAATTGAATTCTGGTGTTTTACTTGCCAGAATGACGATTTAGTTATACGAGGCATGTCGTAGTGGGGTACTGCGGAGTAATCTTGAGTGCCAGGACGCCTTTAACGTGCCCTCAACGCACGAGACACGGGCGTTTTTGCATTTCACCCCTATCGAAATGCGGTCGCCGCGGTCGGCATTTGATCCCGCAGTCTCGTGCTTAGCAGCGCCACACAACAACCGCTATACCACCGCGGCGGCTTTAATATTCACCTGTCGAGGCAGTCGCTGTTCAGCAGTCGTGTTAAGCTAAGTGACTGCATCACAGGCATAATCATAATTTTTTCTGTAATTTCATTCGCCCGTTTTCGAGTATGTCGCTCTTTCTCTCTCTTTTTTTTTTCTTTTTCTGGGCGAAGGGAAACGGTCATTGGACATCCTAGCCCTCATATCAGCCCTATGTGCACGTATAAATTCCCATTAATTTTCTAATGCACCTTGTGTGGTCGATGACAGCTCTGTTTATTCGCTGTCGTCGTCGTTGTTTATGTTGTTCCGTTTCCTCTCTTTTTTCTTTTTTTCTTTTTTTCTCTTTTTTTTGCATAGCAGTTTGAACCAACGACTTGTGCTGCAAGCCTGCAGAAAGGCAAAATACGTGTACAGGAATATGAGAAAAAAAATAACACAATCAGTTTTCTGTAATGCGCTGGTGCTTATGAAGCTTATATATACAGTACGAGCTTACATACGTGAAGCTTACAATACAATATGAACTTTTTTGTGAGAGGTTGTGCCGCCGGCCCGCCCCTAAACAATGTCAAATTGGCTCACATCTCAGCATTCCGGCTCCAACAGGAGCCTTTCTAGCGTGGTCAGGACGTCCGGATATGTGTAATCATTGTTGACACGCTATACAACAATGATTGATGTGCTCTTTAGCAGAGTATAACGTTGGGCTTGAATTCACCTGCTCCAGTACCTTGAATCTCATGACTTGGAGTGGCGCCTGACACCGGCAAAAATGCCGAGAGCCAGTGGGGCTATACTAATCAAATTAGGAAGATCCACTAAGATTCAACAAAACACACTCCCTCACCAGAACCGAAATTGGCCTCCCTGGTGCAGTATTGGAAACTGACTCTGGCAACATTTAACACCCGAAACCATCGAATGAAACTAGCTTAGCAGCTTCCCTGAGAAAGTATCAGGTATTGTTTGGGATATCATTGGCCTTAGTGGGGTTAGAAGAACTGGTGAGGCTTATATAGTGCTGTCTAATGGCCACGTCCTCTGCTATAGAGATCTTTCAGATAAGAAGAAGCACGCAATAGGATTTTTAATCCATAAGGACATAGCGGGCAACATTGACGAATTTTACAGTATTAATGAGAGAATAGCAGTAGTCGTAAGAAAACTTAATAAGAGGTATAGATTAAATGTAGTACAAGCCTACGCTCCAACCTCCAGTCATGATAATGATTAGGCAGGTCATTTTTATGAAGTTGTGGAATTAGCGATGAGAAAAGTGGACTCAGTACACTGTAGTAACGGGCGACTTCAATGCAACAGTGGGGAAAAAGCAGGCTGGTGAACAAGCAATTAGCAACTACGGCGTCGATTCTATAAACACTAGAGGAAAGATGTCGGTAGAATTCGCGGAAAGGAATAAGCTGCGAATAATGAATTCCTTCTTCAGAAAGTGTAGCAACAAAAAGTGAACCTGGAAAAGCCCTAATGGTGAAACAAGAAATGAAATTGATTTCGTACTTTCTGCCGATCCCAGCATAATGCAGGATGTACAGGTGTTAAATAGGGTAAAGTGCGATGATCATAGGTTAGCGAAGTCTAGGATTCAGCTCAATTTGAAAAGAGAAAGAGTAAAATTGGTCAAGAAAAAACAGGCCAACCTAGACGCAGTAAGGGTAAAAGCAGACCAATTCAAGCTCCTACTTGCAAACAAATATGCAGCCTTAGAAGAGAGAGATGAAGATCACACAGAGGTAATTAATGATACCGTAATTAGGCTGGCTTCAGAAGCAGCAATTGAAATGGAAGGTAAGGCACCAAGGCAACCAGTAGGTAAGCTCTCCCAAGTAACAAAGGACCTAATAAAGAAACGACAAAGAATGAAAGTGTCCAACTCAAGAGATCAGGTAGAATTCGCGGAATTGTCAAACTGATCAACAAGGATAAAACAAAGAATATTCTAAATTATAACGTAAGAAAGACTGAGGAAGAAGTAAAAAATGGACGCAGCATGAAATTAGTGGGAAGAAACCTTGGCATAAGACAAACTAAGACGTATGCACTAAAAGATAAGCGGGGTAATATCATCAGCGATTTCGAAGATATAAAAAAAAAGCTGCGGAAGAATTCGATATTGACCTGTACAATACCTAGAGGAGCCACGATACCTCCATTCGAAGCAGTAATGAACAGGTTACAGACGCTACTTCTATAACTAGCGATGAAGTTTGAAGGGCTTTACAAGACAGGAAACGAGGAAAAGCGACAGGAGAAGATGGAATAACAGTCGATTTAATCAAAGATGGAGGAGACATCATGCTTGAAAAGCTTGTGGCCCTTTATACGAAATGCGTCACCACTCCAAGAGTTCCAGAGAGCTGGAAGAATGCAAACATGATACTAATCCACAGAAAGGGAGACATTAAAGAATTGAAAAATTATAGGCCCATTAGCTTACTTCCAATATTGTATAAAATGTTCTCCAAGATAATTTTCTATGGAATAAGGGGAATACTTGACTTCAGTCAACAGAGAGAACAGGCTAGCTTCAGGAAGGGATACTGTACAATGGATCACATCCACGTGATTAATCAGGTAATCGAGAAATCCACAGATTACAATCAGCCTCTCTATATGGCTTTCATAGATTACGAAAAGGCATTTGATTCAGTAGAGATACCAGCAGTCATAGAGGCATTACGTAATGAAGGAGTACAGGAGGCTTACGTAAATATCCTGAAAAATATCTATAGAGATTCTACAGCTACCCTAATTCTTCACAAGAAAAGTAGAAAGATACCTATAAAGAAGAGGGTCAGGACAAGGAGACACAATCTCTCCAATGCTATTCACTGCATTCTTGAAAGAAGTATAGAAACTATTAAACTGGGAAGGCTTAGGATTATGGCTTAGGCTTAGGAGACCCTGATCGTAAGAAGGAAACTTACAGAAGAATAAAAATGGGTTGGAGGGCATACGGCAGACATTATCAGATCCTGACTGGAAGCTTACCATTATCATTAAAAAGAAAGGTATACTATCAATGCATTCTACCGGTGCTAACATATGGGCAGAAACTTGGAGACTGACAAAGAAGCTCGAAAACAAGTTAAGGACCACGCAATTAGCGATGGAACCCAGAATGTTAGGCGTAACGTTAAGAGACAGAAAGAGAGGGGTTTGGATCAGAGAGCAAACGGGGATAGCCGATATTCTGATTGACATTAAGAGAAAGAAATGGAGCTGGGCAGGTCATGTAATGCGTAGGCTAGATAACTGGTGGACCATTAGGGTTACAGAATGGGTTCCAAGAGAAGGCAAGTGCAGTCTAGGACGGTGGAAGTCTAGGTGGGGGGATGAAATCAAAAAATTCGCAGGCGCAAGTTGGAATCAGTTGGCACAGGACAGGTGTAATTGGAGATCGCAGGGAGAGGACTTCGTCCCGCAGTGGACATGAGATTGGTTGATGAAGAAGAAGATGATGATGAACGTTGGGCAAGTTAGTGCATAGCTTTAACGAAAGTTTTGCGGCGCGAAGTAATTGACAGGAAACACAAGAGGGACAGGACAGGAGGCCAAGAAGAAAGAATGGTGTGACTCGACGCCACTATCGAAGCGAATAAGTTACCGCCACACTTCGAGCACATGTACTCGTTTTCAACTTTTTCGAGCACGCGCATTACCTTTGGCCCGTTTTCACCCTGCGCAAGGTAAGAAACCTCCACGCGGGAAGGAATTCACTGAACACCTTGAAGGGGCAGCGCAATATGACGGAAACAGAAGGCGGGAACACACAGGGCAGCGCGGAACTCACAACTTTATTCGAAGGCATACACAAACCTATTTACTACAACCCATAGCCACGTGCTCTCCCATCGATGGCGTCATTATCAGTGCGCAGGCAAAAATGCAAAATCCTGTTATCTAATGCTGCACTATCAGGCGGCTTAAAAATTCAAATTCACTATCATACAAATTTAGCGATGGCATGCTTGCACAACGCGACCCTTTTTTCCTGATATAGTAGGCCTCAATAATATCCCTCGTAGTCTGATTCCTACGCGCGGAAAGTATTTTCATAGATTGGAGTGCTGCCATGCTCAGAGCAATGTCGCGCGACATGTGAGTAAGCATTACTCGTTAGCGAGCGCCTATGCTCACACAATCTAATGTCCAGACAAGGAACTGTTTGGCCGATATAAATGAACAGGTCGTTGCCTGGGCTTTAAATTGCAGGATTTTGCGTTTTTGCCTGCGCACTGGTAATGACGCCATCGATGTGAGAGCACGTGGCTATGGGCTGTAGTGCATAGGTTTGTGTATGCCTTCGAATAAAGTTAGTTCTGAGTTCCGTGCTGCCCTGTGTGTTCCTGCCTTCTGTCCTTGTCGTATTGCGCTGCCCCTTCAAGATGTTAAACCAGTACCAACTCGCCCAAATGTCGATCTTTCTACGGCATTTACTGATTTGAAAATGCACTGCGTCTGCAAAAAATAATAAAAAACAAAGATAAAACGAGATTTGAGCACAAGCTTATATCATACATATTGGTTATGACGCTTCCGGTAGCCTGAATTCAATAAAGGTTAATACATTTGGTTGCACGTTAAGGAACACCAGGTGGTCAAAATTAATTCGGTGTCCCCCACTATGGCGTGCCTCATAATCAGATCGTGGTTCTGCACGTAAAACCTATTTACTTAATAAAATTTTGAGGAGCATTCAAGACAAAAAGCCGCACAGTGGTTTTGTGGTGTAAAAAAGAAACATGCAACGCAGTTTTGATACAGCTAATGAAGCTACTTAAAAAAGAGGAGGGAGGCGGGTTAACTAATTATTACGGTAAACTCCGAGGCTAATCAATCCTATTATATTTATTATTACAGCTATTATTGAATCAAACATATTATATTAGAGTAGAGATGGCATAGTTCTAATTCAATTAGCTTTGATCACGTAACTATAGTTAATTAAACATCATAAACTGGATTCCAAAAACGAAGAAGAGACGTTATTAGCAGCGGTCACATAAGCTATACGAAATAATAGGAATCCTCGTGAAGCGCGTATCCCGATTTCATATATTCGCTGCGGGCTAATCTCCCTACTGGAAGATAATGGTTATTACACTACAAATAAATGCTGATAAAATGGTGACGTGCGTCCAGAAAATTATGGTGGACAGCGAAATTAAGAAACTCAGAATGCAAGAAAAAAAAAAAAGAAACTACCGCACAGCGACCGTTTCAGCGTGTCAGTGCGCCACACGCGCTCGTCCTGTGAGTGGCTTCTATGGAGCTGCTATCGGGCCTCCTACATCGGATGTCAGTGAGGAGCAGATATCAGACGCTAATGTCGGGCTCAATTATTGGCGAAACGAGACCGGTAATAACGAATGCTAACGAGAGAAGAGAGATAATCGTGAAGTCGAAGCATCTCAGTCATAAGTATGAGCAATAATGACAGATCAACCCTGCCGTCATTGGTTTCAAGATAGCTATTCACTCTAAAATACTCCGCTAGTGCTTCGACTGCAACATCAGAAGCGAGCTAAGCGCTCTCTGCTTGGAGTAGAATTGTTGTCCAAATAAAATGGCACGCGAGAAAGGACTAGAGTTAGGTTAGAGTTAGGAGTTAGAAGTTAGAGTTAGGAGCTTTCCCATCGACCTAATTCCCTCTAATGAAGGACATATATAGAATAAAAAAGAAGAAGATGCAGATGAAATTGTAATTATAAAGATGCCTCCACTTACTGTAGAGTCTGCGTTTATAAAACCGTCGAGTCAATTACTCCGCTTTATACGTTGTGCACCTAAGTATTTACTTATGTAGGGCTCCTCAAAATATCTTCAGTCTTGTTTACATTACCTACTCACGTTCTATAGCGAACACCTAAAGAACAACCCGCCGTGGTGGCGTATAGTAGCTTTGGCGTTGCGCTTCTAAGCATGAATTCGCGGGATGAAATCCCGGTCGGAGCGGCCGCATTTCGATGGGGGTGAAAGGCAAAAACTCCCGCGTACCGTGCATTGGGTGCGCGTTAAAGAACGCCAGGTGATAAAAATTCATAAGAAATTCATGCCCCCCCTCCCACCCCTCACTACGGCGGGCCTCATAAACATTGCGTGTCTTCGACACGTAAAAACTAAGAATGTGACTTAATTTTTAACGTGTTCAATAATATTCTTGCTTGTCCTAAGGAACGCCGATATACCGAACTGAACAGCATTGTTATTTTAGTTTCCTAGATCAAGCGATATGAAGATAATGCAGCGCGTTGTCGCAGAAACTTGGTAAATTGAACTTTTGTCGCTGTAGAAACGTAAGCATACCTAGCCAATATCGTAAGACATTAAATAGAAGACATGTCATCACCACAATGCGTTGGAGGGCTAGTTGGTGGGAATCCATAATTACTTTGTTTAGAGCAAAACAACATGTCAATCGCATGTCAGTTGAAGTAGCGCCTTGTCCGGCCGTCTTTCTTGCGTCCGTTGTTTTGCGCTAAACAAAGTAATTATGGAGACATGTGATCATCGATAAGTCTAGCCTCAACCTCGATGTAGTTTGCAGTGACACGCGGATACGTGCATATTGCTATTGCCTTATTGAGCCCTTCATGCCTATTTAAAATATGTTAACTCAACCAAAAATTAGTCCAGTTCCATAGTAAACATAGAGGAAGAAGAGCTAGTCCAGCTACCAGTCTAATCTGATGTTGCACACGCGCTAACGGAAAACTTTGAATCAAGCCGCACTGCGAAATCACTCTTATGGCGGGCCTGCCACGAGAAAGACGAATTAATCTATAAAACAAAGTAGGAAAATACGTTTTTTTAATGCTGATGTTAGCGCATAATGTTAACAACTGCCTTGCATGTCTATAAATATACGCCACTAAATTATCGCAAGTTCTGTTTTGCTTGCATCGCAGACTATCTGCGGGTATAATTTACTCGAGAGATTTTCATTTTCTATTGAGCAATGAAGCAGCCGCCGTAACGCAGTATGCAATACGGGACTGCCCTGCCTACAATCGTGTACGTAGAGGGCCTTGTTTTCGTAGAAGAGGGTATACCCGCAGTCAGGCTTGTGATATGAAAAGTACGAAAACAAAAACACTTGCTAGTTGACATTTTAAAACCTTTCTCTGTCAGCGTAGGTTATCCTAATCTTTCTCTTTATATTTATCTTTTTATTTTCTTTTTCTTTTTAATGCCCTCTTCAGGCGCAAGCGAGCTTGCACAGCGACAACACTCGTGGCTTCAAGCACCCACGCGGCCAGCTGCAGTGTAACTGACCTGGGGCAGCAGCTCCAAGCACTCGGTGTAGTTGGTCCAGTTTCCGTGCAGCCAGGTGCCGTTGCTTCCGCATTCTCGATGAGCTTCTGCAAAGAAACACGCACACCTCAAACTTGCGGAAGTCGCGCGGTTTCAGTAGCCCGAAGAACTACTTACAGAAGAAGATGCTACTCTAGTTCGAGCGAGACTGCTTAGTTTTCTATTGAATTTTGAGAGTTCTTTATGGCGCCTTTGGCGTAACGTTACTATATCAGAGACTTTAGAGTGACGCATGCGGGCGACTCGCGGACTGCATGCAAACTCAGCGTCATATTCTGATAGACGTACACGAAGGCAGTTTACGTTCAATATATACGTATGCCATCAGCATAAATTGAAGCGAGACGGATGGAAACCAACTCTCCGCGTTCACTGTGGCATCTATGATAACCGATACATATATATTTGGAAACGGGGCACGCACATCAAATTCTGCCTTAATTATGCGTCAGATAAGTTCTGGCAGTCTTCTTCTTCTTTTT
Organism: Dermacentor andersoni; assembly: GCF_023375885.2. Classification (NCBI taxonomy): domain Eukaryota; kingdom Metazoa; phylum Arthropoda; class Arachnida; order Ixodida; family Ixodidae; genus Dermacentor; species Dermacentor andersoni. The sequence goes on from NC_092815.1 coordinate 28,293,669, forward strand.
CCTGTGTGGCGTTAGAATTTATGCTGACGTTGCCTTCTAAAGTTACGATCTTGCTACTCGTCATGAAACGTTTTAAGAATATTTTTTTTTTCAGAGCAGCGAGGGCGAGGCAACTAGTGATAGGCGCTTCGAGATCTTTAGCACCAATGGTAGCGCGAAGTTGCAAACGTCGTGCGAAACCGGTGAGAGATGCGGTTCTCGCCAGTCGCAAGACTCATCCACGAATCCGCATATATATATATATATATATATATATATATATATATATATATATATATATATATATATATATAAAGAGACAAGTGGCTTTTTATGAGTCATACAAGGTGAACCATGGGGGCCCGAAAAATGATCCCAAGTTGCATTTACCTCTTTCAACTATATAAAATCTCAAGATGACACAGGGAGAAAAGGCATCGAGTACCCCGCAGTGGCCCGGATGCCGCCCAGTAGCAGCACTACAGCGCACATAAAAAAATGCACATTTGCTACAAAGAATTTCAATAATTCAACAAAGAATTGACGTGTTTGCAGTCGCTGTATTCCTTGTTCAAGAGGTCTAAATTAGGTTGCTTGAGTGGAGATGAGTATATGTCCAACATTTTCTTAAGTCCTGGGATTATGAGGTTGGCTTGAGTACACACAATGGAGGAATCAAAGGCCTTGCCGCAGGTGCGTACCCTGACGTCAGAAAGGCACGGTGCGCGAAGACAGTTGCACTGAATGTTGTGTGGGGCCTTTCTAATGGAAGACTTGCAAGGTGGCAGGTGGGCGTGTCATGTGCACACGTATTGTTTCAATAGTAATGTACCTTCTGATATTGTTTAATCTTGAATTATTGCAATAAATTATGTCGTTGACGTGCTCCACGGTAGACCAAGGCATACCCTAAGGACTTGGTCTTGGATACCTTGGATTGTATTCAGGTTAATTCTGCAGGTGTTGGAGATGACCGGTAGGCTGTACGGCAGAAATCTAATAAAGGGGACGTTGTACATTTGCAGCATATAGTGTACTGACACTCGGCAGGTATTCCTTGCTAGGAACCTAAACATATGGCAAATTCCCAACAGACTGTTTTCACCTAATTCACCTGCCGAGTCCAGGAGAAACTTCTATAAATGAATAACCACCCCAAACATGTGTGACTTGTGCTGTACGAGATCAGCTGTCCGCCGGAGGAAAATCAGGCTTGGAGACATTGGTTTCCTCGCCACCACTGCAACCTTTTCACAGGGTCTTTGAAGTCCTTGTTCCCGAAGGCAGGATTATGTTAAAATGTCTTTCTGAAGCCACGCGCGAAGCTGAGGTCGCGTCACACCCGACGTCCAAATACACATGTCGTCGGTATGGATGGAAAGCCGAACTGTGCACGGAAGGGTGTCAGCGAGTCCAATGAGTGTTAGATTGAAGAGTGCCGGGGTCACTGCTCGAGCCTCAGGGACCCCACGGTTATAGTAATGCTAAGAGTTTGGGCCATCCTGGTGAGTATAAAAACATCATCGCCCAAGCACTCCGTACAGATGGTTAACCAGCGAAGCTTAAACGTGCGGCCCCAGTGTATATCACTGGGTTAATCCAGTTAACGCCAGCTTGGTAGGCTGGCGGATCCTCGGTACGCAGTCGCTGCTTGCGCACGGCTGCACGAGCTTGTTCTTGTGTCCGGCATGCAGCATCGGCACTGTGTAGACGAGCTCGTTCCCAGTTCTGCTCGCGGCGTTGCTGATCGAAAGCTGTCTGCTCCTCAAGAGTGCGCATGACGCGTGGGCTACCCAATTCGGATCCGGAGAGAAACTGCTGCACGCGCGCTCGGCTGGGATGGAGAGCAAAGACGTCACTACTTGCGCAGCCAATCGTGCAGCCAATCGCGCGTATATATCTTTCCTTTTTTTTTTTTCGCGCAAGCGCATGGGTTTGCACCGGAGGAGTTTTCGGCGCACAGGCGACAGACGGATGGACCGACAAATCCGCTAGCCATATACAGCTTCACTGTAAAAGGATCTCGTTTGTATGTAGCTACTAATTCGGAAGTATATCTTGCCGCCGAGTTCTACTGCCTATAACGTGCTGAAGATCGCTTTGCGTGTTACGTTATCATATACTCCTTTAACATCCAGAAACAGGGCAGCAGATAATCGTTTGCAGGACTTCTGGTGCCCGACGTACATCAACAAGTTGACAACGTTGTCTATGGAAGAACGGCCAAGCCTGAAACCCACTATTGCACCTGAATATACCTTGTAACGTTCGCGGTACCATTCTAATCGTGCTAGAACCATCCTCTCCATTAGTTTTCGGATGCAGATGCCAAGTGCAGTCGGTCGGTATGATATACATGCAACGTGTCAGGTTTGAGCAGTGCAATTAGGCTACTGGTATTCCATTCCTGGGGAACCGTGCCTGTCTGCCAGGAGCTGTTGAACAAAAGCAGGGGCACTTTCCGGGCCTCTTCGCCACGATTACATAGGGCACGATTGGTTATACCGTCGGGTCCTGGAGACGATGAACGCTTGCGCAAGGCAAGTGCACCCTCGAGTTCGTCCATAAGGAAAGGACTGCCCATGCTGGGGTCGCGTGAAAACGGTGTATGGTCGAGCGTCGATGTTCCAACGGAACTAGTTTCGCCAGCAATCTTCTTGCTGAAATCGTCAGTGACGTTAATCTCTCTGTAAAGTTGCTGAATTTAGGGCCAAAGACTTGAAAGGGTGGCGCTGCTGAGGGGTTCGACGGAGATCACAAATAGTTCTCCATATGTGCGACAAATGTTTTCTTGGATCCGAAGACTCACAGAACGACATCCATCTTTGCGATGCGTGTGTCCATGTGTCCATGTGTTTGTCCAGTATCAAGAGGCTACGTCACTTCGCGACCATACAATAGATAAAATGGAGAAAATCCGGTGGTGTCATGACGAGACGAATTATAAGCGAATGTGACGTAAGGAAGGGCGATGTCCCAGTCATGGTGGTACTTCAAAATGGACAACATATATGTGAAGGTATGGTTCAACCGCTCTTTCATTCCATTGGTTTGAGGATGGTATGAGGTGGTCTGCTTGTGTTGAATGGAGCAGGCTGGCAAAATGTCGGCGGTAACCTTCCACAAAAAGTTACGACCGCGGTCAGTAAGCAGCTGTCGCGAGGCGCAATGAAGCAAGATAATGTTACGCAAGAGAAAGTCTGCGACGTCAGTAGCGCAACTGGTCGGAGGGGGAGATCCCGTGTGATGGTATATCGTGTGGCGTAATCAGTTGCAACAGATACCCATTTGTGCCCGGAGGATGACGTGGCAAAGGGACCGAGATGATCTATAATGCAACGCGGAAGAACGGTTCCGCATGGACTGTGATCGGCTGGAGATGGCTGGCAGGCAGAACCTGAGGTGTTTTCAGACCGCTGGCAAGAATCAGAGACAACAACGTAACGCCGGACGGAGCGAGCGAGACCGGGCCAGTAGAAGCGGCGGAGGACACGGTCGTACATGCGAGGTACCCCAAGGTCTCCTGCCGTGGGTGCGTCATGGAGCTCAAAGAGCAATGTCCGTCGCAAAAGAGCAGCTGTCACAGCCGGTTGAGTCGAGCTGTCGTCCCCGGGAGCCATGATGGAAGGCTCGACGTGCCGTCCACTGCGAAGTTTCGTGATGAGGACAGAGAACGTCCATCTTCACCAAATAGTTACGTGGGAAGACGCAGACGAGATGCTGCATACAAGTACAATTACAAATGACTCCGCTGCACTTGGCCAAATGGCAATAGCCCGCGCAAGCCTCCAAACGTCGTCGTCGTATTCTTCACACCACCGGCCTCTTTTTCATCGTAAATAATGGTCCGTAGCAATATACTGTTTCATGGCACCATGACAGTTGAAATCAGAGAATTGCGAGATTTTGGCCTGTTTCAGACATTTTATGCCGACTGGCAAACTTTATAATAAAGAAAGAATATAAATTGAGGATAAAAATTGAGCATAAATATGCTGTGTACCACGTTCACGACGTAGCATGCCTACTTAAGTATATACTTAAATAGGCATGCTCCGTCAAAGGCCTTTGGCGAAGATAGGTTCATCTATCGAAACGTTGGCCAGCCATTCTGAGGCTTATTATCAGTGTTTATAGTTTTTATACCTATTTGTGAAAGCACGTCAGCAGGATATTGGTCGAAAGTATAGTGATATGGGGTGCAGCGCTTTGTTAGGCCATGTTGAACACTTATACTCCAAGTAGCTATAGAGGGCGCTTATCTCGACCCCGATTTCGAAGTTGAGGCGGAGTATTTTAGAGCGAATAGCTTCCTTTGGCACTTATTTCTCCCAATTTCGTGATCACTGGCTGGTGGTGGGCGTTCGGTGGTTGGCAACTGGCGGCCAGACTGTCACCGGCGATATAGAGGGAACCCGCTCTCGCACCACCGATTTCGCGGGGTGCCATTCATCGCCAACAGTGAATATTTCAGACTGACAAAAAAAAGAAAGACTTTCGATTTGAACGTATAGTTCTGTCAAACCTACCAGTTCTAGACGCGGCATTTGCAGCGCGAAATGCATGTTCAGTTAAATATCATTGCACATATCCAGGGCTATTCCGGAGGTTGTGAAGATAGGCAATGGGCGACAATGCGACAACTCGGCTCCGTTGAAGATATATGCACGTCTTCGTAACGTCGTCGTGTGTGAGCGAATAGCCGGTCCTTTTGGAGCATGCTGTTGCGCAGGAGCTTATGGCTTTCGAACCCTCCTGTCTGAAAGGTGAAGTACTGCGCTGGAGCGCTCGGGAAGGATTGCCCTCCTCATCGCCCACCACTCCTGTGGCGGCTGCAGGAGAGGACTCCGGCATCGCTACAGATGTGCTCGTTGAAGGTTCGGTTCTTTACGAAATTACGCAACGAAACAACAAACACTAAGTGTCCGCAGTGCAACAAATTGTACGCCTTCAAGAGCACCGTCCCTTTAATAAACTGAATACTTTCTAGGAGTTTCGTTTTTTTTCCGGCACATGGTGAAAGCGAAGCTGAGGACTAAGTGGGAAATAGGCAGCGGCGATGCGACGACGAACCCGTGACGGCCTGAGCAAATGCACGGAGAGAGGTTTCGAGCTGGCAAATAAATGCCGTCAATAACAACGTTGGGGTAGTCCTTGAGGAAATCAACACAGTAACTAAGCAAATTAATGAAAGATAATAAAAAAACACACGACGAGCGTTAAGGCGTACCAAGCTTTGTAGCAGAAAGTGAGGACGCCAAATAAAGTACGCAAGAGAGAGAAGAAGGAAACAACAAACGGGGCAACCGCGAGACATCTGGCTGTGCAAACGTTATGAAATATGTCAGGCAGGACAAGACAGGATTGTCCGTCGACCGCTGGTGAACGTGCAAGTGCACAAAAACTGTCCACGTAATACGGCTTTGCGCTATTCCTCCCTGCATACTTTGCCGACTTTCTTTTTTCTTATTGCACGATGTAAAGAGACATCCTCCTGCCAGCGTCTTATACAAGGTACCGCAACCATGCTTAGGCCCACGTCAGCATCGTCTTTACCGGTTCGAAACGGAGTTGCTCCTGAAGAGTGAATGACCACCCGCGACGCGAGGAAAATTGCGAAGCTGCAGAATTGAGCCTAAGAAAATAAAGACGCCGCAGTTGCTGGAACATTCGACGGCCAGGTGAAAGCGTGTAGCGTGACGAAAATTTGGCCGCAAGAAGACAAGAAAGAAAACAAAAACTAGCCTCAAAAAGATGATTCTGTAGAGTGCCATCTGTGTGTTACACTATCTCACATGCGCAGTCCACAGCCTCGACCGTTTTTATAGCGAAGGTCTTTTCACAAATCAAGCCGCATTTATCCATATTGAGCACTTTCTTTTTTGCGCTAATCTTAACTCAGACATTCGAAACAAGTGAAAAAAAAAGAACAAAGCGTAATGTAGTAACCAGCATATTATGGAAATACATATGTGTTTATCAATCGGGCAAAGGGCAGTAAAAAATAACGGCAAAGGGAATCGACAAGCCAACTTCTCCACGTCGGAGACCTTTGACGTAGACAAGTGTTGATAACGACGAAGAACCCCAAACAGCAACTGTACTAACCGGTCGTGTATAAAATACAAAATTTACGCCCAGGATATATATATATATATATATATATATATATATATATATATATATATATATATATATATATATATATATATACATAACAACGTTTTCTTCACCAATTAACTGGAATGCCAATGCCTTTCTCCGCAAAGTGCGGAAATTAATATCTCTAAACCGGTGTCCTCCTGAGAATTCGTTCCAAGTGGATCCGCCTTGCGAACTGCACGGCTAGAATTTTTATATCGCAATACGGGCCATAAGGTAATTAGCTAAAAAGCTAATTACTGATTTTTTTAATTAGTCAACTTTGCATTTCAATTTTTTTTTTTTTGCAAGTAGTGTCCGCCACGTCGAGTAGACCAGCTCATCAACTGGAATTGTGATATCTCCCACCGCCAACCCTTAAAGATTTTTGAAAGTGTTCGCTGAAACACCCTGTACATATACACGCTTACGAACAGCAATTTCCTAACATGCACGTAACCTTCAGTCGCACGGTCGATCGTTTTCCAAAGGTATGCGGTCGCCGCGGAAAAAAAAATGAGAAGAAGCAGAAGAAGATAGAAAATTTAACCTTTGATTTTGTGCCCAGATGCGTAATGACAAAGCTGCTCAGCCAGTGGCGACTGTGCTGTAAGAAAGATTGGAACATTCTTATTATTGAACGAGAAACTATAAGTGTTTAGAGCATCTAGAGATATCGTTCGGGGAGAAACAAAATTACTTGATGCAGTGCAGTAAGCTCTTCTCACTCGAGTCCATTTTCAGAATCCCACAGCTAGGATGAAACGAACAAACCAAACCAAAATAAAAGGGCGGTGTGAAAAATAAAAGTTGTTTCATGTCCAGCGCACCTGCCGAACAATTCTGTTGTGTGTGTGTGTGTGTGTGTGTGTGTGTGTGTGTGTGTGTGTGTGTGTGTGTGTGTGTGTGTGTGTGTGTGTGTGTGTGTGTCTGGTTCGTTAGCTCGACTTCAATTACCGCGTTTCCAACGTTCCCAGCAAGTAACTATTTCAAGACATCCCTCTCAATCTGATTCGACGACAACGCCTCGAAATCGCTGCTCTGAAACCTCATTTCTGTGCTTAAAGCTTCCAACCCGCCAACCGAGTATTGCCGCCTAAGTGCCCGAGAAAAGGGGAAGTAGGTTTAGTGAGGCGTGGACAGAAAGAAAACGAACAAAATTGCACAGAGGCAACAACACAAGAAGCACTAACTGCTAAAGAAGAAGTTTGAAATAGAGCGAAAGAACCGTAATTTAGGAGAACTAAGGCAGACAGAGGAAAAACATGTCCTCAAATCGCGCTCTTCCCCTCGTCGCAGCAGCCGCTACCGGTGGAGGAAACTCTAAAGTGAAATTCTAACCAGCGGCTTGGCTCGAAAATTCCTCAGCTAATGCGTAGAGGCTGTTTCACTTCTCTCTGTGTGTGTGTGTGTCGTTTACACGTGACTCCGGCCCGCACACAGCGCTCAAGTATACGTGCGAAGCGGATTCCTTCGTGTACAAGGCCTATATAAGAAGACGGCGCGAAAGATCTCTCTATGGCCGAAGAAGATGCCTTTCCTGCTCGTCGAGCCGATAGCGCCATCAGCACGGAGTCCACCGACCAACCCGTCTCATTTCCCGAGAGAGCAACACATTCGTGTTGGCGAGGGAGGAGGGGGGGGGCGCTATCGCCGACGCCTTTGCAGCTCTCGTCGTGCTACTTAAATCTGGCACTGAAATACGGGAACCGAAGAAAGAAGCTTCCGACTGGGCCGTAGTTTATTTATTGGCGAAACATTTCTACTGTACACCTATAGAGATACAAGTAGACGAACATATACTATGGTATATTCGTGTATGTGTCACTTCTTTTCCGCCCTCCTCTCCACACACCCCCAGCTTCCTTCGCGCTGACTCGTGTAGCTCGCCGTATATGTAATCCCCGTAGTATTGCGCGAACCAACTCCTTAGCGGGTAAGTACGGATGACGAAGGAAAATAATGACGGTAATGCTGAGGGCTTCGTTTCTTTCGCTGTCGTAGCAGCCCCGTATCTCACAAGAACAACGACAACTATGAGGTAAAAACCATTGTTTACTTATGTGTTTGTTTTGTTTCTCGCAATGCCAAGTGCGACTCGAAGGAAGGGCCTTCGGAACTCCTGTGTGCTCGTTCGCATCGATGGGAAGCGAAAAGATGCAAGAGCGCTCACCAAGCACTGTAGTATGCTGGTGACAAGAAAAAATATAGAAACATGGGACAGCAGCGATGACAGACGTTATGCTTCCTGGAACGTTTCATATCTTAAAGTTTTGCATCAATGATACCGAAATCAGTAAGTGCGCATTGCTGTATGTGTACAATAATCAGTGACTGTTAAGGGACTGAGATGAAAATGAAGGCAAATTAAATAAAACATGCCCGGAATCCAAGTTAGAGACCTTCCGAATGCAAACGCTTTCAACGCCTCATCTCCAAGGAGTTGACCTGTGAGATTTATCAAGGTAAAGGCCAAGCCACCTGTGAAATTCATGCGTATAGGTGGGTTTAGACTATCGGCACTGGCTGTACCGCCGTTGTTTTGCCTTTTTTCTGATTTCGTGACTCACGCTTACAAGTTGCTGTGTCCACGCGTCACTGTTCACAAGCGTTGACCTTGAAGCAAGATCTGCGAGGCTACAAGTGTCGAACTCAAGGCTAACCTAAATGTATGAGATTTGTCACGGGGGAACGTAATGCTGGTAATGCCAGTAATACAGTGTGAGTCTCACAACTGTTTTTCCCTGGTGACTGACGCGCGGTTACACGTTCATTCGTCACTATTGGTTGTTCTGTGCTTATACCTCTCTTCACGCGACACTCCAGTTAAAATTAAGCGCAGGATGTGGAGTTGAGTACATTATGTAATGCGAAAAACGGTTGCACACTTACAAGAGAAACAAAATGGTTTACTTGGGAGTTGATGCGCAACGATAGGTGGCAGAGAATTAGACGGACTGATGAGATAGAGGAATATAAAGGAAAGGTGTGGGTTCGGTGCACACAGGAGCGTAGTAATTCGATTACGCTGGGCAGAGAGCTTTATGTTGCACTGGACACAAATCGATACTGATGATATGCCTCGTTCTCAAGCCATCGGGCCTCTCAACTACCCCTTCCTTCCCATGACCACGCACTTTAACCGCAGCACGTGCAAAGAAAGTCGTTGGATCCAAAGTGACCTACTTGCAGTTTCAAGAAAATATGCCAGTGTTGAAGACGAGTGTTTTAATCGCAGCGATTCTGGCCGTTTTCAACACCGCCTCGAAACGATGAATATTACCACCTTTGCATGCACTCGACAAGAGCTAGGTGCCTCTCCAAGGAAATCTTACATTCGGACACTTACTTTAGGCTATATTATCGCTTCCGCATGACGTAATACACTGCGCGTTGTATGACTCGAGCGCTTTTGCTCAACCAGCCAATCAACTCATCCGTTTTTTGCTAAACCAGCCAATCAGTGCGCACTGAAATTTACATCTCCGAAAGTGACCCTCCGAGAATACGTCCCCTCAAGCGGCTCGAGCTGACCGTTCCGAGGGTGCACCAACTAGTTTTGAAAGAATTGTTGCATTAGGAAAACGTTGGTGCGAGCTAACGTTGTTTGTACCCGCCGCGGGTTTGATCCCGACCACGGTGGTCGCATATCGGTGGGGGCAGAATGCAAAGGACGCTCGTGTACTTATGTATAGCGGTACGTTAAAGAGTTCCAAGGGGTCAGAACGAATCCGGATCTCCCGCTCATAGCAGACCGTGGATTTGGCACGTAATACCTCAGAATTTAGTTTTTTTTTTATTAAAATTGTTTTTAATTGTTCTTCAGAAATTCCATCAAATGGTCATCCTTAATTAGTTTCCTCTGTCATTTCCGCAGGAACTGTGAGACAAACCGCAAGAACTATGAGATGTTTCTACATGTTAGTCATGGCGAGCTCATCGCAGCCCTCAATGGCTCGTTGTCTTGAAGTTACCGATTTATTTGATGTCATTACTAAGGCTGTCAAACATGTCGCTCTACGACTGCACTGGCACCCTTAGCTTCAGCTTACGTGGCTCCCGATGACTTTCGGCAGTCATCTCGCCTTTCTTTGCTCACCCACCTTGGTTTGGCTTATAGGCCAAAACAAACGAGTGACGGATGGCCCTGGTAGACTTCATGACGTAACTCCAGAAAACAAAAGCAAAAAGCAAAAATCGCCTTTATAAAGGCGAAAACCTTCGACGGCTCATGGGACCAAAATTTCATGGCCGGCGTTACGCCGTCATGGCACCGAAATGGCATCAAAATTCATATGAAGTGGAGCCCTCGACCTTAGATGGGAGTCGAACCCACTTGGAGGTATGGGCGAACCCGCCATATCTCCTAGTTCGATTCCAATTAATATTGTGAAGGTCGAGAGTCAAAGCCACGACCTCTGGTAGGAGTCGAATCCACGTCGTGTGGGGTTAATTAAGGCAAATTTATTTAGGCACAGTTAACTAAAGTAGACTAATTAAGGCAATCGTAACCACGACCTTTGGTCAGAGTCGAACCCACTTGGAGATACGGGCGAACAAACCACATCTCCAAGTTGCTCACCTCTCGACCTTGAAGCCACATCTCCAAGTTGGATTCCGCTTGGAGAAGTGGTTTCAAGGTCGAGAGATGAGCCCACTACCTTTGGTGTTAATTAGGGCGAAGTGACATAAGACAAAGCTAATTAAGATAAATTTAATTAATGCACTCGACACCCACGACCTTTGGTGGGAGTCGAACCAAGTTGGAAATCAAGTTTATTACGATAGTCATGTTGGAGTTACATGATAATAGTATTACAGCAGGAGGTCCCAGAGTTCTTCAAAAAATTGGCAGGGGGACCTCCTATGATTAGATTAAATAGGGTTATTATAGAAAAACAGCAAAGAAGCACGGTCAGGTGAACAGTAAGAATAACGATTAGGTAAGTTGATTATCTATAACAGGAAATTGGATACATAAGTTAGTGGTAATGATAATTATTGAAAAAACATTAAAAATAATCGAAAGCGTGTTAACAAGCGGAATAACAACGAATATTAACAGGAATTATCAACCCGACATGAGAGACCGAACTCGCTTCATTATCAATAATATTAATTACTGATACAAAAACAAAGGGTATACAGCAAAATGACATGCGATTGATAGCTAATTAAGAAATTAATATGAGTCGGTTAATTCCTGAATGAATTATTCAAGAGTTCAGGATCGCCAGTCAGCCCCTAGAGGTTGTAAAGGAGTACGCTTACCTAGGTCAATTACTCACAGGGGACCCTGATCATGAGAAGGAAATTTACAGAAGAATAAAAATGGGTTGGAGTGCATACAGCAGGAATTACGATATCCTGACTAGGATTTACCACTGTCGTTGGAAAGTGCGCAACCATTGCATTCTACCGTCCAGAGAATGATGGGAAAAAAAATGTTAGGCGTAACGTTAAGAGAGAGAAAGAGAGCGGTGTGGATCAGAAAGCAAACTGGGATAGCCGATATTCTAACTGACATGAAGAGAAAGAAAATGGAGCTGGGCAGACCATGTAATGCGTAGGATGGATAGCCGGGGGACCATTAGAGTTACAGAATAGGTGCCAAGAGAAGGGACGAGCAGTCGAGGACGGCAGAAAATTAGGTGGGGTGGTGAAATTAGGAAATTCGCAGGCGCAAGGTTGGAATCGGTTGGCCCAGGACAGGTGTAACTGAAGATCGCAGGGAGAGTCCTTCGTCATGCAGAGGACATGAAAACAGGCTCTTGATATGAAGGCGAGGTTAATTAAGACGGAGGGAAAGCATAGAACCACCCTAGAAATTCAAGGAGATCGCATGCAACTTAAGTGTACCACGATTGCAGTCAAAGAGCTGCATTCCATCTGCAGAAACCAAGTCACTAGTCCTGGAACATTTGAACACAACTTACCCGAATCACCTACAAGTATACACAGATGATTCTGTCAAAACAGACGAAGACCGCTGCGCAGCTGCATTCTATATTCCTTCTCTAAGATATACGTGGTCTGGCTGTCTGGACTGTATAACCTCGTCGACAGTTGTGGAAGGCGTAGCAATAGCTTCTGCTCTGCGCAAACTAAAGACCTTGCCTCCGCAGAATATGGTTGTCCTTACGGACTCAAAGGCCGCGTTACAACAACTATACCATGGTCTGCCATCCCTCAAGTTCCCACGCAAATCACTAGTCATCGTGAAATAACTCAACAACGGCTTCACAGTAAAGTTTCAGTGGATTCCCTCCCACATTGGTATTTCTGGCAACGAAAAAGCTGATGCGCTTGCATACGCAGCGCTCTATCATCCTCTCAAAGTCAAGGATCTAAAGGGTAATCAAGTGCAAAAATTTGACACTCAAAATCACTTTGGGTCTCTTTGGGTTCCACCGCATATGCCCTGCGTAACCAAGAGATTTCACCGAGAGGAAGCCTCACTTCTAAATCGAATAAGGACAGGATCTGATAGTACACCAACCTGGTTATTTAATACGGATCAATTCTCCGAATTGTAGGGCATGCAACGAGACAAGAGACATTGAGCACTTTTTCTGGTCCTGCCAGAAATTCCAAGATGAAAGGGACGCTCTCCTGAAGAATATGCAATGAAAGGACCTTCCGCATGCGTGCCTGCAAAACCTTATATTTCCCGAGGAACCAGTTATAGCCCGCAAAGAAACTTCACGTCTCCTTATCGAATTTTTAAGAGAGACTGGTTTGATGGACATATGGTGAAACCCTTCAGCGCTATTGTAAGAGACCCTCGGGCGGAGCAATTGCCGGCCTTGATCGCCCGGCTAAACCCGCCTGTTGCTACAATTCACCACCACCACCACCACCACCACCACCACCACAGTTAATTAAGGAACGGTTAATTTATATAGAGTTAATTAAAACACTCAAGCCCACCACATCTGGCGTTAATTAGGGCGAGGTTAATTGAGACAGTTATTTAAGGTAGAGTTAATTAGGGCACTCGAACAGAGGGCCTTTGGTGGGAGAAAACAAGCAATAGACAGTAAAATTGAAACATTAGAATGAAAATGCCAAGTAATGTAATCAATGTTTCGTTAATAAGGAAAATTTCTTGCTTAGTTATAATTAAGTTAATAATCATTGCTTCGTTAATAAGAAAAAAGATTATTTGGGAGGTCGCTTCCGGCAAATAGTACCCGTGCAAGGTAGCCAACCGGAACTGCCTTTGGTTAACCTCCTGCCTTTCTATGCTTCCTTTTCTCTCTCTAACTCTCTCTCTCTCTCTCTCTCTCTTGTTCATGCTTGTTCGCAACTTGCTGGCCGTATTTCGGTTGAGTTTTTGTCAATGATATCTGCCCTTGAAAGAGAAATATAGACTCAGACAGTTATCTTCTTAGACTCCGAGGTTATCTGATCTCTCTCTCGCCCAGTCTTTCTGTTCCTTTGTAAGTCTACCTCTTTCCTGGCCGTATTCTTCATGAATTTTTGCAGCTATTCACGCATATGTCGATGTTCACGATGTCTCCGTACCTTACATCCGTATTCTCAAATTGATGCTCGACTCGAAGCATTTTCACTCCACGCAGTTGATTGCAGCGCTGCCCCTTGACAGAAGAAGATTTACGCTACTGTAGAATTGCCGTGGAGCGTTAGTGAAGTTCAGTGAACACTTCCGTCGTAGGGGTGCGCTGCCATAAACCCTCTCGAGTTAAGGTGGAGTGTTGAGTCGAGGAACGCTTTAGAATACGGGGGTTAGCCTTCTAACCGTAGACGTGCCGACTTCTGCAGACGTGATAAAGATGCTGATTCAGGAATACTGCAAATGACCAGTTTTTTGGCACGTGTCAGTTTTCTGAGTAAGGCTTGTCCGAAATAGACAGACTGGTAAGGCGTTCCTCACAATAAAGAAAAGAGGGGAGGAGAAAAGAAGGACCGAAGATCCTGCTCCCAGGAAGCATCCCTAAACATCACCCGCTAGAGGTATAACCATCGTGGTTCGTTGCTTTTCTCAATTGATGCTCGACTCGAAGCATTTTCACTCCACGCAGTTGATCGCAGCGCCCAGTTTTTCGCCCTTTTGCTCACCGCCGCATACGAAGCTCTCGTGCAGAGCAGCCTGCAAGAACAATCTCACGCAAGACGTATTGCGTGGCTCGAGGTCCGAGCAGCACGTCCGACGCGAGGCGCCTCGGGGTCTGCGGATCTTCGCCGGGCCTAATGGGTGCCGGGAATGCGCGGCTATTTTTCACGGTAGCGCCTCGCCACTTGGAGATGCGCCCGCCGTGGTGTAAGTATACGGGCTCTAATGGATTCGGCTCAGTGAGCCTTGGCACCTCGCTGATGTCGGACGACAAAAAGCGATAAGGAGCGCAGACCGCAATGCCACGGGGACGATAATGTGACGGGTTTCGGCAGCAAGTGGGTCGTTAAGGTGCGAATAGAGGAAGCATAAGGTTTGTAGAAGGTTACTTTTCCTAATTGGCAACGTCGCTGTAAAATGGCGCCACGCCCCCCTAGAAAGAGATTTACGCAGTCTACAATATGCCTACAAGTAGTCAACGCTATTGTGCTTCCATACGTTCCTGCTTTATTGAAATAAATATTTTGGCTGGAGACGGCGGCCCTTAGCTATTTCTCTTGTATTTCCTGCTCGCTTTTCTTAATAATAATCATCATCATCGTCATAAGCATAAATCATATTATTTTAAGTCCACTTCAACACGAATGAGTTTCCTAGCGATTTGCAATTAGACGGCTGGCGCCTGTGGACATCTACATATGTCTCAAATTTCCTAAGTTCACCACACCACCTAGTACTTTGCCGCCTTTTCTCGATAATTTAAAACTAAATCTCCGCATGATGCATGAAATTGGGTAGCTTCCAACACCTGCAGTTACGCCCCAGTTAGCCTTTTGCCTATACCCACCTACATCGCGCTTGAAGTGTCCATCCGTGAGTCAGACAGTTACCGCGCTTTTCCTCTTCCGAACGCGACGAAGTGTGATCAAGTGACGAAGATGCCGAAGCTGGATAAAGCCGAAGGTTTGACTAAAGTTCATTCTCAGCGTTCCGGAAGGACTGCGCTGCAATAAAGTATAAAGAACACGAAGCTGAGAAATTAAGCGAGTAAAAGATTTCTTCTTTTTTTTTGCATCAAGCTTTTTGTTTCCTTATCTCCACATTTGGCAACCTTGATTTCTTTTATATTCAGCTACTTTATAAAACTAGTGCGTACTCAATAAATCTTCGTTTATAATTGATACGGTCTGACTTTCGAAACGTGTGACAAGGATGCATGCCGCCCGTCTTCTTTTCTTTATTGATATAAAAATTAACATTGGAGTTGTTGTCGCCGTTTTCTAGCGACGGCTGCAATTTCTCACTTGGTTAGCAATAGTGTAAAGCTTAAAAAATAAAAGAAAAGGTAGAAAGCTATACTGACTCGAAAAGCACATATAGCGCCAGTGAACAAGGACAGAAGGAAGACGACACCACAATGCGCTAACTTCAACAACTTTATTTTCAGGAAACACCCACCTATTTAACCCATGTGCATTGGCGCCACCTCATCTAAATTTTAACCATCCAAGAAAGCGGTCTCTTTATCTGACGAGTCGACCGAAGGGGCACTAGCACACGTATCACTATTCTGACAGATAGCCTCAGCCTCAGTAATCTCTCGCGCATCTCTATCTTTGTGCTTCGCAAGAACCCGGCAGGACCCATATCTCGGCGCACAGCCACATTCCTGACAGTGAGTTGACAGTGAGTTGACAATAAGCAATAAATACCGTCATCTGTGAACTCACTGTCAGGAATGCGGCTGTGCGCCGGGGTATGGGTCCTGCCGGGTTCTTGCGAAGCACAAAGATAGAGATGCGCGAGAGATTACTGAGGCTGAGGCTATCTGTCAGAATAGTGATACGTGTGCTAGTGCCCCTTCGGTCAACTCGTCAGATAAATAGACCGCTTTCTTGGATGGTTAAAATTTGGATGAGGTGGGCGCCAATGCACATGGGTTAAATAGGCGGGTGTTTCCTGAAAATAAAGTTGTTGAAGTTAGCGCATTGTGGTGTCGTCTCCCTTCTGTCCTTGTTCACTGGCGCTATATGTGCTTTCCGAGTCAGTTTACCAACACGCCCAACAAATGGCAATGCGAAAGCTACACTCATGTGCGTGCGCCGATTAACGTTACCCTGCTCTTCTCATCTCTTTCCTTTCTATTTATAGATTCCCAATGCTATTTTCCAAGTGCAAGAGCAGTAAACAAGGATCACCTATGGTCAACCATGCGCGCCTCTTCTCTCTCCCTCTCTCTGTTCCTAAGTGCCACTTGACGAACTGTTTCGAGAAGGCACGTTGTTTGTCAAACACGTTTAGCTTCGCGTTCCTCAGCCCGTACAGCTCGCGCTTGAAGAGCGTAACGAAGCTGCGCGCCCTGTTTTAGACACGAGGTCGAAGCAAACGTGCCAGCTCCCTGGCTGAGAAATGACAGAGGCGTCGGCAGACGCCCCTTTGCGTTTCCCTATAGCCCATACAAAGACGGTACCATTGAGGCACCCCATACTGTAGCCGCCGCAGCAGCTTTAGCTGCGCTGCTCATTCAACTGGCTCGTTTCCAATCCGGCATTCTTCGCATTCTCCGTTTTCTCTCTCTCTCTCTCTGAGTCACAGAAGTCAGGCGCGGAAACACTTAAGCGAGGCCGCCGAAGAAATTCTAAAGCATCGCTTAAGGACAGAGAATTCATTCACAAAGCCTTGTATTCGGCGTCGCAATGACTGGCGCACGAGAATAGGGCACTATTCCTATTCTCACGAGAATAAGATTCGTGAGAGCAGGCCTTTCTTTTTTTTTCAGTGCTAGGTCCATGGCCATCAAAAGCTGTGCATCTCGAGGTAGTGAGCGCAATGCAATGCTTTTTTGGGGATACTAGTTTTAATTATTCATACCGACCGCACCGCACCACACCATGTGTTGCTTTAGGCGTCTTATTCGTGCGCGTGTGCGAAGTGTAATCTTATACCTTCGGCATCCGCCGACTTTGCAACTCTGTGAAAGACTTCCAGCATTTCATCTCTACATTTCCTTCTGAGTTATCGAAGTATTACGAGAAAATATATATGTATAACTTTTTTTGCAACTTTCATAAAGTGAAAATGAATAGCCTTCACCAGCACATGACGACAAATATATTTATTTTCCTCTGAATGAAAAAAGGAGAATCAGTAGACTTAATTGCTACCCTGTGCTCGAGAAGATCCGAGCTACTTAACTTGTTTTTAAATTTGTCCACCAATAAACAAAAGCACGCCCATCTACAGGTAAAAAAATATATATGCATATGTCCCATGAAAATATATGTAAATTGTCCTACAATACTGGTGTATTGCGCTTTTTAGAGGGACAGTCCCAACTTTTGACCAATAAGTCGAATCTCGACTTGACGCAGTCGGCATGGCCAAATGTACCGACTTTTGCTTTTTCCTACAGAATAACAATAAATAAATCAGATTTTCTCTTTAGAATTCCTGACAGTTAGCTTGGTTGCACACTCTTTCTGTTTTGGCTTCTGTTGCGTCGTCATAAATATAAAGGCGATTTCGTTTTTGTCATGGTTCTAGTCATGGTGTAGGCGCGAACGGCTCACAACACCTCTGTTTGTACTGGTACCCATGTTATATATGCAAATTTTGAACCATTCTTGGTGTCAGTGCGACATGGTAGGAACAAAAAAAAGATTTGCAGCTTTGTTGCACGTACACATTGACAACTCCTGGCACTGACGCGGTTAGTCATCGCCTGGAAAAGAAAGAAAGAAAGAAAGAAAGATAGAAAGAAAGAAAGAAAGAAAGAAAGAAAGAAAGAAAGAAAGAAAGAAAGAAAGTTATGCAGATTTAACTCCGTTTGGAATCAATGTGAAGCGAAGCTTTATTAAAGCAGTAAATTAAATCCTGCACAACTAACAGCGACGCGTACAATTATGTTTACTTTCATTCTATGCAACGTGCAATCTCGTGGAATGTTTATATTTATCTCACAAGAAGGGTGCAACGTTATTCGCACGCAATTTCAATATTTATTTCCGACACAGCTCACAAGTTACGGCCCAATACAAACACCACATCGGAAGCGCATGGCTCACATGTACGCTGAGCGAAGTTTAGAAACGGTGGTCCTGTCGCTTGGTTCCTTTAGGAGGCTTTCATTGCAACACTGCCTCGCAGTCTAGAGTATTGCGAAGCTAACTTGTAAAGCGCATGTAATTACTGTCTGCTCATTAGCGGTGATGAAATGCGACGCTGCTTCGAAATTTAGTTTGCCATCATCCACGCGAACAATCCCTCGAAGATTCAAAATGTAACATTATGTTAAACCGTACTAATTACCTACCACCAAAGAGGTAAGCGTGAAGGCCACAAACCGCACAAAAATACTTTCTTTCGAAGTTCGGGACTCATTGCGTTCTCGAAGCTCCCGTGCAGTCTATTATTCTCGTTAGCCGCCATTCGTATACTTCTTTGAACCAGTTTCTATAGGCATGCTATTTACCGCTAGTGCAGAGTTGTTTCGACACTTCTTTTGCTACAAAGAGGCTGGGTTGCTGACATCTTTCCAAGCGCCCGTGGTTGGATGTTCCAAAGACGTTAGTTGCACTCTCTTCATGAGCATATATATATATATATATATATATAATTCTGATTTGTCTTCCAGCCCCTCAAGCATAGGGTAGCACATCGGAGTTTGTATATTGGTTAATTTCCCTGGCTTCTGTGCTTTTTCGTTTTTTCGTCTCTCTCGCTACCTTTAAAAACATTGCGTTTGTCCGGCACGAACGCGATAACACTAGAAGTTGCTCTACTTGACCGATCACGTTGATGGCCCTCCACTCTCGGGAGAACTCGTTTCTGGGTCCTTGGACTAAAGCATACTGTGCGACTGCAACTACAAGGGCTGTCCTAGCCCTCTTACAAAGCACTCGAATTCACACGTGCCTGTGGAAATTCTACAATACGATGGACTTGCAATGCGCACTTCCTCCCCTTAAACGGTCGTCGCTCATCGTCCCTTCCTCTTGCCCGCCCCACTTCAACAGTGCAGAGTAGTAGTACGCTGGAGTTAGCTCGCACCCGGGATACTCCCGCCTTCCAAAGTAGGTTCTCAGACCTTACCCACCCCCACCACCTTTCCGTTCAAGATTTGCTCCTTATTTTTCTGCTTTTCTTTCTGCACCGCGACCACACCATGGTTGCATTACAGATTCATGCATTACAGATGCATTACAGATTCATCGACAGCGCCCAACACCGCGATTATACTAAACCGCCAAGTTTTCAAGTTCTTTCATTCTGGCTATTCTTTTTTAATATTCTAGGCACCATCTCTGGTATACTAGCGTGAAAAGAAAAAATTAAAAGCGCCTCCTTTTTCGCTAGCCTTTAACCATTTCAAAGCAAAAGGGACAAGAGGTGGAACGGATAGAAAGAGGGCAATTAATCGTCATTTTACTCAATGAACAAAAAGGAGACGAATTGATTGATTGATTGATTGATTGATTGATTGATTGATTGATTGATTGATTGATTGATTGATTGATTGATTGATTGATTGATTGATTGATTGATTGATTGATTGATTGATTGATTGATAAGTATTCTTCCTCATCCGTCTCTTTCGCGCTCGTGCCTGTCCAATCATGTCATCTGTCATGGCAAGGACGCTAATATAGTGGATCGGCGCTGAGGATGGCTCCGCGCTCCTCAGATGGAGCAATCTGGCCGCTCCGATTTGGAGAGGAGCTTTATTTTCTGTGGGCCTTGGCCTCTGAGCCGCCGAGGTTGGCTGAGTACATCCACCTGAAAAGCACAGACCAGACGAGTTCCGCGGGTGTTTCGCTCACCGGACCTTTTGCTCGTAAGTAGACTCGGCTTTCGAACAAAGTCGCATTGTTAGTATTGAAAGCTTCATTTACGGTCGCGTTCATAGTTCATAGCTAACGGGCGAGACGTCGACCATTCTAACCGGATTCTCGCAGAATCTGCAAGACAGCTTTTCGTTGCTAGTAAGCGCGGAACGAGAAACAGCTACTACTGTTCCTCAGGCGATTAGGTGAAGGAAAACACGGAATAGGCGAAGTCTCCGTAGCCACCAGTGGCTTCCGGCTTTCTTTCATCACGTAAAGACGCGTGCGGAAAAGCGTCGCGCGACCCGAGCGGAACGCCCCTATTAACCATCGGGACTAATGGACCGCTGCAAGGTCGTGAGAAGCGCTGCAATTTGCGTCACGAGGAGAACCGAAAAAGAAAAGGCGGATGCCAGATAGGAACTAAACTGGTCGCTGTTGCTTGTCTGATCGGGGAAGTGGCTAGCGAGCGAAAACAGGAAGCGGACACCGTTTTTATTGTTCCGTGTGGTTACTCGGCCAGACATTGGTGCAGCCTTGAAACGCGAGAGTTCCAGTTCTGCATCGATTGGTTTCTGCGCCGGAAACCGTCGCTTTCCGCTGTTGCGAAGCACATCCGAATGCCTAAAAGCAATGTAGATGTGGACGCGTTGTACACGGTATAATGAGACAGACAAAAAAAGAAATGCGTAGTATATCTCTCGAACAAGAGGACGTCGTCTGTTGTGTGATGGTTTCAGTTCACAAACATTTCCAAGAAAGCTGATCTGATTCTTACCCAAACGACACTTTCTCTTTACCAAATAAAAAAAGTCAAATACCAAACACAAAAAAAAAGCTTTTTTGCTTGGATCAGGTACGCCGTCTGTCCCGTATTGTGCTCGCGGTAGAGCTAGTTTCGATAAAGACATCGTACTTATACAGAAGTACATTGAAGCCTTAGTAAAACCCGAATAGAGAAAATACAAGAGGGAGAAGAGGAGACTGTTGTTGGCCGCAGGCGCATCTGTAGCCTTACAATTCATGGCGGCAATTGCTCCTTCCGAGTGCCTCCTTTTAGGAAGGGAGCGTAGAAGCAGACGACAAGATTAAACAAAGAGCGAAGCGTCTCCCCAATTTTCGGGATCCGGTGTTGGCTTCTAGTTCACGAGAGAAAAAAACACAAGCGGTCGCTTCGCGCACGTGGCATTGTCTAATGGGTGCAGCAAACTGACCTCGAAGACAAGGTTCGTAATGTAAAGGCCTAAACGGATCCTTATCGAAACGCGAATACAGAGAATAACGAGAGTGTAAAGAACCGGAGTACAAAATAGAGACGAAAGCGAGTCCTCTCTTTAAACTGACGTCTTTTCTTTTGGCTTATGAGTTACTATAGGCAAAGAAAAATGGAGAGGTCACTTCCTTCGCTCCAGGCCTTGTCTAACGAGATGGACAAACTGGCTGGCAGGACTGATTCACTTTGGCCTCCTTCCATTCATATGTCGCGTGCCGTGTTCTAAGGTGCGTCACTTATTGCGTATTTTGACCCAGGCGTTCATAGGACGGACAGACGTTGGTGTCCTCAACTGTCACGTCTCGCTTGCTCGCGTTCCTTCCAGAGGAGAAATACAGCAAATTATCGCGACAGAAAGAGTGCGTTGTGCGATAGTCACGACATGAACTTCGTTGACGGATTCTGAGGTGCCTTATATAGTCCATTTCTGCGTCTATAGGGGGCTCTACGCTGACTTGGCTCCTGACTCTATACGCTGGCTCTAGAACACTGGCTTGTGGAGAAAGTAAAGTGTTTTTGTTACAATAAATTCTTCCGGAGGACCTCTCGCGTTAGCATTTGCTACCGAAAATAGAAAAAAGAAAACATTGAACCGTCTAAACCCTTATGTAACCCTACTACTCGATGTTCGATAGGCATTATTCGGTACATATCATAGGTACATATCACAGGGATTCAAATGCGGATGTTGGAACCAGCACGCTTGCGGCAACTGAATTTCACATCGGGAAAAGAGAAATGTGTGTAACAGTACATCCACATCAACGGAGAATGCACGTTATAACGATCAAATAACATACACTTACAAGGTAAGAGGAAAATGGACAATTGAAGTAAGTATCGAAAATTCAAAATGACAGCAAACACCAGTTATACTGTTCTTAGAGCGCTCCGCGTGCGTGTCCGCACTGAAAAAGGAGGCTACGATAATGAAAGTCGCCCTTTGAATGCGTGCATTGCATGCATGGTATCCACAGTCACAACGTGTGGTTACCTAAAGTTCGCAGTTCATGGTGTAGCTGCCGATTTTGCTTAACTATATTGGTGTAATGGTACAGACCAGCAACACGTCGAGGTCTGCGTCCACACGCCAGACGTGCGCGATACGAAGCCTGCACGAGAAATAGTAAACGGAAATTCATTGCTTTTCCACAAGAGCCTCTCAGCCCTCCATCTTCGCAAACATACCTGCAAGTCTACTTTTCGGCAACAATATTATCTGACGAGAGGTGATCAGTTTGCCTTTCGTTGATGAAAGGCGCGTTTAGTCTTTGCGATCCAATTATAAAGGACTACATAAAACAAAATTATGCAGAACCTCCGCTGAAGATGTCTAAGTTTGCGGGAGTATACCCCCAAATTTCAGTTGGCTCTCTCGCAAATTTCAAGTTGCCCCATCCCAACCTTTCAGGTTGGCCCACCCCCAAATATAAACTGGCCTACCCCCGAATTTCAAGTTGGCTCACCCCTATTATAGGCTTGCCTATGCATCTTCGATGGTGCCCTCTGTATGCCTATGGGTATGCATAAATCTGATCATGTGGGTATTCTCTCTTTTCAATGTTTTTTTATATCTATTGTTCCTTAGCACTTATAGAGCTTCCAAGCATCTTGATTTACACTATTATAATGATTAAACGTCTTAACTTCGCAAATTAAGCATTTTTGTGCAGATACAAGACATTATGCTTTTCACATGACGGACAGATTTTGCTAGGGTACTCGCCAAAGAATGCTCACGCATTGATAGTAACCCCAAAAAATAAAGCAATGACCATCCACGAAACAAAAAGGCTTGTTCTGATGAAAACTCAACATCGCGCTGCTGACCGGCTGTTTTACACATAGGCGAGATGGCGAGAACTGCTGGTCTCGGTGTAATAGAACCATCGCTTTAGGAGTCCTTTTTTCGTTGTCTTTGTTGTTCCCCGGTAGGAAAGTTAAACTTTCCGCAATTAAGGGCCCCTGTGGCGCAATTGCGAACCCTTTAGTCCGATACTCGCTATCGACACAGAGGCAGGCTAGCACGTAATCCGGGCATTACGTAGCGCTTCACTTCAACCGATAGCAAGCGTATACTAATGCCAACCAGCGACCTGCAGATGGCATCACGGAGCGATGCGCCGCATTTCCAGAAACTATACAGCCTTAAAATACGGTTACTGCGCGAGACCAATGCTATAAAGGATCATGAGCCAATTGTTGAGCTGCAGAAGTTCTCAATGTTTGGAATCGATCGCATCTAAGTGCTAAAGTTTGGCAACCGCGCTAGCTTTCCACTAGCTTGCCTGCAGGCTAAAACTGGAGATGGCGGTAACGGCATTTAGATTAAAAGTTTTTGTTTACCGCTCTCACTCTTCACTACCGTCTAACTTGTAACTTGACGCTGACGCAGACGAAAGTGAGTCGTTCGTCTCTTCTCGCTCCTCGACCACATTTCGTAGTGCACGAAAGTCACACCATTTCGCTCACAAAGAGGGACAAGACGAGTTAAACACGCAACAGAAAAAAATTGGAGGGTACCTAAGCACTTCTTAAGAGCTGTGGATGCGAAAGTATTAATGTCCATTCGAACACCGCTGAGCGGTCCTTCGACTTGTGAAATCATCGCGGGCAAGCGAGCGCGCCGAAATGCTTGGCGCGTTTCGATTTCGCCATACCGAGGCGCAGTTAGAACGCAGGCAAGAGCTTACGCGGACAGGGAGCGCAGCATTTGGGATGACACATGCTTCCGAGAGCGAGAGCAAGGTGACGTGGCGTCGCGGCGATACCCTCTCTCCGCACGCAACACCTTGTGCGCTAGCGCTGCAGCAGGTTTTCCTTTCGCCCGCTGAGCCGTGGCATTGCAGCCAATTGGAAATTAGGTGCCGTTTCGCTCCTACAGATGACAGACGTCCGCTTTTACACTCAGCGGGCCATTTGACGCTTTCGCATCATTAACGCGTAAACGGTCACAGCTGCCTGCGTAAAGCCGTCGTTCGACGAAGCGGATCGACGCAATACGATCTGACTGCAGAGCCATTTCTCTTTCTTCCCAGGAGAGGTATACGCTTCACCCCAGGCACGTACCCAGGATTCTTTCTCGGGGGGGGGGTCTACCTTTACTAGTGTGAATGTGAATAATGTCCACCGTTCGCCATAAAAACGCGTAAACCCGCAAAAGAGAAATTAAAAAGGTGTATTTCGCAGGTATACGCCTGTGAGATAGACCTCTCCTTTGCTTGACAAACAAGGAACCACATCAAATGGACTCGCGCAGGAAGGAAGCGCAGGAAGAACACTGCCTGCCAAGAACAAGTAAACAAGCGAAAGTGTAAAATAAAAATTTCTAGTAGCGTTTTTTTAATTAGCTCTGGAGAAATACAGAGAAATATATATTTAATTGCGAAACAATCACAGTTCTTTCGAATCCCTCGTTTATTACTCTACCAAGTTAAGTGCCAAATCGACTCGTATCGTTATTTTGGAAGCTGCGTAATGATGCGTGGCCGCCAGTCCCGTACAACAGCGTACAGCGCTGGACGCTGCACGCTGTTGCGCCCATTGTACTGGTTGGAAAAACGTACTGCGCCCACCGCGGAAGGTTGGAAAAACACCCACGTAAGCATAGCAGAGAAGTGGCTATGTCAGGCGGTTAGACTGATAACGGTAGAAGCGTCATTCAAAACAATTGGAATCCGTCTCCACTTCTGACGGTGTTTTCTCTACCTCCCTTAATAGATAGCTTAATTTCTCAACTGCTTGCGGCTCTTTTTTCCAGTTGCCAACTTTGCATGAAAAGCGCTATAAAACTAGGGAAGACCCAGACGAGGTATCGGGTGATATTCATATTCTTTATGGGTTTAACGGTTATTGGAGGGTTTGATCATGGACGCTGTTTCGCGTGTCTTTATTTTCCACCTTATCTAACCTATATCGCGGGTATATGGTTCCGAGGATATGACAGCGCAGCGGCAAGCCGTCACTCGAGGAAATAATGAAGCAAAAATAAAGGCTTATTTATTTATTTATTTATTTATTTATTTATTTATTTATTTATTTATTTATTTATTTATTGAAATACCTTCAGGGCCCGTGGGCATTACAGAAGGGAGTGGAATGCATGAAGAACAAATGTATTACCACAGAAATGCGGCAATACAGAAAACAAAAACAGAAACAACAGTTAACTATGCTGCAGCAAAATGCCAGATAACTGAAAATGAACAATAACTTCAATAGGGGAGTGAAACAAGTCAGTGTCGGTAATTGCGGCAATCGAGGTAGGCAGGCGGTTCCGATCGTTACTTGTCTTAGGAATGAATGAGTAAAAATATGAGTTAATTCAAGACAACGGGACACCCACTTTATGAAGGTGATCTCTACGGGATGAAATGAACTCTGGCTCTGATAGAAGAAGTTATTCAAGATGGCGATGATGATAAATTTTATGACAGAGTGATAACCGAGGCACTTTTCTTCGTAAGGAAAGAAGGGAAAGGTTCAAAGTAGCTTTCATGGTGGACACACTAGACGGACGAGAGTAGTTGTGAAGTATAAATCTAGCGCTTCGATTTTGCACCGATTCCAAAGTTTGAATGATACACTCAAGATCGGGATCCCACACCGAGCATGCATATTCCAGTTTTGGGCGTACGAGCGATTTATCGAGTAAACGTTTTAATGAGGATGGTGCCATAGAGAAATTGCGCCTTAAGCAACCAAGCATGCGATTCGCATTGTTTGCAACGCAACTGGCGTTGTCTCCCGCCGCAACTCGTTCCACGAGCATACAGACCAGCCGACTGCGAATTGAGTCCCATTCCTGGACCTTGGATCAGCCTAAACAAAGAATGTTGAACTAACGAAGCAACAGTGAGGCGCGTGCCCGTTGCAATAGATGATGAGAACTGAACGCATATCGAGTTAATCGCGCGGGCACCGAATCGATGAGAAAAACTGGCCTTCACACCCCAAGAGATGCCGATAACTACCGCCATCCAAAAGGAGTGAAAGAGGCAGCAAAATGTTGACCGCCGATTAGCTGTCAAGTCTCAAGTTTGATTTGGCGGTGCTTTAGGGATGTGTGTGAGGAGTGGCGGCGCGGGTAGATGGGGGGGGGGGGGGGTATGCCGCTTAGGTTTTTTTTTGGGGGGGGGGAAGGCGCCCCCCCTCGGGCCCCCCCCCCCCCCCCCCCCCCCCTTTGGGTACGTGCCTGGTTCACCCGTAAAGCCGAAGGTATATACGGGCTTTATTCACCCGGGCACGGTTGCGCCACCTGACTCAGAATAGCTCTTTCCCAGAGTGCAAGAAAGTTAAACGGCTTGTCGCGGCGCTTCCTTACGTTGCACAACGGCTCATCCGCAAATAGTAGTAACAGTAATTGGTTCCCGTGAGAGAGCGAACAGCACATCGCGTGAGCACTGAAAAGCCCAGCCACGCGGTGGAGTAAGCGGCGCTGTTAACAATGTCTTGCAAGGGGCAGATTAACGAGCGTCATGGGAGTGGTGCAACTGGCAGCACTTAGGTTCACTGGGCTCTCACGAGAGGCCGTGACGCTGGTACTAGATGCTGAGAAGTGTTTGGTTCCGATAAAATAGTGGACAGGTTTTGTTCCTGCTAATGAAGAGAGAGAGAGAGAAATTGATAAATGAAAGGCAGGGACGGTAACTGCAATACAGTCCGGTTGGCTTCCCTGCACTGGAGGAAGGGAAATCAGGAAAAAACTAAAGGAAGGAGAGAAAATCAAGGGTTGATGCGCACTGTAGTCGCGACGAAATGAAAATTTCCGGCGCTCTGTCAAAGGCGGTCGCTCATTCCGGTTGCCATCAGGAAACGTAGCTGCACTTTTGTGGCCTTCTGCAGCTGTGACATGCAAGACCGCGTTTCTAAAATCTTGCCTGTCCGACAACAAAGGTCTTCCATCTAGATCGTTAGGAGCGGTGCGGTGAGCGAGCACTTCATTTTTGAAGGGCGAACAGTAGCACAGAAGGTGCTCTGCAGTTTCTTCGCGGCCACAGGTGCTGCAGTCATACGTTGATGGAAGTTAACCTGAAGCCTGTAAGATACTGCATATGCGAGACACCGGGACGAGATCGGATCGGATCGAACGGGATGGAATGTAAAGCGATGACATAGTGTATGGAGTGGAACGGGATAACATAGAACATTATACAATAAAAAAACGATAATACTTAACTTCCACGTTACTTTAAGCACTCTGCACAAAACAGTTCAGTGCGCAAACCAGGCCAAAAGGAGTTGAAGGGTGTCCCGACTCAGTATGCTCCGCGTAGGAAGTCACACGTGCTAAAAATAATAATAATAATAATACTGGTTTCACACAATTAACTGAGGCACCACCACCTGGTCTTTGTCGTCGTCATCATTATTATTATCATCATTATCTCTTATGTGCACTGGACGACGAACATTTTTCCGTTTGATCTCTGAATACCCCGGCCTCGTGCTAGCTGATACTCTTCCTTGCCTGGAATTTTCCTAATTCCATCATACCATCTAGTTATATGCGTGACTAAACAGGCCTACACCGCATCAGACTCAACGTCGCCTGCACGAACTACTTCAAATGCAGGATTAAATTGACGGACTCGTCAATGCCCTTTAAACGTAACGGCCCTGAATACCTGCAACATGTTCTGTGCTACTGATACGGCTACGCGTCAGAGAAGACAGTCTTTGAAGGTGGCACTACAGCTGCAGCGGGACTCAAGTTTTTAACTGCGGCACTCGGCCCATGGCAAAGCACCACCTGCGCGCTACGCGGCGCGCTGTTGACGTTATTGTGGGCCACGATCCTTAACGAAACTGTGTAAATATCCCTTTAGTGTATACGCACGTGTGTGTGTGACTGTGTGAGCTGTTAATTGTTTATTTCTGTATATATCGTAATCATCACCCAATACCTGGAGTACCAAGTAGACGAACAGTCAGGCTAACATCTCCAGGATGTCATTAATACGTACCAAGGGAAGAAAAACTGCGTATACCTTCCCTTGGTACCTATTCTGCAATTATACAATAGACCAACGGATATCTGCTCTACGCATTACAAGGCCTGTCCAACTCTATATATTGCTCCTAATATCAAATAGAATATCGGTCATCTCGGTTCGCTCTCTACTCCACAGCGCTATCTTCCTGTCTCTTATCGGTGTGCCTATCATTCTTGCTTCCGTCGTTCGTTGCGCGGTGCTTAAACTTTTCAGACTCCGACTGATGAGACATCTCGAAAGCAGTTTCTAAACCGGCAGATGAGAGTTTCCCCGTGCTACCCCGTATTCACTTTCTCGTGAAGCACGAAGGCAGCTCGACCTCGTCGAAGTCAAGGTCGCACGTCCACTCGAAAGATGAACCGACAGCTTGTATAGCGCACACGTCACGAGCTACTCGGTGTAGGACGCTTCGCCGAGCCAATTTCGTGGCCCGCGATCCCCACGGAGGGAATGGCCAAAGGAGCCGTCATGAGGACTGACCGCTCTGCAGGCCGAATGACCAGCCGAGCGAGAACTGAGATTGATGTACCGCTCTGCGACTGCCAAGAAAGATCTCGCCGACACTTTTTTTTCCCTCGCGGTGCAATGTTACGCCACTCGCTTGTACCGCGTACACACCGGCGCATTCTGGCTCCCTATGTATAGGCTGTCCCCGCCCCCGCGGATATTGCTACCGCTATGGTGACTTCTTCGGATATCTCGAAGCATGCGACGAGCGCTTTTCTAGCTTCATAACCTCAGATTCTTTTGGGAGCTGTTTGTTTCAATCGGTCGTTTATCTGTGAAGCCCACATCATCCTTTGATCTTCGGAAAGACGTGCAACAGGGGGCCGCTTGCATCATGCTCGCGAGATTGGTCATGGGCGCGCTCCTCAACTTTCGGGGCGAACACACGTGTAATGCCGTTATCATTGTCAAAATGAACATCGAAATAACATTTTAAAAAAATTTACTACACCTTTCAACAGGACGTGATTGAGAACTGCTTATTCTTTGAGAATTCAGGCTAGACATCCATTTTAATGAATGTCAACATGGGCATTTGATTGAGAAAAACCAGAAAGAACAAACACCGTGAGAAGAATGCAATCGTAGTGTTCAGCTTTCTTTCACTGCAAGAGCACGCGGGCATGATGTAATTCGTCTATTCATTTCACCACAACACGCAGCATTTACTGGGCAAACTACGGCGCACATGTTCGTTCGTTCGTTCGTTCGTTCGTTCGTTCGTTCGTTCGTTCGTTCGTTCGTTCGTTCGCTCGTTCGCTCGTTCGCTCGTTCGCTCGTTCGTTCGTTTGTTCGTTCGTTCGTTCGTTCGCTCGTTCGTTCGTTCGTTCGTTCGTTCGTTCGTTCGTTCGTTCGTTCGTTCGTTCGTTCGTTCGTTCGTTCGTTCGTTCGTTCGTTCGTTCGTTCGTTCGTTCGTTCGTTCGTTCGTTCGTTCGTTCGTTCGTTCGAAAATACCAGTGGCGATAACTAGCTGGTCTTTCCCAAGCGGCAGAAATTCCGTGGTACCGGTATTTCTCACCTGATTCCGCGGGCTATATTCTGAGCTCGCCCCCACGTCCGTTTTCTTCTTCCGTGCTCTTCCGTGCTTCTCTTCCAATGCACCCACACTAAGACAAAGCGACAAACACACTTCCGTCGCGCAATTTTGTCACGCAGTTATACCTCTAACTGACAATACATCAATGTCACGCACATAAATAGGCGCAAATTATAGGTAGCAACATTAAGCAAATTCTCACAATATGGTATAGCTGCAACGCAAACAGAAGTAGAGAGAGAGAGAGAGAGAGAGAATTTACTGATAGCCGAAGGTGCCAGCCCTGCTTCATGCAGGGCTTGCTATGGGGCTTCCTACCTCAGATTCATAAGACGTATTTCGTGTTCGGTAAATAATTAACATTCAGCTAGCAGTCAAATGTACGCGAGAGTGTGCAACAAAGCTACGAAATTTCGCGCATTTTAGAGACTTTCTTTATTGTTATTTCCACTGCACAGAGGAATACAAGTAAGCAAGGAATTCATCGCAAAACAGCCGTATTTCTCCGGTGTTCTGCACAGTTCGTGCACCACGTGGTATCACAGCAAGGGATCGGTGACACGTTGAATGCATTCAACTACGCCAACACCGAGGAACCGAAAGGTACGAGACTTTGCACTTGGTCGCGTTGTTTTGACATTGCCACTCTTGCTTTCCCACCTCGAGTGCCTGGCTCGAGGTGGATTAGAGCAGCTGTGCTTTTCTAAAAAAGAAGACATAAAATGAAAACACTTGCAGCAAAAGGTGCGGATTAAAACTCCTTAACGAGGGAGGTGCTGTGAGCAAGGATAAGTCACAAAAACTTTCGGGCGCAGTTCCTCGTACACGGCTGAGACTACCACCGGAAGAAGTTGCCGCATATAAAGGTCGCGTGCAATAACGAGACGAGCGTCTGTGAGTGATAGTACCGACAAAACACATCAGGGGCGCAGCTGGGGACTGATGGGCAGGCATTGAAGCTATTCTTTCTCACCCTTACTCGCTCACTAATAACGCGTGGTGCTGTCAGGCATTGCTAGCCTCAGTTGATCTGTGTTGAGCTCGTAAACCTGTTCACGCTTAGAAACGCCTCTCGAATGGTCATCGTTTCTTCTTTCTTCTTTTATGGAACCGTTAGCTTCACCGATTGGTTCGTTAACAAACGCTGACTGTAGAAGTTTATGGCGTGCACATACCAGCCTGAATATACACAAAAATGTATACAATATGCAAGCAAGCAACCTACCGTGAAGGACTACACCATGAACCTCGGGAAGAGGTCGAGAGAGTCACTGGTGGTGTATATGGAGGCACAAGCGAAGCAAAGACAACTAATAAGCGTAACAACGCCTCCCTGCTAACCTCAACATAAATACTATTAATCATGTAAACAGATGAAAACAGTGCAGCACGAGACATGATACATTCTTGTATGCGTGTGTACAGCCCTGCGGACTCGCTAGGAGCCTACATGGCAGATGAGCCGTCACTTCCACAAGGCTGCACGATTTTATCGGGGCCCAGCCAGACCTTGCACCCGTCAGGGCGCTGCTCGCAAGTTGATGAATGCAGGCTATGGTTGACTTCAGGATGCGCGCTAGTCGACCGTATGTAGGAGCGAGCTAATAAAGCTTCGTCGCGATAGCGCGTTGGATAAACACACGACCAAGATCCGAGACGAGGATTCGAACAATCAAGGCTATCAAGGCCTTACTTAACCTCTTGCCGAAGAATAAAAAAGAACGCGCTGAACTACAAGCAAGAAGCATCATGTCGGAGCTGCTGAGTAGCTATTTACACTCAACCATAAAAGAACGTGCGTGACCAGTAGTTGATTATAAGCCCAGGTTATTTATTACGGTTACCATGAAAGACAGTTACGTTAGTGAGAAATTTACGGAAGGTGCTAGGACTTCCACGCGGAAGTAGTTAAGTACGGGTAGAGAGAAGTGCCTCCTGAAAGGAACCAAGAAAACCAAGGCGCTATCTCTGGTAACTGCACGAATGGCTCCCGCGATCAAGGTCATTGACATTTCTCCCGCCGTCGACCAATAGGGCATTGCCGACGCTTTCTTTAGATGATTAAGTACAGTGCGCCTGACGACAACTGTACTAAGGCGACCCGACATCCGAACCAAAAATAAGCCCCAAGAAAATTTATGCCGTTAATTCCTTGCCGACACTTGAAGACTGTGCTGAATAATATGAGGCCCCAGCCGCAGATATGACTCAATAAAGCGGTGGCAATGTCCGCACCTTTGTCGTGCCCAAACGTCGAGCGATTTTTCAACCGACAGGAAGACATCGCATTTGCGCTTAGCCTCTCGTTCTTCTGGCCACTCCAAAAAAAAAAAAAAAAAAATCACGGGCTCATTAACGCCGCGCGAAGCGCACGCCTATTGGTACTCAAGCACGCTCGATATATATGGCTGTAATTCGTTCCTCGGCAAACACGTTGGTCGTTCTATCTTTCTTTCCGCGGAAAAGTGTACCCTGCTGCTACTGTGCTATTGCTTACAGCAACCCCTTGCGTACCGAGAATCATCTGGGGACTAGTACATTTCCTCCAGTGGTTCATTAAATACGCAAATCAAGCAGTGCACCCGGATAAAGATATGCGACCCGTGGCTTCCCGGAGTTCCCGACAGATAAGCTCTCTCTGGCGCTTCTAGTCAGCTAATTAGGCATTTCCGATCGAGAGTCATGCCGATAGGCTCGAGTGCTATATTTTTCTGCATAAATGAGCCTACAAATTATTTTTACTCTTACCACAAACTCTAGCGTCCTCTGAACATATCTTCGACGTAAAAGCACTACACGTCATTATTAAGTCTGAAATGCCTTGCCTAGCATCCCAACCTACGCGACCGTTAGTAATACGGGAGTGGGAGTATATATAACTTTTTTTTCGGAGCTAAGCTTACTTCTTTCCGAAGAAGCACCGCGTGGGTCATATTACATAAAAATCAAGTATCGCTGAGTAGCAGATTCATTTTGGCGGAAACTTCGGTAATAAAGAGTAACAGACGGCTGGAGCAATAGTTGAACAAAAATCTAGGAAACAGACATTTGCTTTATTTCTAGACTATCCTTATCGTCCTTCTTTTCTCTTACCCTTTCCTCGATTCAGGGTAGCAAACCAGAAGCTGTTCTGGCTAACCTGCCTACCTTTCCCACTCCATTTCTCTTTCTCTCTCTCTCCAGGGAACACACAGAATGAAGGCCCTTTCGTTAGGACAACAAAATACCTTAAGATTCGATGGTTAGCCAACACGAACATAAATTAAAGGCCGAGAATAACGAAGCCGAAAGGTACAGATAACGCGCTTGTTGGCGCCCACCATAGGGGTGCTCATCAATTCGTTCACGATACCAAACGCTTACGCTAGAAATGCCGCAGAACACTGATGATCAGTGTTTGCGACAGCACTATATGGTGCGAAAATATGGAATAGTGGGCGTTTTGATGTCACTATATTTCGAATCAGAACGCTTTATCGTACCTGTACATGTTTAATAACAAGCATCTTACTTTATTTATCCGTTCTGCTGTTTGCCTTCAACTTCAAAGCTTTATTAGCTTTTATTTTACATTTAAGCAGTTGTTTACATGTTACTTGATGCACTCGGTGTCATAAATTCTTGTTAATGTGCAGCATAAAAATAGATACTCTGACAGTGCACATTCACTCGCCGTGGGCCATATAATAGGTGAAGCAATAAGAAGAAGAAGAAGAAGTTTATTTCACCACATAAGTACACTAATATATACAAAGCGGTAGGGATGGCAGGATAAAAGCTGCATAACGGCAGCTTGACTAGTCCCACCTCCCAGAGCAAACCAGAATAATAGCTTCGGCTATTAGCGCAGCAGCTTTGTGGTGTACCGACTTTAAGTTTTCAATAAAACGTCTGTCGAAGAATGCGTCTTATCCACGCATCTGTCCAACACTCGAGGTCTTTCGCCGCGAAACAGCGAGTTCGATCGCGCGCGACTCACCGGCTCCCCAGCGGACGTCGTGCTGCGTGTAGTTGAGCCGGCCGAACACTTCCCGGCAGGGCAGCGTGAGGATCTTGCCGGCTTCCACGGGCGGCCAGCAGTGAATCGAGTCCCACACGGGAGGGCAGCGCGGAGCGGACGACGTCACAGCAGCGGAAACACTTGGAGACACCAGCGCCTGGGCACCGGAGGCTCCTGCCAACACCAGAAAGGCGAGCAGACGACATTAGCGCGACGGCATAGTCATTTCACCAGATTGATTGATTGATTGATTGATTGATTGATTGATTGATTGATTGATTGATTGATTGATTGATTGATTGATTGATTGATTGATTGATTGATTGATTGATTGATTGATTGATTGATTACCTTAAGCGGCACTGAGGCTATAAACAATGCCGTAGTGGAGGACTCATGGTCAATTTTGACCACCTGGGATACCTTAATGTCCACATAAGTATACGTATACGAGCGCTTTGGCATTTCCCCTCCATAAATATGTTGTCGCATGGGCCAGGAATGCAACCGGTGACCTCGTACTCAGCAGCCGAACGCCATAGCAACGGCGCCACAGCGACGGTTCGCCAGACAAACCGACGTGGACATGCGCAACCATGACCCAAGTGCTGTACGCTACAAGTACTGCTCCTTCTAAGGTAGGCGTATTTCGCCAACTTTAGTTTTAGCTGCCGCGCTATATCGTGCCGGAACTGCAGTGTGCGGCAATAAATTTTGATCTTCGATGATTGTGCGCATGTATAGGTTTGAATAGCGCAGTGACTCAAGTTTGATTTTATTACGAAACTCACCTCGTTAAGTTGGAATCTTGGTAGATCGATTCCAACTGCACCTTGCTGCTTAGTTTCAAGAAAATAACATCGTACGTGCATACATCATTATCTCCACTGCTCGGTCTTTAAAACTTTTTTTTATTATTCCCAGCTCAAGCACGTCGTACGCGACATATTCAACGAGGCAGGCCGAGCACTGTCCCTCTTGCAAAGGCACTTAGCAGGCCATTTCCGATGAATTAATTTGTGCATGCGCGCGCGCGCGCGCGCGTGTGTTTGTGTGTGTGTGTGTGTGTGTGTGTGTGTGTGTGTGTGTGTGTGTGTGTGTGTGTGTGTGTGTGTGATATATAATATATATATATATATATATATATATATATATATTATATATCACACACACACGCATACTTTGAAGTGCCGCTGAAGTTGCCATTTCCGGCGGCCGCGGCAAACCGCGACCGCTGGACTCGCCGAAGACGAAGCGGACTAAACCCTCCCCTCCCCACCCACCTCCTATTAAGAATCGACGCCATCAGCGTCGCAGCATCACCCCCACTTCCCGCCGCCTCTCACGATCGCCACAAGGGCCTGTAGCACCGGACAAAAGCGTCGAAATATAATAAACGATTTTTTCTCTTCTTTTTCTCTCGATCCAAGTGGTTATGCAATATGCCATGTTCACACACGCTGTACTCAAACTGCCGTTTTCCTCTGACGAATATGTAGAGCTGTTATCAGTGCCGACGCGCTCCGCCCCTAAATCCCACGCATGTCATTAGCTCGCTGCCCTGCAGCCCTCCTGTCCCGCGGGAGACGAGGTTCGAGAGGTTTTCGAGTCGCGGTTCTGTAATTAGGCGGAGTGAACGGCAAGATTTACGGTTGAGCTAGGCTCGCCGAAAGGGCACTGTCCCAAATCTCTGATGAGGGGAGGGGGCGGTTAAGAGAAGAAGGGGAGCCACAAGAACGGTTGCTTAGGCACAGTTGGTTAATGTGCTCTGTTTAATTAGCCAATTGAACGCAGTAATGAGGTGGGCGCATATTGACCGCCTAACCAAGCGACCACGGCGTGTCCGGAGTGTGGTATGCAATGCGCCCTGATTGAGATCGTGCGACGATTCCATTCAGTCTAGACTAAACTACATAATCACATCGGGTTAATGTTATTCTACGATAGCATAATCGCCTTCGACTTAACGGTGGTTCTGCGCGACATTCGCTTACCAGGCCCACGTTCCAACATCATCGTTACTGAAACCAGATATGTAAAAGCCTCCGTCAATGCCTAAACACTTCATTCGGGGTTGACGCCTTCTAAACAGCTTGTCAGATGTCTTCTTGCGTGTTTTATATTTGTTGCTTGTTGGAGACATGGGTATGGCTTCTGTTAGTTCTGCTTTCTGGGTTCTAATTACGCGCGTTTGATTTTTATTATTGCCCAACTACTCCAATGTTCCGCTGATCTTCCCTAAATTATGACTTGTATTTTTTTTTTTGCGAATATCCTGGTGTTCTTCTGCATTTCACCGTGATTTCGAACGTGTCGTTGTTTGGTTATGCGTGATAAGGCTGCCAAATAGAGAGAGAAAGAAAGAAATGCTGATCGAAGAATACGAATCATTGTTTATAGCAAAAGTGAGAAAACTAAGAAGTTCCTATATGCGACCACAGAAATGTGGCACACCTGCAACGTCTGAGCGACGCTAAATCCACGAGACGCTTTTAACGAAGCATAGTTTAGTGAAAATGAGTGCCCTTATTCTAATCTCTCGAAGGTTGGGAGAGAGCTATGGCTTCATAAACGAAGCCAGAAGCGGGCTCGAGAACTAAATGGAAGCAGAGATCAGAATTTCTCGCAAGCCAGGTCAAGAGTAAACTATTGCAATGCTGTCGCACCAAGTACCTCTTACCGTGGCAGTATTCGCATCATTCGGTTTTTTTTTTTTTTTGTGCAGAAGGGTTAGAAGGTGGAGGGAGGGAGGGGACTTTTTATTTAGGCTTCCAATGGCGTGACAGTAGAATTGGAATAACGAAAGTAGTGGTGTACTTTTAACAGTGCGCCTCGGTGAGCTGCTCTAAGCTTAGGAAAGTGATGCCAGACAAGGGGAAGAAATAATGTGCGCAGGCAGTCGCGAAGGGAACTTTATGGATGTGTACAGACGTCCCAAGCCGCCACCTTTCCATCAGTCGCGAGTCCAGAACGCCCTAGCGCGTAGAAATCCTATCACAGCCCTCCTCGCCTCGCTGGCGTGCCTATAGATTTTTTTATGTGGCATTCAAGATAGCGTCCCTCGAGAAAGACCCATTTTCAGGAAGGAAATGAAAAAAAAAAGAGGAAAGCGCGCAACCTACGCAGACGCGGGCATTTGAGCTGGACGACGAATAGTATTCCTTGCAGTCTCTCGGACGGACCGTTTGTCACGATTCTGCCTCGATTCACGAACATTGAGAAGCGTGAAAATTATCACACTGTGCCTGCACTGGTAGAAGCATGAGCCGGAGAAACACGCTGTCGCTGTTTTCTTAGACGGACGGGCCGAATTTCAGTACGAGTTCATACCTGTAAGACCGATAATTATAGATAGGGGGTGTGTATAAACGAAAATGGGCGAGGAGAAATAGCGAGAGAGATATAATGGCAGCTACGCAAAGGGAAAAAAGAAACAGTGAGAAATGTGGACCAGAAAGCGAACTCCTGAAACAAAAGTCCACGGGAGCAACATCCGAAGACGGACATTAAGAAGGAGAGGAAGAGCTTAGGTGGCAGCGAAATAACGCCAACTATAGCGTTCACGTGCATTCCCAAGGGAAGCCTTACTCCGGAAAGTGGCGACAATAATTTCCTCGTCCGCGCCTAGTGCTGTGCTCACCATCCCAATCATCGCCGCCTCGCTTTGCGACCACAAAGACAACGTCAAAGTAACAATAGAAATGCAAGTGCATCGAGACCGCGTGAGCAAAATAAATAAATAAATAAATAAATAAATAAAATCATAGAAGGAACAAAAAGAGAAAGCGACATAGCGACCGGGCCGCTCTCTTTCCTCGTTTTGCTTCTTCTCGATCGCGCCTCTAGCCTTTGTGTCTGCGGCGCTAACGATTGCTCGCTGCAGCGGAAGGCGGCGCTGCGCACAAAGCCTGCGACGGGGCGCCACGGCGGCGGCTCGGCACACAGTGGCCCGTTAAGAGATCGCTCGGCCCTCCGCGCCACGTTGACTGGGCCCCACATACACGGTTCCGTGCAGCCGTGCAGGAATGACAACTCCCACTTGACCTAGCAAAAAAAAAAAAAATGCATGGCGGAAGAGCGGCATTGTTGGAGGCACGCCCAGCTCCAAGTGTCCGCAAGCTCGCTTTCTTCGCGCATCGAAACAAGAACTACTGCGGAAAAGCGCGTAGTTTTGTTCGACCCTAACCTAACGTCCCGTGTCCGATCGCTGCTGTAGACGATATTCGCAGACCGCTCGGGCACACACTGGTTGAAAGACTGTGATCGCTAAGAAATGTATTGAGGAAAAAGAATAGTATGGTTGGGTTGTTTCGCGGTGCACCAGCGGCTCCTTGAAGCGTTTAAGTTCGTCGCTTCAAGGATAAAAAGTAAAGCTCACTGAGAGACAAATAAGGACCATTAGCTAGCTGATAGGTTTAACAACAGAGTTTTTGAGGTAGTTGTCGAAGAATGGAGTTTCGAGGTTGCGAAAAGGCGAGAAGCCGGTATGGTACAATATATATATATATATATATATATATATATATATATATATCTTCATCTGTTACGACAGAAATGTCCCAATTTCACGTTTATCAAGGAACACGTGTATTATGTCGGCGAATTAGGGACGTAAGCGCATTGAACTGATGTTTAACGTGAGGACCCAGGCGCGCCATTGTCGCCTGAAAAGTAGCAGAAAACTGCTATTGTACAGAAAGAAAGCGCTCTTTCTTTCCCTCTGTTTAGTTGCTTCTTCTTCGTTCTCTCTTTCGTTATTTTTTTTTTTAGTCCCGAGCTTGCCCATTAGAGCTAGCTGTCGAAGGCAAAGCACCAGCTTTCATTGTTGCGTGCAACGAATAACCCGCAGCTGTGTGGCAAATGCCTTTCTAAAGAAAGGGACCTTATTGTTCGCGTGAAAGCGATGGAAGGTCGCGCCTCCAACACATCATGCAACAGCTCCTTCACCATGTTGGCCAAAGCACCTCCTCAACCCCGTCACCCACTATAGCTCTTTGCACCGATTCGATCACGGCCTTTTGAGTTTTCTTTTTTGCATATCTTTGTGTCCTTACAGAAAAGCAGTGCTCGTTAGCACCTGCAGGTATCGGAGCTCATAATGAACAGCGTCAGCAAGGGATAAGAACGAAGAGCAAATAAAAAAATTAGTGGTTTAAAAGTGGGGAGACAGATACTACCCTGTTTTCTTTCATTCATTTCTTTCCTGTCTTTTTAAGTGCGAAAGAAGAAGAAAGGGCGAGCGATTTAAGAGACCGAACAAAGCCAGACGTTGTTTTGTGCAACTTTCGGTTGTTCGACACGTGTGTCTAAATTTAGGCTTCCAATTCGTTTCTCCCACAGGGCCTCCTGTCCAGCAATTTAATGCCTTTATCAAACTCCGCCGTCCCTCACTAAGGCATGCAAGCTAGACATCATCGACCATCATTCTCACGAGTATATTTAGCGACTTGCGAAATTGTTCGCGTGTATATAAACGTCACTGCGCTTCGTTCTTCGTCTGCGTTCAGAGATGCTTCTATCTGTCTTCCTTGCGTGGCGATGAAGCGATGTACTGCCAAAGTGGTCAATTCAAAGCTCGCTTTGGCTGCGAAAAACATGTTCTACCAACAGTTCGCGTGATTTAAGATATTAGACTTACCGTATAGTTCTGTTAGTTCCGAAATGGAATGGTTAGGTTAGGCTTATCTTAAAGTTCTTGCGTCAAGTAATAATACTGCATTCGTTGATGAAATGTGTTTTGCAAAGGTACGCGATGGTTCTGGTCACGAAATGTTTCTTTCTTTTTTTTCTCGCGTGACATTATGTCAAGCAGAATTTCTCTTTCCCGCATCTTCCTACACCTTAAACCTCCTACGCCACATGCACACAATATAGTCAGCCGGGCGCTCATCGGAATAATGCTTCCACGTTTCCCTTTATTATTTTTTTTCTCATTGTTGTTTGCTCGTCAGCGAAGTTTTGCAGCTGAAGAATAGTTTGTCCCGGTCAGACGATTTAAGGGGGACCATGACCTGAACAGGAAAGAAGCTGTGCAAACTGAGCTAAACAAAAAGTTAGTAGTTTAGACTTCAATGGCGAATGAATCGACCACTCAAAGCGTACAAACATTGAACAGTCAGTTGCATTTACCTGCATGACCTTAAACATGGAAGACAGAATAGAGGACACGAGCCGCGCTGACAAAACATTTGACTAGCTCGGATTAGAAGATTCTGATTTTCGCTCATAACGACTATCCGTCTGTTTTTTAACTGAAAATTATTTTTTCCTCGTTATTATTTCCTCACAATCTCCTTCATCCGCCTTTTCCATTCTTTCTTTCTTTCTTTCTTAATTGAACGTACTTAATGACCAGTCGCGCTTAACCAGCCGCGCAGCGCCACAGCGCAATGCCTTTGGCGACGTGCTGCTCAGATTCGAAATCTTTTCTTTTTCTTTCTTTCTTTCTTTCTTTCTTTCTTTCTTTCGTTCTTTCCTTCCTTCGTTCTTTCTTTCTTTCTTTCTTTCTTTCTTTCTTTCTTTCTTTCTTTCTATGTTGCGTTCTTCAGCTTACCTACTTTCTAATCGCCGCTTTCACTTCAAAGCAAAATATCACATTTTCAGGCCCTGGAAGATGGTTCTGCAACTTCTCATGATCACGCTACTTGTGCCCACACCGTAACAGCAGCATGATAACAAATTAACAAAGAAACTATTCTTGCCATCACAACTACCGTGAATACGTTTTCTTCTCTTTCTTTTCTATTTTTTTTTCTGTTGTCATCCCAAATCCCATTTGCGTGCTCAATCATCTGCCCACAAAGCGCAAGTTTGCCCTGCATAACAGACGCTGAAGTGTGCAAAGCCCTGAATCCCTTTCCTAAGCCATGTTTGAGGTTTTACTAGCTGGTTTCGTCGCCCCTTAATCACATATCAAAACTGCCACGACGAAGCGGGATAAAGTGATGGAGGCGTTTCGCACATAATTCTGTTCGCCAACACCGTCCACGGAACGCAGCTTTAGCGCCACTCACTGCTTGGCTGAGCGTGCCCTCGTTTAGCTATACACATATAGCAAATTAAACAACAAAAGTACGCTAAATCAGTTAGGGAGTGGCGCTAAAAGGCATACTTATACTGCACCGGAGTAAGGGAAAGTGGGATAGGAAGAGTTGAAGAGGGTGACGGGAGAGGGAGGAAAGTGGCACGGGCTGCAAAATGCAGACCCCTACCTGTCCCTGCAAAAATTACAAATTAAATCCTGGCACCGCTAATCAGTACATCGCATCCAGGCCAGTAAAAGACGGCTGAACATTGGTAATGAAAACGACGTTAGCCTATGTTTATTTCTCTCATTGAAACACGCTCCGTTCATCGCAGGGATCACGTGGTTCTGGCAAGCTCGTTCGCTATTCCTCGCAGACGAATCGACGCGCAAGCGCTACTTCGATCGCTCTCCATTCAACCCGTCAACACCCTCCTCCGCCAAACGGACATCAAGCCGATTAATGAGTGAAACAGAGGCACGCACACAGCGACAAGTGACCACGACATAACTTTTGCCGGCACCCTTCAGAGCGCCATGCCACTGCTCTTTGTGTTAATATTTGATTCTTAATTCTCAAACAACTTAAATTACATTTACAACTTTCCAAACAGATTTTCTATACTATATAGGGAACTTGCACAACGGCATGAATGATTAAATGTACAAATCATGGCCGTTCGGCAAATGTACATACGTCAGTAGGGCTCGGCAGTATCTATTTATTCGTATCTGTTCATCCCTGGCGCGCTATAAGGATGGGACGGAAGACGTATTGTTTAAAAATAAGAACTCGTCGAAGAAGACGTCCACTCTGTATAGCGCCGGCTGATTGAGCACTTGCAGATAGGAGCGAAAGAAAAAGACTCAAAAATAACATAATTCTGACATCGTAACAGATGCGATAAATTACTTTTTTTATTTCTTTGCTTACTCGCTCTCGTTATTTACACTGCCGCACTCTACAGCTCGGAACAGGTATCTGTTGCTACCCCTGCGATCTCGGATCTATGCATTTTTACGACCCTCAACGCCTTCCTCGCTGCTGCATCAAGAGAGCACGAGTGAAGACTCCGCACGTAGAAAAAAAGGAAAGAAGAAAATGCGCCGGTATCCGATAGGTTTGGACGGGCCAGACCTATCGGCACGTGTGGCCGTTACGCAGGGTGGCCGGCACAAGTACGAGGCACGCCGTTTGCGGACGCGGGAGTGCCACGTATTATGCGTCCCCGAAATAAAGGCGCGTGCTCACCGGCGCTGGCGACGCCCTCTATATTCTCAAAACGCATCACTGATGCAGAAACCGACGAAAGAGATCGTAACACCTATACCTTATGCGGTGTCTGAGAGAACAGTGGCTCCTCTCTTTTTCTCCGTTCCTCCCCCCCCCCCCTTTTTTTTACGATCTTTTTGTACTCCAACTATCTTTTACTCACTCGCGGGCTCGCTCGTTCTCGGTCACTCGGTTACGGAGACTTCCTCCAGCATTTCTATCTCGGTTCACAAATTTTGTAGGGCTTTCGCGTGGCTGGTCGATGACTCGAGAAAAGAAATGACTTGAAAGGGGGCGAATTCGCGGCAGGCGTACGAAAAAGGCTGCATTCAGAGCAGAACACCAGCAAACAGCACAGGCGGAATGAAGTGTGCACTGCGGAAACAGAACGTGTAGAAGATCGAGAAGCGAAATAAGAACCTGCTGATCTGCATTGAATGGAGCGGCGCCTGAATGTGATG
This sequence comes from Dermacentor andersoni, assembly GCF_023375885.2. NCBI lineage: Eukaryota > Metazoa > Arthropoda > Arachnida > Ixodida > Ixodidae > Dermacentor > Dermacentor andersoni. The sequence continues at coordinate 28,336,257 of NC_092815.1, forward strand.
GCGTCGATATACGGAATCGATCGAGGTCGAGCAATCGACGCGCGCGAGCGACCGCAGAACCCAGAGAAGGAGAACCAACTTCATCATTTATTTGATGCACGCGTATAAACGCAATCGGGGTATGTGCGTGTGCGTGTTTTATTAGTGCCCTCTTTGCACCACGGTGCACCTACGCACATTTTCTCAGGACTCACCCCCGTCTGACTCGTCTTTCGTTCCCGAAAGGCTCCCGCAGGCACACATCTACCAATGCCCACTTCGTTCGATGCGTTGGCTCTCACACGCACCCCAACGCACTCCAACTTTCATTTCTGTACGGTGTTTTCTTTGCACATGCAATGTGTACGTCTGTTTGGAATAAAAGAAGAAAACGACCACAGCCGTGTTTTCTTTTTGGCCTTCTTCGCACACGGGGTAGGTAGGCAGCGAGAATTCATCGAACACATTGAGAAGTCTCGACTCTCCGGAGACGAATACCCAACGAAGTATGAGGAAGAAAAAAAAACACGAGAGGCAGACAGGCCAACTGTAAAACGAAAGTATCGCGATTTTTTTTTTTTTTTTAAGTGACGAGAAAGTACATTTCAGCGTTCATTATAGCACGCATGGCGCACAACCTGAGACGACTGGATCCACGGAAGGGAGAGAAGAGAGAGAGAGAGAGAGAGAGGCCGAAAGCGTTTCTTTAGTAACAAGCAACAGGCCCGCTAATGAGCCTGTTCCTTTGACGCTCCTGCTCCTTGCGACGGTACAAGCGCGAACACGAAAAACACATTTACGGCAGCAAGAGCCTAGCTTGGCAAAATAAAGCCGGGGAGATTTCTTTATGGCAACCCGCGCTGGAATGAAGATAAATTTTGCCATGAGTGAGCCAATGTCGTTTATTATTTGACGATATGAGTGCACTTCATTCTCTCATATATACTAATGTCATAGCTTGCTCATTAAAACGAAGCTCTTGCCTACTCTCCCGGGATTGCTGTCGCCTCTGCTGCTGGGTCGGTCAGTATGTCGGCAGATTTGCGAATATACCGGGTGTTTCAGCGAACATGCTCAAAAGTTTTTTTTAAATTCCTTGTGGCAGATAGCACCATTCTAGTCCATGAGCTCGACACCTCAAAGAGGCGGACATTACTCGCACAAAAATTTAGATCCATAATCGACAAATTAGGAAAAACTCACTAATTAATTTTTTGACTAGGGCCTTATGCCACATATTGCAATTTAGGGAAAAGACGGGGAATGCGGGAGATGTAAATTGAAGACTATGAGCAAAACGTGAACAAGGTGAATGTAGGAGCCAACGTTTCGACAAGTGGACTTGTCTTCTTCAAGGTGACGTACGCTTTCCTCGCCACAGTATATATAGGTGGGGTTCTTCTAAAGAGGAGAGGGTGTGAGGCGGGAGGGTGCGGAAACGAGGGAAGGTGTGTTAGCGTGTCGAATTGAGAGTAAAGGAACGCTGTGCACAAGATCAACGCCAGGGCCACCCCCCTCCCCCCCACCCCGGTCTGTCAACGCAGGCGTGTTAACCGGCGTGTCAAGGGCGTCTGACACGCCAGCTGAAAAAAAAAAAAGAATGGAAAGGAAAAAAAAGGGGGGGGGGGATACGCCTAGAAATCAAACTAAGTGTTGTTGCCTATAGCTATAAGTTTAGCATAGCGAATAGATTCTAAAGCTCCCTTTGAAACGTTTATGCCTATTTGTTGCAATGTCTTGAACTTATGGATAAGGTATGATTCTCTGTATTTTCTTTCTCGTTCAGAACGGAAATTTGACTGTAAGATGGAGAGTTTAAGTTCATCAAAGTTATGACCTGGTTGGTTGAAATGCTCGGCGACGGCTTTGGGAAGCTTTTTTGGCTGTGTCCGCGCGATGTCCGTTTAATCTGACGTTCATTGATTGTCCTGTTTCACTGATATATTGTCTGGCCCTGGCTTTGACCTTGTGCACAGCGTTCCTTTACTCTCAGTTCGACACGCTAACACACCTTCCCTCGTTTCCGCACCCTCCCGCCTCACACCCTCTCCTCTTTAGAAGAACCCCACCTGTGGCGAGGAAAGCGTACGTCGCCTTGAAGAAGACAAGTCCACTTGTCGAAACGTTGGCTCCTGCATTCACCTTGTTCACGTTTTGCTCATATATGAATTTACAAATTCTAGCGTATGAGACTGCAAGGTATATCCACTTAAAAATAATTGTGTGAATGACACCTTTTGCGAGATATGGGCCGCGAAACTTGCGGTAGAAATGCACTATCGTTCGACTTGCTTTCCTAACAAAACTGCGTTTTACGCATTGAAATGCACAAGTAACTAGAACGCCATTGCATTTCTGTGCACTGGGACCTGATGGCATTACTAATAAAATGCTTCGCAACCTAGATGAGGATTCTATACTAGCCCTCACAGCTTATTTTAACGCATACTGGGAAACTGGAAACCTCCCCTCACAATGGAAAGAAGCCAAAATTATTACGATTCCCAAACCCGGGAAGCGCCTCCTACTCGAAAACCTCCGCCCTATCTCCCTCACTTCATGTGTCGGAAAGGTCCTCGAACACGTCATCATCACACGCTTACACAGACATATGAACGACAACGATCTCGTCCCCAATACCATGGTTGGCTTCCGCCCGAAACTTTCTGCTCAAGATATCATGATTCAGCTCAAGCACCAAATTATCGATGGCGACAAAAGCTCCAGGCTGGACACCAGAGAAATCTTGGGGCTAGACCTAACCAAGGCCTTCGATAACGTCACGCATGAGGCCATACTGGACCAACTGGCACAACTCCAGGTTGGACATAGAACATATAACTACGTGAAGAATTTTCTTACAGGTCGCACCGCCACCATTACCATCGGAGGGTTTCGCCAATTATTCACTTCGGCAGCAAAGGCACGCCGCAAGGATCGGTTCTATCCCCTTTTCTGTTTAACGTGGCCTTGCTCGGACTACCGCCTGCATTAGCTAGCATCCCCAACCTCAAGCATAGCCTCTACGCAGACGATATAACCCTGTGGGTCACCGGGGGCAGCGACGGGGACATCCAAGACACGCTGCAGCAAGCCATCAACGAGGTCGTTGCATACGTAGAACCGCGCGGCCTGTCGTGCTCCCCACAGAAATCGGAGCTCCTTCTGTACAAGCCTAATTGGGGAGGTCGACGTCCAGACCCTCACCCGCCCGAGATAGAACTCCACGTGCACCAGCAACGCATACCTACAGTACCTAGCATTCGTATCCTTGGCTTACGCATCCAACAAAACGGCAGAAACACGGAGATACTCAAGCAATTAGATAATCATGTACACCAAACCACTCGCCTCATTGCACGCATCGGAAATCGACATCACGGCATGAAAGAAAGCAACCTTATACGCCTGGTAACCGCCTACGCCCTGAGCAGGATCACCTATGTCGCCCCGTACCTTAGCCTCAATGCAGCTGACAAGCACAAGCTCAATACCATGATCAAGAGGGCCTATAAACAAGCCCTACAGCTTCCCATCACCACCTCTAACGAGAAACTGGACGCCCTCGGCATTCATAACACCATAGACGAGCTTATTGAAGCGCAGCGTATTGGCCAATACGAACGACTCGCCAATTCCACCACGGGCAGGCACATTCTAGGCACCCTAGGCATAACCTACACCACCCAATTCGGACCAAAAGTACCCATCCCTCCAAACATTCGTGCTCAACTAGTTATCCCACCCATACCTCGCAATATGCCCCCTGAACACAATCCGGAGCGACGTGCAGAACGAGCTAAACAACTACAAAAGCGCTACGACCAAGCCGCTGACGTAAACTACGTGGACGCAGCAGAATACCCGAACCAAAACGCCATGGCGGTCGTCGCAGTCGCGGGTTCGCAGTACCGCCTCTCCGCGGCCGCATCAATATTCGCCACGCAACCCGAAGTAGGAGAAGAAACGGCCATCGCTTTGGCCTACGCGGCTACTAATGCACACTGCATCATCAGCGATTCAAAAACGGCCATTCGTAATTACACAAGAGGAGTGATAGCACCCCAAGCGCAGAAGATTATCTCTGGCACTCCTCCCTCAAGGCAACGCCGCGTGCAGATTGTTACGTTTCGCCTACAACGCGCGGTAATGCCGGCGCGGATGCAACGGACGCCGGGGCTTTGTTCAAAGCGGCGGACATTTTGGCCCGTCCGACGCCGCCGCGACGCCTACCCGCCAAGCGTGTCCAGGCGTGTTTCAGTGCCACGTGTCTTCGTGTGTGCGTGTGTGTGTGTGTGCCCTCGCTTGTCAAAGCGCGGCAGCCGGGGAGCGGAGTTCCCCGAAGGAGGGGCCTGGAGGTCTCTCGGCTCAACCGCTCGCGCCGTCGTGGGCCCCTGCTGCGCCGTCCCGTGACCTTCATCCCGTGACCTTCCCTCCTTCCCTTTTGGACCGCGACGCCGAGGGTATAAGAGCAGCTGCCCCCGGACGCCAGAGCAGAGGCTCCGATTTGTACTGTTGAGTTACGTGCTCTCCCGTCTCTCCACTCCGGTCGACCTGACCGGCCGCTCTTTTGCTATGTTAGAATAAACCAGTTGTTCTGTTACCAGTCTTCTCATGCTTTGCCGGGACCTTCGGATGCTTCCAGTGCCCCAGGCCGCCAGGCCAACGCTACCCTTGGGACTTGCGACCCATTGGCAATAACGGGCGTCTGAACCGAGACCCCAACAACTCGTGCCAGCGGTACGATTCCAACATCTGGTTGCCAGCGGTGAGATCGCGACAACGGAGGCCAGCAGCGAAGAGATGCGGTTGACTGTATGCTGAGCAGCTCAACGACCATCCGGGAGCAGCGCAACGAGCCCTGTGTGATGACTGGTTGCCTGCAGCGGAACGACTGCGCGGAATTCTTGGCTGCGAGGTTTGGTGAGTGCGGGACTTTCTTCTTCTGAGTTTTGCCAGGCTTTTGTTAGTGTCAGAAACAGAGCTGGTAATTGTGGTTGTCGTTGCTACCGGGTTAGTTTGCGGCAAGACAATAGTAGGCAGTAGAGAAAGCAGCATTCAGAGCAGCCATGGATTTGAAGTCGTTGCGCAAACCGAAATTGCTGGAGCTTGCAAGAGAGTTGGGTCTGGATGTCTCAGACACTCAGAAAACCAGAACTGCTAAGGGCTATTCTTGAGTTAGAAGCTGAGGATGACGAGCTGTCGGAATGCCTTGAGACCATTGAGGAGAGGGAGACGGCAAAAAGACAAGAGCAGGAACGTAAAGAACAGATAGAACGAGAGCAACAAGAGAAAGAAAGAGAGCGCGACCGTCAACACGCTTTGGAAATGAAGCGTCTCGAGTTAGAGATGGAACGCGCTCGTAATGGAAGTCAGGCACACGGTGCAGGAGAACGAGTATTGTTCAAAATGACTGACCTGATGCGGCCGTTTAAGCTTGGAGAGGACATTGGTTTGTTCCTGGTTAACTTTGAGCGAACGTGCGAGAAGCAGGGGTTCTCTCGGGAAACGTGGCCACAGCGCTTGCTCACTTTGCTACCCGGCGAGGCGGCCGACGTAGTCGCTCGCTTGGAGAGAGAGGAGGCAGAGGATTTCGACAAAGTGAAATCGAGTCTGCTTAAAAAGTACCGGCTGTCAGCGGAGGCGTTCCGTCGGAAGTTTCGGGAAAATGAGAAAGGCAGAAGTGAGTCATATACAGAGTTTGCGTACAGGCTTATGTCAAACATGCAGGAGTGGCTCAAAGAAGAGAAAGCGTTTGGTGACCACGAGAAAGTTCTGCAGTGTTTCGGGCTAGAACAGTTTTATAGTCGGTTACCTGAGAACGTGCGGTACTGGGTCTTGGATAGGCCAGACGTTAGTACGGTGGCTAGAGCCGCTGAGTTAGCCGAGGAGTTTGTGACGCGTCGGGCTCGTGGAGCTAAGGACGGTCAAAAGGGTGAATTTGGCTCCAAGTTTGAGAGGCCAAAGTTCACGCCCATGAGAGCAAAGGGGGACACACGTAGTTCGGATGCGAGTGAAAGCAGTCCGACCGAACGTAAGGAGACGGCGGCAACCGAAGCCGAACGCAGAAAGCGGTTCGAGATGAGGCAAGCGCGCGTTTGTTATACGTGCCAGAAGCCGGGTCACTTTTCGGCGCAGTGTCCAGAAACAAAAACACAAGTCGTGTTTTTGTCTATATGCAGCACTGACGAGAACATGAAGCTTCTCGAGCCTTACATGCGAGACCTCCTCGTGAACGGGAAAGAGTGCCGAGTGCTTCGCGATTCCGCAGCTACAATGGATGTAGTTCACCCCTCTTACGTAGAACCCGATATGTTCACGGGCGAGTGCGCATGGATCAAGCAAGCAGTGGAAGCTCATAGCGTGTGTCTGCCGGTAGCAAAAGTGCTTATTGAAGGACCTTTCGGAGCACTTGAGACGGAGGCCGCAGTGTCATCTATGCTGCCCCCCCAGTACCCGTACCTATTTTCGAACAGGTCCGATCACCTCCTGCGCGAGAAGGGGCTTTTGTTTGGTGAGGCTAGCGTTCAGGCCTTAACCAGATCGAAGGTTCGGGAGCTCGCTGCAAAGGCGGTAGTTGCGGGGCCGACGTTGTTGAACGATGAGAAAGGGTCAGAGGCGCAGCAAGCTGGTATTCAGAGCACGCCCGAACTGAATAAAATTGAGCCTGTAGCGTTAAAGGCAGCAGATACTGGAGAGGAAATTCCCGACACGGGAAAGTTAGAAGAGCTGTCTCCAGATTTGCTCATCGCGCCTACGTCAGACGGACTTAACAGGTTGCTAAAAGTCAGCCGGTCGGCTTTGATAGCCGAGCAAAAGAAGGATGGCAGCCTAGAAAACATACGCTGCATTATCAAGGAAGGTATCGCCAAGAAAAATGCTCGCTTTGTGGAAAGAGGTGGGGTCCTGTACCGGAAGTATCTAGACCGCAGGGGAGTGGAGTTCGATCAGCTGATCGTGCCTCAATGCTATCGTCAGGATCTGTTGCGCTTGTCGCATGGGGGTTCGTGGTCCGGACACCTAGGAGTTAAGAAAACTAAGGACCGTCTCTTGCAGGAGTACTATTGGCCAGGGTGTTTTCGGGACGCAGACCACTTTGTGAAGACATGCGACACCTGTCAGCGGGTGGGCAAGCCAGGGGACAAATCGAGGGCGCCGTTGAAGTTGGTACCTATCATTACGGAGCCTTTTAGACGGCTCGTTATTGATACAGTGGGACCTCTGCCGGTAACAGCCACGGGGTACCGACACATTTTGACTGTGATCTGCCCAGCGACAAAGTTCCCTGAAGCAGTGCCGCTTAAAGAACTCAGCTCAGTTGAGATAGTCAATGCACTACTGTCCATATTTGCGCGAGTTGGTTTTCCTGCAGAAATCCAGTCAGATCAGGGTACAGTGTTTACTAGCGCTTTGACGACAGCCTTTCTCGAAAGGTGCGGGGTAAAGCTGTTACACAGCTCAGTGCACCACCCCCAGTCGAATTCCGTTGAGAAGCTCCACTCCGTCATGAAGCGCGTGTTGAGAGCATTGTGTTTTGAACATCAAACTGACTGGGAGCTGTGTCTGCCTGGAGTGATGTTTGCATTAAGAACCGCGCCGCATGCGGCTACGGGGTTTTCGCCAGCTGAGCTGGTGTACGGTCGCTCGCTGCGATCTCCGCTTCGCATGCTTCGAGAATCATGGGAAGGCAGGGGCGACGACCCAGTCGTGGTAGAGTACGTGCTTAAGCTCCTCGAACGCTTAAGAAGGGCACAGGAGTTGTCAGGTGAAGCAATGGCAGAGGCCCAGCAGAGGGCCAAGGTTTATTATGATCGGACAGCCAGGGCCCGTCGTTTTGAGGTGGGCGATGAGGTCATGATATTGCGCACATCGCTAAAGAACAAACTCGACGTGCAGTGGGAGGGCCCAGCACGGATTGTTCAAAAACTGTCGGACGTTAACTACGTGGTGAGTCTGCCAGGAAAGCGGAAAGCACAGCAAGTTTACCACTGTAATCTGCTCAAACCCTATAAGCAACGGGAAGCAGTGGTGTGCATGATGGTAAACGTGCCCGAAGAGCTTCCGGTCGAGCTTCCGGGACTAGGCTCAGTGACAAACAGGAAAGACGCCGATCAAGTCATTAGTGACTTAATAAGTAAAGCATCGCTGTCGCCTGAGCAGAAAACAGAACTACACCAGCTCTTACAAGAGTTTCAAGGTCTGTTCTCTGAGAGGCCTGGTAGGACTTCTGTCCTTACTCATGACATAGAACTTACCTCCCCAGAGCCAGTACGATCCAAGGCGTACCGGGTGTCACCCCGCCAGAGCGATATTATGGAGGCTGAGGTAAAGAAAATGCTACAGCTCGGTGTTATTGAAGCGGGTGAGAGTGATTATACCTCCCCTTTGATTTTAGTTGAGGTACCGGGCAAGGAACCTCGTCCTTGCGTCGACTACCGCAGGCTTAATTCCATCACTAAGGATCAAATATATCCGATCCCTAACATCGAGGAGCGCCTTGAGAGAGTGAGTAGCGCTCAGTTTATTTCCACCCTAGATCTTGTCAGGGGTTATTGGCAGGTTCCACTTACAGAAGAGGCTAGTAGGTATGCGGCGTTCATTTCACCAATGGGGACATTCCGTCCTAAAGTTTTGAGTTTTGGTTTGAAGAACGCGCCATACTGCTTTTCAAGCCTCATGGATAAAGTGTTGCGGGGACAGCAAGAATTCGCTTTACCGTATCTAGACGACGTAGCGATATTCTCCGCATCCTGGCCTGAGCATATGGCCCACTTGCGGGCAGTGCTAACCCGCCTGCGCGATGCGGGCTTGACAGTCAAGGCTCCCAAGTGCCAGTTAGCACAGGCCGAGGTTGTCTACCTCGGACACGTGATTGGTCGGGGTCGTCGCCGCCCCTCTGAAATAAAGGTGGCCGCTGTGCGAGACTTCCCGCGACCGCGCACGAAGACCGATATTCGGTCGTTCTTAGGTGTCGCCGGCTACTATCAGAGGTACATCCCCAGGTACTCTGATATCGCGGCTCCCTTGACGGATGCTCTAAGAAAGACAGAGCCGCAAACAGTCGTCTGGGAGGAGACGAAGGAAAGGGCTTTTAGCGCCCTAAAGAGCGCCCTAACAAGCCAGCCGGTGCTACGATCGCCCGACTACACAAAAGGGTTCGTTGTTCAGTGTGATGCTAGTGAGCGAGGCATGGGCGTTGTACTGTGCCAACGGGAAAATGGAGAAGTAGAACACCCCGTCCTGTATGCTAGTCGTAAGCTGACGAGTCGTGAGCAGGCGTATAGCGCCACCGAGAAAGAGTGTGCGTGTATCGTGTGGGCCGTTCAGAAATTGTCATGTTACCTAGCTGGCTCGAGGTTTATCATTGAAACGGATCACTGCCCTCTCCAATGGCTGCAGACCATCTCTCCCAAAAATGGCCGCCTCCTGCGCTGGAGCCTCGCTTTGCAACAATATTCCTTTGAGGTGCGTTACAAAAAGGGGAGTCTCAACGGTAACGCCGATGGCTTAAGTCGAAGCCCCTAACGTGGGAATCAGCCTCAAAATTGCTTGTTACTGATGTTTTTCTTCCTGAGGCAGGATTTTTTTTTTTAACTTATTGCTTTTGTGTAGTGTTTCAAAGTGATGATGTGCTTTTTAGTGCAATTTTTCCGATTTATGGACGCGTTCTGAGTGCTGCTAAACTACTGTAAGGAACTAGGCAGCAGTATAAAAGGGGAAAGAGCCTGGCAGGGCTTAGTGAGGGTTGTGCCGTGCTTGCTGACTGAGCGGTTGACTTTCAGGCGTGGTTCTAACGCTTGCCGGAGACGAGAACAAAAATGTCACCTCTCCCGAAGTCACTTTGCAGTGTCCTGTGTGCACCTGAACGTGAGAACGAGGCCTTCTCTGTGCGCTGCGCTCAAGAAACGCCCAGGGACGCCCAACTTCGGTTATGAGCATCATCGAGCGACATCCCTCCGGACAGCGGATGCAGTCCCCTGACCATCGGGATCTCCTTCCCCCGGCGGGGCGGTCTGTTACGTTTCGCCTACAACGCGCGGTAATGCCGGCGCGGATGCAACGGACGCCGGGGCTTTGTTCAAAGCGGCGGACATTTTGGCCCGTCCGACGCCGCCGCGACGCCTACCCGCCAAGCGTGTCCAGGCGTGTTTCAGTGCCACGTGTCTTCGTGTGTGCGTGTGTGTGTGTGTGCCCTCGCTTGTCAAAGCGCGGCAGCCGGGGAGCGGAGTTCCCCGAAGGAGGGGCCTGGAGGTCTCTCGGCTCAACCGCTCGCGCCGTCGTGGGCCCCTGCTGCGCCGTCCCGTGACCTTCATCCCGTGACCTTCCCTCCTTCCCTTTTGGACCGCGACGCCGAGGGTATAAGAGCAGCTGCCCCCGGACGCCAGAGCAGAGGCTCCGATTTGTACTGTTGAGTTACGTGCTCTCCCGTCTCTCCACTCCGGTCGACCTGACCGGCCGCTCTTTTGCTATGTTAGAATAAACCAGTTGTTCTGTTACCAGTCTTCTCATGCTTTGCCGGGACCTTCGGATGCTTCCAGTGCCCCAGGCCGCCAGGCCAACGCTACCCTTGGGACTTGCGACCCATTGGCAATAACGGGCGTCTGAACCGAGACCCCAACAACTCGTGCCAGCGGTACGATTCCAACAAGATCATCTGGGCCCCTGGTCACTCGGGTCTGGCTGGAAACGAAGCCGCCCACGATGCCGCCCGAGCTCTCGCACACCGGGCGCATCGTCCTTCTACGTCTTCCGATCCCGACCAGCCCTTTGTTCTGCATCGCGGTCGCGCGCCGGACCGAATGGTCACGTTCAGAGAAATTCTCCTGCACTACCGCAGAGAGCGGTTACGCTACCCCCCAGCACACAAAACACTGAATAAGTCTCAATCTACCACTTGGCGACTCCTTCAGACACGAACTATACCGAACCCCGTGCTTTACAATCGCATGTACCCCGATGCATACTCCCCACTCTGCAAAGCGTGCGAGGCCCGCGCAGACCTCGATCATATCATCTGGCAATGCCCCAAAGCCTCACCCACCAACACCTCCCGCACTAACACACGCATCATAACTACGGCCGAGCAGTGGGAGACATTGCTGCTCAGCTTGGACCCAGAGGAGCAGCTCTTGGCCGTCCGGATGGCCGAAGACGCCGCCAGAAAGCAAGGACTGGCCGGCGTCTGAGGAAGGGGGGGATTGGGAGTTAGTCGCCCGACCCCCGCCACCCCTGAACCCCATCAAGGATATAATAAAGTTTTATCTCTCTCTCTCTCTCTCTGCAAAGTTCAGGACCCGCCGTGGTTGCTCAGTGGCTATGGTGTTGGGTTGCTGAGCACGAGGTCGCGGGATCGAATCCCGGCCACGGCGGCCGCATTTCGATGGGGGCGAAATGCGAAAACACCCGTGTACTTAGATTTAGGTGCACGTTAAAGATCCCCAGGGGGTCGAAATTTCCGGAGTCCTCCACTACGGCGTGCCTCATAATCAGAAAGTGGTTTTGGCACGTTAAACCCCATAATTTTTTTAAAGTTCAGGAATTAATATATCTAAACTGGTGTTCAAGTTGAATCCGCCTTGCGAACTCCCGGCTAGAATTTGTAACTTGTAATATGCGCAATTCTAGCCCGGGAGTTCGCAAGGCGGATTCACTTGGATCTCTGATTTTAAACGGTTTCGTGACTTTGCGGACTGATCTTTTTAAAGAAAATATTGCACTATAAATAATTAAAGAAACATTATTAAAATTTTCTGAAGGCAGAATTCTATCACAGCACCTCTAGTACCCGATATTGAAAACATTACGCCACGGATGCTTAGACAAGCGGAGCCACTTCAATTAGCAGTTAGAAAATTGAAATCTGGGGTGTCACGTGCCAAACCACCATTTGAAAGTGAGACACGCCGTAGTGGGGACTCCAGAAATTTCAACCTCACGGGGATCTTTAACGTGCCCCCAGTGCACGTGACACGGGCATTTTTGTATTTCACCCCCATCGAAATGCGACTGCCGCGGCCGGCACTCAATCCCTCGATCTCGTGTTTAGCAGCGCAACACCACAGCCGCTAAGCCACCACGGCAGGTTGCAATTAGCAGTGGTTGTGCGTGTTGGCAGAGTCTATGACCTTCTGCTTTTAAAGCAGTTGTACATTGCTTTGCATGTATGAAACCACAAGCACGAGGATCAGAAAATTATTCATGTACTCACCATCATTCGCATGGTGGCTGAACGATCGTAGCGTAATAGAGTTCCCTCTATTAATCATTGTAGGGAACTGTATGGTGAGATCAGAATTCACTATCTTCAGATTTATTTTACTTTGACGCTTCGCTTCAGTTTAGAATCCCGTTCGTATTGGATTCAAGCAGAACCTTTGAAACGCTGGCCCACCGTCTGCGACCCGGTGCCGCGTACTCAGAATACCCATTCTGCATAAAATTCCAAGGGCTGATAGTCCGCAATGCACTTGCGGCTACGCGGATCAGGTTATACGTACATCTGCTAGAATGTCGGCGACACGACCCACAGGGACGGCGTCTAACACACGATTTAATGGCTCGGCACCGCATACGCTTCCGCCTCGGGAAGATTTAAGGCCCAAGGCCAACATATTAACGTGACAGCGTTAAGGGCCCCGCGTCGCGGAAAATTCGGCGTCGGTGTCCCGCAGCCCGCGTCCTGCGTCGACTGTCTTTGAGCGAAAAGATCGTTCCGAACCACACGTACCCAACCACGCAGGCCCCCGGTGTAGCGCAAGGACGTTACTGAACTAATTGAATTTCTGAAAGTAAAATGCGTCAGAAAATCGTAAAGTACGACTAACACACAACCTACAGCATCAGATTACCGTTTGAATATACGGGAAAACAATGTTTTATTGTGCGAGAACTCAAACGTAAATCTCTTTTCCAGCGTTTCTACCGTCCATAGAGTGGCGCGCCGAGCTTGGTTCCTTGCAACAATACCATCGACGTGGCGCTCGCCTCCGCGCATTTGCGGCCCACGCAAGAGGCCGCGCTTCAAGCAGAAAGCCCGCCTTCGTGTATGGCGTTCGCCGCCAGCGCTTCCCGGTAAACATTACGGTTACATAAGCTGCAGTTGCCGGGAAGCGGGAGAAGCACTCAGTGTTCTTTGAATGCTATCGTGTTCCACTCATTGCGGTAATGACGCCGACAAGCGTCAACGACGCTGAAAATATTGCTGGAAGCGAGCAATATTCTCGGTAACTATTGAAAATACAATATATATGTGATTACCTCACTCTATGTGTTTAATCAGTGTTGACTGGATCATTCGAAGCCTGGATTCATGTGCTCTCGTGTGAACATGTTCCGTGTTTTCTTACGTGCCCTGACTTTAGTGTAGTTATGTGACTGGACTTCCTGTTTCTGTCTTTCTGAGTTGACTTTCAGTTTTGGTGCTTTTAAGAGTTTTCTTTTTCATATAGGTGGACTTTATTATTTGTACTTCTCTGTGTGAAAAGGCGTAGCCGGCATCAATTAAGGGTGCCGACACCTCCTGAGCGTCATATAATAATAATAATAATAATAATAATAATAATAATAATAATAATAATAATAATAATAAAAGTCGCGCTTTATACCGATGCTAAATCTCTACTCTCTTCCCTTCTGACTACCAGCATCTAGTCTCCTCCCGCTAATACTTCCTATCCCGCTGCAGTTGGAAATGCATTATGCAGCACGTCGAGTCCTCGCAGCTGTAACCGGCGCATGACGCGAACTTCAGTAAAGATTCAGTGCACTATTGATGCGTGGCATTGCACAGCAGAGCCTGCAGGAAATATGTAATGAGCGGCTTCGGCTCGTGGAGGTTATGTTGCTTAGAATGAAACTTTCTTTAACACAAGGGAGCAATGTTCATTAATGTTGTACACCTAGCGACTCAGTACGTAGCGGATTTCAGATAACACTACCCGTTTTGCGCTGAGCAGCAGCTTTCGAAATTCGACACAGAGGACAAAGCAGTGTGGTCTCCTGTCGACTAAGTTGGAATGCGAAGGTGGAGCGAACAGTCCCGGTGGGGCAGCCGGTTGTCTTCAAAAATTGATCTGTTCCACGCAGCGGACGTGATGTCTCGTTCAAGCAGACCAAGTTTTCTAGCGGCGTCTGACACTGATAACGGTGTCCATAACTATTTGCTTTCTTGCAGAGCTGAGCGAGTGACGTTATCGGCGTGCTCGTTACCTATGATGACGCCGCAGTTATTTGGAAGCCCCTGAAATGTGACGTGGTGCCCTTCCTCGAGCACGGTATAAATAAGTTCCCTGGTCGCGAACGCCAGTCGTTCGTGTGGTCCGCGTCGCAGGGCGGATAGTCAGAATTTCCCTACAATTATTATTTTATTTATTTTATTTTATTGAACCCTCAAGACCGAAGTATTACAGAGCGGAGTGGGTAAAAAAACATACACAAATAAATAACACAGCAGCAAGAAATGGTTCGTTATTACACCAAAATTGATTAGTTAATTGTATCCGGGAGTGATGTCTGATAAGGCCGTACGAAACTTTGGGTTGTTCTTGATAGCGACAACTGCGCCGGGGAAGGTGGTTCCATTCCTGAGAGGTCCTAGGAATAAATGATTCGTTACAGGTTCTGGTGCGGCATTGAATAATTCCAACCTTATGGCTATGATCAATGCGAGAGGAAATGTAGGTAGGTGATGATATTGACACGTGAACTCGTTTATCTTTTACGGGTGAGCGCTTTTACCGTCCACGAAATGTTATCGCTCAGCGCAGGACGCGTCTACATGTATCGGAAGTTTCTAGAATATTACCGATGTTTCTATCCACTGTCTGTTGTCGCAGAACCTTGTGTAATCTGATTGCATGCATGCGCGACGCGAATGGCGTAGAACTTTGTGGAAGGCACGCGGGTCCCAGCGATTACTCTGGAACATTCGACGACTGAGCCGCAATTTTGTAGATGCTTTATGCCTTATTCTATGCTATTCTTATCATCCACCACACACGGCCGCCTGATCCTGTTGATAATGTGGGCAGACCATCGCTCTGACCACTGGCCAAGCGCGAAAAGCCTGAAAAAGCATAGAATCATAAAAGGCATCGCTACAATATACCGGCCCTGATCTATAAAAGCCGACGTGCTTGACCCGCTGATCAGATTTTCGATGATCGCCGAGTGTATTCGCCGCTATCGTTGTTTGAGTGTAGCCTGCTTTTGAGGGCCCAAGTTCGCCCAATAAAACGCTAGTTTCGTTAATCAAAGTTTTACTGACCTCTTCACCGTCACTACCACGTGACAATATAAAATTATCGCGCAGGTAGGAATTGGGAAAATATAGTGTATGAAATAAAGCAAGGCGAAAGCACTTACGCCGGGCTGAGAGAGGAGCAAGCAGCAAAAAGTTTTTCATAGCAGTTACGCTTGATGTGCGGGAACCGGGATGATGAGGGAACCCTGGCGCTGCAATCGTTCAGCCACCATGGAAATGATGGCTAGTACATGAGTTTGTCTGGTCTTCGCGCTTGGGGCTTCGGACGTTCTTGTGGCTTCGTTTATTACACTTTATCCGGAGCTAAATTTCGAAGCAATTCATACCTTTTTTTTTTTTTTTTTTTGTAATGCAGAGGGTAATCAGACTCTGTAAGCACGCACAATCGCTGCTAGTTGCAGTGGTACCGCTTGTCGTTGCGTGCGTGGCCCGTATTGGTTTCAATATCGGTCTTCTCTACTAGGGGTCGTGTGTACGAATCCTGCCGGCGAACAATTTTAATAATGCTTATGTGATTATTTATAACGCAGCACTTTCTCAGAAATGATCACTTTGCAAAGTCACGCGGCCACATAAGCCCAGAAGAACGAAGTTTCGGCAAATCCATGTATACTACCTATCATTGCCATGCTGGCTGAACTGCCCTGCTTGCAGCTCCCGTTATAGCGCCGCAGTTCCCATTACTAATTGCATGAAACTTTATGGCTGATAGCAAGGACCGCAGCATTGCTTTAGAGTCAATAAATATCCCCTAACTTCGCGGCTTTTCTTGGCTTACGAGAAGAACTGCTACGCGAAGAGCTGCAAGCTCCGCGGCCGTCGATGTCGTCGGGCGACACGTCTTGAAACTGGCAAGAGACTGTCGCAGAAAAGAGCTGAATAGATAATGGTTCAAGGCAACTTATCTTTGTATAATTTCGAACAAGACCGATGCAACTTAGCATCACGCCTTTGACCCTTCATTTTTTCAAAAGTAACTTCACACTCTTTCTTTTTTCTTGCGCCGCGAGAAGCTTTTCGAGTAAATGAACTGGGAACACCAGGGAAGCCTTGCGCGATACGAAATTGCTTAATACGAGTCTTGCTTGTCGTGACCGACGACCATCAGTTTCGATTACTTGCATCTAAGTGCTTCTTCGTTTCGTTATTCATGATTCGTGTTACCTGTATTCGTAATTTGCAATGTTATTCGTGAAATTATTTTAGGAAAGCGTGTCATTTGGTTGAACGAGCAGATGTGGCTTTAACAGAGCTGCACAGTTTGACAAGACCGATGTGTCAGAAGAATGAGCACCCGTCGATTATCACTTCGCCCTCGCCTTCTTCACTTCGTGTCTGAAGGGACAACTGTGGAGCAACGAAAAGGCGGAGACAAAATGTCGGGCATGCGAGTCGCGCACGAAAATGCAAAAGCGAGTGATGTCTTTCTTTGTTTTTTAATTCTTTCTCGGTCTGTCCTTCGACGCAAGACCCTCATTATCAGCACTCTTTATGCGATTAAATCGCCACACTTAGCGGAGCGTAGTTGCAGCGAAAACGTATGTTTAATGACTGTTTGATGGCTCTTCTCGGCAGCGATTAGGGCCGTTTTGACACGCTCCGAGTGGCTCGAAAGAGGGCGCCTTCCTGAGCAAGAAGTTATCGCTGACTCGCAAACTGCAGGAAGATAGTTGGTGCGTGGTTCTCCGCATTGTATTGCCGCAATTGGCCTCGGCCTTTTTAAATGCACTTGTGGTGTATGCGGCCTTCATTGCATACTTACCAAACGATTCTTGAATTGCGCGTCTGTTCTTCCGCCGTTTAGACTGCCTGTCAACGAATTTGTAAAAAAATATTGCAGCGATATAGGAAAAGAAAAAGAAACGGAGGTTCCGCTTACACAATTGCGGTCTTAGCAAAGACAGTAAGAAAGAAGATCTACTCTTTCCTTCTTTTCCTTCTTCGTGGTTTTAGCGCGTAAAACCCCATAATTTTCTTTTAATTCTTATGGAACAGATGGTTAGGAACGGCAAGATGGTCAAAAAAGAAAGAAACGGAAACTGCGAGTGAACAGCTGTTAAGGAACAAGCCGGGGCGGGGAGGGGGTTCTTTCAGAGCGCTAGTGCCCGGACAGAATCACTTTGTCCGCGATTCTCGTCCTAAAGTCGTGCCGATACTAGCATTCTTTTGCGGTGTTGTCTGGTATAGTTACAGTTACGCAGGCATGGCTCACACTAATGCCATAAATGTAGCAACAGTAAAAATAGAGGAAGAGAAGAAAAGTCGTAGAAACTGCGTAGACATTTGGGCTTGTTGGTGCAACATGTTGCTGTTTTTTTTTTTTTTGTGTAGCGTCGTAGCACAAGGATGCAGAAGAGAAAAACAGACACACACACAGCGCCTGTGTGTGTCTTTGTTTTTCTCTTTTACGTCCTTGTTCTATTTGCGCTACAGAAAAAGAACTACAAAACTTAGAAACTGGTCAACTTGTACCCCTAAGCTAGTTACATCTACATCAAAGTGGTTGGGTTAGCTTATAATCTGATTGCACTTGTGTAACTTTTCTGACATCTCAACAGAAGAGCATATTTCGTCAAAACTTCAAAGCGTCCGCCTCGAAGTCCTCTCTCTCTCTCTCTCTCTCTCTCTTTCGCGTTGCAACTAAAGGGGGGGGGGGGGGGGGGGTCCAGCGGGTTCCTGTGTGAGCTTTTTACGTCCCAGAGAAGGGCTTCGGTTATGGAAGCACCAAACTTCAGTGAGTAGGAGATGGCGGAAAGAAAGACATTGGAGTATGGGGCGTCGGGTTGCATTACTCAAAGTACATAGACATCTCAGCGTTTTGCTTTAATCGGAATTCGCCCACCTTTGCCCAGAAGCTCAAAGAAAGAAAAACGAAAGAAACGTGGAAAAAAATGAGAAAAAATGAAAACAAATAACGAAAGCAATGAGGAAGCAGCTGCTTTTATGCGTTGGCTGCTGAAGCAAGCTTTATACGACAAAAAGGGGAGAACGATGAGGGCCAAAGAAAGAGCTGAAGTTCAAAAAAGTCGGATATAAAATTACTCCAATCAATATACACAACGGGAGTACTGTTTCATTTCTTTATTTTTCACCACCCGTGCCACTTGATTCTCAATTCTCGTTCGGCCACTCGAGTTCACTGAGCTGCTGCAGCAGCTGTCATTAATCTCGTTGCTGTCTTCAGTTTCCTACATACTTAGCTTCAGTTCACTGTGATATTTCTTAGAATGACTCTAGAAAAATTGCCGCCGGGCCACGTCATGAGTCATGCGACGAACTTATCATCGCAGTGCTTCCCCACGCCTGAAGCAAACTTTCGGGGGTAATCTGGTTTTCAATGTGTCTACTTGTCCCCCAAGTTCCCGGCGCCTCTTTGCTGTGGTTGTCGTCAACATATTTTGCAGCTACTGTGGTTTTTGGGGTTTTTTTCTCTTCCTTTTTTTTTTCATTCCACCTATTCGCTGCCGCATGCACCATGACGATGAGGAAACGCTGCGTGCCGCCGCTGCCTAAAACTGCGCGAGAATCAACGAACAAACGCGAGAAAAGCGCAGTGGCCTTTCGCCCCTGGGCTATATATGACATCGAACTGGGCACCGATCAAACGAAGAAAATATGGACTCAAGAACGGCAGCAACAACGGCTTCTTCGGCTGAGCGCTGCATAATGAAGTAAGCTTCTAGCTTCAAAATTCGATATCTTGCGGCAGCAACGTGTCAATGAACTTGCAGGGCCAAACACAATGTGGTTGGACAATCGAAGGGCCGCTCTCTTGGAAAGTTTAACAAGACGCTTGAAGTGCGATAGCGAGCGTCGCGAAGTCAATGACTTACCCGGCCGTGAAATGGTTTCTAAGACCTGCTGGCGCCTTTTGTGTCAGACGTTGTGAGTTCTCCCGAGCTTCTTGGTAATGTCCTGGTCCTCGCAGCCCTGCGTTTTAATCCTTCGAAATGCTTGTTCCTTTCTGTTGAATCAGGAGTCCTCGTGTTTCGTCATTGTAGATGAGAGCAAATTAACGTTGCTAACGCTATGACGGAACGCTCGCATATCGCCGATGCAACGTGCTCGATATTGTTTAACAAGTTACACTGTAGTTAAGCGATATTCTATCTCCTGATATATTTCATTACTTATTTTCCTTCTTTTTTTATTTGTTCTCGTTATTTCATGCATTCTTTAATGACTGGAGTTTATTTTTGATCATTGGGATAGCCGACCTCTTAGGTTACCTATTTTCCCACCGCTCATCGTTTAATAAACGGCAACAATAACGTTGGTTTTCTATGCGTAATAAGAAAATGAATCTACAAGTGGCAAAGAAAGAGCTTCAAAGCTTCGCCGCCCGTCTCAATGGTGTCACGAGGGGCAAAATACCGCGAAATATTTTGAACACCTGCCATCATTATGAATATTTTGTTTTTCTTCTTGCTCGGAATGGTGGGGCTTGCAAAGACTGTAAAATGTCACATACAACTCTTAACCACGGAATCTGGACCTGTGTTCACAAATGCGTTCTTGATATATATATATATATATATATATATATATATATATATATATATATATATATATATATATTTATTTATATATTTATATATATACGTTTTAATACAATATTACCTAAGGTAACACAAAGGCAGGAATGACTAAAAAGAAAGAAAATGAAAGGAACAAACAGTGAGCATGAATGCAGACCAGACTTCTTTTTTTATTATTTACGTGTTAGTACTGTGTCTAGGGCAACGCAGGAGTGGAAGTGATTAACAGTGGATGTCACTGATTCGTCGTGGCTGTTGCAGTTTTTTGAGGTCCGGTAAATAAAAAATTCGGCGCATGTTTGCGTTAGGCACGACCTGATTCCCACCTTTTGTGCATGATCAAAACGAGGTGATATGTACGTCGGGGGAAGATGAGGTCATTGTGCGGAATGTGGTTCTAGTATACTTTGTAAAACAAGCACAGACGAGCCCATTTGTGACAGAGGGCGAGGAAAGTAAAAAGCTGCAAAGATTCTTTCGTTAATGCTATGCTGGCGGTGCGATTGTAGTTGTGAAAATTAAAGCGAACAGTTCTATTTTGAACTACCTCGAGGGCAGAGGTTAATATGTATTGGGGTGTCAGATCGTTGCAGTATATTCAAGGTCACTGCAGACTAAGGTTTTGTACAGAAGGAGGCTCGAAGAAACAAGAGCAGGAAAGAAGCTGAGGCGCAGGTATCGTGAAGAGTGGATAGCGTTGCTAACTATTTTGCTGAAGTGCAACGACCAACTAAGAGACGAAGTTGTGGGAACACCGACGAAGCGGTATAATGTAAATGACTCAAGAGCGGAGTTATGTAGAAACAAAAAACACGATATATCTTAATTTTAGCATAGTTAAGTTCCATCTTCCATGTATTACACCAGTTAGATATAGCGTTGATTGTAAGTTATTTAAAGGAAACATACAGTCAAATGCCTTTACAACTAAACGCTTGGGAGCTGCGAAATTCTTCCTTATAGGGGTCACTTTGTTGTAGAGATCGTTCACCTTACCGCTCACAATAGAGCAGGCTAAGCACATTAATAAAAGAAAACATTTGTTTAACCTTAACACTAGAGAGACAATCGCAAAATACGCCGCAAATTTTTTGTGCGACCGCAACCGATCTCACTGCACCTAGGTTCACGGTATGCTTCACGGCGAAACGCGAGAGCGACGCGTGAAGGCAAAATTGCAGAATGCCGCTGTCGCCTCCCTTTCCGTCGAAGATCACAGTGCGTGTAGAGCCTCTGTAGCATTGTTGGCTTCGTTGACACTTCGCGTCCTTTCTGTTCTGTAGATGGCTTTGAAGACATCGTCGGTCGTCACGTCACCGTTGCGTCGTCCTTACGACGACATATTCGTCAGCCGTCGAACCTGCTGCTGTGTTACAAGCAGCACACAAATTCAACGCTTCCAGCTCTTTCTCAACGCCGCAGACCTGTGACATCCGCTGACATCGGCAGGCGCGGAATGCAGCTTAGTGGCATCTACGAAGGGCAGTGACGGATCCGCTATACGTACAGTTCGTTGTAAAGCAACAAATCAGCCGCCAGGACGGCTAAATTCCTTTGCTGCACTGGCAAATTCGTTGTAGTGGTCTTCGTTGCGGTAGCGTTCACAATGTTTATGAAAGATGAGAATTTGCCCGGGACATATTCAGACTTTTCTTACACAGCTCATTTAGTTGTAGAGGCGTTCGTTGCGTAGAGCCGTTAGACTGTAACATTTAACCGGGCGCTTTAATGATAGTCTAGTTCTTGGGTAATTCTGGTGCATAAAACAACCGTTTAAGTACGCTGGTGTGGTTCCCCAGTAGTCCCTATGTACAGGGTGCCCCATGTAACTTGTGCAAAATTTAAATATATGCGCGTGCCACGACAGTGCCAAGGTAATGTTGTTTTCCGTCGCTTGGAGCAAGTCAGACGATCTTTGTTATGTATTTCGCCTAATTACATCATTAGTTATCGTTAAAGGATTATTTTATTAAGTATTGTAATCAGAACAAATTTGTCAATCAAAAAATTGTTGGCCATAATGAAAAATTCTCGATCCATATTTTTGTTGCTCTATACGTTCTACATAAAAGATTTCTTCAAGCCTGAAAGAAACCCACCGTGAGAAAAAGAATTATCACAGTAATAATAGATAACCACGCGAGTATGACAGCTGGATGTGCAACTCTTAGGTCACCCTGTGCCACCGCCCAGAGCACCCATGCATGACGAGAGGGGAGCGACATGTTAAGCGGCAAAGCAAGAGCGACTTAGGCGCATGCTGCTTTGAGAAACCCTCCTGACTAAAGAGCCCACGTATTCATTTGGGTGGAAAAGAGAAGCCGACATAATTTACGTGCCAACATCTTCTGATATGCATGGAATTAAAGCATAATAAGGACTGAGTATCTTGAAAGTTGCTCCTTTTAAAACATATATCGCACACTGATTTTCCGTCGGCGAAACTTGACGAGCATCAAATACATTTAAATACATTACTGAAGCAAAGGTCGAAAGGTACTTGTTGATGTTGAAGCCCATGCGATGCTTGAACGAAAGCAAGGAGTCAATTCTTGCAAATTACTTGCAATTCCTTCTTTCTTTCTTTCTTTCTTTCTTTCTTTCTTTCTTTCTTTCTTTTCCTTTCTTTTTTTTTTTTGTGCTTCCAACTGTCCTCCACAACACAAGACGGCCTATTCCAAATCAATACTCGGGCCAGAAGCGCAAAGCTGAGCTTTTCTTTCTTTCTTTTAAAAGTTAGACTGGTTTTTGCGGCCGCTGTTGACCAAATTACTAACTACAGACAGGCGCGCGTTCTCTCCTTCTAATCAACTTTCTTTGCCCCCCACGCCCCTTTTCCCTCTCGATCAATGTGAGCCTGCAGTTGGCATCCCTTATCACTTTTGTCTATCTCATTGCCTGAATGGGAAGTGTCACGCGTACTTGACATCCAGAACGCATCGAAGAAAACTGCAATCAATAGCTTGAGAGGCTTCCGCATGAATCCCGCCTCTTTGAAAAGATCGACCCGACTGTGCTGGCACACCAGGCAGTTCGCCTTGCACACTCTTTCTCGCGGCAGCTGCAAGGTGGCCAGCGCTAACCTGAAAACCTTCCTGAGTCCAGTAAAGGCACGCAGTCTTTGCGCAAATTAAAACTGTCTGCCCTTTCCAGTGGTTCTGCAAACGACTATTGTCCACGTTGGTAAAGCGTATTTCTAATCTTTCGGGGAACAAACATATCGCGTTCATTTCATCAGGTAGGAAAAATCAGCGACGGCGGGTCATTCAGTTCGCTACAGCTATAGTTATAAACTGCGGCGAATCGTGCCATCTCGTGACTTCGCCGCGTCAGGGTCAACCAAGGAGGTTAAGGAAAAACTGCAGTTTTTCTTTAACCTCCTTGGGGTCAACGTGGCCCGCACGAGCTCACTTACATTCAAACTTAGACGGCAGAAAGCTGAGCTAGTAGGCAAGGCGTTCGTGTTGTCCACTTCTCTTCTCTTGTGTCCGTTGTCTGCGCGCCTTACCCCTTCTTTACATTCAAACTTTAGTGGTCATCAAACTCACCGATGTGTACAGTGTGGAATATTCCAGAGGAAGGAGTTGCAGCACGCTTTATGGGGCCGCAATCGCGACCCTTCAAGAAGACGCTCTTGAGGACTGCGCTCGACTTGTACCGCGACTCGAACTTAGAGCTGCGGGCAATTCTGGGTCCGCCGAGAAGCACCACCAGCTCTTCGTTCATCAAAGGAGCTTCTATAAATTCTAAACAGTTACAGTCCTTTATGAGACTTTGTGAATAGCTTTAGGGCGTATATGTAAGTGTGTGGATGTACGCGCCGTTTGTGTGTTTGCGCGTTTGGAATCATTGGGGACGCCATATTTTTCGCCCGACCCCTGTATTGTGACAGGCCACCAGCGAATCAAACATCGCCAGCCAGATTATCTTTAAGGTCCGCATTTCTCTCATTAAAAGGACAAAGCGCGTAGCTGATAAAGCTGCTACGTCAAGTGCGATGTCGTTGTTCGAAGGCGCTATGGCAAACACACGAACAAACAAGAAATCACACTTTGCTCCGTGCACAAGTGCGCAAGACGCTATAGTCACAAGGTGCGCTGAAGGACTTCGCAGGAGGTTGTGGACATGTAGCTAATCCAGATCAATGTCGGCATTGAAAAGCTTACATCGATGGGTAAACAAAAGTCACAAACACGCAAACAAGGGAAGCTGTGCCCCCTGGCAATATCCTGCTTGTTACGTAAGAACGCAGATCACACCACTGTGTCTCCAGGAATTAATGTGACGTGCTAGAACTTTTAATTAGACGGCCAGGCACTGCGCGGGCACTCGCTGTGCATTTGTGCATGGGGGATTAGCGGGGAGCTTTCGTCAGCGCACTTATGTAGGTGCCCGGGCTAAAGCGGCGAAAGCCCTCTTGTAGTGCGATAGCAGCTGCAGTGCAGCGGCGTCACAGTTTCGCCACGGTGAACGACATCGCGTCTGCCCTGCTGGTAACTCTGAGCGCGATTACTGGTTTTGCAAGAGCCGATTCAAGCACTTTCAGAAGATAGATTGCTGTGCGAGGACAGTTGTTTACATCGCTTACGGGGAAGCTAACACCCTGAAAAAAAAAATAACGAGAAATGTCCGCTTTTTTTCATTTCATTATGCCACGCGCACTTCCAGCAGCGTGGTGTAAGATGGGTAAATGATATAGTAAGCATAAGCTAACAGGTACGAGTTAATTGGCACAAGTAAAGATGTGCGCCTTGCGAAGGTCTTTGCCCTTCGATTAATGTCGCTGCTTTTTTTTTTTTTTTTTACCATCTAAAACATCCACACGCATACTGAGAAACGACGGTACTTAAAAAAAGAAAAGAATTAAATCCGGCGGTTTTTGTCCACCACTGAGAGTGCCTCACTATGCAGCAGTCAGGGAAAATTTACAGCCTCAGTCACCGAACCAAACAAAACAGAGGTCCAACGGAACAAGGCACACAGGCGCTACAATATCGTTGTCACCATAAAATTTGCATATAACTTGGATCTTCGGAAGCTTAATTTGGAGCAATTCTTGGTGCAGTGCAGTGACGAGACGGTACTACAGCATGGCCACATACGTAACGGTGAAGATTAGACCCTGTAGCTAGAAAATTGAGCGCGCTAATGAGCTTCGGTAATTTTTTTATTGAACTTGCTCAGAACGAACTGCTGCATAGTTGGCTATACAAGTCGATTGGATTACAGCTCACAATTGCTTCAGGTGCAATTGCCGCAAGGTCGTATAGTGAATAAAATAAAATTACTAGAGGTGGGCGAATGTCAACTTCGGCGAATACGAATCAAATACGAATATTAGTAAGTATCAAATGTCGAATAGTCAAATGCCGACGGGTACATTTACAGCAGGAATATTTATTTTGATATAATTAGCTACCAGGCTTGTACTGACTAGGCAAAAAAAAAGACAGCTAACTGTCAAGGATAATACGATCAATTCTAAACACAGTATCACTAATGCTCGTTAAAAAAACTGCGCGAGTGGCCTCTCAACTTTTTTGGAGCCTGGTTGTAAATAAACTTTCCTAGAATGATTGGCTCAGGTATGACTAGCTTTCCAAGAACACTAAATAAATGGTTGTAAAAAAAAAAGAGGTCAGTAGTTGTGGAAAAAGAAACAGCCGTGGAAGGGGTTGTGTGCCGTGTACGCATGCAAAATCATCATCATCATCATTTATTGGTCCTTAAAGACCCCTGGAAGGGGCATTGGCTCCTTGCAAGAAAAACCATCACTGATTGTAGCGTAAAACATAAAACTGCTACATGACTAGACTGCAAGAAACAGTAAGCACCAGACTACAAGCAAGAGAGAGAGAGACAGAGGAAAGGGGAAAGGCAGGGATGTTAACCAGAGGGGGACGACGAAGTGCCTTCTTCTTAGAACGCTTCTAACTGGTGTTTTCTGGTTTCTGACGAAATCTTCGGAATTTCCTGGTGCCTCGGCTCCCGGTCTCGTGGCCATAGACTACAGGCAAAAATCGCAGGTTGCCATGTAGGCTTCCACCACGAAATCCAAAACAGGACTTGCCTTACCCATTTTGTTTCTGCACCTCTTCAAAATATTTTCTCGTTGTTTCGCTTCTGATAATTTGCGGTGCTTTGTTTAGCAGACGGAGAAAAGTAACCCAACTTTAACAGTCGATTGTTGCGAAATATTGGAGAAGTTTTGGTATTAGAAAATGCCGAATAGTTCATTTTCGAATACGAATAGTTAGTATGTAATATTCAATTCTCATTCAAAACTTCGAATAGTCAGTCACCTATAAAAATTGTACGAAAGCTTACAACACTATTACGTGCAGGATCTGCTGCAATGTCTCTGCAAACTTATGCTTTTAATGAACAGTGACTTTTCAGGGCAGTTTATACTTAGATCTGGGCTCTGGAACATCGTTTGTATAATCCCGTGTCTGACGCCGCCACTCGGTGCAACGTTTAAAGGAGCTTAAGGCAACGTGCTCAAAAGCTTGAAGTGTATGTTCCGTGGGATCAGACAGCACTGTAGGTCGAGATTCTATCTCTGCGGGGATGAGCTACTTGAATGTAAGCAAAAATCAACGTCAAGTTATCGGTTAGTTAGTTAGTTAGTTAGTTAGTTAGTTAGTTAGTTAGTTAGTTAGTTAGTTGGTTAGTTAGTTAGTATGTTAGTCAGTTAGTTAGTTAGTTAGTTAGTTAGTTAGTTAGTTAGTTAGTTAGTTAGTTAGTTAGTTAGTTAGTTAGTTAGTTAGTTAGTTAGTTAGTCAGTTAGTTAGTTAGTTAGTTAGTTAGTTAGTTAGTTAGTTAGTTAGTTAGTTAGTTAGTTAGTTAGTTAGTTAGTTAGTGAGTTAGTCAGTCAGTGAGTTAGTTAGTTAGTTAGTTAGTTAGTTAGTTAGTTAGTTAGTTAGTTAGTTAGTTAGTCATTCAGTCAGTCAGTCAGTCAGTTGGTTGGTTAGTTAGTTAGTTAGTTAGTTAGTTAGTTAGTTAGTTAGTTAGTTAGTTAGTTAGTTAGTTAGTTAGTTAGTTAGTTAGTTAGTTAGTTAGTTAGTTAGTTAGTTAGTTAGTTAGTTAGTTAGTTAGAACATTGCATCATGGGCGGACCCGCTTAGGCCTCAGAGGGCGATTAGTGTCAGCGAGCTGACTATAAATAGACAAAGAAGTTCTGCACGTAATTTCGCTAAACCATGTCTGGCGCAGACATTTCCTTTAATTATTGTTTCGGCTTTCACTGTTCTAGACGTTCTTGCTTTTTGGCTTGTGATGCAGGCGCCACGATGAATTTCAACCCGAAGCAACGTTATTGTGCTTAACCATGATGTATGATATGCGCCATGATACAAAGTCATTACTCACCCTCCTACGACAATACTGTATTTGCAAACACTTGATTATGCGTCAGTTTCTGCAAGAACATTATCTGTGAGAAAAAAGCAAGCAGTTCTTGCGCACAACTGCGAAAGTATTGCGAGGTCTAAATGGCTGAAAACATAATTTTGCATTTCCTTTTGGCCGCCAGTTATGTAGTGAGTGACGAAAGAGTCCTAATCGGCAAAGTCCTTCAAAGCATTTCCAAATTTATCGGTCTGTGCACACAGCTTCTCAAATCAGCATGAGGCAAGCGGGCGCGAAGTTGTCTGTTCTAATGAAATATATTTTTCACACAAAACAAAAGTTTGTCCTCAGATCGGCGCTTTCATTTTTAAATCCTGTCTTCATTCGTTAGTACTCGTGTGAAGCGCAAAAGAAATGCCATAGAGGGATATACATAGGAGGTTAAACTGAGGAGACAGCTGTTTAAATACAGTTCGCAACTTCTTTCGACAAGCACTAGTTAACTGGGAAAGAACACACGAATAAAGGATGATAAAGACATATCGTGTAAGGTGGGGGAAATTAATGTACCAGCGGCCGTTGTTTTGAACTTTGGGACGGGCATAGTTATTTCTGCTCATCAAGATGATGCCTACTTGCGGGGTAGTGACCCTCCGACGACAACCTATCAATTAGCAGCACCCACAGGCATGATGTCAAGCCAGGCTCGAGTGCTCCTTTCTTCATCATTAAACATAAGCGACCCTTTATACTCGTAATACGCAACGCTCGTTAGGGTATTGCGTCTGCCAGCAGACACCATTGTTCGACATTTTGTGTGTCCCAGTTGTGCATGCGCAGGCTTGCGTGTTATCTCCAACACTAAATTACTATAAGTTCTCCACATCGAGTTCTTAATACCGAGTTCAATGTCATGAATGTGTTGTATGCTGAGGAATTTTCCAGCATGACATTTCACGACTTCTCTGAAGGAGCTTGGCAGCGTTCAAAAGAGTTACGCGGTGGCGCATAGCAGAAGTAAAGCAGCCTATTCGTTTATTTATTTCTGAGCAACCGATCTCGCATACTATTCAGACATATTGTGTGAGTATTCTTCGGTGATTTTAGGTTACACTAACAGACATTCTAATGCACATAGCGACGCGCCGAGCTCGGTTCCTTGCAACAATGCCATCGAGATGGCGCTCGCCTCCGCGTGTTAGGCCGCGTTTCTACCAAAACACTCGCCTTCGTGCATAGCGTTCGCCGCCAGCGGCTCCCGGTAAACATTGCGGTTACATAAGCTTCAGTTGCCGGGAAGCGTCAGAAGCAGTCAGGGTTCTTTGAATGCTATCGTGTTTCACTCTTAAACGTGTAGCTTAAGCGTCCTCCAAAGAGAGAGAGAGAAAATAATGCAGAGAACGACAGGGAGGTTAACCAGAGGTAGTTCCGCTTTGGCTACCCTGCACGGGGGTAAGAGTGAAGGGCGATAAAAAGAGAAAGAGATCTGAAGGGGGAGATAGAAAGACATAGAGACGAGCACGACCAAACCGTGCACACTACAGAGTGGTAGCGGGCGGCGTTCTTTCAGTCTATCGTGAAGCCCGCAGACCGCAGGAACCTTAATAACGCGAGTAAGGCCTTTAGCGTGGATGTTTTGTGGGTGTACTGACCTAAAGCTTTCAGTTCTGATAGTGGACGATCGTCCAACTGGTCCAGTACTCTGCACAGCACTTGTCTCTGAGCAGTATATCGCAGGCAGACACAGATAATATGAACGTAATTACAAAAGAATAGGCAATGCGTTTATGAGTGGTTGTTTCATTTTACTAGCCAAATTAAATGCTACAGAGTCAGCTGATTGGTTTCGCTTATCGCGCATATATTTTCTCTTGTCGTATATGACTTCTGCCTTCAGGAGAAGCAAACAACCTTGTTTCAACGTTTCATCTTCCAACCGAGTAAATAATTGTTGTCAGATGCAGTTCTTGCTAGTTGCCGCACACGGCAGGATCTTCCTGAAATTGCAGCATCCGTCCACGTCGCTACTACAGAAAGCATTGAAGAACTTGGAGTCAATGTGGAGACGGTAGGTTGTTCACAGTGTTAGCGAAGTTGCTATACTCTGAAAGGGCTGCGCCTTTCTTCCCATCACTCCACCTCTTATATTTATGAAAGTTGGGCTGTATCATATAACTACCATTTTTTTATTATCGCTTTCACACATGCACCTATTTGATCTAGTAAATCACAGACAGTGGACGCGCTTAGAAAGAATTTCAGTGTGTGGCTGCCCTCACTGATAGGTGTCGCCAAGTAGTCGAGCACACTCAAAATTCGGGCAACGGAATTCCAGCCCTCAAGTTTCGGGGAAAATGGCGAAGCGCGTGTGACTTTTGTTAAACTGTGGGAAATGCTTCCAATTGGCCGCGATTAAGCGAACGACAACGCTGCTTCAATTGCCAGTGTGGGCACTTCGATATGCTAAGACGAGCCTTCCCGATGTCGCCAGCATTTAGGCTGAAATGGGCAGCCAGCGCATTCGAGCGAAAGTGCCGGAGGCGTTGAGCCTGTAGAAAATCCGGCACCAGAAAGCGGGATGACGTCGAAGGATGAGGTCTCAGCAAAGGCGAGACCTCAGTCGAATGTTGCGTCACAATAAAGGGGAAAGTGTCACCGAAAGCTGTAGTCTCTAAGAAACGTCATTGATGTATGGCACCGTATCAATTTTCCTCTACCGACCCGGAACAGAATTCTGATTACCACACACGAGAGAACCAACAAGGGCCATTACACGCCGGTTACACACGCAAATCTTTGCTTCCAAGACACGTCAATTTCTGTCTCGGGTCAGTGAAAATGGGGCAGTTTGCTCTCGTGAGATCTATCATGCCCTGCCAGTCGCTTTTGAGTGCTTATTGCGATATCGCGTCTCCTAAAATGTTTTGGTGTGGCTGTCAACGCGATACTGCATTCTTCTCCTCAATGGATGCGAGCTACTGCCAGTTAATCTACTAGGGTTTTCGTTGTAACTTGCTTCATTCTAATTAGCAACAATGTTCTAGCACACTGAAAGAGCACATGAAAATGTGTAGCATTGAAGGGCACGGGTGATTTCTCTTACACATGGACCTCTACAGGTGCTACGAAACTACGCTGCTGATTCTTAACTCGACTGTTTGAGTCCGAATGACTACCAATTATGCGTGAATAGCAAATGAGAGAAACGTAGGAATGTGCACGGCTACAGAGACGTTACGAACTGCAACCTTCCTTACGTCTAGATATGTTAGGAAAATACTGTCGCTTGCTCTCGTAATATGCCAGTGAATTCTCCTAGGTGAAAAGTTTATTGCCTTTCACATTCGTTCGAACGAGCAATGTCTCTCTCTCTCTCTCTCTCTCTCTCTCTCTCTCTCTATATATATATATATATATATATATATATATATATATATATATATATATATATATATATATATATACGGCTTTAACACAGGAAGAGGACCTTAGTGTTGACGCAATGAACGACAATCTTACTGCAATAGAAGTCGGTGGCAACTCCGTTAGACAGGATACCAGTAAGCTATCGCAGGAGACGAAAGATCTGATCAATAAACGCCAATGTACGAAAGCCTCTAACCCTACAGCTAGAATAGAACTGGCACAACTTTCCAAGTTAATCAACAAGCGTAAGACAGCTGACATAAGGAAGTATAATATGGATATAATTGAACATGCTCTCAGGAACGGAGGAAGCCTAAAAGCAGTGAAGAAGAAACTAGAAATTGGCAAGAATCAGATGTATGCGTTAAGAGACAAAGCCGGCAATATCATTACTAATATGGATGAGATCGTTCAAGTGGCTGAAGAGTTCTATAGAGATTTATACAGTACCAGTGGCACCCACGACAATAATGGAAGACAGAATAGTCCAGAGGAATTTGAAATCCCACAAGTAACGCCGGAAGAAGTAAAGAAAGCCTTGGGAGCTATGCAAAGGGGGAAGGCAGCTGGCGAGGCTCAGGTAACAGCAGATTTGTTGAAGGATGGTGGGCAGATTGTTATAGAAAAACTGGCCACCCTGTATACGCAATGCCTCATGACTTCGAGCGTACCGGAATCTTGGAAAAACGCTAACATAATCCTAATCCATAAGAAAGGGGACGCCAAAGACTTGAAAAATTATAGACCGATCAACTTACTGTCCGTTGACTACAAAGTATTTACTAAGGTAATTGCAAATAGAATCAGGAACACCTTAGACTTCCGTCAACCAAAGGACCAGGCAGGATTCCGTAAAGGCTACTCAACAATAGACCATATTAACACCATCAATCAGGCGATAGAAAAATGTGCGGAATATCACCAACCCTTATATATAGCTTTCATTGATTACGAGAAAGCGTTTGATTCAGTCGAAACCTCAGTAGTCATGGAGGCATTGCGGAATCAGGGTGTAGACGAGCCGTATGTAAAAATACTGAAAGATATCTATAGCGGCTCCACAGCCACCGTATAGTCCTCCATAAAGAAAGCAATAAAATCCCAATAAAGAAAGGCGTCAGGCAGGGAGATACGATCTCTCCAATGCTATTCACAGCGTGTTTACAGGAGGTATTCAGAGACCTGGATTGGGAAGAATTGGGGATAAGAGTTAATGGAGAATACCTTAGTAACTTGCGATTCGCTGATGATATTGCCTTGCTTAGTAACTCAGGGGACCAACTGCAATGCATGCTCACTGACCAGGAGAGGCAAAGCCGAAGGGTGTGTCTAAAAATTAATCTGCAGAAAACTAAAGTAATGTTTAACAGTCTCGGAAGAGAACAGCAGTTTACGATAGGTAGCGAGGCACTGGAAGTGCTAAGGGAATACATCTCCTTAGGACAGGTAGTGACTGCGGATCCTGATCATGAGACTGAAATAATCAGAAGAATAAGAATGGGCTGGGGTGCGTTTGGCAGGCATTCTCAGATCATGAACAGTAGGTTGCCATTATTCCTCAAGAGAAAAGTATATTACAGCTGTGTCTTACCAGTACTCACGTACGGGACAGAAACCTGGAGGCTTACGAAAAGGGTTCTACTTAAATTTAGGACGACGCAACGAGCTATAGAAAGAAGAATGATAAGTGTAACGTTAAGGAATAAGAAAAGAGCATATTGGGTAAGGGAACAAACGCAAGTTAATGATATCTTAGTTGAAATCAAGAAAAAGAAATGGGCATGGGCAGGACATGTAATGAGGAGGGAAGATAACCGATGGTCACTAAGGGTTACGGACTGGATTCCGAGGGAAGGAAAGCGTAGCAGGGGGTGGCAGAAAGGCAGGTGGATGAGATTAAGAAGTCTGCAGGGACAACATGGCCACAATTAGTACATGACCGGGGTAGTTGGAGAAGTATGGGAGAGGCCCTTATATATATATATATATATATATATATATATATATATATATATATATATATATATATATCGACCTAAGCGATTATGGTCGGTGCAAGGACATCAATTGGGGATAAGCACACACATTCAGTTCATCCCATGTAACGAGAAGTTGGTGGAGAGGGTCACTTGAAACGTGTTCGATTCAATTTGCGTATGAACAGTAGAAATATTGCCCAGCAGTCGAGGAACAAATATTACAGCAAGCTCCTGCTCGATTTCTGTTGCTTCGTTTAAGTTTTCGGCATTTTCTTCTTCAATATCTGTATGTCTGTGTCATTTACCATTATTGGTTATTACATTACCATATGGTTCTCTCACGTATTTTACCTAACCAAATGTGAAATTGAATGCACATACCACTGCGGATCTTTAGAATTACTCATCCCCCTTTCCTAGTTTCTAATTTCGTCGAAAACATTTTTTTTTTTTGTTATACGTACGTGCTTCATCGCAAGGACATGCCGCAATAATTTATATTGAGCCTTATTTAGACCAAGAAAGCTGTTACTGTTACGAAAACCAGGAATGGTTCTGCAATAGTGCTTACACGCAAAACTGCCTCCGAGTCTGACGAGCCTACGTGGCACCGAACCAACGCCGGAAACTGGGTTCCAGTTTAGTGTGACTATCCATCACCAATGAAAAGCATTTAACCAATTCGTTGCACAGGTGGCCACGTTTTAAACCAAGACGAACACGTCTAAGCTTAAGGTACATGCATGGACAGCTTTTTTTCCGCGTATAGACACAAACACACCAAAGGAATGAATAGAAGAACAGTGAAAAAAAAATTGAGCTGTTCTCGTTTAAGGATGATATACACTGAATGACGAGAGAAAGAGGGAGAGAGAGCTCTGAAGTTACCACGCGGCACATAAATTAAAGCCTTGGGTTGGCACAGCAGTCTTTGAAATCAGCGCTTTGTTGCGAAGCCCTGACTACTTAAAAACATTTCGCTTGTCGCGAATACGAGCTCGGCGCACTCTCGAGAGCAAGCTGGAATTTAGCCTAACGAACGTCGCGACGCGCTCAGAGCTCGTTCATCTCGAAAACGAGAAGCAAGCAAAACTCGAGTACCACTCGCGTGACGCGAACAAGATCGCCAGCACGCGCATCGCACGGGGTGGCAATATATCCCCGTTACGACGCCTCATTACGCGTCCACGCATGTGGGCAGGACCAAGGGTCGCCGCGCTCGTCTCGAAAGGCTTTTCATGTCAACTGCAGAAGCGTCGCGATGACCGGCCGAGATGAAACGCACCACCGCGCAGACAGCCCGCAATGCCTCCGGCCTCGGCCGCCTCAATTAGCGTTGACGTCAGAGCCGTAACCCGAGGTGCAGCCAACGTGGTGTTGCCGCGCTTGCCCGGCCCGGGGGAGGGGAAGGTCGGTATGCGTATGTGTGTACTGTGTGATAAAGGCTCGCACTTGCAGTGTTGTGCGGTATAGCTTTAATCGCGACCGTTTCCGGCACCAACATTCGCGGCCGCTCGGCTTTCAGAGTAGTCTGAGCGCGCCCACTACCGGCGAGAATTAGCACCTCGGGCGTCCGCCTTTTTGTGCTGGAAGAATAACGAGGCAAAAAGTAATGCTGCATGCCACAGCGGGGCCATTCGAGACCGCCGCTTTCCGTGACACAGTTGCTCGCAGTGTAGCGCTGAGTGTAGCGTGCTGCTAGATGTGGAGGCGTGCAGCGGATAAATGAAGGAAGGAGGGACGTTGGCTAGGGTATTTTTAGCTTGCCGAAGTTTATTAGTTAATCCAGAAAGGTCCGCAGTGAAGAGGTTAGGTTGAGCACTGTCTCGCCCACAGTGTTGGCGATCCTGCTTGCACCTGGGCTGTCCTGCGCACTTTTTAACGCTGTAAAATGAAACAGGTGAAAACGCCACAACGGAGGCGCTGATTTATCACGCCCTCCTTCTGCGCGCCGCGTTCTTAAGCGGCGTTAATGATGTCAAAACAACCCCGAGGACTGTCACTCTTTGTCAGAGAACACCTTGGCCCTTGGCTGAAACTAAACCGGCTCCCCTTTCTGTCGGCATGCTGCGTGAGGTTGCCGACATTCGTCTTAGTAACAAAGTGCAGAGAGGCGTAGACAAATATGGGAAGTAGAAAGCAAACGACCGTAGCATGGTCCACCAGTGCATCTCTCTTCATGCATACGAGCTTGCTATGATTTCACTTCTGTTGCCAATGTTCTCCCATTTACACCGTCTCTTTGTTTGCAGCCTCGATGCTTTGCCCTTTCCTCAGGACTACTTTCTTGCACTCAACAGGCGTTCTTCTGCTTCATTGTCGCCCACCTCTCCTACAAAAGTGACACGTAAAGACAGGACACAGTCATTAAACGGGTAACTTGGTAACGCGAGGCTCGCAAAACTAGGCGAATCGTAGGACACTCCCGCTGACATACTGCTTGCTAACATTTACCGAGACCGCAGTAAGCGAAGCACGTAGGGATATGAGAACTATCGCTGCGAGCTTTCTTACTCTTCTTGATCACCCAAACTTGTATACAAATGCTTAGACAGGTGCTGATGCTTACTGATGCGTCTTGCTCTAATCTGTGACACCGATACATAGGTACACCCGACATTGTCGTCGACTCAACGCCACTGGCAATCCAGAGAAAAGCACAGCACTGTAAAATAGCAAGTCATCAAGAGTATAGCTGAATCAGCGCAGTACACCAGTAATATTGTGCGAAAGAAGTCGCGTTTTCTGTGAATAGTTTGTCGAGCTCGAGTTCCTGCGCACACGCAGCTGTGTGGCCTCATTGATAGCGTTCTCTGTGAACTCTGCGGTACGGAAATTCTGGCTCGAGAGTGCCGAGCGATCACATTCGTTGCCGTTTAGTCTAAACCAGATACCTTAGACTAAATGATCGTTCGTTTCCTCAGCTTTCAAATGCGCTGTCGAAAACTATGAAGCCGTGTACAAATGCCATTGAGCGCTCATTTGGTACCATTCAGCAATGAACACTCGATTAAACCCTAACAGAAATTCCTCACTTCTCCGAACATTCGTTTATATATATCTCTCATTTTTATTGCTCCATTAGTTGGGATGTGCTGCATTCCACGACCGGCGCTCATTCGCTCTGTTCTGTCATTGTAATTATCGATCATACCCACTTATCTGACCACATTCCTGCGAAGCAGTCAAGTAAACGTGTGGTTGCCATACCTTCATTTAATGTGCTTTATTGTGTCCTTCATTCCAATGGTCATCTCTACTGGCCAAAGAGGAAACGTTTGAGGGCTGCTCTCTTCCTTGCAGGAATATGCTATAGATCTCCACAACGCCGCATTCGAAGATATCACAGTAGTGAAAGAAACGCGGACACTCTCGTTGTACCTAAACTAGAGCATGGATTAAAGTAACGAGGCCGGTTTAAAACCCGCTAAGTAATGCTTCTTTACTAGAGCACTTGAGCGGAACGGTTTCGATTTCGACATTCAACTTATCCTGGTATGATCAAATGAAGCATTGCGTCACCCACTCAGAATTTTGTTCAATGTTTATTGTTAAACCAAAGAACAACTGAAGTTTGGAGGCTCTCGGTATAGACACATCGGGGTGTCGCCACAGGCGCCAAGCAAGCCAAGCCGACGTACTTTCAGCGAAGCAATTATGTTGTATCTCCTAGAAGACAACCATTCATATATTGAAGTCACCCTTGTCAGAATACAAAACACATTTATAAAATTAAAATTGACATGACATTATGGTCCCTGTGACTACGTGCTTTCAAGTAGAATTAGTGTGGTAATATGGGCAAGCAACCACTCCACCGTTTCGCGACTCTTGCCAGAGATAGCTAGATAGAGAGAGAGAGAGACAAAAGGGGAGGAAAGACAGGGAGGTTAGCCAGTGTAAGTACTGGCTGGCTACCCTGTCTTGTGGAAAGGGGTAAACGGAATAAAAGGAATAAGAAGAAAAAAAATTGAAAAAAATTCACACAATAATGCGATGCTACGCGCTACAACATTCAAAGCCTTAAGGGCTCTGCTGAACTTTTTAAGGACTCTTGCAAAACCATACAGGCAGACTGCCGCTTCTCTACGAATTTAGTGCCACGCGAAACTGCGAGGCGAAGGCGTTGCAATTCTGCAGAACGCATGTTATGCGTGATAGCGCGCGCTCCATGTTAAGGATAGGATGCTCAAATATCGCATCGTGCGTGTTATATGATGCTCTAACAAAGCTCCAGAGCTTTTGTTCTCCGCTATTTATTTCTTGTCAACGCCATGACCGATATTGTTTTTTTTTTTTCGTAGGGGGTTAAATGACAAAGGTCCTTTTATGGCCTGGTTAAACACCTGCCAATTGCGACCGTTCTACCTCCCTCTCTATTTTGAATATAGGCCGGATAGCTTACCCTGTACTCAAGCACTCAACGAAACTCGTTTATAGTGACATTCATCTTCCATGCAATATAAGCGTTTATCTTGATTCCAAAGAGGCAACGAAATATACCAAAGAAGTTTCGAAGCGGAAAAAGGTGAACCGTGACGTTTAATGGCCTAATATATTGAATATATTGAAGCCTTATATCCGTCTATGTTAGCGAACTCCTCATTAAAACCATGAACTTCATGCAGTTATCTTTCTCACTTGCTCAATCTTTGCTTCAAGAACTGTGAGAATAGATAGCCGTGGCCTTCACTGCACACTTTCAATAAATATTCTTGAGGAATTCATAAAGGTATGCGCAATAATGCATTCCTGGTAATCATGCATCTAGATGAGAAAAATTCCCAACTTCCGATGTCTTCATCTCCTTCAGTAGCCCACTCCTAAAGCGCGAAACTGCAATGCTGCTTAAGTTAATTATTTCGCTCACCGCATTAAACCGAATGGGTGCTCAGCTTGTTGAATCCTAGCGTAGCGAGCACTCAACTAATCCAAATGACTTCAGAGCTAAGCCGTTAATGGAGCGGGCCAGCGGCCATCAGCCATGATTGATGGGCCGATGACGCCGCTGGAAGAGCCAGTAAGTGCAGCTCGAGTGGGTTTTAGAGAGGCCGCAAGTAAGAGGATAATGAAATGTGCATATGTCTGAAACACTTAAATTATGTCCTCACTGCACAGTAAGAAGATTGCGAGTTGGTTAAGAAAGAGAATGGGCTCTACGACATGCCTAGAGAGAGAGAGAGAGAGAAAGAGAGGCGAAAGAGAAGAAAAGGCCAGAAGATCAGTATGCTACTCCAGGTGGGAACGTTGAGAAATGCGTGCCTGTGACATGCACTGTTCGTTTCATTTGAGTTACGTATAGGTTAAGCGTCATTGCAGTTCAAGAGGCTCGTGTCGGTATCAGCCCAGATCCTCTGTCACTCTTTTCCGGCACCTGCCATGCTGTCTATGTTGTCCCGCTGTCCCCGGCGAAAGTTGCCGGGGCGAGAAGCGAAATTTTTTGGTTGGACGAAAACCGGAGACGGGACAGGGGCAGATCGCCCTCCGCGATGGCGAGACCTTTCGCTCGTCGCCTGTCGCAATCGCTCGAAAATCGCATGTATGTGGTTGGTCTTTTACTCGAACCCGATAAAAGTATACGTTAAGGTATGTTGGGAATGTCGCTCAATTTCGGTGAAGATATGGTTTAAACTGTGCAGTAAAAAGCTTACTCCAAATCGGATGCCACATCATGCCGACCTTACCTGTCTGCTACCATGCTTGAAATCTCGTTGCGGCGCTTTCTGTTTGTCCAAGACATTTGGCCCCTGATGACTGTTACATTATACACAGCCACCACTTTGAGTAAGTGGGCTTACCTTTATTTGACTGTTACTACAGGCCAGTGTTATATCATGCAAAAATGAATTGAGTTGAACGAAATTCTGTTTGGTGTCTTCCAATGCTTCTTAGAATCCGTCTATAATATACTTTCGCCGTTATCATTTTAATATACAGACTACGAAGGATAAATATGTATCAGCAACAAACTCGAAGTTACACATGACACATCTTACACAGCTCTACAGCTTTCTTATTTTTTTTTTTAGATCCTTGGAAACTGGCCAACGCGAACATCAGCGCGATCGGCTATGAAAGCGCTGCTGCGGTATTTAAAAGACACTGGACTTTCCGACAGATTGTGACTTCACTGTGTGACGCAGGATTGTGCGGTGACACTGCATAACACTAGGAACGCCTCTGCGGGCTGCGTGACAGTGCCCACAGAAACAGTTTGTGTGTGCGTGCATGTGTGTGTAGTTTTTTATTATTATTTCTTTTTAATCCTTCTCTCTCTCACCTATCGCATCCCTTTGCCCCTGCCCCAGTACAGGGTAGCCAACCGGAGATAATCTCTGGTCAACCTCCCTGTCTTTCCTTTGCCTTTCTCTCTCTCTCTCTCTCTCTCTACAGCTTTTAAACAAAGAACTTGTTTTCATGGTGCAGTGGGAGGCGGCTCTTGTTCATCGTAATTTACTGTGTCAACACCGTAGGAGGAAAACATTCGTTGAAACAAAAAAAAATCGACAGGTGACGCCCTCTCCGCGCCATCTTTGCTGTAAGAAGCAACAAAAGAAAAATGGAGATGTCCGCCGGCAGTTTCAATTCCCATGTTCTCTGCCAGATTTTCTCATTTCCTTTTTTTTTCATCTTTTCATTTATTTATATTTTTTTATCTCTGCTTAATGGAGCAGCGCTCAAGTTTAACGTTAATCCTGTTACTGAACGGTTTCTTACTTTCTATTTTTCTTTCTCCCTCTTTGGCCCGCAAGCCCCCTGACCATTTTTCAGTGAGCCGCTACTGCTCTTATCCGATGGCGGTTGGCAGAGAAATGACATCTTTTTTTTCATATTGTTGTTCTCAATGAGCGTTCATCTCTCTTCTATAGCTGAAACCAATGCCAATGTTACTATTGCAGAAGCAACACCGCGTCACGCCTTGAAAGGATGGTTCTCTGCAGATGTGTCATTATAGCGGCAAAGCCGCCCCTACAAATAAAGAGAAATTTTGTTCGCAGGGAGGAAAGGAACTCGCCATGAACATGTTGGATTCTGCAAGTTTCCTACACGCCATGAAACCTTTGAGAGGCACTTAGTTTACGGAAGAAAAAAAGAAAACAATTTTCTGTCATGTAAGGGAGGAAAGCAGACCGACACCTGGAGAGCCTTTATCACCTCTAAAAGTACCGTTGCTACGGGGAGTTTTAAAGGGCCTCAGAGTGCGCTAAAGGGACTTTCTAAGGGCCCTTTAAAGATTACATGGTGCGCACCAAAAGCACCGAAATCGCGCACACAAGCGTAAAGAAACGGAAATATACGCAAACGCCTGTGCACAGACGTGCACACAAACGCACAAGCGCACACTCATGCACACGCACGCGCCCTCACGCATGCCAAACGCGTATACTAATTAAAAAGCATCGGCGACGAGCTGGACGAACACGCACTACACGCAAACTCAAAGTTGGGCTACTACCTTCGGCTCGTCGGGCAGACAAGTTGTAGTAAACAGGGTTTTCGAAGAGGATAGCGTGTAACGAGCCCAGCGGCGGGGCCCCACCCTGGCCCGTGGGGAATTGTGCCGCCATGCGCGGAAGTGCGTGCGCAGTGGCCGTCGCTGGCTCGGGCCACGAACTTTACGGCCCTTTACGACCATCTCGGTGCGCACCGTTCGTTTCCTTGGGCTGGGGCCGATGATGCTACTTTGGAGAAGAGGGAAACGGCGTTAAATAACGCTGGTACAAAATGAAGCACGCGGAACGTTAGGGAAACGGTCGAAACGAGACGCTCGTGTGCGCGCAGTGTGTTTTCAAGGTCACCGAAGCTCCCAGAAAAAAAAAACGTTTTTGTCCCGAGCTGTGTGCATAGGCCATGCATACAGTTGCAATACAAGGAAAACTTATTCGGCGACCAAAAGAACAACAACTATCGACATTCAAGAAGAAAAGAAAAATGCCACATTATTTCGGACAATTGGCTACTAATATGTAAATATTCTTTGGCTCGGCTGCTACTTCACTTTTGCTTCCTTATTTAGATAGCTTATACATGTCTACTCATCGCTACTACTCATCTACTGTTACACTGTCTTAACGATTACATGCGTTAACTTGACCAATTATACATGTATTTTGCAAATATAAGGCGTCACAGGACGGACAGATCTTGCTGGGGTACACGCCAAAGAATGCTTGCGCATTAACATGTGGAATGTTCAGTGGAATGTTTTCGTTATTCTTCGGGCGGCTTGCTTGGAATAGCGGTAATTATCACAGTATCTACATGAGCCTTGTTCACTCCCGTAAAAAATGCAGTAACAAAAATAACCCTGACACGCCTTAGCCGATAAAATTTACCCAAATTTTAATTTGAGTTGATCAGCAATAGCCGGACTGAAATATTTGCCATAAGACTCATTTACCGCCCTTTTGATTGATTGATTGATTGATTGATTGATTGATTGATTGATTGATTGATTGATTGATTGATTGATTGATTGATTGATTGATTGACTGATTGATTGATTGATTGATTGATTGATTGATTGATTGATTGATTGATTGATTGATTGATTGATTGATTGATTGATTGATTGATTGATTGATTGATTGATTGATTGATTGATTGATTGATTGATTGATTGATTGATTGATTGACTGACGCTGCCAGCTGAGGTCGAGACTACTGAAAAGCGCATGCACGGGCCACTCTATCGGAAGGCAGGTGTTTTTTCTAGCTTACCTGCTACACCATGTCTGCCATGGAACGCGCCGTCAGGTAGCGCGTTGTCACGGTGTTTTGAATTAAGTTTAGTCGCGCGTACTGCCCTTCAAGCCAGTCTCCGTCACCTATTTTATATACCAAGCCCGGTCAAGGCTTTAGCACTGCTACCGTGAACCAACCTTGCAGCTTGTATGAGTGAGTGCAGGATAATGTCAGCTTGTTATTACCGTCTTAAATCAGTCGTGCTCCATCAACGTGATTTACATGCGCCAGCAAAGATGCGGGACACAGCTGCATACAAAACACTGTAGAAGCTGTATAACCGTAAACTTCGTTCTTAATCGATAGTAACAACTCGGTATACCACTCGCTGAGCCTTGTAAAGGTAAGTTTCCAACCGCTAAAGTGCCCTCAAAGCAATGACAAAGTTGTCTGTTGCCCTGCAGTCGGGGCGGGCGGACTAGAGCAGTAATGTGTAATGTGGAGCTGAAAATGTTATCTCTATTCACGGCATCCCCCCCCCCTCTCCGTGTACCAGGCACCAGTCATCGGACCAATGTGCGAAGCGCCAACTGGAGACACATTCCGTGACAAACGTGATGTTGCAGATAAGCTGGAAAGACCATATGAACAAGTCAGCGAAGAGAGTTGGCCGTGCAGGTGTTTTTCAGGGATCTAAAAACCAGCTGACAGCGTTACTTCGACTTTCCCAGCAGGTACGTTACGTAAGGTAACGTAACGCACGAAGCGATTTTCAACGCGTTAGAGGCAGTAGGACTTGGCGGCAAAGTCTATTTCTGGATAAGTAGCTATCTACATAAGAGATCCTTTTTCGTACTTAACCGAGGACGACCCGAGCATTACAGTAACCGTGGGGTGCCTCAGGGCAGAGTACTCAGCCCAACGCTCTTCAGTCTAACACTCATTGGACTCGCCGACATCCTGCCAGGCACCGTTAGGCTCTCCATCCATGCCGACGACATTTGCATTTGGACGTCGGTTGTGACGCGACTACAGCTTCGCGCGCGGCTTCAGAAGGCAGCCACTTTAATATCAACCTACCTTCGAGAACAAGGACTTCATATATCATACGAAAAGTGCGCAGTGGTGGCATTTACCAGGAAATCAATGTCTCCATACGTGATATCCGTCGACAGACAACTGATCTCGTACAGCACGTCACATATTTTTGGGGGTGGTCATTGACCAAAATCTCTCCTGGACACCTCATGTGAATTAGGTGAAAAAACGCCTGACAGGAATTTGTCATATGTTTAAGTTCCTTACAGGAAAGACCTGGGGAGTGCCAATACACTCTATGCTACAACTGTACAGGGTCCTCTTTATTGAATTCCTGCGGTACAGCCTACCGGTCATGTCCAACACCTGCAGAACTAACCTGAATATAATCCAA
The DNA here is from genome assembly GCF_023375885.2 of Dermacentor andersoni. Taxonomy (NCBI): domain Eukaryota; kingdom Metazoa; phylum Arthropoda; class Arachnida; order Ixodida; family Ixodidae; genus Dermacentor; species Dermacentor andersoni. Next base: position 28,378,908 of record NC_092815.1, read on the forward strand.
AGCATCCAAGTCCAAGCCCTGAAGATATGTCTTGGTCTACCGCGGAGTGCGTCAACGACTGAAGTTATTGCAGTTGCTCAAGATTCCACTATTAGAACGCACATTAGCACTGAAACAATGCGTGTGCACATAAGGCACTTCGCCCGGACCCCTAACCACCACCTAGCAAGTCTCCCAGTAGATAGGCCCCACACGACATTCAGTGCGACTGTCTTCGCGCACCGTGCCTCTTTCAGGCCAGGTTACACATCTGCGGCAAGGCCTTCCATTCCTCCATGGGGTATGCGCCGCACTCAAGTGAACCTTACAATCCCAGGACTTCAGAAAAAATCGGACTTGCCATCATCAGCGCTCAAGCAACTTTAGTTCTCTTGTACGAGAAATACAGTGTCTGCACACACATCTACACTGATGGATCAACTACATCAACCAGTTCCGGTGGCGCTGTAGTTATACCAGCAATGAGAACAACCAAGCGGTTCAAGACTTCCCATGTCACTACGTCTACAGCTGCAGAGCTCGCGGCTCTCCGCGTAGGCTTTAAGTGATAAATGCTGAAAGTCCTAGAAAATTGGCAGTCTTCTGCGATTCAAGGCCGGCCTTGCAATGTGTGCAGTCGTTTCTCCGACATGGAACTCACGATCAGCTCACGTGCGAAATCGCGGAACTTGTCCATCACTTAAAAGAAAAAGGCCATGATATCTCTTTTCAGTGGAAAGCAGGTCATTGCGGTATCATTGAAAATGATGACGCCGATAAGGCAGCTCGGACGTCAAACCAAGAAGACCGCTGCGTCCCCATTCCTCTCTCAAGGACCGACGCCACGAGACAACTTGGCATTTTAGCACGCACGATCTCCTTAGCAGAGTGGAACACCGCACATACAAGGCGCACAAGACTGCACAGACTAAACCCGTCACATCAACTCAGACCTCCACACGGTCTGCACCGACGTTAAGCGTCTCTTCTGTGTCGGTTATGGCTTGGAGTTGCCTTCACGAATGCCTACTCAGCACTAATTGGAATGGCTGATAGTCCTGCATGGGATGTTTGCGGATGCGAGGAGAACATTGACCACTTATGGTGCCATTGTCCTCAATTTCAAGCACAAAGACAATCTTTGTCCAACACATTGAGGAAATTAGATGATCGTCCTCTGAGTGAACAGACAATACTAGAGCACCGTCCCGACCGATCATCGGCTCAGAAGGCAGTAAAGGCACTTTTGTGTTTTCTCAAAACTTCTGGTTTGCGCGAGCGGCTTTAACTCAATTGCTGTCCGTACACGTATCTACACCTTCCCTCTGCCTTCTCTCTCTTCCCCTTCTCCCATCCCCCAGCGTATGGTAGCCAACCAGACTATTGACTGGTTAACATCCCAACCTTCCTGTATTCCTCTCTCTCTCTCTCCCGGCACGTAGCGCGGCGATGTAATTCGGTCGCTTCTCGCCCTTCCTGGGCACTTCCGTCTACGAAAGTGGAACGTCGGTCATACTTAAGAGGAAGCTTTAGCTCGAGTGCTCCTATCTAAATACATGTAAAAGGACAATTCGTTTTTCTCGGCAGCCACTGCACCAAATTTGACGAGGTCTGTTGCATTTAATAGACAAACTTAATATCTAGTGACTGTTGGTTTTGAATTTTTTAGTTAGGTCGCCAAGTTTTTATTAAAAATTGGCAAAAATCGAAAATTCTCAAAAAACGATACTATCAAGTTTACAACTCCGTAACTAAACTAAAAATGATAATACAATTCTGTGAATTGCATCTAATAGTACATCTAAAGCGGACAAAATTGATATGTTACACATGAATATAAAAAAATTCATCATAGGGGAAATACAACTTTTGCAAAACCGTTGTAAGCAACGTAACAAATTCACGTAAGATGTAAAATGACAGATTGAATTTGTCCGCTTTGAATGATCTAATGGATGCCGTTTACAGAACCGCGATATCAGTTCTTGATGCAGAGCTATGAATTTGTAAACTTCGTGCTTCTATATTTTTCAAACGGTCAAATATTTGAAAATCGTTTTAAGAAAATTCAAGCCCTAAATCGAAATTCCGCTTCCAACAGACACTAGACTTTAACTTTCTCTTTCAAATGCAACAAATTTCATCAAAATCGGTCCAGGGGTTATCTCATAAAAACGTTTTTGCGTTTTACATGTATTTGAATAGGCCGCGTCGGAGTTGGGCCCGAGCTAAAGCCTCCTCTTAACGCGAGTACGCGTTAAACACCTCTTTGTTTTTCTTTGCTGGAGCCTTGTGGTTGGGTTGCCTTGAATGTGCTAGCTTATTAATGCATCTTTCTTCTAAAGCCTTCGGTGTTTTCTCCTTACAACCTGCGCTTGTTAAAATTAAGACGCTAAATATGTGTAGCCATTGTTCGGGTCAAGTCTGATGCCGGCTGTACAATTGCCAACTTAAAAGATATTTTGTCATGTGTCTTATAGGATCACATTAACCAAATCTTGTTGACAAAGAGTACTTCGATGAAATATACTGCGAGAATACACGCTTTCTCCACAACTTAAAGAGCGAAATTTTAAAAAATAAGATATGGAGTTTCACGTTATAAAACCTCGATTTGATTATGAGGCACGCCGTAGAAGGGGGCTCAGGAATAATTTGGACCACCTGGGGTTCTTTAACGTGCACCTAAATCTAAGTACACGGGTGCTTTCGCATTTCGACCCCATCAAAATGTTAAAAAGAGAACCTGAACACAACAGGAACATAGTGGCAGTTCCGTCTGTCTAAGCTTAAAGTAAGCGTTCAAGCCCGACTTTGTGGTGTAGATCTTTATTTTTTTCAGCACACACCTCGGTTAACTGTACGCCTCGGAGAATCGCTTCAAAATAATGCGTCTGGTGATTCCTTCTGAACTTTTCTGTTTTGCATTATCAACGCTCTCGCTGGCAATGCTGCGCCTCGCTTACTCGTATACACAGAACCTCCGCGCAGCTTTCGACGCTGCGTGAAGCCGCCGTCCCGGCTGAGCTCGACAACCACGACAGCGAGGACCCACTGCTCTTCCACGAGAGCGCGTAATTGAGGTTTTACGCCTCGACAGCTTCAAAGTTGCCAGAGCCACCGCTCGCGAAAGCTCCGGCTCACTTCCGACCACCTGAGGTTGGCTTCCCCGCACTGAAATTGGCCGCTACGTTCGTCCTTCCCGTGGAGGATTTGAAGCGCAGCCTGAAAGTTGTACACATTGCTTTGTTACTTTATGTGGCCTTGCTTTTAGAAGTTTATTGTGACACTGAAAGGCACTTTACTCTGACCTTGAAGTTAAAAGAAATTCGAGCGAGCGCATTTGGTCTTCGTGGTTGTGTGCGTGCGTGTGTGCGCGTCCTACACGGAATGCGGGTTAAGACGAAGCTTTAGGTCGGGTGCTCCGACCTAAATACATGTAAATGTTTTTCTCGGCAACCAGAGCACCAAATTTGGCGTGGTTTGTTGCATTTAAAAGAAAAACTTAAAATCTAGTGACCGTTGGTTACGAATTTTCGATTTAGGCTTTCAATTTTTTATCAAATATTGGCGGAAATCGAAAATTTTGAGCAAACGAAACTATTGAGTTTACAACTCTGTGACTCAGCAATGAAAAATGATATCACAATTCTGTGAATTGCAACTAATAGTACATCTGAAGCGGACAAAGCTGATATGCTACACATAACCTCTGGACCGATTTTAACAAAATTTGTCGCATTTGAGAGAGAAAGCTAAATTCTAGTGACTGCGGGAAGCGTAATTTCGATTTAATGCCTGAATATAGTGAAAATAATTTTGGAAAGTTCGAAAGTTCGAGAAATATAGACGCACGAAATTTATAGATTAATCGCTCTGCATCAAGAACAGATATCGCGGTTCCGTAAACGTCATCGATTAGAACATTCAAAGCCTACAAATTGGATATGTAAATTTATATCTTACGGGAACTTGTTACGTTGTGTACAAGGGTTCTGCAAAAGCTGCATTTCCATATTACTGCATTTTTTTAGATTCATGTGTAACATATCAGTTTTGTCCGCTTTAGATGTACTATCAATTGCAATTCACAGAATTCTGATATCATCTTTCCTTGCCGAGTCAGAGTCGTAAACTTCATAGTTTCATATTCTAAAGATTTTCGATGTTTCCCAATTTTTTTATAAATATGTGAAAATGTAAAAATGTGAAAATTAGAAACAGACATTCACTAGATTTTAAGTTTTTCTTTTGAAATGCAACAAACCACGCCGAATTTGGTGCTCTGGTTGCCGAGAAAAACGAATTCTCCTTTTACATGTATTTAGATAAGAGCACCCTAACTAAAGCTTCCTCTTAACGCGCACGTGAAGCCTTCTGCGGTGAAGCGATTGACTCGCTGAAATAAAGAACTGCGGTCAAGGACCCGACTTCGGAGCCACGTGGGAAAAGATCGGCAAGTTAGAAAGTAACAATGACGCACAAGTCTGCGTAGCAGCAAAACTTTACCCAAGCTAGAGGAGCGCTTGTTAGTTTTGCTCCGAGAAGGCAGTCGGGGATCCCGTCAGAGTTCCTGGTTTGGCCCACTGGAACAAGAAAACCTCGTTACCGTGCTGGCGTCGCCTGCGTAACCGAGTGAGCGCTCTTCTTCTTTCGCGTAACTTCACGCACGAGGGCGCCCTGAGGCGACATTCGAGATGGCCGTCAAGCCAATGAGGCAAAATGTGAGCCCCCGAGAACTGTAGCATCGAACGACAACGCTCGCGATGCTCGCATTGAGTCTTGCACAGAAGACGTCCTGCGTGTTTGAGCCCACGCCTATCGCTGATCTGATTAAGCAGGTTACGTTAAATGAGCGCGACAACGAGCATTAGAGCAGTTGGGACCAATGGGAAGAAGGGCGGTCACGGATGAAGCTTTCGCAACAGAATACTCGCGGTGCTCGGCCACTACGCATGTGTTCCGAGTGTTTTCACGAGACACTAAGCCTTCGCCTCCTTATTGCAGTTTCGAGGAAAATAGACGAATGCACTTGGTTGTCATGGTGCTGCGGCGAAAGGTGCCCACATGAAACACCTGACTATAGGCCTACGCGACTGCCTGTCCAGAGGTAGCTTCAAAATGCAAGATGCAAGCTATTTATACACACACGCGCACACACGCTCACACACACACACACACACACACACACAGACAAACACACATACACACACACGCGCGCGCGCGCGCGCGCGGAACTTGTTTTTAAATGGAATGCAGTTTTGACGTTTAGCTAACGTATAACAACTTTAAGGCTAATAATATTACATATGCTATAACATACAAGAGCAAGCACTTCTTGGCGAGCTATTCACAGTTAACTATTAACAGAAAGCAAAATAGAAAACGGAAACAAGACAGATCGGCGGAATCAAAATAGACAGAAACAGAAAGCGTACTAGGATTCCGTTTGGTATTTCATAGAAAAATACTGCTCACTTAGATCACCCGATGACGTGTAATTCCGTTCAAAACTGTACTTCCGCTCAGTTCGGGATATGGTGAATGAGAGACAACCGAGAAGCAATAGGTTTGTGCCGCGCTCAGAAAATGGCAGGGGAAGGATAATGAGATTTTCCAAATGATAAGATTGTTTTTTCTAACTCGAAGGAAAGAACATCTGTAAGCTGCTTAAAGGCGAGACATCGCCGTTGAATGACTCGAAGTTATTGAGCAGTTAACTACTCCGCGAGCTTGCTCAGCAACCGGTGCCTCCCCGCAGTAACCGTGATTCCCCTGCAGCAGATTGGTTCGTAGCAGCATCACATTCATAGATGCCAATTGTGGTCGTTACCTCTTAGGTATATTCGGACAGAAACAAATATTTCTTAACTTCGAACCGTGGATCTCTCGAATTTAATTCTCTTAAATTTTATTTTTCACAGAATGGTAATTTTCTGGGCTAAAAGCCTCATTTCAGTCCAGAAACCTTCTTGTCAACGAAAAATGTAATTTAACTGAATTGAATCAAATACGAGCCGAAAACCAAAGAGTATTCTATTGGTACTTTAACTTTCTAATACAAATCGCACGCTCCTAGATAGAACGAAAAAAAATCGTTATAAATGTGTATAACTGCGCCGAAACCACATTAAAGGGCATTTTTAGGTTTGAAATTAGAGAAGTTATTAAATTTGTTGGTTTGGGTGTAACCACGGTCAGCTTTGAGCATATATCAGTGGCAACCGTATTTGACATTGTGACAGCGAAAGCTATTGTCTTAATTTATTCGCCAAAAAACTATTGCAAAAATGCGTAAACTTACTGTTACTGATGATTAATTACCGTAAAACTGTCGGTAATATTGCGAACGCAACAACAGCACAGCCTGCGTATGCAAAAAAAATTATGGGGTTTTACGTGCCAAAACCACTTTCTGATTATGAGGCACGCCGTAGTGGAGGACTCCGGAAATTTCGACCACCTGGGGTTCTTTAACGTGCACCTAAATCTAAGTACACGGGTGTTTGCATTTCGCCCCCATCGAAATGCGGCCGCCGTGGCCGGGATTCGATCCCGCGACCTCGTGCTCAGCAGCCCAACACCATAGCCACTGAGCAACCACGGCGGGTAGCCTGCGTATGCAGAAAGATTAAGTACTTCTGCGCAGTTATTGGTGGGTTCATTGATGCGGAAGGGTCTGAGCACATATCTGAGCATGGCCAAAAATATATAATATAATAGAAAGGACGCCGTTCCTTTTCCCATACTATGCCTTGAAGCACCGGCAGGCATGCTTCTTGGTGAAAGCTGAGGCGATGCTTCGAAGCGTTCATGTATAAAAGCTGTTAAGAATTTGGAAAAAGAAAAAAGAACGTATCAGCAAAAAAAATTAAAAAGGACCAAGGTCATCATATTCTAAACCTATCTATATCTAGGTCTCCCCGCATAACCCGACCTTGAAGCTTTCTGTTCAATGTTGCAGATAACATAAAAGCGCACATGAAGCCCATTGATGTCGCCACAGGCACAGAAGTTAACCAACACCGGTTTTTAAAGGTCGCCTTTCAACGATACGGAGGCGGTCATATTGCTTCGGGTCTGGCCTGTCTAGATACAGCTATGCATGTTAAGGGTATTTTTACTTCCTCGCTGCTCGGTGACAAAGCGACGAATGTCAGAACGTTGCTCCACAATGCTTCGTGTGCTCCTTGTCTGTTTTGTTTTTTCTTTGTGCGGCTCTAGAATTCAGTCGGCCCTGCATCTGTCTGCGCAAACTTTGGGAATAGCGTAAGAAGATTTCTGTCGGAACTGCGCTTCGCGAACCGATTTCCTTAGAGATGGCATATCGGGTTTTATTTCTTTCTCGTTCTGTAAAGTCGTAACGCAGTCAAGACTGCCGGTAGGCGTCATCTGCGAAGTATGACGGCCTTGTGGGGAACTCCTTTGTATGTCCGGAAAAGATTCATTCTGAATTCCAAAATATCTGAGAAGCTGCTTTAATCTTTTTTTTTCATAATGGGAGGACTTATAGCATTTTTATTTCGCATCATGTCACATAGCCTTGAATGCGCAATGTCATGTTGTACTCCTGATAATGTTCACGCTTCGGTGCAAGGAATTGGCCCTCATTAGAATGCTCAATTATTGGCTGAGACACTCTGTTGAAAAAAAAAAGCCTTCAGAAAAACAAAGGCGAAGATTAAAACTGTACAGGTGCCAGTCAGGTAATAAATAAATGCAACGAAAGAGGTCATGTTGGCAGCTTTCTTAACATTGGGATGTCTAATTTTGGATGCACAACGGTTGAAGATGGGGCACATATAAAGACGGAAAGAGTACTTCTACTCATTGGTCAGACCACCAAACAGACAGATTTATATTAGGCAGGCGTGTAGAATCCATCCAAGTGTACGTAGTGTAAAATACAAAGGCGCAAAAGAATCCTTACGAAGGCAGTTCAGGGGCTGTACATAGCTTCATGCGGCTCGTTTTTACAGCTGCGCTCAATGCTCCTTACTATGTTGGGCGGCAATTCTTGCTGTCCTTAGTTTTTCGAAGTTCATTCTTGCGTGTTCTCACAACAGTGTACGTTTAGTCTGGGTAGTGTTGTACTTGCTGTCTAATTTCTTTCTTCTTTCATTTTTTAATACGAATCAGCTCATCTTACTAAGCCACATACGGAGTAAACAGAAGCGCCATTCTCGTGCTTCTTCATTCCGACCTCGAGATGAATGAAACCGAAGTCATTTGCGCCCTCCATGGGTGGCCTTGTTCGCCTGCCAGTACGAGAGCTCATTCCTGGTACGAGGCCGTGGCGCACAATTTCGTTTTGGTAATCATTTTGTTTTAAAGTAAGCTCGTGACTATCACAATTGTGGCATATCCTTTAACGGCCCTCTTGGCGAAACCGACACTGGCGTACATGTCGTATGCCGTGATGCTATAGAAGATAAGGCTGCAACGATGATTCCGAATTGCATGCTTTTTGTGAAGGACACTATTTTCATTCCTGGTGGGCAGAAATGCTGCCTTCAGCTTCCTATGTATTTCTAAACCACAGTGTTCTGAAGAAACGTATATTTCCAATTGAATTGAAGACGAATATTTTAGGAAAACGACCTTCGAATATTAAATATTTCAAAAAAGGCACTTAACATTTCGGATTTCTAAACAAAGTCAAATGTAATGGTGACGAGGAGCCCATGCTGTAAAAAAATTATTTACGTTATTTTATACATATAAGTTCTTTAAAAACTGTATGTCAGCCCAAGAGATTAGCTTGTACATGAGAGCCAACTGAAGCGTGATCTTTCAGTCTACCAAACTGTAATATAATTCACATTCTTAAAAGTGAATAAGGGTGCAATTGGCTTATAGCTAACACCCTTACATTAAAAAAAGGATCGTAAAGCTGTTAGTTATAGACTGATTAACTCCCTTATTCACTTTTAAGAGTTTGAGTTATCTTACTGAGCATGACAAAGACAGTAACAAAACAAAGAAATGGCGCGTCACCAGGTTCAAGTAGCATAAATTTTTGCGTTCGTTGAAGGAGCCAAGCGTAATAGTTCAGGACAAGCGTCGTTTTAAGACAATCTAAATATGATGAGATTAGGTTAAGTAATAAATTGCTTTGCTTAAATCTAGACAATTACTGCCTAAGGCATGGCAAGCCTATTTAAAAAAAAATTAAATTGTGGGGTTTTACGTGCCAAAACCACTTTCTGATTATGAGGCACGCCGTAGTGGGGGACTCCGGAAATTTCGACCACCAGGGGTTCTTTAACGTGCACCTAAATCTAAGTACACGGGTGTTTTCGCATTTCGCCCCCATCGAAATGCGGCCGCCGTGGCCGGGATTCGATCCCGCGACCTCGTGCTCAGCAGCCTAACACCATAGCCACTGAGCAACCATGGCGGGTAAGCCTATTTAACAGCTGGAAACTGTTGGAACTAGTGATCGACTTCATTCATTCTACCAGGAACTGGTGCATCTGTGCAACAACCACGGTTCTCATGCAGCAGGATCATTTGGAAGAATATATAATTTCGTTATTTCGCATCGTTATTTTTTACGGATGACTGAAGCAACTGTTGTTATTCCTTGTACTATTCGAACAACATCAAATATTGAGAAACTGGAATAGTCAATTGTCGAATCGAATATTAACGGAATAGCGAAGACTATTCGATTCATGCTCGAGATTCTTGACATTCGCACATCCTTACATAGAAGCGTATCTCATCTACATTATTTCTTCTTACCTCTTCGAGCCTAGCCCGAAAACTAGGCACAACGAGGAGGCACAGTGTTGTAGACAGAATTAGGACTGCGGGATTGTTTATATATTTACGCACTGGCCGAAAAAGTAACTACAGGTGATATGCAAGAGTATCTGCTTCCTTTTGCGCGAAGACAACAAACTCTAAAGTGATTGAGAACATCGTACTTGTTTATCCGCTGACGGCATTTCGCTGGCAAAACAAATGCTGAAGGTTATCGCTCAGCGCGAGCTGCCGCTTTCAGTGCCGGAAGTTTATCGAATGCTATCGCTGGTTCTAGCTGTTGTTTACACTGTCGCTGAGCCTTGTGTAACCAGAATGCGTGCGCGACGCGAATAGCTGTGTATGTTCTAGGACTTACGCCAGCACCAGCGATTACGCTGGAAGGTTCGGTGAGTCATGCATATATATATATAGCCCATGTTCCTGAACCCCGGATACGATTTTCGTCGATCGCCAACTGTCGTTGCGCTTTGAGTGTAACTTCGTTTTTCTGGCCACAGGTTCGGCCCAATAGTTTCGTTATCCGCCCTTTTTGATACTGTGTTCTTCATCGTCACTACAACGTGACAATGCCTCAATTGTGCGCCGCTTCACGCGAAAAAGCTCTCGTGTCGTAGGATGACGCTTCCGATCTCAGGGTGAAACGGATCTCTCCTTGTTGCGGTGCGTTCATTGCATCTTCTTTCCGGGTAAAAGACGACAACCCATCTGAAGAAACGACTGCTAAGGAAAAAGCATAAGTGAAAGAAAAACTTTTTCCTGTCCGGTCGTTTTGTCCTCATGGTTCCGCGGGTTTGTTTGTTTTTTGGGGTTTTTTTTTTGTTTTTTTTTTCACCCCAAGAAGATGCAATGAACTCATCGCAGACTGCAAAAATGCCGCTTGCTGCGAAAGAGGCGCTTATTTGCAACCGAGGTCCCCGCCGCTGCAGAAACAACCATGTAGCCCATACGTAGTGGGGGAGGGGGGCACATTAAAGATCCCCTGCTGGCCAAAATTAATCCGGAGTCCCCCACTACAGCGTGTCTCATGATCAAATCGTAGTTCTGGCACCGTAAGAATCCTTAACTAAATTCAGGTTCCCGTGGAATCATAAAACCAAGTTTGCAGAACGCTTACTCTCAACTTACAAGCATGCGTTCCCTCAACACTACGAGGGCCCATGGACCGCTAGGAAATCGCTAACTGGCTTTGACAAAATGCTTTGACATAGCTTTGCGAATGGATGTATTGTATGTATGTATGTATGTATGTATGTATGTATGTATGTATGTATGTATGTATGTATGTATGTATGTATGTATGTATGTATGTATGTATGTATGTATGTATGTATGTATGTATGTATGCCTGTGACTGTACGTGCGGTTTGTACCTTCGTGTGATCGGTGTGTATGCCATAATTATCACCCGACATCTGGGCGTAGAATGCGGCGCGATCACCCGGGCTAACATCTCCAGCTTAGCATTAAAGTATTCAACTGTCTCTTTCTCGATAGTACTGATACTAGAAATGATAAGAAAAATTGCCGGCTTGCGAATGCTGGTAACGTGTCATCCAGTCGGCGGCGTGCAAGGTGTCTCTCCCGAAAGACGTACTACTTATTCCATTGCGCCAGTGCGCAAAGGGAAAACTAAAGCAAGAAGACGGTCACCATTCAGAGCACGACGCGAAGACATCAGCTATCACTCGCCTGACGCGAAGAACCCCTGCCATCTTTTTTTTGTTTTCCTTCCGACGCACTTTTCACAGCTGTCGGCCGGCAGGGACTATGGCTCGTGACGACACGGGAAGCGAGTTCGGGAACGAAATGGCAGCAGAGAGCCTTGCACGAAAAGTTCTGGCTCTGGTCCAACGAATGTGTTTCCATACTCAAACAAACATCGAACTCAGAAATGCTCTCTCCTTAAAAGAAACGCTGAACTAACTAGAATACGACTTCTCGTGCATAAGAAAGGACAAACTCTTTTGACTGTCTGGAGCTATTTTTCCATTTAATTCATTTGTTGCTCTTTTTCTTTTGCGGAAGTAGCTGAAAATTTTATGAGCTAAGGAAATTGAAACGTGATGTTCGCAAATCGGTAGTCCCGTAATTAGGACAGCTGCATAATTTATATAACGTGACTAAATATATATTTCCTCGATTGACAAACCTTTATAAGTTGCTAGTGCCTCGAAGTCATGCAACTATTTTGGGAATGGGACTGCTGCGTAGCTCACGCAGCTAACTCAACAGTTTCACGTAATGTTAATGATGTAGTCCGCTTCCACGGCTCTTTTAAATGCGTAGGCATTTCTACCTTTGCCCAACGAGAAAACCGTCCGTCCATCATGCGAGACGATTGCTTTCAAGATAGAGCCCGCAGCAGCGAGCGACCTTCGTGATGCCTGTCGCTTCAACGCGAACGAAGCGGCGAGAACACAGCGCTCACAGAGCCCACAGCACACGCCGCCCTCTGCACGTTTCGCAGATTGCCTTCAAGATGCGGGACGGCGCGTCTCTCTTCAGCGATACGTAAGCGGCGAGAACACAGTGCACCAAGCTATCAGCAGTCGGCACTCTCTGTCGGCATCGCACATCGCTTTCAAGATACGACCCGCCGCGGCAGACGCAGCCGCCGGAGCTCGGTTTATCACTGTTCATCACGGTTCATAATGGTTCGATGCGGGTGGATAAGGCGCTGAAGAGCGATAACGGCTTATAATTATCGGAACGTCATCAGCGCCCCTGGCGCCGCGACCTGCAGTAACTCGATTGCCTCAACAGTTCACGTCGCGCTTCCTTCCGCAGCCGTTCGTGTCACCGCAGTGCTGTCGCATTTACCGTAATGATGCCAAGATGGTCGCAGCCGCCTACACAAGAAGAACGGAAACGCAGAAGTGCAGAGTATCAGCGTCAGTACATATTACGCCAGAAACAACTCAGCGACGCTGCAACTACAACAACACGCAACACGAGTAAACATTGCTTTTACTCACCTCTTTTACGTCATCTCGTGCAGGGCTCACTTGAAAGTTCGGTGTTGCAACCGCGCTTCTCCATTTCACGATTCTTTCGCGGTCGTTCTCGCAATTATACGAAACACACCAGCATACGACCACGAAACACCACATCATTACTGCGAAGTGCTCACGCATCATTTAGATGACTACCAGAGGAGATCCTGCGTGGAATATTCTTTTCTGTGGGTTTTATGTGCCGAAATCGCGATCTGATTGAGGAACACTGTAGGGGGGGGAGGGGGGAAGGAAGGGGGGATTCTCGACTAATGTTGACCACTTGGGGTATTTTAACGTGCATCCAACGAACAGTACACGGGCGTTTTTGCATTTTGTACCCGTCCAAATACAGCTGCCGTGGCCGGGATTTGTTCCCGCGACCTCATCTTTAGCAGCGCAATGCCAAAGCAAATCGACCATGGCGGGTCCATGGTTCTATTGCGTACAGCTTACAGAACTGGGATATGTGATTTTTTAGACACGTTGAAAAGAGATACCGGAAGTCATAGAGGCATTACGTAATCAAGGAGTACAGACCGCTTACATAAATACCTTGGAAAATATCTACAGAGATTCCACAGTCACCTTAATTCTGCACAAGTAGGAAGATACCTATAAAAAAAGTGGTCAGACAAGGAGACAATCTCTCCAAGGCTATTCACTGCGTGCTTGGAAGAAGTATTCAAGCTATTAAACTGGGAAGGCTTAGGAGTAAAGATCGACGGCGAATATCTCAGCAACCTTCGATTTGCCGATGACATTGTTCTATTCAGCAACACTGCAGACGAGTTGCAACAAATGATAGAGGACCTTAACAGAGAGAGCGTAAGAGTAGGGTTGAATATTAATATGCAGAAGACAAAGATAACGATGAATAGCCGGACAAGAGAACAAGAATTCAGGATCGCCAGTCAGCCTCTGCAGTCTGTGAAGGAGTACGTTTACCTAGGTCAATTAATCACAGGGAACCCTGATCATGACAAGGAAATTCATAGAAGAATAAAAGTGGGTTGGATCGGCATACCGCATACATTGTCAGCTCCTGACTGGAAGCTTACCATTATCAGTGAAAAGGAAGGTGTAGAGTCGGTGCATTTTACCAGTGCTGACATATGGGGCAGAGGCTTTGTATCTGACAAAGAAGCTTGAGAACAAGTTAAGGACCGCGCAATGAGCGATGGAACAAAGAATGCTATGCATAACGTTAAGAGACAGAAAGAGAGCGGTTTGGATCAGAGAGCAAACGGGTATAGACGATATTCTAATTTACATCAAGAGAAAAGAAAAGGTGGTGGTGGTGGTGGTGGTGGTGGTGGTGGTGGTGGTGGTGGTGGTGATGATGATGATGATGATGAAAAGAGCTGTAAGCCATGGTGTCCTAATTCTTCTTTCTTCGAAATCTAGAGGACGCAGACGGATGTCCTTCATAACGGTAGACGCAGTTGGGGAGGAATCAGCAATAGCATTAGCGGTGGCCTCCACCAAAGCTAGGTTTATCATAAGCAACTCAAACATCGCAGTTCATGATCTCACGAAATGAGGTATCTCACCTGAGGCGCTCAGAATTCCAAATAATAACAGCGACCGTCATCGAGGGACGATTCAAATTATTTAGGCGTCCACGCACTCTTCTCTCCCCGGCAACGAGGCGGCTCACAACGTAGCTCGAGCACTTACTCGCCGAGCAAGTGAGCCGGCCAGCCAGCAACGAGAGGAGATCGCATAGTCAGCTACAAAAAAATCCCCGATTACTGTGTGTTGGCAAGGGCACGGTACCCACCAGCTCATCCCGAGCTAACCAAGAAACAAGCGGTGGCCTCACCCCTCCTTCTAACAAACAAGTATACTAACCCGGTGGCCTGCAGCAGGCTCTATCCAGGGCAATACAATGGTCAACGTAAGTTATGTATGGGTATAGGGCGGATCTGCCACACAATCTACGGGCACGCTCGAAAGCGGGTCCTTGCCAGGGCCGCAAAATTCAAAACCGGCTGCAGCGAGAGACCCTGCTGCTCAGCTCAGGCCAACGAGACCAGGTCTGGGCCGTCCAGCTAGCCGAGGCAGCCGCTGAGAACCGGGAGTCTCCGCCGTCTGCTGTGCGGGGGGAGGCTGCGTCCGCCCCCGCGATGGCTGGCATCAGTAAATGTTGGCTCGCTCTCTCCGAAATCTGCGATATATGTTCTTATTTAGAAGCAAATAAGGGCTTATATCTACAGTACGTGTTCTAATTTTTTCTGTTTCTAAACTTGCGATTTCTTGTCTTTTTTCATAAGGACCTATATCAATAATATGCACAATCTGGCACCAAATTTTAGTAGTTCGTTTATTTGACACAATTTCCTTAACATAAGCTTGGCGCTTGCCTACCAAGTGCGTTTCTATTGGTTAAAATGTTTGTATGAGAAAATAAGATTTGGGCCTGGGCGAAAGAAGACATTCTCCATTCTTTTTTACATTGCGTTTAGTTTTACAGTGACGATATTAAGTGAAGGACAGGACGTGGACGTACGTAGCACAAACTACCGACTGTTTATTACTGTTAAAGAAAGCGCTTATATACAAGGAGATATGGCGCGGGGGGGGGGGGGGGGAGATATAAAAAGATATGACAAGGTGACGACATGGGATCATAGTTCGGTCAACGCATACATCGTTCACTTGCACCCGTTCACCCTAGCAAACTCGACCTCAGCTTCGATAAGGGCGATGAACGGAGTGCTTATGCACATCTCTTTTTCTTTAGCTATCGCAAGCGCCTCCCATATTTCTCGCTCCGTTTTTGTTTTTGATGTGCCAATGACTGTGGTGCTTTCTAGTAGCGAAGAGCATTTGCATTGTTTGCAATGTGCAGCCAACTTGCAAGATGCTGTCAGAAGCTGGCACGTGTATTTGTGCTCCCGTAACCTATCATTTAGACAACGTCCAGTTTGCCCAATGTATACTTTCCCGCAATCTAGTGAGATTTGGTAAACCACTGAAGTAGCACATTCCACATACTTTTTCACGTGCTTAGTCTGACAGACCGTAGCACTAGGATTGCCCTCTTTGGATCCTGTGTTCACCCTCTTGCACATGCCTTTTAGTTTTTGCGGAACGGAGAACAGTACTTGAACATCAGGGCGTTGGGCTGTCTTTTTTATCCTATGTGACAAGCCATGGATGTAAGGCAACACCACGCGTTTTTTCAATTTTTCTTTTTCCTGTTTTTTTTTTTTGCATTTTCCTGTTGGTTCTGATTTCGGGCAACAAGTTTTCGCAGATTTGTACCACCATACTGTTCGGGTGCCCACAGTTTCTTAAGCGGCTTACTTGCAAATCGATGCTTTCCCTCACAGCATGGCGGCATGACTTTTCAACTGCTTGACTGATGCAAGCCTTGGCGATGGCTCTTTTTATGATTTTAGAATGGCAAGAGTCATACCTCAGGATTTCTTTTTCTCCTCTAGTTTTGTAGCACCAGCAGATGTGAGAGCCTCTGAGCCTAATGTTTATGTCAAGGTACTGCAGTCGACCTTCGGTAGGAGTCTCGTACGTGAATTCCAAACCTTCATGCGCTTTCTTGAACATGCTGATGACAGTTTCTACGCTAAATGGATCGGTTTGGTTTTCTTTCATGCACACCAAATAATCGTCAACATTTCTAAAACAGGTAGTTATGTTAGTTTCTTCAAACAAGGCGGCAAGTTTTCTGTCTCCCACACTCCCTTGGCAAGCTTGGCAAAAGGTAACTGAATGGCGGCAAGCTTTATTTCTTTTTTGAACTATTCTGGGTGTTCGCGATTTAGTTAGTTAGTTAATTAGTTAGTTAGTTAGTTTGTTAATTAGTTAGTTAGTTAGTTAGTTAGTTAGTTAGTTAGTTAGTTAGTTAGTTAGTTAGTTAGTTAGTTAGTTAGTTAGTTAGTTAGTTAGTTAGTTAGTTAGTTAGTTAGTTAGTTAGTTAGTTAGTTAGTTAGTTAGTTAGTTAGTTAGTTAGTTAGTTAGTTAGTTAGTTTTTCAGTTTGTTTGTATATCGGTTTGTTTGTTTGTTTGTTTGTTTTAAAGCCGTTTCCAATATGTCCGCAACCAACGCTATATGAGAGTTGTTCTTTTTACTGCCTCAGCTGTGCAATATAAAAAGGTGAGCGGAAAAAATTTAAAAAATGAAGATATTAAAATAGGTTATGACGCGTGGTAATCCAGGTCGTAAAGTAGAAAAACGATTGCGTGCAACTACGTAAACAGACAAGCTTATAATACTGGCTGTCACGATTCAAGTATCGCGCAGTAAAAGAATCCAAGTATGGTACAGGTGGCTCAAGCTTTGATTTAAGGTCTCGCAAGTTCAGCATGACGCCCCCTACACTCAACAGCTGCTGGTAATGACGTCACGAGGAAATGCGTACCCTGGCAGGGAGTGTTCCGCAACCTTAGAGACGTGTGTATACGGAATGCTGCGTAGGTGGCGCGTTCAACGAATTTTTATTCCCTTTTATTATTAGCTTGTTCTAGCTTTCGAGTGGCTCTAAACAGAAGAGCAAACATTGTTACGAGTTCTGTGCGTCAACTTACGATTGTAATAGCGGAGCTCGGAAGAGTAATTTGTTTTGCTCGCACAGCGAAGGCCAGCGGTAATCTACTTCAAGCTGCAAACATGCTTTCGGTGCTAGATGTAACGCAGTGTCCGTGCTTCTGTAGAAGCAGCTCTCGCCGGTCTTTACGTCTTCTTTTACGGCGAAATTTTTCTTGGACCGCGTCTGTGCGCACCCATTACCGGCTTCAGCACTCCAGCCGTACTTCTCGTGCCGCACCTCCTTTTCCTCGAGCTCGCCAGCGACACCGAGCAGCGGCATGCCGCTGCGCAGATTCCTGAAGGAGAAAGCAGACGCGTCTTGTTTGCTTCGCCGCCATCGTGTTTTCTTCTGTGATTGACGTTGTTGTTGTTTTGTTTTTCTTCTTTCATGCCACGTACCCTACACTATCTCTCTTTGAAGACAAAAGGGAATTCGCCACACCTGCCACACAATGTTTTTTCAACAAACCAAGCTCTAACTTTGCGCCGACTGCGCAAAACTGACGTAATGGAAAAGGGACTTTAATATCGTAGTAGACCGAATACATGTCACGCATACAGCCAAAAAGAAGAGCACTAAAAAGGAGAGAGAGAGAGAGAAGGGCCGACCACTGCTTGATTTACGGTGGTCGTGCCATATATATGAAATTCGCCTGTATTAAACAAGCCAACGAATAACAGTGTTGTTACTCGAGCTTTCAGTTTCTCGCAGTCTTTCGTTATATATATATATCCTGCCGAACGAACAAATACCAAGTACCATTATTATTTTTACATCGCACAAGTGTCGACTGGAACCTCCTTCCTGCTTCCATCATTCGCATCGCAGGTACATGTTCATTCAAAACAGCAGTCTACCACGCTATCGCTTAACATATATTTCTTCCTTTATATCATTGCCTGCATATTACTTTGCTTTGTTACCACTCCTTCCTGTAGTGCCTTCGGGACTACAGGAAGGAGTGGTATCTGTATAATAAATACATAAATAAATAAATAAATAAATAAATAAATAAATAAATAAATAAATAAATAAATAAATTGGCAGTATCACACCTATCATGTAACAGCAAATGTAAAGAAACAATATCTGCCACTAAGAGTCAGAGATATATTTTTTTAGCGTCTGTGCTTACTTAATCAAACATGGTGTGTCAATCGAGTCTTCATTTGTTATTGAAATGAATCGCTTCGAAATATTCCTCGCCCTATAAAGATTTCGCATATCGCTTCCTGAGTGCCTAACGGGGCCTCAGAGGGTACATGTACCTCATTAAACTTCCAACAGAAGGAAGAGATGAAACTGAAACAATACATTGCCTGCTTATCAGCGCTCATACTGCAGAAGGGTCCTCAGTGCGAAGTGACGCGTAACTATAGGTATGCATGATTTAAGCGTAAGCACCGTCAACAACAAATGGCGACTTTTCTCATAAAATTGCGGAGTAAAAGAAAATAAAAAGTGGCATAGCATGGTGGTTGTAGTGCGGCGAAAATTCTGTAGCAACCGTAATCACGGCCGTTCTTAATTCTCGGTAAGTTGAGAAAAAGCACATTCAAATGGTTAGACAGATTAACATGAGTTTGCTTCTGTTTCCTCGCATTTCCGTGCAATGCGCTCCCCACTCCGCTCGCCTTTGATCAACAGCGTTATATCTCGTAATGCCGTTGTATAGAGAGTGGATTGTACACTCAAGCCAGTGCACGCAACTGAGCGTGTACGTAGCAAAACAACTCGCGATACGCACTTCCGCGTTCCCTTGGGACACTTATATCACGGAACGGGAAAGAAGAGGGGCGTAGTCCTTGAATATTTTCAATCGCGCTGATTCGGTCAGAGTCTTTGGACAGTTTACCGCCCGTTGGGGCCACTGGAACTATGAACCGGCAGCCGTGGCCATACGTTCGACCGAAAGAGGAAGCATAAAAGAAAAAAAATTAAGAACGGGGAGGAGTGTCTTCAGTTCGTCGCAGTGACCGCAATAGCGGTGGGGCACAGCAAGGGCGCAGTGGATGTCAACAGGCGCGAGGGAGCAAAGGCAAGTGCTACGCGGGTGTACCTCTGAACGGGAGATAAAAAAAAAATTGAGCACATAGAAAGTAGTGGAAAACGACACCGCCATTTCCGATCCGTTGGAGCGAAACTAGATGTCCTTCTGTCCAGTCCAGTAAACTGACGGTATCTGCGCTTCCTTCGCTTTCCCGTGCAATTCGCGATGGAGAGATCAACGCCTAAGCAAGCGAGCAGCCAGTGTCCGTGCTGTTCTTACAAATGCGTGACAAAAATAGATTAAGAGTTACCCGATGAAGCTGCACAACCCGCTATGTCTGGGCCTTCTCAGAAATAGACCACTGGAAGTAAAGGAGAGTTGCATAGTAAAGGCGGCCTTATAAAGCGAAAATAAAAAGGCACGGACCGACCTGAATGTGTGCATGTGCGCTTCCGGCTGGCTTGCGTTGTGGCCGTGAGTTCGTTGGCGTCGCAGAGGGGTAGGGGCGCGTCCTTGCCCCGACTGCGGCAGCCCGGGCTTCCGCATCGACATAAATTTGCCCAAATGGGCCGTTAGAAAAGCGCCGGACATCGAACACATACACACACACACGCGGCACGCGCGTGCAGGGACAAACACACACACACACATGCACAAATAAACACACGCTTGCGCGGTAGGTCAAACCGAGACCATTTCATCTCGCACTCCCTCGCCTGCCACCCCTTGGTTTCCCGAGAGTGTATAATACGTGGCGGTGTGTCATCAACGCCACCGCATCTCTCGCTTCTTGAAAGCGGTCCGTTCAGTCCGAGGGGATGACCGGACCGCTGCGAGCAAGACTCGACGACGGGGAAAACGAATTGCGCAGCGCTCACTTCGTTGGAAAGGGAAGAGTTGCCGCCCCTACGCTTCCCTCCTATTTGTTTTCTCTGCTAGCCACCGGAAACAGTCTTTAGAAATGGACGAGGTGTGTTCAAGCTTCCCGTTCAGTAGGCTGACGAGCCAACTTGTCGCCAGCCAGACGACGCTGCGATCATCAGACCGGTATCGCATACACGGTTGTAGTCCGTGGAAGGAGTCGTGTCTTGGAGAAGCGGTCTGGTTGAAGCCCTCCGAGCGTGCCGCGTTGAAGACGTCGAAAGCCGTAATTGGTTACTGGTTAACTCCTTTATACTGGCGTTGGTGGGGGGCCGATACGTTTCAATGAGGAAAATACAACGAAGCAAGTTAGTTGTGTTATTTAGTTACGTGGTAAGCTGTGCAATTCGTGTATTGCAGCGTCTGCAAAACTATCAACTGAGTGTTAGTACGAAATATCACAAGTATGTTTATTTATTTTTTGCGAGATTGTTCATTTTTATGCCATCGCTATACTGTGTTTTGTGACGCCCTTGACTATCGCGCGGTGCTATGCACGTGTTCATGCTCTTTGAGTGTATACAGTATTTTTCGGTATTCTTTGTGATTTCATTTTTTTTTTTTTTTTTTGTCATGCAACGAGAAGTAGGCGGTGCCACCTAAAGATGCCACCCTCTCCTATGATATAATTTTTTTAGGAAAGCGTGCAAGAGTAATTTAGCAAGTTATGAATCGAACATGAAACACATTTCCGCGCTTATCAGAGACAAACGGAGCATGGGAGACGCCGGAAAGCATCGTGCTTTATATTACATATACGCGAGAAGCAGTTTGCGAGAAGATGGGCGAGAGAGAGAAAAAGCAAGGTCAGGAAAGGCAGGGAGGTCAAACAGAAGAGTATCCGGTTTGCTACCCTACAGTGGG
The DNA here is from genome assembly GCF_023375885.2 of Dermacentor andersoni. Taxonomy (NCBI): domain Eukaryota; kingdom Metazoa; phylum Arthropoda; class Arachnida; order Ixodida; family Ixodidae; genus Dermacentor; species Dermacentor andersoni. Next base: position 28,399,979 of record NC_092815.1, read on the forward strand.
GGTGGGGGAAAGGGGAATAGAAAGAGGAAAAGGAGAGAAAGTGAGCACTGAGCCCCTGTGGGCGGGACACTATGTACAGGGACACTATAAACGGTCTCTTAAGCCTGTGCACTTTTGCACTAATGCACGATTGGCTTTTCGTGCCAGTGACGTGTGTGGCCACGGTCCGAGTATCTTTGACTCGGTGAACGGTCTTAAGTCCAGTCGGTGTAAAGTTTCCCGCAGAGAGAGGCGTTGTACATCGTAGCGGGGGCAGGTGCACAATAGGTGCTCGAGAAGATGGGAAAGAAATGACGTACGGTATAGACTAACAGTGCAAGCCTAACATTTTGACAAGGAAGCCTGTCTTGGTACGCGCTGCCCTGATAAAGACAAACGCCCTTGTTGAAACGTATGCAGCACTGCTGATAACATAACGTCACGTAGTACGTAGTTTTTAATCTCGTCACGCAGTTTTTAATCTCAGTTATTCGAGCTTTGCAAAAAAGAAAAAAAAAACTTCATTCAGAAAATACCACTGTGGTTTGAATGTAAGCGTAACCTCAAACTTCCGGCTTTAAAAGCCGACTACGGTTTACTCGTAAATGCATCATATGTATCTATAGCGAAGTTGGCGAGTAATAGCCTTGATGTTGCTTTATATACATTTTATCTGTGCTTCTAATAAATACATATTTTTACACGCTAGGGCATAATACAAAATTTCCCTGCCCCTTTTCAGTCGTTGTGATTCAACTTCTTTCAGATGCAGCATATAGCTAACTCAAGTTGATTTATAAATTGTCTAATTATTGTTGTCCTTTGAACTGCATATATGTCAATTGATGTCATTGGAGTCTAGCCAGAACGAAAGCTTCCTCTTCAAGCTGCCGCCCTTTTACACGTCCAGATATTCAGCGCGCTGGAAATGCACCAGGCTCGCGGCAACGAGCGTGCGCTTCGGAACAACGGCTTCCGAATTACGGGCCTAGATTCGAGCATTCGAAGAAATTGTAGTCGACAGTAGCCTGCATGACGCTTTTTTCTAGGAAAAAGAATAAGAACGGTAACAGTGGAAGGCCTGAATGAGGACCGATCGGAGCATGAAATACAGATATCTTCGGCAGGTGGCGCAAAACCACGAATAGTTTGCGAGTGCCGATGTAGGGACCAGATTGAACATTAAAAAGTTCAGTTCTGGGGAGCTCACAGCAGAACACATAGTGATGCATCCGCTTCTCCCGTAATCACACTTGCGCACTGCTTCTTCTAATCAACTGAGCGAACTTGCCAGGTGTGGCGAGTCCCATTGTTCTCTCACCGTGGTCCTCTTGGTGCAGTGATTTCAGCGTTGCATAAGGCGTGACGTCTGTGTGTGCGTATAATATTGTGTTTATTGCGTAGTGGACTGCAAATGTTTTCCCTATGCTGGCTTCATTATCTATTGGCTTCATCTGCTAGAGCTAGAGTTTATTTTTAATGTTTGGGACAGCCAGCCCTTCGACAGTTTGTTTTCCCACGGCAACATCATTTAATCAACAGCATGATATACCATCATAAGTACTGAAAGAGAGAGAAAGGGGGGGACGTGATGAATGTTGAGGGACACGCTTAATTGTCTCTTGCAGTCGAGGTAGGTAGGAGGAAAGAGAAAAGAAGAAGGCAGGGAGGTTAACCAGAATAACGTCTGGTTGGCTACCCTACACCGGGGGAATGGGAAAGGGGAAAGCAAAGATCACAGGGAGAGAGAGGAGGGAAGGAAAGAAGGAAATTGCGGCAAGTTCGCTGACGCGTGTGGTTTTACAGAAATTGCATTAATAGTCACAGGTGGTCGCACAAACCCGTCGTCCTTAAGAAACACAAAAGCGCCTTCACCGCTTTATGGGCCGACGGGCGATGGGGGCGGTGTTCCAGCAGCACCTGCACAGAAAGCGGCCGATTGTCCAGTTTTTGGAAAGCTTTGGCAAGTTCTTGTCTCTCTAGGATATCTTGGACAGTGGCACAGCAGGTGGTCGATGTTTTCTTCGGTGCCACAGACCTCGCATGCTGCACTATCAGTCACTCCAATTAATGTAGAGTATGCCTTTGTGAAGGCAACTCCTAACCAAAGGCGACAGAGAAGCGTAGCTTCACGTCGAGGAAGTCCGAGTGGAGGTCGGAGCTGCATGGAGGGGTTTAATCGATGTAGTCGTGTAAGTCGTAAGTTTGGCGAGTTCCACTCGGTCACTGTGAGGCTGCGTGCCAGGTGTCGAAGCTGCCTTGCAGCGTCATTCCTCGAAAGCGGAATCGGAACGCTGTGCTCTTCTTGATGAGCTGTGCGAGCAGCGTTATCGGCGGAATCATTGCCACTGATTCCACAGTGGCCAGGTACCCACTGAAAAACGACTTCGTGGCCTTTTTGTTGGACATCATGGTGAAGTTTCGCGACTTCGTATGTCAATTGGTCATGACATCCGTGTCGGAGAACTGACTGCGTGCACTGTAATGCCGGTTTTGAATCACAGAACACAGCCCATTTTCTGGCTCTTTCAGAATCAATGAATTCCAGTGCTCGACGCAGGGCCGTTAGTTCTGCCGCCGTTGAGGTCGTGACATGCGATGTCTTGAACCGCAGTGTCATTCCTCGCGTTGGTATAACCACGGCACCACCAGAACTGCACGACGTAGTCGATCCATCGGTATAGATGTGCACGTGGTTGCTGTACTTTTCATGCAGAAGAAGTAAGCTCAGCTGTTTTAGAGCAGGGGCCGGTAGATCTGTCTTCTTCTGTAGTCCTGGAATCATTATATCTACTTGTGGACGGCTCAAACACCACGGAGGAAGCGCTGGCTTGGCCGCAGGTGCGTACCCTGAAGTAAACGACGCACGATGTGCACTGACAATACCGCTAAATGTCGAGCAGGGCCTTGCAGCAGTGAGGCTCGCCAAGTGGTGGGAAGGGGTCCTAGGAAGGGGTCTTGCAGTCGATATGACGCGCAAGGTATATGCCCTAAACTTTTCGATAACTTTTTCGATAACTGTTTGTTTGGAACGCGAGCGTTTCTTCTTTCTTTTTCGGTTTTCTATACCACTGGGTTAAACGTGTCCAGCTACGTTACTTATTCGCCACGAGCTCAATAAGTTTATTGGCCAGTATTGGCAAAGCGAGAAGAGATATTAACGGATCAGTCCAAGCGGAAGCAATCAAGGAGCACGCTGCAAATCTCGAACAAACCAAAGTCGGCGTTGTCGTCCAAACCTTCCAAACATTTACAGCGCTTGAACGACGCCGTCTTTACACTCCGGAAGCTCGGGGTCGTTTGCAAAGCGAAACAAAAAACAGCAAAGGAAAAAAAAACGACCTAAAAGAAACTGTTAGTGATAGAACGCGAAAAACAAATTCGTAGATGATTTTGTGCTCCCTTCACAGATGAACGCTGCTTTTATCGCTCGCCACCTCACGCCTCGCTCATCGCGGCCCTTCTTTTGTAAACAGAAAACTTCATTTCGCTCGTGCTTGCGGGCGTGTTTGCGTTAGAAAGTGGGAGCGGGGTTGCACGCGAAAGCTGCTTCGAGGGCGGCGACAAGAAGGCCATCCTTGTTTATCTCTCCAGGGAGTAGCGCCTCCTCTTACGCAGCGCAAATGAAATTAGGATCAGCAAAACAAATGAAACACCTACCCTCCGTGGCGTCCCTATCGCGACGGGGCAGATGTGAAGAGCTGAGTCGCTTTATGTTTTGCTGAGCATCCCTTCCTTCAGACGCCAAAGCATTCGCCGGGCTGGCGGCGCGAGGATCGCGTGCGCAAGGTCACGTTTGCAACTTAGTTCCTCTGACCGGTGCCACGCATCTCTGATCGTACACTGATGTATTTCCATTCTCCGCTATCTTTTGCTTTCCTTTGCCTGCGAGCACTGTTTTTGTGGTTCTGTCTTTCCGTTACATGCGCTTGATTTTCGCCATTTCTTGTAAGTACTCACGAAGGATCGTTATTCGCTCTTACGCGTTCGTTGAGTCTTAAGGCTTCCTACTGGCCCGGAGTGTAAGCGAGAGAGCCCTGACGTTATTCGTTCTTAAAGCGAGGATAGAGAGAAAGAAGGCGCCAAGGTCTTTCACCGACAAAAAGGCCTAGACAACCCGAAGCTCTTTTTATTTTTATTTTTAAGAGCCCTTCGTTGAAAAAGACAGAGAGAACCGTCGTTTGTACTGAACAAGTTTGAGTTTTACGGCACCATGGTGGGGCGGGAAATGGCCTGATAAGGTTCTCTTCATGAAAAGAAGTGTTTGAATAAAAATAAATTACAATTCTGAAGAATAAAGGACTGCGTTTTTCTTCGTGCTACTTTTGAACGTCTTCTATTGGCGGAGCAGGTGGACCTTATGCAACTTACATGCAACGCTGTGCAGCTGTGTCCAACGTTATACTTTCACTACCGTGCACACAGCGACAAGCATGAAACAGGATTCACGATGCGAGACGTTGAAGGAAAAGGCAAGCGTGCTGCTTGCATTTTCTTTCGCTGCCTATTCCACGCCCTCATGCGCGAAAGCAGAGTACGGTGAAGACACCTGTAACTAAAGCTAGCTAGAAGTGTGTTGCGCACGAAGCAAACTGTAAAGGCTTGGAACCTCAGAAATTAGAGGTGTAGTCTCGTCGATGACCCAGTATGACTTTTCCAAACCACGCTAACTCGCAAATGTATTTCACAGAAGCGAACAACACGGCCGATAGACAAAGTGCAAGAAGACTGCGCTCCACTATAGGTCGCGAAGCGACAGAACTCATCAACTTGAAGATTCGTGCAATGCAAGATGCAAACACATCAGCTCATAGCAAATCACAACTATTTGTTTATATCTAATGAACAAGGGATAACGTTAAGGGATAAGAAAAAAGCAGATTGGGCGAGGGAACTAACGCGATTTATTGACATCTTAGTTGAAATAAAAAAAAAGAAGAAATTGGCATGGGCATGGCATGTAATGAGGAGGAAAGATAACCGATGGTCATTAAAGGTTACGGGCTGGATTCCAAGAGAAGGGAAGCATAGCAGGGGGCGGCTGAAAGTTAGTTGGGTGGATGAGATTAAGAAGCTTTCAGGGACAACATGGCCACAATTAGCACATGACCGGGGTAGTTGGAGAAGTATGGGAGAGGCCTTTGCCATGCAGTGGGCGTAGCCAGGCTGCTGCTGCTGCTGCTGATAATGAATGAATGAATGAATGAATGAATGAATGAATGAATGAATGAACAAGGGGTGGGGTGGCGGCAAGAAAGGATCGTCTCTATAGCAGCTTGACGAAGTCCGGCGCCCTAAGCACGCAGTTCGGCAAGCAGGCGAGGGCAACTTCGGTACAACAATTCAAACACACTCTCAAGAGATGGTGTAACACATTCAGAACATAGGCGCATTTGAGTGAAGGAAATAACTTTAATCATGACTAGTCGCAGTGGAAAGGTCAAGCAGGCACGGGTCAGTAAAAAAAATATAATATACAAAGAACACATAAACATAGACATGTAATGGACGCTCATATAACACATTTCACTCCTCATCATACTGGTATAATATGAAATATTGTCGATCTTACCCTACCGCACACCGTCAGAAAATCAATGTGTAAGCGCCATCTCCATCAGAGACATTTTAGTTTTCCCTTCTTCCATGTCAGAGTCCGTTCACGCTGAGCCCGTATTCACGAAGCCGTTCTCATGCTGCACCAGCTTGTAAGAACGAGCGCTGGTCAGTCGTGATAGCGAGCATAAAATCAACGAAGGCGAACAGAAAAGGAAGAACTGTTCCAAAGAAATAAGCGCAGTTTTGCCCGAAAGGCGATGACGAAAAGCATCCATTGCTTTAGAAAATTAGTAGACAGCTATACGAAATAAGGATGGTAGATTTATCGGCCCCATAAACTTGTAAACATTCGCTTACTAACTAAATTAACAAGTATGCATGGTGTAACGTGCGCGCACACAAATATGAAAAATTTACACCCGATGACAGGGGACATTCGCTGTCAAAAGGCTGGCGTGAGGAAGCGCAGCAGCAGCAGCAAGCGAATCGTGCTGCCTATCACTTCAACGCGGACTGAGCGGCGAGAACACAGCACACACGAAGCTATGAGCCGTCGACGCATTTAGACTGTTCTCTTCGCAGATCGCTTTCAAGACAGAGCCCGTGCCATAAGCAGATGCCGTTGGAGTAGAGCGCTCCCCCCCCCCACCTTCCCCTCCCCCTGGTGCTTTGCGTGCGACGGAAGAAGGCGCGCTTCCTCCCTATTTTCCTCCCTCGCGCGCGAGATTGAGCCACCGCCATCGGCTCACCCTCGCATGCTTTCTGACACATACAGCATACGACGCGCGGCGGCGGTGCTGTCACCCTTGGACTTGATACGAAACATCACCGCGGCGACGACGGCAGAAATGCGCCTGGAGTGTCCATATAATTGATATCGCAATAAAAAGAAGAGCTTTATTAATCCTTTCGTAATACCCGCGAGCAATTTTTACATCAGAGTGGCGGGGATTTCGTCTTCACGCCGATAGCTATCACGAATGCCGTCCAATAAGCAAAGGTTCTTACATAAGACTGGTGTCGTGAAATGGGAGCCCCATGGGGTAATCCGCCGAAAGTTATTCGACGCTGACCCATAAGACAGAACGCTTAAAGCTTTTTTTCTTTTTTTCTTATTCGAAAGGTTGCCCTACTGCATAAAATTTTTAATGCATGCAAGTTTTACCGTGTGTCCCAGCTAAAATTAGCCAAGATTTTCAACGAAAAAAAAAATTATTTAGTAAACATGATACAAGATCAAGATACAATTATAAAACTTACGTTGTTCGGTTGTTCGAAGACCGACGACCAAGAGGTCTTGTGGTCGTATCTTAAACCTCTGTTGTTGTTGTTGTTGTTGTTGTTGTTGTTGTTGTTGTTGTTGTTGTTGTTGTTGTTGTTGTTGTTGTTGTTGTTGTTGTTGTTGTTGTTGTTGTTGTTGTTGTTGCACACGTTGGTTAACGTTAGCTCGGACACCCTATACGCGTAGTGCGTGCCGACGGACGCGCCACTGGTGGCGGCCTTGCGCAGAACACACGGGAGAGGAGCCGGCCGCGCACTAGTTTTTGTTTCGTTGATACTGCTTCTCTGTCTCATTCACGATTTCATAGCAAAATAGGCAACACCCTTTGCATGTGTGGGGTGGCCAAAGCTTCCGAGGAATGTCGAAGAAGAATTGTTGGAGGGTGGGGGGCTCAAATACCGGCGAAATCGTGCCGGCGATACGGTTCTAATCATTCCTCGCAAAGCCTCATCAGCGGGAGCAACGGTAGCAATGGATCATCGCTTCAGCGGAAAATTTTTTGTTCTCATCCTTTCCTTTCTCGCGTCGGTGTTTTTTTCCACTCCGTCATGGTTAGACGCGTGAGCGGCGAAGCTCGTCTGCAGTGCAGCATGTGGTTTAAAAGCATTTCGCTAAAGTTCGAAATGCCGTTTCCCGCTTCTATACCGCGTTGCGCTAGCTAGGCAGCACGACTGCATGAGTGCATTGTGTTGTATGTTAAAGCTACTGAAGTTTGCAAGAACTGAAATTGGTTGGTTTTATGTGGCCCGGTAAATCCTCGCACCAGCTGTCGCGCACTTGATGTTTTTACATCTATATTATACGTGGCTTCGGACATGTTTAACTGTTGCTAGTTGCTTTATCCATAACTCTTGATGATCATTTCGAGCTGCGAGGATTTCCCCCTGCCTCGTTTGTAAAGGGTATAAATCACGCTGTGTCTTATCTTAATGATACCAAGTAAGTACTTCTTTAACAGCTTTATTCTTTTCGCCCGAGGGCATCTTAGATATTGTGGTTTTTGGGAAATGTGTTTAGAAAATAGGTAGTTCAGGGCGAGAATTGCTAATAGTTGCTGCGTATGGTATTTTTGTTCCATTTTTCCCTGAAAAGTTCGCGTCACGTTTGGGAAGCCATCACACCTCGATGCTGTCTGACAAGACTTAACACGCCGAGGGATTTGTAGCAATCCCTTCTTGCATGTGAATTTTGTACTCAACTGAATTCTTTCTTATTATGCTTACGCCACAGAGGACTAAACCCAGCCTTGCCGCCAGCGTTCATCTATACTTTGACTGGCGCTGCTCTGCCTTTAAATATATCATATGGCACCTCTCTCCAGTAACATTTAAAAAAAAAAGTACTGAAACGGTAGTCAGACGTTAGCTTTGTACGTTTCCAAGCAGCTCCCTTGGGGTATTTAAAATTGAAAAAAACTGCAGCGGGAACAGCAGCGGGAACAGCAGTTCATCGGCGTATGCAGTAGAATTGCATCGGCGGTACAGCGCTAATACGCGCTTTTATTAACCCGTGCGTTTGGTGACTTCGTTGACTAGTGTACGCGTTTGCATCAATAAATTCGCAATGACTCTACTTGAGGCGACTTTGACTGCACTTATTCGGCGATGTCACATGCATTCATCGGCAGAAAGACCACTACGGCATGTGCAGACATCTCACTATGTGGATTTGTTTGATGTAAGTCTGCACTAATGACGGGTGCTTATTACTGAGGTACTGAAGCAGCATTACGGCAAGGGTACAATTACAAAAGAAACTATCGAGACATCGTATTACTCAACAAAATTTATCGGCTAGTTAACATGAGCTCCACCTCATGTAAATGGGGTTCATGGCGTTTGTCTGCGGGACGCACCTGGCACGTATGTGGACCACGTTGTCCCAAACACCGGTAAAATCGTGTTCATACCCTCACCCACAGAGGTCAGCGTCTTCCCTACAGCTGTCACCGCAGAAGAAGCACTCTGGACCCGAACAAAGGAGAAATCGCAGACGCGAGCTTCAGCCATCCTTGCTGCAAATGGTTGTCGTCTGCTACTGTTCCCGCGTGTACTGTTGGAAGCGCACACTAGATGGCTATCAGTGGCGCCTCTATAGGCGGTGCACTAGGCGTATACTTATTCATGATAAGGGCTGTCAGCGGCTTGTAGAGGTCACACTCTTAAACGGGCTATATATAGTTGGTTCAGAAATCAATTCACGTTACCAGCGCAATATACACGGGACGTGAGGAGAAGTCGCTGATACTACAAACGCTGGCAGCTGCCAGCGTTTGTATTGTCTATGTCATCGCTTTGTGTCGCGTTTGTATTGCGCTGATAACCTTAACCAAGAATTGCAGAGGCCAAACCAGATCTCGACCGAGCGACCCAGCGACACGGCGACCAATCCGACGTGGTGAACACGACGTCACCGAGACACTCGAACGAATGGAGAGAGAGAGAGAGAGAGAGGTGGAAAGAAGGAGGGGAACCACATAAAGGTTAAAGGAGAGATCGACAATGGGAAGCCCCGCTGAGAAAGCGCCAACAAAAGCGCGAGAGCTACACGGCTGGACTGTGTCGACGAGGCCTGCCAACGCCCTATAGGGCTATAGCGCCTCTTCGACGAAAGAAAATAACCAGTTGGCAAAACAAGCTAACCCACTCTGCGTGCTGTTGGTTGCGTCACGCACTCTCGAGGTGTACTGCTTTGTTATAGACGCGGCGACTGCGAAATCTGCCCTCCATTCATTTAGGGTTACTACAATTCAACAGTACTCACAGAAGGCCGCAGCACAAAGACGGTTCCGAAGACACACATCTGAGTCCCTGCCTCCTTTGCGAAGTTCTCAGTACATCTACATAGGTCACGGCAGCGAACCATGTTTTATCAACGAGCAGTAATCGTTCTTGACCACGTTATGTCGGCGCACTATTTCATGGGCGCAATAGCGCATGATCACATTCCCTCCGCTGTGTTGAAATAAAGGCAAAAACGTAAAGTAAGCACAGACTTAATCAGCTACCCCTAACTAGCTATTTTATCCTGTCAGTGCTGGATAAGGCATTCTGAGAGAATTATTCCTAGTGAGTTTTGGCTAGGTAGGCAGCAAACTGCTAACCATACGTGGAAATCTAAATCGAATATATTTTACAGTTGCATTCTCAGCTTCCCCATTTTATAGGTTAAGGTGGTTGTAGCTCCCCGGTAATTATAATCATCATCTGATTACTAAATCGATAAAATAAAATTAATATAAAATTGTGGAAACAATGAAAGCATCTCAATCTGTTCTGACACATCATGGCCACTAAGCTTTGCGGCAGTTTCCTTAATTGTGAGTGCCCTCAACAAGGCAGCGCGCTTTTCTTTTTCTTCTTTTTGTTCTTTTCGTATTGTGTGTTATCCTAGCAACGCTTTCATGTTGCAGTTGACAGAGACGGAAACCTGTGTGATTAGGGCCTTAGCAGAAGTATTGAGCACAATTGCTTTTTTGCAAACTGAATGTTTCAAATCAATGTAAGCTTCATAGCAAGGGTATGCTGAACTGGGATGCTTGGGGCATTTCGAAAGAAATCAAGCAGCACAAAAAAACAGGACTTTCATGACTGCATCTTATCCCACCTTTTGTGCTCATCGATTTTCTTCATTAAGCTTCATACTTTATCTGTACCACGAGATTTGCTGTTTCCTAATTAGCCGTTATAGCTTATGATCATACGTAGTATCATGCGAAGCTAGTCAACAATTTTTGTCATTTGCTCGCGTGAATGCTAATTATGCGCTGTCATCATTTGATGAATTCAGTTACAAGCACAGAGCCTCTCAACTTTCATTATTCCTGCTGCGCCGATGAGCAAGCACATACAGAAACACGAAAATGAATGAGCATATAGTTGGATTTTCTTGCTCGCAGAAGTTACCTAACCATTCTCAACTTCTAAAATATTGAGCGCTCTTCAATAGAAAGCACTTACGCGTTTCCCAACCGAAACGAGCTGTATAATCAAGCGAAAAACGCTCCTACTCTGACTGCAATGAACATGTGGAATCAAACAAAAGTCCACGTGAATTAAATTTAAAACCAAGCGGCATTTCTTTTCACTTATAATAGCTGTGTCTAAATAATTTAATATTTCGCTTTAGCATGATTGGGCGCAATATTTTAAGAATTCAATGAAACGAATATACGAGCTTTTATTTGAGATGTCCTCAACTCGCTTTAGTCGATACAAGTTGCGCCAAGGTTAAGAGAGCATTGCAAACGAATGGTAACTTAACTAGGTTTAACATGCCGATGGTTTCGTATTTGGTACCCAGATGCACACTTTTCGCCCCTTTAGTATGACAACTTCAAGTTTCATGTGGTTGGGTTATCGAGTCACTACTGCGCACCAACGCTTCTTAAGCCCTTCTGGGCGTACTCGAGCAGAAACGCAAGAACTGCAGCACTTGACAAGCGGCAAGCTTCACAAGATCGTCGATAACAGCGCGAGCTGTCGCGAGAGAAAGACTCGTTTCTCTGTCCTAACTCGAAGCGCTGACAGCTTTAGATTCCTCCTCCTCCTCCTCTTCTTGTTTTTTTTTTTTCGTTTCAAGAGTAATAGCCTGATTGCGCACTTTACATTCGCGTGGCGAATTTACAGCTCTGCAATTATACGAGGGACAATGACCGCACGCGCTCCGAAATGTGCCAAGCAACAGGCCTGGGTGTTCGCAATGTGTTTCTCCTAACAACGCTGTAATCCTATCTCTTTCACATTTCGTTTTTAAGAGTTCGTTCGAGGGCTTGCGGCTGCAAATCGTAAGCACTGCTGCCTGTTTTCGCAACTACGTGCCATTTTAGCAACGCTGATGGCTTCTTCGATCCACTGGCAAAGAAAAAAAAAACCTGGCGCTGTCCTCGCCGAAGTCTGAGTGCAAAATACATAACATAAATGTGTGATGCACCAAGGTCGCCGCCAACGCTTATATATGATCTCATGGAGCAATAATTTTGCTGTAAATGTCTCAGCGCTGGCAACATCTTGGAATAAGGAAAAAAAATGCAGGCTTCACGTTCCTATTACGAAATATTCTTTCAAAAGACCATCTTATAAATAAATGTTTCCACAACTTAACCTGCCAATCACGAAATAAGCTCTTGGTTTTCGAAAACCCGCTGCCACGTATTAAGTTTTTAAGCAGTTTTCGTATTAAATAAATTCCCTTCTGGCCATAGTGCGAGGCACTGAGTGCTCTTTGTTGGTGAAAAGAAATCAGAACAATTGAATGCAACGACCGCATTCTTGGTCAATAACAACTGTCAAGTCGGCGGGACTCAGCAGTATGTTTTTTATCCTACCTTGTAACTGTTAAATCAACTTGATAGGCAATCCGATTCCGACTAAAGTAATTAGTAGTAATAGTAGTTTTAGTAGTAACAGTAGCCAATAGTAGTAGTAGTAGTGGTAGCAGTACTAAGAGTTGTAGTATTAATAGTAGTAACATTAGCAGTAGTAGTAGTAGTAGTAGTAGTCGCAGTCGCAGAAGTAGCAATAGTTCGTAGTAATAACAGTTAGCAGTAGTAGTTAGTAGTAGTAGGAGTAGGAGTAGGAGTAGTAGTAGTAGTAGTAGTAGTAGTAGTAGTAGTAGTAGTAGTAGTAGTAGTAGTAGTAGTAGTAGCAGCAGCAGCAGCAGCATAGGTAGTAGTAGCAGCAGTAGTAGTAGTCGTGGTAATAGTAGCTGTAGTAGTAGTATGAAACTTCAAATTATGTCTTAATGGGCAAGGAATCGGGTGGAGAATGCTGGTCTTGCCCCTTCGGACGCAAGCGAGTAGACACCGTCCGTGGCGCCCGACATGTCCAAGACAGGGTTGCCGTCCGAAGTTGCCATCGACGAACTTCGAGAAGTTCCTCGACGGCACTGCAATAGCCGCACCCGTGATGCAAAGGAAGCTTAGCAGCGTGTTCTGCTGTAAAGCACGAGGGCGACACGTGCAAAACGCTAGTGCGAAAGAAAGGCTAGTTTGCCTAATTGAGGAACCCCTAGTTTGGTGCAAATGTAATGCGGAGCCCCTCACTACGGTGGCTCCTGTAGCCGCACTTGCTTTGGGGCGTTGAACCTCCTCACTCAATCGGTTCATCTAGCGAAAAGCATGTTCATATAGTATGAGCGAGAAGGATAAGGGGAGCCGAGGGACTCGACAGACAGGGAAGCCATGGAAAGCACATAGAAAAAGGAATTAATTGAATTTTGATTTAAATGTAGAAATATTAAGGTAAAAGGAAATGAAAGCGGCCGAAGGATAACTTGGCGCGGGTGGGGACGAAACACGCATCGTCCTCGTTACGTCTTTGTGTTTCTCCGCACGTAATAATATCTAAAGCATGAAATATCGTAAGAAGCCAACGAACACTGACACCAAGGACAACATAGGGGAAATTACTTGTGCTGAATAAATGAAATAAAGAAACCATAAATTAACGGAAATTAAAGTGGATGGAAAAACAACTTGCCGCAGGTGGGAACCGAGCCCACAACCTTCGCATTTCGCGTGCGATGCTCTACCAAATGAGCTACCGCGTCGCCGTTTCCGCATCCACTTTCTTGGGTATTTATGTGTCCTAGTAGAACCCTGGGAGTGTTAGCCAGCGCCACCACTCACAGACCTTGGCGGCGGACGTAGAACGTATCCTTTTTGTCGCACGCGTCACGAGAACGTGATAGGATAGGGATAACTTCAATAAAGTGCCGGCAAACGACGGTTTAACGCGTCGTGACGCTGGCCAAGCGTCGACCCGGGGTTATACCCTACTCTGCACTAGCCCAGTTGGGCCCGTTTGTAGTGGGTCATGAGGCTTGTGCTTTTCGAGCGCACCCCGGGCCTGCTGGACGGCCCATAGTTGTGAGTCCTTGTCAGCAGACTGCAGTGCACCTTGAAGTTCGGGCGGGTAAGTCCTGGAGGTAGCTGCCGTCGGGAACCTGGCACAGTCCCACATTATGTGCCAAACACCGCACAGCCCACTCGGATAGAGCTCTGCATGGGTGAAGCACGTGCAGCATTGCGGAGGCGAGGAGTGACGCGGTCTGTATTTGCCTTAGGATTACGGCCTCCTCCCGACTGAGTGCCGGGTGGGGAGGCGGAAGGTGATCTTTTTGGGTGAAGGCAACTGGTCAATAAACCCACACATGCTACCTGCAGGCATCAATGTTGCCGGATTCGAGACCCTCGTTATGTAATAAACGAGAAGAAAGGGGTTTAACCGAGCCATTTCCGGCGAGTACGTAGAATGATCGCATCTGTAGGTAGCTACGAGCCCAGAGATATATCTTGTCACCGAGTCCTATTACTTCTTCTAACGCTTTAACGATGTGTTCGTGGATGACTATCCTAAGCGCTTTTAACGTCTAGAAACAACGCAGCAGACAAGCGTTCCCAGGCCTTCTGGAATTTGACGCACGTTACCAAGTCGACAACCTTGTCCGTAAATGAACGGCCGCGCCTGAATCCTGTCAACGTGTCTGGGTTAATTTCTTAGTGCTCTAAGTACAACTCCAGGCGCGTTATAACCATCCGTTACATTACTTTTTCTGCAGAACTACGAAGTGCGATCGGACGGTATGACGCAATGTCTAAAGGCGACTTTCCAGCTTTGAGGATCGGAATCAGGCGACTTGTCTTCCATTCCTTGGGAACCACGCCAGTCTGCCACGAGTCGTACAGCAGCAGGAGTGCCTTTCGAGCCAGTTCACCAAGGTTACACAGAGCGCGGTATTTAATGCCATTTGGCCCTGACCCTGAGGAACGCCTACGTAGAGCAAGCGCCACCTCTAGTTGGATGGATGGATACAACTTTGCTGTACGTCCGGCAAGGTTTAACGTGACCCAGGCTCAGGTCTCCCACGGGGGAGCGTCAAGGCCCTGCCTCAACGCCGCCTCACGGGCTTGCTGGACTGCCCACGTCTGGATTCCGAGGTCTGAGCTGCGCAGAGTGGCGGCCCACCTCGACGACAGGCTCTCCGGAGCAACTGCCATCCTTCCTATAACTACATTGCACTCCCACAGCACGTGTTTGAGTGTGGCTGGTCCTTCCTGGCACAATTTGCACGTGTCGTCCTGATGCTTATCTGGGAAGATACGTTTCAGATGGAATGGATTAGGGAAGGTGTTCGTCTGGAGTTGTTTCCAGGTGACGGCCTGCCTCCTGTTCAATTTGGGACTCGGCGGTGGGTATATCCTTCTGACGTTTAGATATGCACTGTTTATGTCGTTGTATCTGGTGGGCCTGTCCCGTTCTGGGCGAGGAATGTTCGCCATCGTGCGAGAGGCGTTGCCCTGTTCGGCGCGGCGGGTCATGTCTCGCGCCGTCCGGTGCGCCGTCTCGTTTATGTTCGGGAGCGCGTCGCCTTCCGTGGTGACGTGTGCGGGGAACCATATGATCCTCGAGCTCGCGGTTTTAGATCTGGCCGCTTTGGCCAGAATGGACAGGGCTTCCTTGGAAATTCTACCTTTGGCGTAATTCTTTACTGCCGTCGTCCATAGAAAAGGGGCACTCCATACGGGGATGACGTGAGAATGGCGAATGGTCAGGAGTCTGCGTTCCAGTGGAACTTGCTTCACCGGCAATCCTCTTACAGATGGATTCTTCGATTACAATCTATCTGCACTGTATGTAAAAAACCTAAAGGATAAAATCTCGCATTAAACATTAACATGAACAATAAACAATTTATTCTTCGAAATTCTCAATTTAGTCTTGCACTCAATATTTTTGGGTCATTATAAGCTTGTGGATAACGCTTGCAAGAGCTTAGCATATGTTTATTTAGTATGACTTCCATTTTGCGAGTTTTTGGATATTATCCCCCAAAACAGGACATGGAAGACGTTTGCCTTCTGAGTACAGTTTGGTCTCGCTGTGCATAAAAAAGGCTTCTTGCATGAATAACGTGTGAAAGGCCAATGTTTTGTCGCGCTTATGAGAAATGATATATCATACCTGTCAGTGGCATCGGCAGTCCTACATAGTAAATGCGCGAGCCCTGAGCACAGTCTCGCTGTATTTCGCAATTGCAAAACACGTGTCAGTTCAAATCGGGTCTTTCGTTTTGCTCGCTCGCTTTCGCGGCGTAAATGTACAAAAATAAATGCCCTAACTTTTCACAAAAAAGCCTCGCTTCAGAACAGCGATATTTTTACACAAAATATCCCCGCGTTGCGCAAGGCAATGCGAAAGAAGCTGAAAGATGGATGCTTGCGGGATGCGACGAGTGAACGGGGGCATGTGATCAGCATGCTGTGCTGTCAGTTTCCAGGAAAGGGCTTGTCTTATGCCAGTGTAATACGTAATACAGTGGGCATTGCAACAGCACAGTAGCCATGGTGTTAAAAAACCCATTCTGCTCTACACTACAGGTTGCGGCGGCCTTGCTTTGCTGCCGGCTAGCTCCACGCGCCGGCTTCCTGGAAACTGAGCACACCAAAGTTCTGCGTAATGTCTCTGATCGCCAATTCATCTTCCTCGTCACGACACGGGGTATCATAGAGACACCGACGATAGTGCTTCGCGCGACGGGTACCTGCTGCTGTGAAGGAAGAGACCAGACCGTTGTTCGGCAGTGGGCATTGCAGCAGTACAACCGGCGTGATGCTGAAAAACCCATTCTGCTTCGCACTATAGTTCAGTAACTATTCGTCTTCTAAATGCTTCCGCAGAGATGGCCGTTGCTTGCAGCTGCTGCCCTGCCCAATGTGTGTCAAGTGTATTTTGGGTTGCGTGCCATGTTTGTCTGGCGATCTTTTACTCTGCGGCGATATCGTGGAAAACCCCGGGCCAACCGAAAAAGAAATGCTGCATAAATTGTTGGATGGCCAAGGTAAAATGTAGTTCACTATTGAAGAGATCAAGACATATCAAATAAATATGGAACAAAAAAATTATGTCCTAACAAGTATAATCGAGCTTGTTGAGAAGCAATGATCTACTCTGGCTGCGTTCGACAACAAGGTTAATGGCGTTGAGAACACCGTATATGTATTGTACAAACAACTTAATTCCTTCGTCGAAAATATTGACGACCTCTAAAGCAGGGAAAGGAGGAACAACTTGATTGTTTTCTGCGTAGACAAGCCTGATAACGAGACTACCGAGGTTCTTGAAAGGGTAGTGACAGAAGAATTCAACAGGATATTGCGTGTAAACGTTGACAGTATTGAAAGGATACACAGACTAGGTCGAAAAATGTAGAATAAGAGGCGTCCTGGTATTTTAACTTTTTAGGACTACCGTGACAAAGCATCGATACTGAATGTCTGTAGCAAACTAAAGGGTAGTATATATTCTGTGTGAGAGGACTTTTCTTAAAAGGTGCGTGAAATGCGCACAGCTATGGAAGAGCGCCTCGGAGGAAAAAGCAAATGGAGAGAAAGTTAAGTTACTATATGATAAGCTAAGCATTAACGGCGTCATGTATGGACGGGATGAGCAAAAGGGTTTTTGTTATCGTCTCAATACAAAAAGAAAAAGAAATTGGCAAGGCACTCCAAAGCGTCGCTCGCTTACAATTCTCAATGTTAACTGTAGGAGCATTGTAGGACTACTGAGTTTGAGGGACTTCTACCGGTACATAATCCAGACATTGCTATTCTAACGAAAAACTGGTTGACCAACGCAATATACGACAGTGAATTTATCCCACCGGGTTTTAGTGTTCTTAGAAAAGATTGCGGCACTAAAGGTGGCGGTGTGTGTATTGTTTTCAAGACATCTTTAAATGGGCAAAGAAAATGCCTGATGTACCTAATATAGAATGCATCTTTTGCAAGGTTTATTGTGCTAATGTTGGATATGTTTTGGGAGCAGGGGCCCTATAACGTAAAACTATTCCAATATGTTTTTATTCCAATCTCCTGGCGTCAAATTTGCGTAACCCCCGACGCAAGCACCAGGCGGTCACCTGCAGGGTTGTCTGAACAGACCAATCAAAATCAAAAGTGACCTCGTTCGTAGGAGGTCACTTTTGTTTGCTTGAAAAACGAATAATATTGCCTACACTGAGCGATTTGTCTTATCTAATTGGCTGACAAGAGGCGAGGAGCACGCTCAAGTGCAGAGGGACTCGATAGGGCCGAGCCACTGCACTGAAAGTCGATAACCGGATCAAGAGGGTGGTACCGGCATCTGCGATTGGTCCGCTTTCCCTTACTTAGCTTGCGGTGGATCTTAATCAGAAAGTGGTTTTGGCACGTAAAACCCCGTAATTAATTAAATTGCATAATAAAATGCCAAATTTTCTTCATAACCATAACTTTTTAATCAAATACCAACACGGTTTTAGAAAAGGATTCTCGACGTGTACTCACCTGATAAAAACAATCCACGATATTGCAACATCAATTCACAATGGTACAAAAATTGTCGCTATATTCATGGATTTTTCAAAAGCATTTGCCAAAGTTCCTCACAAGAAAACTACTCCATAAAGTACATAATGTTTTCAAAAATAATCAGTTAACTGAATGGGCCGCTGTGTACCTAACCCATAGAGAACAGTTTGTTTCCTTTCGTCACAGCATATCTGCACCGGAAACGGTGGATTCTGGAGTACTCCAGGGTTCGGTGTTGGGGCCACTTTTGTTCCTCCTATATATCAGTAATATCGTACAAGCTATGCCAGTTCATATTAAGCTATTTGCCGGCTATTGTGTTTCATACTCCGAAATTAATACCAAATCGGATCAATTATTGCTAAACAGTGCACTTCAGAAGGTTGCTTCTTGGTGTCGCGATTGGCAGATGGTAATCAACGTTGAAAGAGACGGTTTTCGTGAGAATAGCGCATAAAAAGAATCATTGCATTTGATTACAGTATTAACAACTCTTTCCTCTCTGAAGGTAGTAACCGTAAATATGTAGGGCTGGGGATTTCGAACGATCTCAGTTGGAATACTCATATTAATTATGTCACTGCATATGTATATCATAAAGT
Source organism: Dermacentor andersoni (assembly GCF_023375885.2). Taxonomy (NCBI): domain Eukaryota; kingdom Metazoa; phylum Arthropoda; class Arachnida; order Ixodida; family Ixodidae; genus Dermacentor; species Dermacentor andersoni. The sequence goes on from NC_092815.1 coordinate 28,418,751, forward strand.
CTTTTTCTCAGGCGAGCACTTAAGCTTTCATCTGCTTCTGTTCGCCTGTTGGCTTACAAATCCGTTGTGCTGCCCATTTTAGATTACGCTGCAATCGTATGGGACCCTTTTACAAAAACTAACATTGCTAAACTAAAGGAGGTACAAAGAAGAGCCGTGCGTTTTATTTGTAACACATTTACGAGAACTTCAGTTACAGAGCTTTTAAAGAGGGATATCTTTCTTCTCTGGCACAATGAAATCGTTGCTCACGATTGAAATTCTGATATCAACTAATAAAGGGGCATTACAAGATTGACATAACGGAAATCGCATCCTTCTCGTGCGGATACGCTACTCGGCAAAGGCACAATTTCAATATAACTCCCTTTTCTTCACGTGGCAACTCTTTCAAGTATTCATTCTTCCCGCGCACAGTAGTGGACTGGAACCAGCTAAAAATAACGTAGTCTCTGCGGCAACATTAACTTCTTTCTTATCATGTTTACGGTTACATTATTTTGTTGGTACCATGTTTCCAGTGACAGTGTTCTTCTCCTTTGGTGTAAGCTTGTTTGCGCCCAACCTGCATGCTTTGTATTTATTCATATAATAGTTTTTTATTACCCTTTGCATTTTCTGTACATACCATTGTATTAAGCTTATACCACTCTGCTAAAATCACCGCATGGTGATTGCAGTATCTATAAAATAAAGAAATTAATAAATAAGGCGAAAACATGGCTAAACGAAAGAAAAGAGGAGCATACACAATACTGATAGAAGGGGGAAATGGGGGATAAATCAAGTAAAACGTTAAAAACCAGAGAGAGAAAATTTTTGATAAAGAAAATTAGGGAGGGAGGGAGACAGGTTAACCAGCGGTTGTCCAGCTGGCTACCCTTTCCATAGATAGGAGGTAAGGGGAATTAAATCGAGAGAAAGAGGAGGCAGAAGAGAGAAAAAAAATTAGACAGGAACGTAACAGAAAAGGGCTTGGCATCAACCAGAGATACGCGCAGTTGGCTACCCTACACAGAGGAAGGAGTCAATGTGAATAATTCGGACCAATCATCTAATCATTCTGATCGCCCGCTTTAGGTCCGGAAGAGGAAGAATACTTCCTTCCCAACTCGAAAATGTGAGCTCCAAGCGCCCTTATGTACCGTTATTCTCTCATACCAGCCATTTGTTGAACACGCATATGCGCGTATAGCAAACATTATCCCCATATTTACCATGATCATCATCGTGACGCCTCTTTTAAGAGGAGCTTTGATGCGAGGAAATCTGGGCGCGAAGAGGCCCGTACAATTCGAGTACGGAGAGAATCAGTTGAGCAGTTGAGTTGAATTGGAGCAGTTGAGTACACGCAACGCACGAGTTCCCGTGCCATGCCTTCTTTTTTTCGACTGGCTATTATACATTTACTATCAACGAAAGAATGTATGGCTCTGTAGCGTGGCTGCGAACGGTTAACGCCGTCGCTGAAGTCTTTAGTGTCTCGTCTATTTGTCCGTTGTCCGGTTGTCTGTATATTCTCTCTTATCGCTTCAAGCGCTAAACATCCACCGGTCTGGAGCGACTTGCTGCGAATTTGAGAGACTTCGACGCGTATCTCTATCTCCATTTTTATTATTTGTTTCGTGAGAGAACCGCGCACTTTCACAATGCATATACTCCAGTCCTTTCTGTTATAAATACTGCAGTGCAAATCCGCCAATATACGCACAACGTCCATAGAAGGAACATGAAACAACACGTAACAATTTGGAAAGGAGTTGCCAGAACGCACGGGGGCGTCCTTGACTCCACACTCGCAATACGCTTCACCGGTCGATCGAGGTAGCTTAGTGGCTACGCCATGGCGCTGCAATACTAGAAGTCGCGGGTTCGATTCCGACCTGCGTGGTCGTATATTGGCTGAGGCGAAATGCACAAAAAAAAAGAAAGAAAAGAAACAGATGCTCGCGCATTTAGATTTATGTGTACTTACAAGAAATTAACTGGTGCCAAAATTAATCCGGTGTCTACCAATACGTTGTGCCTCATAATCAGATCTTGGTTTTGTCACCTAAAACCCCAGAATTTAAATGTTATTTGTAACAACAAGCTTCATTTCCATTTCCAAGGACCATCTAGCAAAGGCTGCATGCTGCTAACTTTGGAACGTTTACCACCACCACTGTGTCGCTCTGTGCCAGCATAGCAGCCGCGAATTTAAGCCCCTTAATGCACTCATAGCGTTACGAGACTTAACTCCTTAAAGCGTTTGTTAACATACCACAAGACAAGCACGATAATCTAAACTCTACAATAAACTCGCGTGCGCATCGTAAACGGTTGAGTTTCGTCGCGATTTAAAGCTCCCATAAATATATAGACTTCACCATTGCCGTGACGCGGAGTGCTGTCGTAATACCCGAGCCGGTAGAATAATCGTCTGGGGCTGGAACGTCGCCAACCGAGCATAACCAATCGAGCTAGGCTTACGCGCCTGTGATCGAGCTCTTCCGAACAGTCAAGAATGAATGAATGACTGTGCTTGAAACAGTTAAATATAATCTCATCATTTATACTTTTCTTTTATAACGAACATACCAATAGCAACTTCAAGCAACATTAAGCAAGGAATTCATCCGCAAACCATTGTTCTCAAAATATTCTCCAAAATTAAAGAAAGAAAGAAAGAAAGAAAGAAAAAAAGAAAGAAAGAAAGATAGAAAGAAAGAAAGAAAGCAGAACGAGAAGAAGAAAAGGTTGTTTTACAAAAGACCTCCCTCGCTCTGTAAAATGTAATGAGCCCGTTTTTCACTATAAGACGACGTAATAAGTCAGCTCGAATGCCTTTAGGCTACCGTTCATACGTAAAGCATGGAGTTCAGGGGAACAATTTCGAGCCTTAACGTTCTTCTTTCCTTGCGCACTTTTTTTTTTCTGACGCAAGAAAGTAGCTACGTCGTCGGGCACGAGAACTATGAAGCCATTTTCTCGCGAGCTATATACGACTTTCTCGTCATTCGGGTCGCTGGTTTCTCTGAAACGAAGCTAAAAGAAAAGAAAACGAAACAAAACAGCTGTCATTTCAACGTTAACACACTGCACATGTGCAAGTTCACTCTCTGTTAATTCTTTAGTGAAGTAAACTTTGGTCTTACGCATATTTTTGTTTTTTTCCGCTTGACAGTTCTGTCCTACACAAGGCGAAAGAACGTGTCTCCTTGTTGACACATAATTTGGTCTCCGCTTTCAGCGTTGGTACGCTCATTAAGCGGCACGCGCTTCGCCTTTACAAAAAAAGAAAAAAAAAACTAGAATGACCTCTGACGCTGCTGCTGCTGTTCCTACTGCCACAACGCACTATTAGCTTTCTTCACACGTGTAAACACCACTAGGCGCTCGTGTTTTAGTCGACAACGACTTGTATACTGCGCGACCCGTGCGGCTCTGTCGAGGGTTTTAACGAGCCTTCTTTCCCGATTGAAAACAGTTGTAGATCATTTTGTTGTTGTTTTCGTCAATCCTACTTGCTTCATGAAAGAATGTTGTTGTCACTGCAGCAGTGGTCTTCTTTGTTTTTCCTTCTTTTCTTTCCTTTCTGACTGACGACAAAAAGCGTGCCGTCTTTCTGTTCTTGCGACACGAAGGGAAACACGAACCACTGCTGCGTCTCTTATTCTGAAATTGGTGTTCATTATATAGGGACTGCACGCGCGCCCTCCGGGTATGTGCATGATGCAAACTGTAACGACTATCACTGCTTTTGTTTGGCCATTGGCTGGACGCTAATTTCATGCCTCACCTGTCTTATATTTCTGTTTTGTTTTGGCGTTTTTCTTCCGGCGTAGTTAAGCAGGAACGAATAATAGCAATGTCTAATTAGCAACCAGAACTTATATTTATAGTACAAAAATGGCAACAGCGCTCGTCGTACGTGATGGGCTCCTTTTTGCTCTGGAGGTATCGACGCACATCCGTCAATGCACCGTTCCCTTCCTGCACTTGCAACCCTCCCTCCTCATCATTTTCTTGTACTTGGTTTTAAGTGCGTGAGCATTTCTACGCCTACCTATAGAAGAAACCTCTCCGTCACCTAAGACGAATCGCAATGAAGAAAATAATGTATAAAACATTGTTTCTATGAAGACTTTGGTGAAACATTTGGGGATAGTGTAATAAAAGTAATCTCTCTATTCACAAGTAGAGCCGACTTGGTGTATTGTAAACATCAGGAAAATTTCAATCTTCCGAAAATTTAATGCCAAACACGCCACATCCCCGTTACGTTTCGGTGGTAGCGGGATGCGCCTTCCGTCGGGGCGTACTTTCACCGACCAAAATGCCACCGATCTATAAGGGTTCGTGCTATTCACGTCGCGCAACACAGACAGGTAAGCAATCCGACGATCTCTCAAGCTCAAGTCCTGTAAGATCGACATGGATGCTTGTGTGGTTGGAGACAATCGCGGCGTCTACTACGACGTTGGCCACGCAAATCGCCGACGCCGTAGTAGACGCCTTTGGCGGACGCCGTAGGGACGCGTTGCCGGCAGTCGTGTGTCTTGCAAGCGATCTGCGACGTGGCCAGAGTGCGGGCCCGCGTGGGCCTCATCGTCAAAGCGGTGTGCGATGTTTGCAGAGTGCGCGTAGTGCCGGTAGCTTCGTATGCGCTGTGCTTTCGACGTTTCGTTCGCGTTGACGCGACAAGTGCACAGAGGACAATTGGCTCGCTTCTGCTGCAGCGATTCTCAACTCCAGCGTTTTCACAGACAGTTGCCGCTGTCATCGAGCGAGATGTGTTCATGTTTACCTGCGCACGCGGGACACCATGCTGGTTAATTTAGTTAAAACACGTTGACGGGCTAGTTGGTTTGAATCCATGACAGAATGTATAAGCGCGACTGAACAAGGACGTAGAAAGAAGCAGACACACAAAGACAGCGCTGTCTCGTGTGTCTGTTTCTTTCTACGTCCTCGTTGAGTAACATTTACATATTTAATCATAGTTAATTTAGTTAGTAAGCGAATGTTTCAAGTTTTTACGGCCGATAGAACTATTAACTTTACTTCGTACAGCTATCTACTAATTTGCTATCGCAATCGGTGCTTCGCCTTTCGGGTGGAACTGCGATTTTTTTCCGGATAGAGGCTTATGGACCGGCCGCAGGCTGGGCCAGGGTCGTCACTACCTGTCGGCGCTGTGACGACAGGTAGTGACCTGGTAAGGGCGAACGGGACGATCGTCGAGAACTCCACTGAGTGGCAGCGAGGTAGTCGGCGATGTCACGTTGGCGCTCCCCAAGCTGTGGACGCGGCGCGTTGACGGCGAATCTTCTCAGTCCCAAGTCGCGGTATGGGCACCGGCGATACACATCGCCGGCTACTCCACATTGATAACAGAACGGGTGTTGGTCGGGGGCTCGCCAAATGTCCGTCTTCCTCACGTAGCTGCGCTCGGCGACGGGTGGTCATGCTGGCGGCGGCGGCGACGGTGGACGACGGAATTGCGTCGTTACAGGGCCCTGGCGCGGTCGCGGACGGCTGACGGCGGCGTAGGTCATCGCTTTCGGCGGGGACTGCGCTGATTGTGGTTGCACCTCAGGAACTGCAAGCGATCGCTGAACCTCTTCTTTGACGAAGCCGGCGATTGAGGCCACTTGAGGCTGCGACCTTGCAAAGAGCCTCTGCAGTTCCTCGCGAACGACCGCTCTGGTGGTCTCCGTAGGTCGTCGCTGCCGAGTGCTTGAACGTCGGTGTAGTTTGTGATCGGTGGTTCTATTGCCTTGTACGCATATCGAGCATCTTCTCAATAATTGTGGCCTCGGAAACAAGTTCGGCAATGGTCTTAGGCGAGTTGCGTATCAATCCGGCGAAAAGCTCCTGCTTCAAACCGCGCATCAGGAAGTAAACTTTTTTCTCATCCGACATGTCTGGGTCGGCGTGTCGGAAGAGGCGAGACATCTTCTCCATAAAGATCGCGATGTTCTCGTTCGGCAGCTGCATGCGGGTTTCCAGTAGATCTTGGGCTCGCTCTTTGCGCAGGACGGTCGGGAACGTCTGCAGGAACCCGTTGCGGAACAGGTCCCATGTCGTCAGGGTTGATTCCCGGTTCTCAAACCACGTCCTGGAGGCGTGTTCTCATGCGATGTACACATGCCGGAGCTCGTCGTCAGAGTTCCAGTTGTTGAATGCAGCGACCCTTTCATATGTTTCCAGCCAGCTATCCGGGTCTTCAAATGATGATCCACGGAACGCCGGTGGCTCCCTGGGCTGTCGCAACACGGCGGGCGATGCTGGGGCTGCCATTGTGGTTGGCTTTGCTACGATCTTCCTGGTCGTCTCAGGCAGAAGTCCGTGCTCCGGGGGCAGTCCTTTCAGCCTGCGGCTACCTCGCTGGTTCTTGGCGACGTTGGTGTTGTCTTCCGCGTTCGGGCTTGGGTCACGGCTTTGTGTGGGCGTCCGGTACATGAACGCAAATCACCTCCACCACATGTCACGTTGGAGTTGACGGTAAAAAACACAGTATCAATACTGTGAATGATGAAGCTAACATTTATTGGGCAAACCCGTGCCCACAAAAACAGGCTACGCTTAAAGTACAACGCTAGCGGCGAACACAGTCGGCGATCATCGAAATCTGATCTGCCGGTCAAGCGCATCAGCTTTTATTCACGAGCCATCGAAGATTCCAGAGTAATCGCTGGTGCGCGCGTGTCTTCTAGAAAATTCTATAGAACTCGCGTCGCACATGCAAGCAGATTACACAAGCTTCGATGACAACAGACAACTGTTAGAAACGTCGATAACATTCGAGAAACTTCGATACATGCGGGCCCGTCCCCCCGCTGAGCGATAACGTTTGTTAGACGGTGAAAAACGGTCACCCGATAAAGATAAACATGTACACGTGTCAATATCAAATTCCGAAAACCAATACTTGCATTCCAAGCACAAGCATGCGGGGCCAAGTTCACATAGCGCTTCCTTCGTATAGTGCTGCTTGCCATTGGTCGGCGACCTTCGCTGATAATAGGCAGTTTTAGAATAGCGTTTACAACCCAACGTAAACGCATTACGCGCGTAAATAAATAGCGTCATCCTCAATGCGCATGCTCGGAACATTATTGAGTTTCTCCGGTTTACGTGCGCTATGATAACGTACGTTATTTGGCGAGTTCAGCGTTCGTAATGTTTACGGGCGCTAAGAAATAGCGTTGTCGAACATGGCGGCACCCATGGCTCCCGCTTCAGCGTGAATTCTCGTGATGGCTACGCTATCGCTCGTGTTGATCGCCAGTAACTATTGTATAAGCTTTCGCTTTCTCTAAACTCATCTGAAACGTTAGTTATGAGTGCATAGCGCGTCCAATTTCTGAGATCGTTCGGCGATTCCAGCGCCCGTACGCCTAACGAGACGCGTCGGCATAGCAACAACAGAATGGTTGCTAATGGATTGTCTTGGCTTCGATACGTTTGGTACGAGGCACCAGACGGTTCCCTGTTTTATAACGTCTTCCTTGCGTTTTCGTTTTCGTGCAGTAAACTATGAAATGACGTGCACCGTAACGTCACACAATGGTGATTACGCTTAACGTATGTAAGGCGACAAACGCTATTCTAAAACTGTCTAATATATCCAGCAATACGAGCGGCTGGCATTCGCTCTTATGACCGATTCTAACATAAGGTATGTTTTGTGAATACAGGCTCCGATTCGTATTCTGAATTTTAAATATCCGCTCACTCTGAACCTCAAACCGTACTCGTCTTCGGCGCTTCCATATTTAGACTCTGTTCACAGAGGTGTAATGCAATTACCTTTCTGTTCGATCAGCCTTCTCAGAACAACGTCATTTCTGGTGATGGTCCCATGAAATCAAGATTTTTCCGCCTGGGCTACCTCACAGGAACGTGCAGAGTTTGCGGTAGGCGAGAAACAGCAGTATGTGAACTGCGGACTGTGTATCTTTAGACATCTCTAGGAGGAATCTTAATATAGAAAACATCATCATATGGAAACAGCAGAAGTGCTAGGTTACCACCGCCAAAGTGCGGACAGCAGCGGAATAAGAAAGCCGCCGCGTCGACGGTTTTGCATCGCGATGCGGGTCGTGATTTCTTCGCAACTGACTCTCGGGCCTTCGCTCGCTCTCTCTCTCTCTCTCTCTCTCTCTCTCTCTCTCTCTCCCTTCGTCGTACAACCATTCTCCTACGTGATCTGGCGAACGAACTAAGACGCGCCACAAGCCCAGCTGGGCATAAAACCGTCGAGCCAAAGTGAGTTCGGTCGGATGGCAATGCATAAAAAAGGCGGAAATACTTGATGTGACAGTCACCGAGTAGGCGAAGTTGCACTTGCCAAATATCTCGTGCTAAAATTCAGGATACCACGGCAAGCGGACATTACGGTAGACATTACGGCCCACGTGTCGGGAAGCCGGGGCAAATGGACACGACCGCAGACAAAAAGGCAAAGGAAATTTATGACTACTTGGAAAGAAATCGTTCCTTCCACACTCACGCGCACACGGTAGAGCGGTAGATATGAAACGCGGTTGGTGAGGGAGGGGGGGGGGGGGGGGTGAACCAGATGCGAGTTTCCGGTTTGCTACTCTGTACATGAGGGGGGAGGGAATAGGAGTCCGACAGAGAGCAAAGAGAGCGATGGGAGCGAGAGAGAGAGAGAGAGAGATAAGGCAGGACATGAAGGGCAGTCCATTTAGAGGCACTCATGCAGGCCGGTGGATCGCAAGAACCGAAAGTAGCGCTTGCCCGCTGTTGTGACTTCTGGTTGGAGCACGAAAGACAGACTCTTGGTGCAGACGAAGAGGAAGTGAAAAGCTTCACACAATATGTACAGATAGAAGATAGCGTACAGGTATAGCGGTAAGAGCGCACCAGACCGACGGGGCGACTGGTGGCGACTCTCTAACAATGGGTTGGTTCTGCCTTAAACCCCTTCGGCAGGAACGAGGTGAGGTGGACGCCGACGTCGTCCGCGTCGCCTTCCTCTTTCGTCGCGGGAGAAGTTCAAGCTGCATGCCGCCGGACTCCGCGGCAAGGGGTCAGCGGTTCTGTGGAATTCTGAAGGCTCAGTAGATTCGTCGGGGTGTTCTGTGCCCCGGGCTCCTCAGTTCAACTCACGGAAAAGGATCGGCAGTTTCTTGGAGCTTCGAAGGTCGCCAGTGGAGGTTTGAAGCCCCGAACGAGGGCTACCACTTCAGAAGAAAGAACGGAGAGCGGGAGTGCCCGTTGCCTCGATGATAGGCACGCAGTGTGGCACAACACCGGCATTCTAATGCGATGCTCTAGAACCCTTTCTCCTGACAAAGGCTGGTCGTCAAACTCGTCGAGCACAATGTGGTGTAACATGACGCGGAACATTGTGACGTAATAACAGAAACAGCATACGGCATACTTGGCAGAAGCAAAGATTCTCGGAATTGCATCTGAGTTAAAGGAGGCACGGCGTGCGCGGATCCAGGGCAGACGCCCGGATGTCCTGATGGCCCTTTATTTGCCTTAAATCCTTTTTGACGTTGTCTAGTATGTTCAGTACTTTTCCCTTCAACATACTGCGGCGCACACAGCAGGCCTGCGTGCATGAAATTCAATATATCTTTGTGCCTTTTGTATCCGGCCAGACCTGACATAGAGCTGCAATATTGCTGTCTCTGTATGCTTACACTAGCCCCTAGATCTTATGGTTGTTCCTGAGCAGGTAACTATATGACTTATTATTATTATTATTATTATTATTATTATTATTATTATTATTATTATTATTATTATTATTATTATTATTATTATTATTATTATTATTCATGACCATCCGTATACTCATCATCTGCATCATCATTAACCACATCTCAAGTTCAATACAGCGCGCACCGGCTCTCACTAGCGACCGCGTTGGCACGCCTTGACGACAGGCCACTTTCAGAACAGCCAGTTCTGGAATGCCGACGGGAACTGTCGTCGCAGCAAAAGTCGGTCAAGGCTTTGTTGACTTTTTTACGTGACAGTGGCCTATTAGAAAGACTATAATGACCCCATTTTTGTCCCTTTTCATATTTTTTCTCACGCTTTTATTTTTGTCACGCTCTTCTTTCCGTCTTTACTTCCCCTTTCCCTTCCCCTAGTGCAGGGTAGCAAACCGGAGGTTTTAAGTCTGGTTAACCTCCCTACCTTTGTCTCATTTGCATCTCTCTCTCTCTCTCCTCTCTCAAGTTCAGACTCGGCCCCTTGAAAAAGAAAAAAAAATACATGGATGCGTGCTTGGAGGCATGTTAAATGGAAAAAAAAAACACCATATTTATATCAGTAATACGTCTGCAGGTTTGCGCAGCATTGAACATCAATTGTTTTATAGTATGTTAGAAGAGGCATGTATTTTCGCAATTTAGACGCCACGGGCTAATCGACTGCGGTGCCCAAATGGGTTTGCGCATGCTGGCGTTTTCTATATAAAAAGTGAACTTATATGTGCTGTGAATAAGCTTAGTCACGTGTGACTCTCTTTTCCATCCTGTCACCACAGTCTTTAGCGCTCTATTATGCGCCACAATAAGTATGAACCAACCAGCCCAGTGACGAGTGATGACAGCCTTTTAAAAGCCCAGTGCAACATTTTGGAGCGCGTGAGAGGCCGTATTCCAGATAGTATAGATAACGATTAGCCTCCGTGCATACCTTTAGGTTTGAAATGCGAGTGGGCGGGCATCACGAAAAGCTTAGAAAAATAGACTCTTTTTGATACCGAAACTCACGATCGTGCCGCTATTGCGATTCGCTGAACAAAACGCAGACCCCCGATGTTGAGAGCTAGCGCAACGCCTGCGCTTGACCTCGATATCCGGTGGCGCCCATGGCCCAGTGTCAGTCTCGGAGGCCATGTGGCGGGAACTGCGTCACGTACGCTAGTCACCGAATGCCTGTGTCGTCTGCTAAGGTGTTCTTCAATGGCTGCTCATTCGAAGAAATAGACAGTTGCGAGCAGTGCGGCTTTGCTAAGATTACCTCGGTGGCATAACAGTTATGATTTATAGCCAATCTGGCCAAAGCGAAATATCGTGGCAGCACACCTTCAATGAGTTTGCATTGACTGTGGCGCCATAGGCGTTCTAGAAAGGTGGGGGAACACTGGGGTCATCACTAACACCACTTAGCAGCGGTTGCTTCCCAATTGAACAGCACTCGCAGTATGGCATGCCACTCCGAAGACTAGCCACGATCATTATCCGTAAAATAAAATAATAAAGAAGAAAGTAAAAGCTTCCCCGGAAAGCGACGATGAAAGCTGAAAAAAAAAAAAAAGATTGAATCATCGCCGACGAGCTGATGAGAGGATTCCTCGTTTTACACTATAGTAATACTTATTAATCTATAAAAGCAGCCAGAAGCCGTGCCGCGTTTGCAGCGCGGTGTTCCTTTCATATTTCCTTTTATTTACTGCTTAATCCGCCATGGTGGCGCAGTGGCTTTGGCGCCACGCTGCCAAGTCAGTGGATGCGGGGCCAAGCACCGACCACGGCGACCGCATTTCGATGCGGGCAAAATGCAAACAACGTCCGTGTATTGCGTGCGCGTTAATGAATCCCAGGCGATCAAAATTAATCCCATAATGATCCCCCACTACGGCCTGCTTCATAATCAGATCGCGGTTTTGGCACGTGAAACGTCAGAAATGTGCACTACCAACATTCACGTTAATACAGTTACAACTATAATACAAGAGAACATTTTTTTTTTCTTCTCCACTGCCTATTATTCTTTGACTCACTTTGAATTACATTGGCCATGTACAAAGATGTGACAGCGCAGTTCAGTAAGGCAAGAAAATGAATTGCCTACGCATCTCGCCAACGCTACCATCTTGCTAAAATTGTTTGAGCCATGCAAGTTAAAACGAAGGTAATGTTATTAAAATCGAAATTTGAGCTGCAATAAATACTATAAGCGTAATAGGTCGTTCTTTCTTTCACATAGAAAGTAACTACCTCTTTCACATAGATACTAACTTCACATATAAAGTAACTACTAAGAATAATACCTGGCTTGCCTGAGATAACTCTAGATGGTCATCACATTCCCGTCTCTGACTGTGTATCAGTTTTGGGCATCAAATTAAATTCTAACCTTAAGTTTTCTCAACACATTGCCTTCATTAAGCAAAAGTGTGCCTTCGGTATTAGAGCATTAATCAAGTCAAGAACATACTTCTCTAAAGACGCAATATTAGCATTATACTTTGCCTTCATTCACAGTCGCGTTAATTATGCTATTGTTTCCTGGGGAAACACATATAACTGTCATATCTCGTCTATTCAGCACTTAACAAAACCAAGCAATACGCATTATCACTAACAGTGGGTTTTTCACGAGTGCTACTCTACTACTTCGTGAAAATAACATCCTTGTTGTAACGAACTTGTTTAACTATCATCTAATAATTATATTTTATAAATTACTTACTAAACAGCTCTCACACCAATTCATCGATTCGAGGCACCTCATCAATAACAATAATACCAGGTTTGCGCGTAACTCCAATCTTCTACAACCTATGGTTCATTCTAACTATGGAAAAATGACATAATTTGCTGCTCTAAAACTGTGGAATGGTTTACCTGTCAGCATTAAATCTTCATCCTTTCATACATTTAATCATGCCGTTAAGCTGTTTTATATGTGTAACTAAGTTTACGTCATTCAATACACTACATTTGTCAGCTGTGTGTATTGGCAGCTTTTGTTTTGCACTTTAGGCTTGTATCCATTCAATTTGTTTTCATTGATCTTTTTTTCTATGTTGTATTTTCGCGATTTTGTTTGTTTCTTTTAGTTAGCTTGCTCTTCTTTAATACATCTCCACATTGTTATTATTAACCGAGGGTCCCGTTGCAGTATTTGACTTTGGGACCCTCGCCTGTATATTGTCTCTTCCAATTCATTGTATTTAAACAATAATACACTGAACTGAACTGAACTGGGCTTCTTGGCCTATTATGTGCCTCGCTTCACTGTTTGGTTTGAGATGACTGGCAAGCTGACAAAATCTGTCTCTATGAAAGAGCAAGAACCTAGAAACCTTGTCTTTGCTTGACCGAACTCTGTTTTAATCAAGTATTGTTAGCTGAGTCTTCCTTGCCTTCATAATAAGTCTATTTTATTCTTTCCTTTTCTTTTCTTTTTTGCACTGATAGACTCAAGAATCTAATTAAGAGGTATCTATCTATCTTTCTTTTTTTATTATTTTTGTCGCCATTGTGCAGCTCGACGTCACGTACTTCAGTTACCCGGCCCTCGTCAATACAATGTACTCTGTTTTGTTCAGACTGTACGCCTTCTGATATAACGCTCAGGGCCTGCTCCTAAATAAAGATGCTGAAAAGTACCGCAGGCACGGTTCCTAATGGCATAAAAGCTTCGTTGTTGTCCTTTCAAGACCAGCTTATGCGTGTAGCAGCCAGTGGGATCTCCCTAGAAATCAATTAGGCCGTCTCCTGTTGCCTGCTCATTTTTTTTTTTTTTTGTGTGTGTGCTCTTACACTTTCGAGGGTATGTGTGACGTTTTTTTATCTTGTTCTTTCCTTTTTCCTTCCCTTCTTCTTATCTTATATTTCTGTGTTTTAGCCCCTCCCCTTTTCCCTTCCCCCAACGTAGGGTAGCCAACCGGGCTCAGTCCTGGTTAACTTCCCTGCCTTTCACTTATCGTTTTCTCTCTATCTCTGTGTTTCTGCCCCATCATGCCTGAAGGATAGGCAGGCGTTGGGCCCCTCACGGTGGCAGTTGTCAGCCTGCTTCTTCGCTTATTTTCGTCCCTGTTAGTTGAATTTGGTTCTTCATACCAAATAATGATAATAAGTTACTGTCTTGCAGCGCAGCTAACCTTACTGCTCAATTTCTCTGGGCTCTACAACCCTCTTTGTCCTCTTTTTTTTTTAACCACGCCCACGCAAAGTTGATATGCATAGTTCGTTAACGGCGTTTGAATGCCAATATGTATATATGTGCACATAAAGCGTGTGTACAAATCCTTCATTGTACAAATGAATAGCTCTTTTTTTTTGCCTTATTTTCATTCAGCTCTCTGTGAGTAGACACATCACACACAAGAGGCTTCAGACAACCGGGCACGAATTAGAACACCAGGACACGGCGGCCGCATTTCGATGGAGGCGAAATGCGAAAACACCCGTGTACTTAGATTTAGGTGCACGTTAAAGAACCCCAGGTGGTCAAAATTTCCGGAGTCCTCCACTACGGCGTGCCTCATAATCAGGAAGTGGTTTTGGCACGTAAAACCCAATAATTTTAATTAGAACACTAATTATATGACCTGGATCCTCAAGTAACAGTTTACGTTGTTATACGCATCTCGTTGGCGCATATGGCACATAGGAGCTTCATACAAACAAGGCTTCACGAGACTTGGGACCCTACAATGTAAAACTATTCCAATATGTTTTTATTCAAATATCCTGACGTCAAATTCACGTAACCGCTGACGCCAGCATCGGGCGGCGACTCGCAGCGTTGTTTGAACAGGCCAATAAAACGCTCTACCCGTTTATAGGATGTGACTTTTGTTTGCTTTCAAAGCGAATAGCATTGCTTTATTTAAGAGGTTTTTCTTATATGATTGGCTGACCAGAGGCGAGGAGCGTGCAGAAGTGGAGAGGGTTTCGGTGGGGCCGGGCTAGCGCAGTGAAGAGAGAGAGAGAGAAGAACACAGGAAGGCAGGGATGTTAACCAGTCAATAGTCTAGTTGGCTACCCTATACTGGGGGAAGGGAGAAGGGGAAGAGAAAGAAGGGAGAAAGAAGGTGTAGGTACGTGTACGGACAGCACTTCAGTTAAAGTCGCTCGAGCAAACCAGAAGTTCTGAGAAAACACAAAAGTGCCTTCACTGCCTTCTAAGCCGATGATCGGTCGGGACGGTCCTCTAAGCGCAGTGAAAGTAGTTAATCTGATGAGGAGGGCGGTGCCGGTGTTTGCGATTGGACCGCTTCTCCTTGCTTAGCTTTCGATGTCTGGTAGAAAATCGCGGCTCCGCGCGAAGGAAGGGTGAAAATCCAGCTAAAACGGAACCTCAGTGAAGACAGTTTAGCCGGGCAGCCATCTTCTGTTCATTTCGGAACGGAGCAGTCGCCTGCTATTGGAAAAAAAAAATCAATTTTGTTCGACATTTTAATGTATCTTTAGTACGTACACGTCACTTTGACGCGGAGAGTTTTCGCGGTTTTGTGACGTCGGTGACAGACAGACGAAGTGGGTGCGGCCTGGAAACTTTGCACCAATTGCCGAGGGCTTATGGTGAAAAAGGCGTAGAATCAGAAATAATTATTTTTTCTTTTGTTCGATCTAATATTGCATAATCATTGCGTACACGTCATATTAGATGAGGAGCTTTCACGGTTTTCCTGACGTCACGTTACAGACAAGAGAAGTTGGGATAACCCGAAGAAAAAATTTGACCAATCTTGGAGAACTTATTGCAGAAATGAACTATAGAAAAGCTTGGAATAGCTTTACGTTATAGGGCGCCTTAGATACATCGCAAGCAAAACGCTCCCACGTTGCGTCCGTGTTCGTCTTGCCTTACTAGCGGATTGCTTATTTGAGGCGTCATTCCACGCAAGATATCAACAACCAACTATCGCAGTACCCTAACGACTCGACCTGTTCGAATAAGAGAAGATAAACGACAGCTATTTGGGGGGGAAGGGGTGGCTGGAGGAAGCAAAGGACACGTGCAAGATTCTCGCACAGCACGAAGGGCTCGAATAACGCACCTACGACGACGACTTCGACACCGAGGCGCCCCTGATTCCAGACACGTCCTTCGGAGCCGTGTTCTGGAGGCGCGCCCGCCGATCGACCACACTGAGGTTTCTCAACTCGTCCTGTGTGCCCACATAGGCACGCACGCACGCAAGAGCAGAACGCGCATTCTTTCCTCTCGCCTCCCTCAGGGCTCCTTTATTTCGCCAGTTTCCTAACTGGATGGTCGGACCGGCGCCGCCTGGGCTGCAGCGTGTGTCACAGAAAACCGTGCAGTAAGGCGATTGCTGGCACCGGCTTAATGAGGAGTCACATTCGCAAAGCACCGGGGCCGCTGTGCTGTCTTTCCTACGTCCGGCGAACAGGTGGCGGTCAATCGTGATCGTTTCCGGACGTGCGAGCAGCAATGCGAGGTTAGCCACTTCTTTTCTTTTGTTAAAATAAAAGGGAAGGAACGAGACTTGGTCCCTGACAAGTGCGGTGAGTTTGGCGGTTTGGTCAAGTTGCGTGGTGACGGATAAACTGCGCAGAAAGACGTGGTTTGGAGTCAGTGCATGTTGCATTAATTTCTTTTCTTAGTTCACGTCTTTATTGCGCTGTGTATGCAGTTCGCCGTCACCATGCGATTTGGTCCCTGAGTGCAGTAAGAGCCTACATCTACCCTTGTCTTACGAAATAGTTTTGCCTACGCATCTAAAGGAAGTCTATATCTATTTAGTGCATTGCCCACTGCATATCCTACGTTCCATCTTCAAATATTTTCTTCCTTCTTTGTATCCGCTGGGCAAAGAGACAGAGAGAAAGATAAATGTAATGGTTAAGGGCAGGAGGCGGCCCGTAATGTTCTACAGACAATATTTGACCAATAGTGTGAGGATCATGAGTCCGTAGAAAGCTACTTCTTCGAGGAGTACAATCTATCGAGCTATACCAGATAGATTCTACTTTTATATAGACTTATATTCAATAGAAAATGAAAGTGGCTCATTAGGTTCACGTTGTTTTGACATATTTAGTTTGCTCTTACCGCTTATCTGGGATCCTCCTCTTGCAATCGGGCTGGTTAAGGGTGGTATAAATAATTTTTTTTACATCGTCTCTATTTAGTTCAACATCTCAAATACTAACATTACGAATTTATTTTGGTTCCCCATTTGTTACAGTTTTGAAAATCCAAATTTATATTCCCGCTGCACAATAATCCCTATGAGCAGGACAATCCGCCCCCCCACTCCCTCCCCCTTTTTTCTGTCATTTTTTCTTAACCGACATGTATCCATGCGTAGTTTATGAAACAGACACACATTCCACAACAATTGTGTGTGTTCAGGCAGCCAGGCAAGCTAAACTTAGTATAGAAAGGCGTACACAAAGATTTCTTAGTGAGCCGTGCTTATCCGCGCCGCACTTGCCCAACTAGGTCTTTCACGTGATGTTTCTGAATAAGTTCTTCTGTGCCAATGAATGTATAGTGTGCAGGTATTGTATACATTGGTGAGATGTTTTGCGAGGGTATAGCTAACAAGCACCCCTGCACCGAATTTCACGAAGCAGAGTGAATAAAGCTTCGTGCGCGCGTGAGAGCTGGGATCTCCTTCGGTTTGAAGGATATATGGAACTCTGGTCGGCGTTCGCACCCGACCATATAAAAAGAAAGGGAGCTCACGGACACGCCGGCGGAACTATAGCATTCCTTACAACGCCGCCAGGACACAAGAAAACCGCTGCGGCTATAGCTGGCGCGCGAGGGAAGCCAGAAATTGCCGCCGCCTCGAGCCATCGACTTGGGACGCTCAAATGATCGCCGCAAGCGAGGCGGCGGAGGAAGCTCTTTGCGCACAATGCCATAAATCGAGCGTGTAACCGACAGGCAACATGTGGCCGTACAGGACGTGTTCGCTCCCACGGCAGGCGCGCAGCAGAAGTGGCCGTAAAGGAGCAGACGAGAGGCCACCGAGGCGATCGAGAGCGAACGGCGAAAAAGCGACCGTCGTACTATGAAGGAAAAGGAACGGGACACGTGTGTGTGTGAAGGTCAGGTTTTAGGCGCCAAGGCGCCCACCGGTGCAAACAATATCCGGATTGATTATCGTAGCCGGAGAGCGTCCGTCTGTTATCAATTCAAATTCCTCTGGCCGGCCGCGGACGCTCGAGCTCCCAGTATGGAAAAAACAGACGATGAGAAGAGAAATAAAAAAGAAAACAATTGGATTGGAAAGAGAACGGGAGCACGCCAACCGGCGAGACGGGCAAGCTGACAGCGAGCAAGAGCTTGGCGATAGATCCGCTCTGCCGTTTCACAGTGAAACCATTTTAACTCGAAAATCGCCTGTTCGGTGGCGTCGCTCGATGTCTGACCTGACAAATTGCCCGCATTAGGCTCCAGCTGGTCGCGTCCCAATAAGAAAAGATGGGGGGGGGCACTTTGCGCAAGAGCCAGCAAGACGGATATTAAAGGGAGCAAGAG
Organism: Dermacentor andersoni; assembly: GCF_023375885.2. Lineage (NCBI taxonomy): Eukaryota > Metazoa > Arthropoda > Arachnida > Ixodida > Ixodidae > Dermacentor > Dermacentor andersoni. The sequence continues at coordinate 28,436,982 of NC_092815.1, forward strand.
GCATGGTTTTAAGAACAACATACGTTAGCGAGAGAGAAAAAAATGCGTAGGAACCACCGTCGATAATTGCCCACGATAGCGAATAGCCGAACGACGCTTATAGCAAGCTATTCGCTTTATTAAATAAATGATGCGCTTGCCGGCGCATATCTGCTACATTGAGGACGTTTAGGTTGAGAACAGATGCGTTAGCCAGCACATTTGTAGCGGTAGTATGGTGGCTGTACTTATATATGAGCCGGTTCATCTTGCATGGTTTGTCTCGAGCAGTGCGAACACCGGTATGGAAGGTGACTGCCATCCTCCTCTCCCGTCGCCTGACTCATCTCCCGCCACCTCCATACAAGGAGAGGGCGGAAGGAGCAGGGGAGCGCGTTCCTTCCCGAGCCTTAAGGGGCTTTATCCCGAGCGCCTCTCCCTCTTCACAGTCTCTCTCTCTCTCCAGCACATCATGTAAACCATGGAGGAACGAAAATGGTGTAAACCTTCCGTCTCATGGAATGTTCCGACTCCCCAAAACACTCGCGCCATAGCACGTGCGTCTCAAAGAGGTGTTTGGAGAACTCCACCGCTGGAAACGCTGGCGCTGAGGTCGGCCTGATGTCATAGAGAAATGGACACAGCGGCCGCGTCGGCTGCTTCGGAAGCGCCGAAGCAAGCTGAAAACGAAAATTTAGGTTTCCATCTGCGCTGCGGTTCTGATTAAGTGGAGACGTTTTCTCGCTTCGGGTGTCTACTTGACAACACTTCAAATCACTATAATAGGTAGTGGCTGCCTTTGAAGGCGTCCAACATGGAAGGCTACTACTCGATGCTGCAGAGCCTGACGTATGCAACGGAGCCCGGTGTCAGTCTTCACACGTACCGGCTGATGCGATCTCGACCGGGTGAGGTGGGTCTTCACCGCAAGAATCAGGAAATGACGACGAATCCGCGCATTGTGATGATGAAAAAAGTAGAAATGACTGTATTCACTTCATTGGTACATTATTGCGACACTTATCCGAGCCTCGAGCGGTTCTGATTAACATGGGGGCCAGGGACGGCCTTAAATAACCCCTTGCGGTCTTGTGGTCGTCGACGTCTTCTTGTGGAGCCTGTGGAGGTATTCGTGCTTTCGTCATGTCCTGCAGTCCATCCGACGAGCTCCTGCCCTTCGGATTTTCTTCTCTTCGTCCTTCTCTTTGTGTCTGCTCAGGGAATAAAGGTGTGACGCTTTTTCGGGGAAGAGGGCAATTATGTCGACATGGGGACGCCCGCTTGAACGTTTCTCACACTTGACAGGTCGATCATACGGGGGCCAAGGCGGCCTTAATAACCCCTTTCGATCTTGTTGTCGTCGACGTCTTCTTGGGGAGCCTGTGGAAGTATTAGGGCTTTCGTCAAGTTCTGCAGTCGACGATTTCCCCTGGGATTTCTCGACAAGGACCCTTTCATCTATAATTGGCCACTTCGTGACTGTCAGGAGAGCGACGTTGCTGCCTTGAAGCGAAGTGAACGATGAGGCGTCAACATCAACTGCGACAGCTGCGTGTAAACTTAGGTCGATCATAATACCGCGGAACAAGAAGCTACGTGAAGCTTGGATCACAAAATTGAGAACCGGCCAGCAGCCATCGGCTACATTTCGGGTGTGCAGCAAGCACTTCCACGAGGAAGATTTCTGCTACGGCGTCGGGGCTGCGATGTTCGGCGAGCAGCAGAAAACGCGCACTGAGACGCTCGCCCGCGCGCGCTGCCCGGCTAATGTCATGACTGTCTGCTCCGTGAACTTGGTGATGCTAGATACTGGCAAGTTCACTGAAACGGAAAGGGAGCGGTAAGAAGCACACTTAAAAAAATGGTATGGCATATGATCATGTTTGCGTTAGCACCAAACAATAAAGAAAAAGAAGCAGCGGGAAATTTCTCGCTGAGAAGACCGATAAACATACAGTGTGATGCAGCTTGAGAAATAATGATATTGATACGTCCAGGAATTTAGAAGAAACAACAACAAAAAAAGAAAAAAGATTCAATCGTCGCGACGGCACATCGCAAGTCGCCGTAGGCGTCGAAGTCCCTAGATATAACGAAATTATTTTTAACAGCTCTGATAGCGTCCACGCAACAATGGTTGTTTGTGTACTGTCGTATACTCATATGCTGCGACCACGGAACGGTGCTAAAAATCGCTCGCAGCGAAAGTGAAACATTGTGCGTGGACATATACATGCAGACGCGAAGTCGATCGCTGCATTGAGGCTTCATTCTGTTATGCTCCATTTGGTTATACAGAGAGCCCGCAATAATACTATATCTCGTGTAATTCGCTCTCAGCAATTGCTGACCTTTCACGCAAGAAGTCGGTTTGGGGTACTCCATCGCGCCGAAAGCGCAGTGGGCGTTCACTGTAGGCATTCGGTAAAGAGATAGCGTATGTAAACCATATCTGTGCTTTCTGTTTGCCCAAGGTTATTATTTTGACAATAAAGAACAGTCGTTTCGCGAGTACTTACAGAAATGTTTAGGAGGGCTCCCGCTTGGTTTTTTTATTGACCGCCGACAGCCGTACCTATGAGCAGTGCGTCGCATTATCCCTCGTGCTGCGCAAGCGAGGCGCTCCCGACGGGTGGCGGCTGCGCAAGTCCTCGCCCCCAACACTGCTGGCGTTTGTCGATGTACGCGCCCTGCTAATCGTTTGCGCGACAGCACGCTCCCTTGGCATCGGCGCCTTGGTATCGGCGGCGAAAGTCCGATCTCCACCGACCACCACGAAAACGGCCGAAAGAGCCAATGAATTCTTGGATTGTACACACACACACACACACACACACACACACACACACACACACACACACACACACACACACACACACACACACACACACACACACACACACACACACACACACACACACACACGCACGCACACGCACACGCACACGCACACGCACACACACACACACGCACACACACACAGGCTTCTAGTCTATGTGTTATGTTACCCATTCGCTCAACTTCCTATCCTTTTGTATTATAGAGCCAAAGAATTCCGTTCGCTTTAATAATGAAAAATGGTCACTGACAGGGTTTCGAAAATGCTTGCCGGGGGGGGTCTTGAGTGCGCCGCCGTCAGCTACGATAAACAACACACTGCCAGTTATTCACTTCCACTGTTGCCGCTTTCCCTCGCATTCCTGCCTTCAAACTTGCCCTTCCAGTATATTGCGGTGTCCCGCATTGTTTTACGCGAGCGGATTATCCGTTTGACCTCAGATTACAGTTCGAACGTGTCAACGTGGCAACCTGCAGTTTGCATTGGGTCTTTATGCATTCAGCCGTCGACTAAGCCTGCTTCCATCGAATACGGGAAAGTACCATACAGCTGCAGGTTTCATATGTTGTTTTATTTATTTATTTATTTATTTATTTATTTATTTATTTATTTATTTATCAGTCAGAACTTCATTTCATTCGGTCTGCACAGCGGTCGCGTTTTCATTTTTCAGTGTTCACGCATTTATTCATTGAAAAGCGGCTCCCTTAAATGAGTGCAGCACGTTATTCTACCATCCGCTGTCTCGAGCGGCAACACCGATGTTTAGGAAAGAAAAGGCCGCTATAGTCGCAAGAGAAGCGAACGCCGTTTATATACCTCAACACTTTTTACTGCCGACGGGAGTAAATTAACGCGAACGCGATGAAGCAGAGGTGCGAATATTGTGCTAGTATACGCGCTTCCATTTAATTACCTCCCCACCATGTCACTTTGTGACTTTGTCTGGCCGTTCGGCTTTATCTCACAATCTTTCTTGCGGCAAGAGTACTTTATTTTTTTTTTGTGCGTGCGTGTGTGTGTGTGTGTGTGTGTGTGTGTGTGTGTGTGTGTGTGTGTGTGTGTGTGTGTGTGTGTGTGTGTGTGTCGTAATTAATCCAGTCTATCGCAGCAAGTACCGTCACTCACAAACGCAGCTCTTATAGGATGAAAAAAAGTGCACTTATTCACTCTTTCCTTCTAAGTTTTTCTTTTCTTTTTTCTCCGCCGAAGATACTTTGGTAATAAAGTCAAAGGAGAATGAAAGAGAGGAAGAGTGAGTCTTACGCAACAATAAGAATAAAAGCAGAAACGACAACTGAGGTTCTGCAACCGACGTACTCATTAAACGGCTCCCGCAAAAGAAGTAAAAGCAAGCAAGACAAGCGTAAAAGAAATTTATTTTCTTCCTTTTAGCGGTGGTAGCAGTGGTGATCCCTTGTTACTCGGTGTCACATGCCCAGCCTGACGTATTGGCAAAATACTGGGTAGTACAAGTAGTAAGATATGTTAGAGTGTATTTAAAGGAAGATATATAAAAGAAATTGATGTAAGTTTGGTATTTAGACAACTCCAACGGAGTTGTCTGCGTATAAGCAGTGTGTCACTTGCTGATGTCTACGCAGCTCGGGGTCAGTACCAGTCTAATCAAACTTGATTCGACCAGTGTAAACCTTTATCAACCCTTAACCAAGCCTTAACGGTCGTTACCAACCTTATCGAGCTAGATTTGACCTCTGTGTGATTTAATTCTTTCTGCGATTGTTTTCTTCCTTGTTTTTTGCGCAAAGTGAATAGCAGCGCTAGCGCGAACGTGTTCAATTACGACGCATTAATTCTTGTCTCAACTACAGTTTCTTATTTATTTGTTTCTACGCGTAGTAATACCGCCGTGTTGCACACGTGCCTCATTCTTGCACATTGTTCCTCCCTCTGTTTTCTCATTCCTTCTTCCGACCGATCGTCAGCACCTCCCTGCGGCCATTTCCGCGCCACTCTACTGCCTCAATCACGTTCCTCGCACCGTCTGCCAAACGCCCACCGTGCGGTGAGCCAGCGAAGGGTGCGCGATCTCTGATAGCCACTCCAGCAGCTGTCATCGCCGGATGAGGCCATGGGGGAGCGCGAAACAACAGCCGCCGCCCACCCAGCAGGGACCGCTGTATGGCTGTATCGCCACGCACATCTTCATCCTCCTCCTCGGACTTTGTCGGCAGTGAAGTGCCTGGCTCGCAACGGCCGGCAGCCGTGGAAAAGGCAGCGCTAATGCCCAAGTGGGTCATTTGCAGCCTCCGCTACTCCGTCATTGACGGGCAGCGGCGGCGGCGGCTGGTAGCCGCAGAGGGACACTATACAGCGGGGAAATAACACACAAAACAAAAACAAGAAATGAGCGAAGCAAGCTCTTAACCGCGCGATTTTCACTGCCGCGTACACAGACGCACCGCACCGCGCATGCATGCAACGCCGACAGACACGGCGAACGCCCAGAATAACGCGGCGCTCAATGCCGGACGCTCTCCTGTCGCTGCTGCGGCTGCTACGTCGTCGGAAGCGGCCTCCACTCGATCCAAGGACAACAATTCGGCAGCCGAGGGCCGCCCAGCCGAGCGTGCTCCGGGAAGAGTGGGGAGCATATGTGTGCCGGTGCGCCGAAGCTGAAAGGGGACCCAGCGGCGATAACAAACGATGGCTCTGGCAGAGCGCCTGTGGCCGACCTCCGGTGCACGGCTTCGCAGGCTGCCACGTGTTTTTGAAACAGCCGACGAAGAAGTCAAACGCGCAGGGAAAACTCGGAAGACTTTTTGGAGCAAGGTGCTCGCGCTTAATGGCGGCTGCTATGGTGAACTGTAGTTGGAGCCCTGGTCACCTACACACGCGCCTTAGCGGCCGATTGCAGTTTCCAGGCAATCACTTCGTCGTTAAGCACCCGCCTGCAAGACGTCGCGACGCAAAGTTGATGCGTTTGAACTTTAGAGGCGGTACGACTTCCTCATGTCCGTCAATGGTCAGCGCGATGAGACAGAGGGCTTCCGCCTTAATGCAGTGGTCTCAAGTCAGGCGGAATAAGCACAGGAAAACGGCCCTTATAGGGAGTTAAGAGAAGCTCTCTCGAGAATCCCGTTGGTGGGCACTAAGGATGTCACACTATTATGTGACGCTGTGTGTCTGAGTCGGTCCTTCAGCCCACCGCTAATGTAATCGTGCGAGTATGCGTCACTCGGCGCCGCGTGTATTTCTTATTCATGCAGTGAGCGTCGTGTGTTTAGTCTCGAGCTCCAAAGCACACATGTCGCAACTGCCACCCCAACAGCAGCTTTAAGCGGAGGTCTTCATTCCCACCAGTTGAGAAACTACCCATAAGCCCCGTGTTTCGCAATATATATATATATATATGCCTCCTGCCCATCTATCTACTGGGTTCTTGGGTTCTTCCTTAGAGTTTGAGCAGGTATACACGGCTTACAAGTATTTTATACTTTGCTAAGCGAGCCTCCTTAGTACCTTATTAACTCAATCAAGGTTATCATCAGTGTGAAACAATACATACTTAAAAGCGCAAAAATAATTTGCGCTTTCGAAGGATGACAAGCACTGTGCATCTTCCGTAATGTGAGGACATTAAAGGGCACAGCCTTTTAACACTATTCGACATTATAGTGGCAAAAAGGAAAAACAAAGAGGTTAAACAAATAAGCGATCTTTTTTTTTTTTTTATAAATGAAAGAAAGAAGCCTTAGTGGAGACCCGCGAAACCGCAATATCAACATACGCCGGCATAAATCAGCAGAGCCTGAGCCTGCACTTTCTCACTTCATAAACGCCTCTAACTACGTCTACGTTATATTCATTATAACAGAGAACTGCTCAGTGACTTACGAGCAAATCATAAAGATGGAATCCCTCTAGGCAAAAGACACTATGACAAAGCGCTCGCGATAACTGAGATAACACGCTTGAGTGCACGAAGGGGGAAGATATTTTCACGCATGGTGGGGTCTTTAGTGCGTCCTGTCAGAGTTACTTTTATTTTTTTACGCCACACATCTGTCGTCACTTCGATTAATCACGCCACTTGCGGAATACAACGCCCTGCATTCATCTTCCTCCCTTGCATCGACGTCCTCACTCGCGCTGAAAAGGCGCGCGTACGATCAGATAACTCCATAACTCGTTACTTTACTGAGCAAAACGTTTAACTCGGGGCGGTTCACCACGAGCTGTTATTAATGGGCACCAAGCTTATCCCCGAGCTTTCAACTTGGACAACGTTCCTGAATAGGGTATTAAGAACAGATTTTTTTTTTTCATGGCGGGCAGTATTCTGTCACACTTGCAGGAACTAGGAGGGACCGTTCCTGCACCCGTCTAAAGGAACAATGCGCTAGTGACAATACAGTAAGAGTAAGGCCATACGACGGGTACGCGCTTTAAGATAATGTAGCGACATGTTTTCGGCCGTAACCTGCAGCTATCAGTGATATTCTTTTTTCTCCTCAGTAATTTATGCCTTTCCTTACGCACACATAATTCCTTCCTTGCTATCCATCTGCAATCGATGGCTGCTCATGTAGCGCTTGGATATGCTCTCATAGAAGTGGCCATAGTTACGTTATCGTGGTTTTGTGCCACTGTCGCGGTTGGGGGTTTATTTATTTATTTATTTATTTATTTATTTATTTATTTATTTATTTATTTATTTATTTATTTAATCATTCATTTGGCTTGGTTTAACGTCCCGAATCAACACAAGCACAGCGCGGTCTTTAGTAGCGAAACTTCCCAAGCTATCGCAGTTGCTAACAGCAGCCTGGGGTTAACATGCGTTCAAAGCGATGCACACATGGACGTTTCACATTCCGCCCCAAAGATATGCGACCGCAAAACCCTGGAATATAGCACGTCCAACTCCTGGATAGCTTGAAAAACTTAGGACACGGCACATTCGCAGCTACTGTTCCCGCATTTCACCGCAAAATTTCACGCTAAAGAAAAGCTTTCCTCGGCCAAGCCATCCCACGGTACATCAACGCCAAAAGTTACGGGAGCGCTAAGGCGGGCCCGAGTTATCGTTTTGTGACAGCGCTTAATGGATTTCCGACCGCAAAAGGTTTTGGAGCGTAGAATCAAAAGGAATAAAGAAGCAAAATATTATTTACAATGAATACTGCCACCCTCCGATCGAAACGTGCTGTCGTCGCCTGTGCTGAAACAACTGCCTCTGCTTCTTCTGCACTGGAGGTGCGCGGACAGTGAACATATTTATACTGATGGTTCCACAAACATCCAGTGTTCGTCCGGTGCTGTGGGTGTCCCAGCAAGAGCTATTACCATCAGCGTTAGGACTGACCCCCCAACAACATCGACATCTGCGGAACTAGCTGCTCTTTGCACTGCACTTTGTTTTGTCATTCGGGAGCCACCTCGACAATGGTCAATCTTCAGCGACTCAAAGGCAGCCCTACAATCTGTGCTATCAGCTCTGCGTCGCGGGCCATCCGAACAGCTCGTATTCGATATTAGATGCCTACATCATACATCACGGGAGAAAGGACACCACGTGACATTTCAGTGACTGCCAAGTCACTGCGGCGTCATAGGAAACGAAGACGTCGATAATGTCGCTCGGGCAGCTCTTGAAGACACACAAGAAGAGGCCATACCACTTTCGCGGTTCGACGCAGCTAGCAGACTTCGAGTGCTTGCACAGGAGATCACGCTCTCTCTATGATGCGCACCAAACAGCCAGACCAACCGGAGCAACCGTCAATACCACCTGCCCTCTTTGATACATCTCTGTATGCCAACTGGACTCCGCCGACGAGAGGCCACTCTGCTTTATCGCTTATGGCTAGGGGTGGTTTTCACGAAATCTTACTCATTTCGCATTGGAATGGCCGACAACGCCTGTCTTTGCGAGGAGACGCTGGAACACATTCTGTGCGACTGTCCCGAATATAATGTTCAGCGACAGTCCCTGGCATCCGTTCTAGCGCACCTTGACGCTAGACCATTGTCCCTTGAAACGATTTTCACATGAGGTGAAATAGGGTGGTTGCTTGGGCTAGTTGGTAATTCATGATCAAAAATAACGTACAGCGCGAAGGACAAGGACTGCGATAGACGACATACGCAGCGCTGACTTCCAACAATATTTTATTGCGTTGCCACATCGTGTGTATCGTGAAAACGTTTTGTGACGTGCACAACGAATGTAGTCTACCGAATTCCCCTGTCTTGCGGCAGTAAATATTTTGGACAGACAGGCAGGTGCTTAAAGAATCGTCTAAGAGAGCACTGTAACAACGTCCACAGCACTGTACAAGGCCGCTTGGGCGTCCATTGCCGGGACTGCGGCTGCGTGCCCCTCTGAAGATACTGAAGTTTTAGCGAGACACAGCTCACAGCTCACCCGGGAAATTGTGGAAGCTGATTTCATCAGAAAACTTGGTCTTAACCAAGTTTTCAGTTTAACCAAGTTTCAGCTTAACCAAGTTTCGACAAAGTTATCATCAGATAACTTTGTCGGCAACTGCCTATTCTGAGTGTCCGTAGCACGCTAAGTTATCTGTCATAATGGCGGTCCCAATTCAAGCCAGCGTACGCCTTATGCATTGCGCGCCGTACTCCCACACATTCTTGGGCCATGCAGCAGCCGTGCTGCATATAATGCTTCGCGGCGAACGAGGACTCTTTCCTTAAAGACACATCGTATTCACGTATACGTTCTTCACACCTTTTTCATATGTTTTCCGCTTCATTTATAAGCGATGTCACCTCAAATTGCGCGCTACGCGACGAAAGCTTCCAAGTTCTGTTGGACACTGTCCAATATACTTTCTGCAAAAAGCATCATATTGCGATGTTTCTCTGTGACAGCAAACTAACGCTAACCAGTCCGTCTTGATACATGGCCTGAAGTGCAGCATAAGTAGCGTAAACAAAATGGCACAATAATGTCTCTATTTTTTTAGCTTCACATGCAGCCACGCGAATGCTTGAAACACAAATGCTAGAAATAGGTAGTCAACATGAAAAAAAAACGTTAGTCATTAGTCAGCGTTCCTACTTTGGTGCGCGTTTCCTTTCTGTCCTTGCGTTTGGTGAACTGCTTCGCGTTCCTGCTTCGTGTCTGCCAGCAGCTTCCTGTCAGGCATGTCACTGCCCACTGCTATCCATGCTCGCGGCTTATCGGGCCTGTCGAGATAGCTGTCGCTCGAGCTGCGACTTCGTTGTGCCTCTGCTAGAGAAGGACTGTCACGTCCCACATCCGCCCACGGCTAGTCTGCCTGGCTTATCTAGCGATTGCTGCGCGGCTACCTATCCGCAGGCTATGCAGCACCTGTGCAACGGTGTGGCCAACGGTGTGGCAGCGAGACTGTCAAACCAAATCAATCTTTATTTCCCGAGAAATTAGCAGGAGGCATCTACAGACCAGGGGTAAAAAAAAAAAAGGTGCAACTCAACGAGCTGCGAAGTCTACAACCTTTGGCAAAATTTGGTAAAGAACAGACCCTTAACGCTTCCACTTGTCTGTTCAGGATCTTCCCGAGCAAGATCGGCTTTTTGCTTGAAAGTTCGCGGCCAAGCGGCCAAGCTATGTGACGGATGCGGCGGGAAAAGTGCCAGCCTGCACAGTAACACGTGCAGGTCAAACTACGAGGTCATTTGTGTACAAAGGCAAAATTGTAACAGACATCATCGCCTTTCATCGTTCCCACGTGCTTCGCCCTTTCCTTCTTTCAACTAGAATCAAAAATGCTGCTTTTGTCTTTTATTTTTCGTGGCCTTAGGCGCTTTATCGCTTCGGCACCGCTCGGCCTCAGGTACGGCTATCTGGTATGTGCTATGGTCTAATATTCCTGCTCTTGCTATTACTGAACTGTATACTAACTGCTATAGATACTCGTAGCATGTGCCACCACTGATACCATTTCAACTACTTGTTAGAAAGTAGTAGTAGTAGTAGTAGTAGTAGTAGTAGTAGTAGTAGTAGTAGCTGTTGTTGTTCTTGTAGGAGGAGAAGGAGACAGTCATCGTATATATCATCATGCACCAATGTCTTTTTTTATGGGAATGGAAATAAAAGAAAGAGATGTAGTCACCTTATAATGGTGGCGGCTATACGCCTTTTTTTCGACCTAACTGAAATCGCCGCAGCGTGTCGCACCTTGCAAGAAGCGCCACCTGTGCAGAAACCGATGTGCCCCGCCAAATGTTCGCATTCTGGTCTATACACGTTACCTTTAGAATAAATTTTAGTACTGCAATGTGTTTCATTTAAGCTGTTGGTTGCGTATTCGCTTTTGTGAGTGCCGCATGACGAACAGGAAGGCACGCAGAGCCTCCGTGGTCGACGAAGTCTTTCATTTTGATTCGAACGGCGCCAGTTATTGGCGTTGTTGCCTTATTTGCAACAGCCCCCTGTCTGCATCATTTTGTGGTAATTAGGTGTAAGCCCAGGGGAACTTCTTCGCTCCTTCTTTTTTATAAGAGTGTCAGACTACATGTGCTCGTGATTACCCGTACCGCTAGAATTATTGTGCTTTGTATTTGTGAGTTAAGAATTCTATGTAATACAGCGATGCAAATAAACGGAAACAGACGGTTCTACTAAACCTGCTGACTAGCAGTTCATGTACGCTTTTCCTAGCAGTCTTTTTTTTTCCACGTAATGGAATAGATGGCTAACGCTGATCGGCGAGGCTGTGCAAGAGCAGCGGTAACTGAGTGCCCCCGAGGGCACCGAGATTTCCGTGAACGTAATGCACCACTTGGTCTGAGTTGATCTGGAGCCCTGCCCTAGGACGCCTTTAGCAGCGCCTACGTTTGCCCTGGGGCATTCAACCTCTACGTCAACCAGAATCTGTAAAAGAGAGAGAAGTGGTTACAAAAAGGGAAAGGGAGGTTGACCATGGCTCAGACTTGCTGGCTACGCTGTACTGGCGAAGGGAGGAAATAAAGAGAGTGGAATATGAGTACAAGAAGAGGAAGAAATATACACAGCACGCAAGCACAGGCACGCTACAGTTTACATCACTCAGTCCGTCACACACGGTCATATATGGGCTGGTGGACTTTAGGCGACTCAGCACTGCTTTTGTGGCTTTGTACATAGACTCTTGGTCTTGTACATAGACTCATGGTCTCTTCTGTTAAAGGCATGTCATTTAATCTCCGTAAAGCGGTACGAATTAAGGGCCAGCCTCTCATCTTCATAGGAGGAGCAGACACACAAACAGTCAGTAAAAATTTCTCTGAAACATGTATGACGGTGTCAGCGCGCTATGTATGTGTATACGCTTAAACCATCAAGTAAATTAAGAAAGAATTTCGCCAAAAATGTCTTGGCTATTTTTGGAACATCATCAGCGCATTTACGTCAACGCCACAGCCACATGCGACAACGTAAACCGTTAAACTTGCGATGGTCTTAAACTGAAAATATAATTAGCTTCAACCTGTATTCGCGCCTGCTCTTCTCTATTTATACACTTGCGACAGCAAACCGATGAATGCAAACTTTAGAGCCTTTTTCCGAAGGCAACCGCTCCAATTTGCGTCAAGCTTCTGCGACGTCGGCTAAAACAATATTTCGTGACTAAAATAAGGTTACAAAACGAGCACCGTCGTGAACGTGCCGACCGCCGAAGCTTTAATTACAAACTCAGAACGTGTCACCTTCCGTGACGCGCCAGCAATGCTTACAATAAAAAGCGCCGAAATTGCCTTGACGACCGCGCCATCTCGGTTGAAAGCAATATCACGTTGCCCTAGCCTCCTCTGACTACATAAACGGAAAATAACATAGGCTCATTATCCTTGTCGTAACCTTGGCGTAATTCACGCGAGCAGAACAAGTTGAAAAGCTGCATTAAACATCGTAACTTTCAGACACGAATTGCAAGCAAACTTCCCGCTGCCACTTCAGTACTATATATATATATATATATATATATATATATATATATATATATATATATATATATATATATATATATATATATATATATATATATATATATATATATATATATATATATATATATATATATATATATATATATAAGCACTGTCATTTTCATTCATCTCCGCCTACCGCCGACAGCTACGAAAAAAAAAGTATGCTGAATAGGTACCATAAATATTGAATTTGCGGCGACGCAATCGATCGCTTCCTGCCTCACGAGAAAAAAAATAAGAGAGCTAAGTAAACCTTTATTCGCAGCTTCAGAACAAAGCCAATATTTTGCGCACGGTCAATCTTTTTAAGTGGCTCTGCCCGACACTTGCCTTGACGGCAGCTAATGTTTGTTCGGCACAAGGCCTTCTTTCGGGCAAATGTTAGCTTTTACCATCGAATTTTGCGACCCGGAACGCGGATCAAGACGGCAAAAATGTGAAGCGACGCGAACTCGCTCGACCATGGATAAACACTAAGTGGATGTCGTAACAAGCCATGATGCAGAACGAAACAAGATTACTTCACTTCTGAATTAAATTTCAGAGAAAATAGCAGCCTCACTGGTATATTTCGGTGTTTATATTTACAAAAAAAATGGTATCATCAACATGAACTCAAGCCGAAAAGCAGTACGTCGACGGTTTGCGCAATTAATACGCTAATCAATTCTATCAATGTCCTCACATACGTAAGATTGATCAAGGACAGCACTCTGGGTTGTTGGTGATATTGTTTCAATTAATTTTACCTTTTGTTTTATATATTGTGTTCCTTCAAAAAAATAATAAAAAGTTCCTTTACTAGCAGAAAGTTTGGGATAGCCACCTTGTTCCTAGTCTCATAATTTCTAATAACGCTTTTTTGAGTGCCTTGTAAGATTTGTCGGACGATCCCACCGCTGTTACCAGTTGTATAGGAGTTGTCGGAAGATCTCGCCGCTGCCACCATTTGTAAGGGTTTGAAGGTCGTAGAGAAGAACTTGGGAGGAACTAGGCGTACAGGGTTTATTTGCAGTATTTACATTTAAAACAAGAGATACATTTACACAGTCTAGCGTGACTCCCAAATGGAGCCCGCAAGACGAGCATATAGCACACAGCTTACGAGCACGACGACGAGCACAGAGCACGACGACGAGCCCGAGCACACACTAGCAGCCGTCAAAAACCGCTTATAAGCACTTCGTGTTCCCTAGATCCCTAGGTGGGGCAAAAACGTTCGAAGTCATCGCAGCCGGCCCCCTTTTGAGGGAAGGGGGAAAGGGGTTTACACACCCACGTACGCACAGCTTTCACTGCCGATTCGAAGCGTCAAACGTCAACGCAGTCGACCCGCCGCTTGCCCATTATCTTGAGTCTTGAAAGGCGCGTTGGTTCCCCGAGCTGACCCCCGCAGCGTGGCCGCAGGTTGTCCCTTGTCCGGCGCCTCTAAATTCCAGAGCTGCCTTTCTCCTGTAGTCGCCGATTCCCCGAACGAGGCACATGGTCGATTAACGCCGCCGTAGTCAAGTTCTCCAAAGGTAGTTCATGGTTGGTTAGCGCTGTCGTTCTCGCTGGTTCTCTGAAGGGCGCCACCACCGCGGATCGATCGAAGCACCTGCAGCGGGCTGAAATAGCTTTGCAGAGCAGTACCCCTGCAGGCCGATCCTAACAGCCTCCTTCCATGCAGTCTGACGCGTAGCATAACAATAGAATCTAATACGCATGCAGTGATTCGTAAGCACACAATGAGCCTTTGAGATCGTCATTATGGAGCAACGCAAGGCACCAGAGGTTACGGAGGTCATCTTCTGTTTGCTATGCAAATATGTGCGACGCTTTACCTGTGCTTGTGCGCCGGAGTTCGTGCGTATAGCGTACCTTTTTATATTTTTTTTTCTTTCTGTTCCTTTTTTATTGCGTTAGCATTTAGAGGGACACACCAGGCGAATTTCCGCCGTCGCCGTGATGTTCAGTATAAAGTCCAAGTGCGATAGGATCCTATCGCGCCCTATACGGCGCCTCATGCTGCTGTGAGTGCGAGGGAAAGCGTTATAGGCTGAGACGAGAAGGATGGCCGCTTGATGCGCTCCGGCAGCCCGTGCATTGCTGCGCGCGGCTCGGCTGAGCGTGGCCGCACGCGCCGTACGCTGGAAGTTCACTGCGCTGGGTGCAAAAGCTACGTAAGCCTAGATGGCTTATGGCTCCGTGTGCGCTGTGTTCTCACGCGCCTAGTGTTGGAGGTCGCGTGACCTCAAGTTTCGGAGACGCGTTGAGGCTCGAGGTATAAGTACGAAGCGTTCGCTCGCCGCTGCTGCCGCTCTTCATCACGCCAGCGTTCGCAAGGCAAGTGTCCGGGCTCATCGAGCGGGATTTGTTCACGTTTGCCTGTGCGCGCATGACACCGTGCTTGTTAATTTAGTTAATAAGCGAATTTTTACTACAGTTTGTACGACCGATAAACCCGCTAACCTTGCTTGGTATAGTCTTTAGTAAACTTAGTCAACTTCGTACAGTTGTCTAAAAATGTGCTATGGCAATCAATGCTTCGCCTTTCAGGCGGAATTATGCCTTTTATGTTTGAGTAAATAATTCGGGATCTAAGGATAGCCAGCTCTGACGTAGCCTACCTTCCCATGCTTCTACATCTGAAAAACATGTTTTTAAAAAGTAGTGAGCTCCGCTATTTGGTACATATTCAATTCGGGAACGACGCGAAGACGAAGGACAAGGTAAAGAAGGAAACGGCTCCCGGATCATGTCCTCCTTTTTTTTATACCTTTCCCTGCGTTCTATACACGCCTGTTTCAATGTGAACTGAAGGAGCGTGATCATGACATATAAGAAAGGTCACCGGGTTTTCTAATAGCGCAACACGAATAACAGATGACGTGATGATCATGTATCTTTCTCTCGAGTCATTTCTGCAGAAAGTGACGTGCATACTAAAAGCTCCACGTCTACTCGGTTGTTTTCCCGGAACTCTGCAGCCTACGCATGAATAGCGTGTGCGCGCCTCAGAAGCGACCGTCGGTTTTGATGGCCTTGGCCGATTCGGGCTTGTATTTGTGGCCATCCGGTATAATATGTAAAAAATAAGTACGCGAGATCGGTTTTACGGTAGAATGCTTGTCTGCGATTGCTGTTTGTGATGCTTCTTCTTCTGCTTCGTCTTCTTCTTATTCATCTTCGTGCGCATAGGTTATTATGAGGCTATTTGCTGTAAACGCTCAAGACGAGACCACAGTGAGCGACCGCTGAAGACGACCGGTACAAAGTGCACCGCAACCGCAGCACCGATTCTGGCCCTGTTACCTTTGTTCTGCCGATTCCGGATTATATAACCACGGCTATATGCAGATATTTTTTCATATCGCAAGGATCCGCTAAGTCTACTCTCGTATCGTCTCCCGACTTCAATCGTCCGTGTTTCCCCTGGATTAATAATTGGTTGTCCTCAAGACAAGTTGTTGTTGTTGTTGTTGTTGTATGGTCTTTAGTAAACTTTGTCAACTTCGTATAGTTGTCTAAAAATGTGCTATGGCACATGTTGTTGTTGTTGTTGTTGTTGTTGTTGTTGTTGTTGTTGTTTAGCGGCCCTGGGACTGGGAATGCAGGGCTCGGGGGTGATTATGCGGACTTCGAACATGTCCTGTGGGGCTGCGCCTCTGCCGGTCCCCCTTTCACTCAAGAGGAAATGATGAAGTTAATTAAGGCCCAGGATCAGACCTCTCAAATCCTGGCAGTCCAGAGGGCTCGCGAGAGGGCCGTCAGGTTTCACCTGATGGTCCCCGAGTGGGCCTAGCCAGGTGACGTGGAGCTTGCTTACGTCTATAGTGGACCGAATAAAGTTGTTTCTCTCTCTCTCTCTCTCTCAGTTCTCTGGCTCTGTCCCTTCTCTGTTACTTCTTTTTTTTTTCAGTGTACCTGAATCTATTAAGTATCTTTTTTATTATTCGGCTGAATTAAAAAAGAAGTTCTGGAGCTTTCATTGCATTGACTTTGGCTATTACTAACTTCGCCAGTCATTCAGTGCCTTGGTATGTCTTCGCTGGGTTCAGCCATAGGGACGCCTTTTTGCAATTCACAACTTTGTTACGAGTACTGTAAGGATTGGGGGCTCAATCCCATCGCTTGTAATCAGTTGTAAAGATTGGACTCGGGCATGAATTAGAAGGTAGCTGGCCCATGCCGTCGTCCAAGTTATCCACGCTGAGGACGTTGTTGAAGGGAAGGACTGCTTCTCATCGAGAACGAGGAATATGGGTTTATTTACAGTATCTACATAAGGACGTTGCAGTTCATCAGTCTAGCATGACTGCGAGAGAAAGTACACTGAGCATGCCGCACAACAGCGGTTTATAAAATCTCGGTCCTCCCTCGATCCCAAGGTGAGGGAAACGTTCGACCAGTCATCGTAAACAAGTCGCCTCTCTGCGCGAGGGATTACAGACACACACACTTCCACACAGGTTCACGGTCCTCAACCGACGTCAGACGGGCTTCCTAGAACTCAGGGCTTACTTCAGGAAAGGCGCCTTTTATTCCCCGAGCTGACCCCCGCAGCGCAGCCACCAGTTGCCCATTGTCTTGCGTCTTGAACGGCGCGTGGGAAGGGGCCTCGAACTACGTTCCCTCGGAGACTCCCTTGTTCACAGCAGACCAAGTCGGCGGTGGCGGGTTCAGGCACAAAGCCTGCTTCGTCGAACTCATCTTGGCCCCAGCGACGGAGAGTCGAGGGCGCGCGTATTGTTCTCCACACACAGTCGACTTAGTGACGCCGTGGCTAGACGTTTGCGGTGGCGTTCCAGGAAAAGTTGACACCGCTGTCGCAACAGGCTGGCAAAACTTGCACCTCAGCAGGCCGTTCTTAACAGTACAAAACGATAACCTTAATGAATTTCCAAAATCATCTATAGATTACTTTATGTTATTAGTTAACTTCAATTTATTTTATTTCAAAACTTATTGCAGTTTCCTTCTCATTTCCTCTTGCTTTTTCATTCCCCACACTCTAATATTCTAAGCTTTATTTAAGTTGCGATCTTATTAAAAGCTCTTGTAAAACCGCCTGTTCTTTGACCAATTTCCCGCATTGAGTAACAGCCGTTCCTTGGAAACAAAAAACAAAACACGTCATTGAAAGACTAACAAACTAATCCCATATGCGCTTTTTTTTTTTGTAGCCTCGTGGTAGTACGAGCTACGCCACCTTTCACACAAACCTTACCAAAACTTTTCCTTTTGCATAAACACAACGTGGATTAGTCGAAACGCGCACGGGGGTGAACAGCGTGGCACGACATGATTGATGAGGAGCTCCTTCACGACAAGGAAAGGAGCTGGAAACTGGTTATATAATCACGAGCAAAACAGGGGACGTGGGGCGTGTTGGAAACCAAGGGACTTCACCGTTTCAACAGACCGCTCGCGAGGATGCGAGACGAAACGCGCTAGCCGCGCAACTGCAGCGTGCATCCGGCAGCTTAATTGCGAAGCCTTCGCGGCCGAATGGTCAAAGGAGCCGCCCAGCTTTTGTAGCACCTTCTGCGTTCTTCATGTTTAGGGACCGTGCGCAAAGGCGAAAGAACTTTTGTCCCTTCAGCCAATTCAACGCTAAGCTTCCTTTTCCGCGAAGGAAGAGAGCGACGTAGCCTAATGCAATCACTTTCGATCCAAGCTGGCGACGATGAGGCCAGCTTTTAGTAATTCTGCATGCGGTACTTGAGAATTCTGTTGCGCCGACACTTTCGCTTCTTATATATTTATGTATATATTACGAGCGTGCAACAAGGTAGCGCTTTGTCGATGGGAACGCGGCAGATGTTTCTCAGACCGGCCCAACGAGATCGCAAAGAAAACAGTCCGCCCATGTAGGCTTCTTTGAACGCTTCCGCGCACTGGCGAGGGGCCGCGTTCAGCTTAACGCGTCCCTCATGAAGGCGCTTTCGAAAAGGCGGTGCCGCGTGGTTATTGCGACAAATGCGCGACACGCGTTCACTGAATTCAGAGAAAAGCGTTACATGTTTTCTTTTTGAGTGAGTACTTTGCCTGACTTTAATCTTTGTTTTGTTATGTGTGTGTTTTATCGGCGGCTATGGTTCTGACTTTACAGCGTAAGAGAAGCACCGTGTAGACAGAGAACTGCATTGTCTGATAGTTTCACTCTACCGGGAAAAGCGTAATTATTATTCCGCGCGCACGTTTCTATAGTCTCCCGTGCTTGCATTCTTTGTCAATTGTTGTCCAGAACAACTACTCTGTCTCGCGGTGAATTCTATAGATATATCTCAAAATGTCAGAAAAGTAAATCCTAACACGCGGCCACTTATTTACTCATTTCGACACATATTCAATTTTTATTACCGGCTGCTCTTCAAACATGAAGGAATAAGCAGATTCTCTGATCTGCGGCAAGCTTTAACAGCGACCAAGGAAAAGCCAGCCAAACTGAAATAAATCGTGAAAAAATTTTCACCGTGTACATTTCATACTACTATACTTTCTTATCGTGTTTCACGTGTAACCTCATCTCTTCTTCTGTCAGCTTTATTTCTCTGTACCCACTTCACTATAGTGCAACGTAGCCAGCCATGACAGGGTTACTATACAGGTTAGAGCCTAGATAACCCTGTCGGCCCATCTCTTTCTTCTTCTCCTCATTCATGTTTCACTCAAAATGGGCAGAAATGTTTTCTCGCCATAACTTGCTTCTCTCTTACATCACGGGATCTAGCCCGGATCTTATATCGTGGTAGGTTGCGGCAAAAGCAGGCTCTGAAGCCCATGTTTCACTGCAGGCGTCTGCACCACAGTCACCAGCACGAAACGCTGTAATTAAATAAAGCCATCCAGTCCTCGTCAGAAAAGATCATCCGAACTGATAGAGGGCTACGAGACACAAAATTAACCCACAAAAGTATGTAATAAGTGCATTTGTTGCATCATTCGGACTTGAGGCGGACACACGCTTGCATTGTTCGGTTACCGGCGGGCCGCTGTTGAACGTAATTAATGTCAATTCACATCTGTAGACAGCCCTGTTTGCCAGAATCTGGGGATGCATACACAAAGCTTTGTCGTTCGTAAGTGCTTGTTTTTTTACCATTGTCGGGCTGTTATCGGTAATAACATGTCCAACATCATGATTGGTTGGCACATGTTTTTACGAACACCTTTAAAGTACTGTTTCGTGAATACGGGCTGTCATCTTTCGAGACGAGCAAGTTTTGTGAGTTTCTGCTAAAGGAGTCTGTAAATAACCAATAGGCCTTTGCGTAATATTGCTGAACAAGTTATCGGTGGACAGTGGATGCGCAATTGGAGAGCAGTTGCGCTAGCAAAGTTGGGAGGTTAATTATAATACAGTTAAGATTGTGAGTAATAATTGCAAGTTTAATAAACCTAATTTGAAAGCATGGTGCCCTATCCAATTAAAATTTCAATCTTCACTCAATCCATTCCGACGTGCGAGTTCACTTGGACAATTCCATTCAAACCCTGTTCCTTTCTTGAAGTCATTTATTGCTGAGCTCATTCATTAATTAAGCTAACGAGTTTCCCATTGCTCCTAATTATTTCCTAATGAAAAAAGACTTATTCTCAACGGCACTTTGCCGAAGCTCATTATCTCGAGAACGCTATTTGCGCACTGTAAGCCGGAGGCCTGGTATTTTGTCCCTTGAAAACGTCCACTGGAATCGCCACGCCTAACGTGGTTCCTTTGACTTCAATAATTAGGTGAACGGGGATGAATAAGTCTTAATGTTCTCTATTTTAATCGTAATCTTCTATAATAATTGTCTAGGTAAGGTCATTTTGCAGTCTTTAAGTGCGAGAGAGAGAGAGGGGGGGGGAAGGGTCTTTATTTAAAAGCGAAGAGGCTTGCCTGCGTAGACGGGTTCGCCTACATGCTACTCCTAAAGGGTGAGGAAAAGGCAAGAGAAATTCACTTGAAGAAGGAGGGCAGAAGAAAGTGAACAAACGAAAACACGGCTTGATACCTTGATTTCACTTTTCGCATCTTGAGTTGTGAACATTTGAGTCCGACTTACGATAATTATTTTACTACTGCTTTTTATATCGTGTACATGAGAGCCCTAATGACTGCTAGAGTTCTGAAAGGCAGCGAAGTGATTCAAAGTTCATCAAAAAAGAAATCTAGGGCTTGACAGTACATTGACATATATCCCCAATACTCACCCAACCGCCAGAGTGCCACGATAGAGCCTTGCCATATTTCTCTTATACATGACCCTTTTTTTCATTGTATACGCTCTACAGTCTAGTTTAATATGTTCGATCGATTCCAAGGCTCTACGGTTATCGTAACAGAGCCTTGTAGCTCGGTTAAGATAGTAGAAGGGGCTGCTCATGCAGGTGACGTTAAGTCGTAGCAAAGGGTAAATTCTAAACCCCGGGTTAGTCATCTCGGGAGCCTTTTTTGAAGTTCTGGGCCAGTGTAGCAGAAAAACTTCTACTGTCCAAGTAGGGAAAAGCAGAATTTATTCCGCTCCTTGAAAACTCCGAAAGCGCGTCCCGAAAGTAGAGCGACAATTGCATTTAAAGGTTTGCAAAAAGCCCGCGGCGGCCAATAGTGATAGTGGGCAAATTATCAGAGCGAAAGCAGCCAGCCTATGACAGATATTTCTGGCCAAATAGGAGCTTCGTGGCATTGGCCCCCCTCGTTCTGTATTAACGAGGCACTTCGCAGACGCTAGAGCGTTTCGTAAGAAAACGCGCGGGTCAATTGCGATAGGAAAAATAGTGTAACCGAAGGTAGCAGGCTCGTGAAAAATTGGGCCTGTATCCACAAAAGGCACTTATGCTAGAACACTGTGTAAGAAAAAATTCCAGCCAATCCTGATGTCGGACATGTCTTTAGACAAGGAGGTCAAGCAATTGCGAAAAGCGCTTGCGGTGAAACATCTCTCTGAATGGGATCCTAGCTCTTATATGTACAAAAGGCATCGTAAATTCAGCACCTGGGCCCATGTTCACAAAAATATCCCACGCTAGAATTGTTCGTAAAAGCAAATTCCGGCCAATCGTGATGCTGGACATATTGTTAGCGGAGGCGGCCGGCCAATGGCAAGCAGCACTTAAGAACGTAAAGCTTTGTGAATACGTACTCTGGGTCCGTACTCATGCATTTACAAAACATCTCTTACGTAGGAGTGTTCCCTTATTGTCCGTTGCTCTGGCGTCTCCACACGTGATCAATATCGGCGTGACGGCGAGAGAATCTCCGCCAGTCACCGACGGCACTTTCGTGAGAGAAGTTCCGTGAATGCGAACCCTGGGCCCTTATTCGCAGAAGTGGGCCAGTATTAACAAAGCTATCTTGCATTATAATTGTTCGTGAGAGAAAATTATAGCCCATTCTGACGCTGGTGAAATTATGAGCGATTGCGACCAGCCAATGGCAAACGGTTCTTACGAAAGAAAAGCTTCGTGAATTCGGCTCCTGCTTCATTTCATAGCCGTCATTTATCCGCAGCGGTAAGACACTTTGTGATAAGAATTCCTGTACAGCTCCTTAGTGAACGGTCCGTTGTAGGTGTAGACGAACGGCCAAATTCACAAAGCTTTCCGTTTTGCAAGAGCTGCTTATCATTGATCGGCCGCCTTCACTAGTATGTCCACTATGACGATTGGCATGAACATAATGTTACGAATATTTTTAGCGTAAGAACTGCAGAAACGTTTTTCACTTGAAGCTAAACGTAAGAATACTTTTTAGTCCAAGTTAATTAACCAGTACTACTTTAGTTCATATATTAACCCTACAGCTAGAATAGAACTGGCAGAACTTTCTAAGTTAATCAACAAGCGTAAGACAGCGGACATAAGGAATTATAATATGGATAGAATTGAACAGGCTCTCAGGAACGGAGGAAGCCTAAAAGCAGTGAAGAAGAAACTAGGAATAGGCAAGAATCAGATGTGTGCGTTAAGAGACAAAGCCGGCAATATCGTTACTAATATGGATGAGATAGTTCAAGTGGCTGAAGAGTTTTACAGAGATTTATACAGTACCAGTAAAACCCACGACGATAATGGAAGAGAGAATAGTCTAGAGGAACTTGAAATCCCACAAGTAACACCGGAAGAGGTAAAGAACGCCTTAGGAGCTATGCAAAGGGGGAAGGCAGCTGGGGAGGATCAGGTAACAGCAGATTTGCTGAAGGATGGTGGGAATACTGTCCTAGAAAGATTGGCCGCCCTATATACACAATGCCTCATGACCTCGAACGTACCGGAATCTTGGAAGAACGCTAACATAATCCTAATCCATAAGAAAGGGGACGCCAAAGACTTGAAAAATTATAGACCGATCAGCTTACTGTCCGTTGCCTACGAAGTATTTACTAAGGTAATCGCAAATAGAATCAGGAATACCTTAGACTTCTGTCAACCAAAGGACCAGGCAGGATTCCGTAAAGGCTACTCAACAATAGACCATATTCACACTATCAATCAGGTGATAGAGAAATGTGCGGAATATAACCAACCCTTATATGTAGCCTTCATTGATTACGAAAAAGCATTTGATTCAGTCGAAACCTCAGCAGTCATGAAGGCACTACGGAATCAGGGTGTAGATGAGCCATATGTAAAGATACTGGAAGATATCTATAGCGGTTCCACAGCCACCGTAATCCTCCACAAAGAAAGCAACAAGAGAGAGAGATAGAAAACAAGGGTAGGAAAGGCAGGGAGGTCAACCAGAACAGCATCCGGTTTGCTACCCTACACTGGGGGTGGGGGAAAGGGGAATAGAAAGAGGAAGAAAGGGAGAGAGGAAGCACTGAGTACGTGTGGGAGCGACACCATACACAAGGACACTATAAACGGTCTGTTAAGCCCGTGCACTTCAAGTACCGCACTAGTGCACGAATCGCTTTTCGAGCCAGTGACGGGTGCGGCCACGGTCCGAGTATCTTTGACTCGGTGAAAGATCTCGAGTCCAGTCTGCGTAAAGTTGCCCGCAGAGAGAGGCGTTGGACATCGTAGCGAGGGCAGGTACACAATAGGTGCTCGATGGTCTCCTCGCACCCACAGGAGTCGCACATCGGGCTCTCGGCCATTCCCATACGGTAGGAGTATGCGTTCGTGAACGCCACTCCCAGCCACAAGCGACACAACAAGGTTGCTTCGCCGCGGGGAAGGCTAGATGGCAGTTGTAGCCGTAGCGTGGGGTCCAGTTTACGTAATCTGCAATTGAAGCCACTTGAAATCCAGAGATCTTGGGACTTCTTACGCGCGAGTTGGCGAAGTTCTCTGGCAGCGTCCGACCTCGCCAAAGGTGTTGGACGCGTCTTGGTATCTTCGTGGGCACACCGGGCAGCCTTGTCAGCTAGGTTGTTGCCGACGATGCCACAGTGAGCAGGAATCCACTGAAATATAATGTGGTGTCCACTTTCCAGAGCATGGTGGTGCAGTTCCCTGATTTCAGATGTCATTTGTTCGTAAGTTCTGTGACGTAATGCGGACTTGATGCTGTGAAGGGCTGCCTTAGAGTCACAAAATACGACCCATTTCTCTGTTGGCTCTTCGGTTATGTACATCATAGCGGCATGGAGAGCTGCAAGTTCTGCCGATGTAGATGTAGTCGTGTGCGACAATTTGAATTTAACTGTAACGTTCTTGGCTGGAACGACGAATGCGGCAGTTGAGCTGGTAGGTGAGGTGGAACCATCGGTATATATATGTATGCGGTCATGATACGTCTGGTGCAGTAATATGAGCGTAAGTTGCTTCAGAGCCGGCGATGGATGATTGGACTTTTTTGTAATTCCAGGAATAGCAAAATTCACTTGAGGCTGTCGCAGGCACCACAGGGGAGAGGAAGGCTTCGCCGCTATGATGCCGCTATGATGCCGGTATGTACTCATGATGAGTGCTAATAACTCGTGAAAAGGTCGCTTGAGGTCTCTCGGCTGGTAGGGAGGCCAAATGATGGTCGGGGATCCTTGACAGATGGCGAATGTGCGCTCTGAGAGAGTCGACAGCTACATGTGTCTGGATTGTATGGTCTCCTGCGATGGCGATTGTTGCTGCTGTTGAGGTGCACCTAGGCAGCCCTAAACACGTGCGTAGGGCTTGACCTTGTATGCTCTCCAAGGCGCGAAAGTTCGTCTTGCATGCAGTTGACAATATTGGTAGGCTGTAACGAAGGAGTCCGAGAAACAAAGCCCTGTACAGCTGCAACATAGAATGGACTGGTGTACCCCAGTTTTTCCCGCATAGAAATTGGAAGACCTGAGCAATGGCGACTAGCTTCTTCTTCAGATAGACGCAGTGAGGGCTCCACGAGAGGTTGCGGTCAATGATGACGCCCAGAAAGCGATGCGTCTTAACATAGAATACAGCTTGACCATTGATGGTAACAGGATACGATGACATTTGTTTCCGCGTAAAACCAAGTAATGCGCACTTTTCAGTAGACACACTGAGGCCTTGCTCTCGGAGATAAGAAGCCGTCATGGTTGCCGCCCGCTGAAGCCTGGCTCTTAGCTGAGGGCGAGTCACCGCAGAGGCCCAGATGCAAATGTCGTCGGCGTATATTGAGACATGTACTGTCTGCGGTAGGTAATCCGCTAGTCCTACCAGGACGAGGTTGAACAAAATAGGGCTCAACACCCCACCCTGCGGCACACCACGGCAGATGGAATGGTCTGAAGTTGGGCCGTCTTCGGTCTGTAAGAAAAAACGCCTCTCAGTCAAATAGTCCCGAATCCATTGATACATCCGGCCACCAACTCCAACAGCTTCAAGTGAGTTTAGTATGGCCTCATGGGCGACGTTGTCGTATGCTCCTTTTATATCCAGAAAAAGTGCCGCAGATAGGTGCTTGAGGCTTCTTTGATTTTGGACCCATGTTACGATGTCAATGACGTTGTCGATGGACGTGCGACCTCGACGAAAACCTGTCATGGCGTCCGGATAGATGTTGAATCGTTCTAGGTACCATTCCAATCGAGCAAGAATCATTCTTTCCATCACTTTGCCGACGCAGCTCGAAAGCGCAATCGGACGATATGATGAGATCTCAAGCGGAGACTTTCCAGGTTTCAGAATGGGGATCAAGCGGCTCAATTTCCATTGTTTAGGAACGGCGCCGTTCTGCCAAGATTCATTGTAGTAGTTGAGCAGCTCATCACGTGCGTCATGTCCAAGGTGGCATAGGGCAGCATACGTGATGCCATCAGGTCCTGGTGACGAAGAACGCCGGCAGGTCGCCAACGCAGCATCGAGCTCTTCGAGTGAAAATAGCACGTTCATTTCTGTTACACGTGCCTCAGGGATGTCATTCAATGCTGCGTCAGTAATAATGGCCACGGACCCAGCAACCCGTGCACAGAACTCTTCAGCCACTTGAAGTTCCGAGCGGAGTTGGTAGAGGGCCAGAGCAGCGAAGGGCTTCCTTTGATGCGGAGATGAGCGAAGACCCCTAACCGTTCTCCATATGTGCGAGAGCGATTTGCGGGGATCAAGCGACTGACAGAATGCTTTCCATCTCTTATCTTCCAATTTATCCATGCGACGCTGGACTTTCTTTTGTATGCGTCGTGAAGCCCTCAGATCCAAGACGGACTTCGTGCGCCGATACCTCCTCTCCGCTTGTCGGCGTGCCGCACGCAGCCTCTCCAGTTCCATGTCCAAGTCTGTTCGCCTTGTTGACCTTGGAAGCGAGCAGAAGGATGTTTTCAATGCCTCTGCGATTGCTTCTTCGATAGTGTGTGAGAGGCCCTCTCGACATGTGTCATCCATATCCTTCTGAAATTTTGACCAATCAACTGTACGCAAGACAGTAGAGGAGCGTTGCTCAACTCCTCTAATCTTTATGTATGTTGGAATATGGTCGCTTCCGTGTGTTTGTAACCATTGGTTTGTGTTTGTAACCATTTGTGTTTGTAACCATTCCATGTCTGTAAACCATTGGACGCTCGAGGCAAAGCGCCGTGACACCAAAGTTAAATCCAAGCAGCTACTGTAGGTCGTGCCTCGCAGAAATGTAGGGCTGCCGTCATTCACGCAGCACAAATCATGGTCGGCAGCAAAGGAGGCAAGGCTCCTGCCTTTGGAGTCAATTTTAGTGCTTCCCCATAGCTGGTGATTCGCGTTGAAATCACCTGTGATAACCCAGGGGCCATTGTTCATTAGTAATATTTTCTTTAGTCGTTCACCGTCAAAGTGACCCGCTGGGGATATGTAGGCTCCAATTAGTGTAAATGACACATTGTTCTTTTGGACATTTAGGCAGACATATTGGTTGTCGTCATGAGGCTCTATCGCATTAGCAACATATGTTAAGTCCGTGCGGATGTAGATGATCACTTTCGTGCTCGCACCGCATGTGGACGAGACGAAAGATTCATAACCGGACAGTCTGAGTGGAGTTGATGTGTTTGGTTCGCAAATGACCAGTATGGGGAAGCGATGTGTAAATATGAATGGGCGAAAGTCTGATATACGGGTCCTTAGACCCCTGGCATTCCATTGAAAGATCGACGCACTGTTAAGTTCAGTGCGGAAGGGGACTATTGGTCGAGCCATGATGCTTAAACGATGCTAGCAAGCACTGGATTTAGTGCATCCAGTATTTGCAGAGCGCTTCGAGCTGCTGGTGTTTGCAGCTTGTTCAGTATAATGCGCATTGTATTAATTAGCGATTGCAGCATATCAGCCACCTGCCTGTCGTGGTCGCACAAATCGCCGACAGTAGACGTCGGGGGTTGTCCAGCGAAAGCTTGCTGTGTATCTGTTGGTGAATGTTGTCGTTTCGGTAGAGCCGGCCAAGATTCGGCAGATGTGGTCTTCTCAGTGGACTTGCTCTTCGCGGTCCTGTCCACATTGTCTGGCCTGGGCGGTGGAGGAGGAGGTGGTGTTGTAGGAAGTGGCATGCGCCTTCCTTGAGGAGCCTTCCTTGAGGAGCGCCGGCGACGTGAACGTCGCTTCCTGATTTTTTCGGCGGCTTCGTGATGAGATGAATGATCTCTCGCCATCTCTTTCAAGATGGCCATTTCCTTCCTAATATGTGGGCATTTCTTCGATGAAGCTTCATGTGATCCTCCGCAGTTGGAACACTTCACTACAGTCGCGCCACATTTATCTGCAGCGTGGGGCTCTCCGCAGCGGGGGCATGCTGCCTGATTTTCGCAGACGCTGCTCACGTGTCCCAGTTTCATGCATTTGCGGCACTGAAGAGGTTTCGCAATGAAAGGCCGCACTGCATGTCTGAAGTGTCCCACCTTAACATGCGAGGGTATATATTTACCCTTGAATGCTATTTTCACGCAGCGTGAACTGCCTAGCCGCTTAACATCAACGATGACCTCATCATTGGCTGGCTTGATAAGAATCGGCAAGTCGTTATTAAGGATGGCAACGTCTACGTCGTAGATAACGCCGGTGACTACGTCAGATCCCAGAGGGATGTAAGAGCGCACCTGAATGCCATCGAGGTCCGTTACGCTGCGTAGAGTGGTCAAAGCAGCCGCATGCTGGACATCAACCGCCAGAAGATTTTTTCGGGTGTTCACTCGTATGTCCGATATTTCGTTTGGTACCAGGGCTTCCAGTGACATCGACACAGATTGCCTGTTAAGTAGCTTCATGTTGACGTTGGGAAGCAGGGGCACAAATATGATGGTATTGGCGTCCGGCCTCTGCGGCTGTCTCACTGTTTGCGTGCTTGACGATGAGGACGTCCTGGTGTTCCTTCTCTTCGCTCTGCGGCTCTGCACAAGCTGGAAGTCGTCATCGGAAGTGTCCTCACTGCTGAGAGAGTAGACATGGGTGTCCTCGCTGTCGGTGTCGCTCTGCTGACCGATCCGCTTCCTGGAGGCGGCCGCCGCTGACGCCGCCGTCGCCGGCAGACGTGCGGGGTCGTGCACTTCCATTACGACCGAGCAGGGAGCGAGGACCAGCGGATGAACTTAGGTTTTCACAGAAATAAAGCGGAGCTAGAAAGAACAGCGCTGTATCAAAAGACACTTCGTCGTCCGAAAGCAACAAAATCCCAATAAAGAAAGGCGTCAGACAGGGAGATACGATATCTCCAATGCTATTCACAGCATGTTTACAGGAGGTATTCAGAGACCTGGAGTGGGAAGAATTGGGGATAAAAGTTGATGGAGAATACCTTAGCAACTTGCGATTCGCTGATGATATTGTTACGTAGGAAGACGCAGACGAAAAGCTATGTACAAATATATTTACAAGGAAAATACGCTGCGCTTGGCCAAGAGGCAACAGCCCGCGCTAGCTTCTAATCGTCGTCGTCGTCTTCACACTGCTGGCCTTTCGTGATCGCGCATATTGTGCCGTAGCAATATTGCCTTGCTTAGTAACTCAGGAGACCAATTGCAATGCATGCTCACTGACCTGGAGAGGCAAAGCAGAAGGGTGGGTCTGAAAATTAATCTACAGAAAACTAAAGTAATGTTTAACAGTCTCGGAAGAGAACAACAGTTTACGATAGGTAGCGAGGCACTGGAAGTGGTAAGGGAATACATCTACTTAGGGCAGGTAGTGACCACGGATCCGGATCATGAGACTGAAATAACCAGAAGAATAAGAATGGGCTGGGGTGCGTTTGGCAGGCATTCTCAAATCATGAACAGCAGGTTGCCACTATCCCTCAAGAGGAAAGTGTATAACAGCTGTGTCTTACCAGTACTCACCTACGGGGCAGAAACCTGGAGGCTTACGAAAAGGGTTCTGCTGAAATTGAGGACGACGCAACGAGCTATGGAAAGAAAAATGATAGGTGTAACGTTAAGGGATAAGAAAAGAGCAGATTGGGTGAGGGAACAAACGCGGGTAAATGACATCTTAGTTGAAATCAAGAAAAAGAAATGGGCATGGGCCGGACATGTAATGAGGAGGGTAGATAACCGGTGGTCATTAAGGGTTACGGACTGAATTCCAAGGGAAGGGAAGCGTAGTAGGGGGCGGCAGAAAGTTAGGTGGGCGGATGACATTAAGACGTTTGCAGGGACAACATGGCCACAATTAGTACATGACCGGGGTAGTTGGAGAAGTATGGGAGAGGCCTTTGCCCTGCAGTGGGCGTAACTAGGATGATGATGATGATGATGATGATGATGATGATGATGATGATGATGACTTTAGTTCTGATTTGAAGCATGTGATAGCCTCACGTGTCTATTCCCTCGTGTCACCATATTCCTTTTATCAGTTTCTGCACGTAACCCAAATGTATATTTACTATTTATTCCTCACCTAGTTTAATAATTTTACCGAAATTAAATCCTGTGACCAAATTCACAAAACGTTTCGTTCGCAAGTGCTCTTTTCCATTCTCCGGCCGCCTTGAATATTTCGTCGAACATCCTGATTGGCTGGCGTTTGTTCTCAAGAACAATTCTAGTGTTAGGGCTTTCTGTGAACATGGACCCTGCCTATTATACTATACAAGTCTGTTTCTCATATTCCTGTGGATGTTTTTGCTTAACCGCTGACTGTCCAATGTGCTACCTAGTGACCTTGGTCAGGAGGCATCCAGTTCTTGCGTCCTTTTGTCACATCATGTATGTTGTACATTTAACAGATTAAGTTAAACTTGAAATATACGTACAAATATTGTGAATACGACCACAGATGTCCACCAACCAATCGGCGGCTCCTTTACATATATATATATATATATATATATATATATATATATATATATATATATAGAGAGAGAGAGAGAGAGAGAGAGAGAGAGAGAGAGAGAGTCAGACGTGCCCTTGGATACTTTGAAATGCTTAGATGGTAAGAAGCGCGAAATGTAAACACATTATTTTTTCGACGTTTCGACTGCATATATTTCAGCGAGAGGAGAGCCGAGATGGAGGGAAATTAAAGTACGGGAGATAGACCGAGAAATAAATCGCTGCGGTTAAAAGCAGGTGTCGCATCTGGACTCCGGCGTTCCCTGACCACCGAGCAATGAAGCTGCCACGGTCAGCCTCTTCTCGCCACAGCTGTCGTGGACTGTCAGCGAAGCTGTATCGACTGCGCAGAAGTAATACTTCGGAGGTTGACGCTTTTGTATGTGTTCATTCGCAATGTCGCTCCTATACAGATACCATGTGAAAGGCGTCCGTTTCCAAAGACGGCCCCGAAGTCATGTGCACGTGGCTTCTTTTTAAAGGTATTTCTTTTTCTTCTGTACTTAATACGTTTAGAGACCACGGAAGCCGAACGTTATTAACCGCTCTTGAGTCCGTAAATCGACCTGCGCACTTCCTGCAGTGCGGCTAACAAAGCGCAAAGCCGTCTTCGCCAGTCCTCGACATAAGGAACGGTTCAGGGTCGTCTCTATTGTTCTTTTGTTTTATTTATTTCTTATTTGACTTTTTCCTTCGAGTAGCCGCGCTTTGGCCCGGCCTCAATCCGGGAAACACCTGCTTTTTTACTGTCGTCGTCATCCTTGGAGCAACGAACAAAGCTTTGCCGCCGTTCCCGGAACTTCACCGAACGGATGATCCCACGGCTGCACGATTTTCGACACACCTACACGGCGCGTGAAAGAAGCCGTTACGGGTCGAAATTCTCCGTCGCACCAAATGAGGATGGGTCAGCTGACCCCGCCACCGTAGGCGCCGGTACGCCCACCCCACTCAGCCTGTAAAGACCGGAACAGCTGGGATCGATTCTGGGCCATCGGACGGAAACCACGTTAAATTCTACGCTCGTTGAACAAACCGAGCGTGAGGGCCGGTGGAGCAGAGCTCCAGTGTGGACCGGGCACGCGGCTCTTGGAAGAAGCGCGATTTTCAGCATCGGCCACGCCACCGCGATCATTTATTTCGGCGACTGCAAAACTGCAAAAAGTTGGGGAGCTTTAAATGGCGAAAAAAATAAAAGAATGTTATGACAGCGCAGTCGTTCGACATCCGTTTCCAGAAAAGCGAAATAATTCGCTTGCGTCAGTTTAGCGACATAATCCTTGCAATAAAAAGACTTATGGGCACACTTTATGATCTGTGCGAAGGCCCAGCTGCTTTTATTACGCAAGTTCGAACTTGTAATCATTAGTCATCCGTATATATGTACTTGATTTGTCCTGTATTATTATTATTATTATTATTATTATTATTATTATTATTATTATTATTATTATTATTATTATTATTATTATTATTAGGAACACTGGTATAGAGATTTTAAAATGTACAGGGCACTCTCTAAACGTCTTTACAAGCGCGATCATTCCTTCTATATAACACATGTAGAAGCTAGTACATCTAAAGATTTAGTCTTTTTGAAGACACGTTCGTAAACAGTCATCCAATACGAAACAAGATATCTGTCTACTTAGTGGCAACAGCCAACCTGTCCCAGATATCGCGGGCACCTTCGCCCTACACTTCGGGTATGTGTACGGCGAAGGGTACAGCGACGAAGTTAGTGAGCTTTCCAATCACCCTTCCCTGGATTCAACTCTATTGGTCTCAAGACCGATGGATTTGAGTTTTGACCACCCAGGGTTCTTTAACGTGCACATAAATCTAAGTAGACGGGTGCTTTCGCATTTCAGTGCCACCGAAATGTGGCCGCCGTGGCAGGGATTCGATCCCGCTACCTCGTGCTTAGCAGCCCAACGTCATAGCCACTAAGGTTTTTAAGAGCATCACACGCTTAACACCACCTTTTTCGTGTGGCCCTGATGACATTCCACCTGCTTTCATTAAGACCTACGGGTCCTTGCTTGTTCCAGTGCTTACTTGTATTTTTTAATTATGCTTTAAAGACTAACGCATTCCTAATGGCTGGGAAGACAGCGCGGGTCGTTCCCATATTTTTTTTTTTTTTAAGTCAGGGGTAAAAACTGCTGTGAGTAACTATAGGCCTATTTCTCTCCTATGCGCACAGCATCTAAATTATTCGAGTCAACTCTGCACTCAGTAATTTCATCCTCCATTGAAGATGCTATCATTCTTCAGCAGCATGGATTCATATCGGGACGCTCCATAAGTACCAACCTCGTTAGCTTTATGATGCATGCCTCTCAAGCAGTGTACAAGAAAGGACAGCTGGATGTCATTTATTTTGACCTCAGCAAGGCGTTTGATGTCGTATGCCACAAAACAGTCCTTCAAAAGTTGACACAACTTGATCTCTGTCACAGCGCCTTTCTTGACAGTTCATTCGTAAAGTTATTATCTTCAAAATTACAATTACAGTATCTATTATTGTACGCAATAACATGTATGTAATTATAGCTGATGTGGAAAAACTTTACTTCAATTCTTCCGCTCTTTTCAAACTAACTCTGATAATTATTTCCGGATTTGACTTGGTTTTCGGTTGAAAGATATCGCAAAACGCACGCGTTGCGAAAACAAGTTTTTCATAGCGAGAGCTTCGCGCAAGGAAGAAAAGGAACAGCTTCCTTTCTTTGACCTCCCCGTGGTCAGGCCACATTCGAATGCATCGTGCAGATTTACCGCTGGTGCGCTGTGATCGACACGCTCTCTTTCGCAACGCAGAGTACAGAATGCAATTCCGTCGCTATATGCGCCGAGTAAGGTGTTCCGTAAGCTACGAAAAAAGGGCATTCGGTTGCTTTTCGTTCACCAACTCGAGCCTTTTCTCCGCGTTCTGACAAGCTGGCACAGCAACAGTATGTTTTGTGCATTTGCGAGTCAGCGTATACTGTTTCGTGCGATCTCGTATTGGGTGCTAGTTGTGTGTGCTTCCGCACTGTACGCCTCAATTTATGCAGACGTCACGGCTCGGCCATATCACCGCGTATTTTGCACTGGCAATTATGGCGCACTGTGGCTTAGGCCGTATGCCAAAATGTCTTCGGGCATGTGCTTCTGGAAGAGTGCTGGTGCCGCGTCGGTATTTATTCGGTGGAAGTCACAGGAGCCTACGAGGGAGAATTGCGCATCGATGCGGACAAAAATGCGCTTCCTCTTGCACGTGGTTCATCGTCGGGTGCTCATTGAATTGCATGCCATGTACGCTGGCAACGGTGACCACCACCTTACGCAATGCGCCTCTCGTGTACGCCTGCGTATAAGCTCGAGCGCGTAAGCTAGAATCGGTCTTGTTCTGGCAGCGTTTCATTCATTACGACATTTCAAGCTGTCTTCGTGTGTCGCTTTATTGTTCGCCGCGTGCAACACGCGAGGTGGAATAGCGATTGATGGAATCGCCATGGCGCACAATGTTTCGTTCCTACTCAAAGTAAAACCTGTCTGTGCCTACGGTGTACACTCGACGGCATCCAGCATTCAGCATCCAGCAAAGGCAGTGTACGCCTCAAATCATACTGCGCAGATCGGGCCGCACAGCATACACCCTTCTGCGCCGTTTTCTATTTTGCTGTGATCGCGAGTGCTTGCCGTCCGTGCAAGCATGCAGCGGATTTATTCCCGAGCTCAAGCTTTACGACAGACGCCGCTCTTCTATCGGCAAAACAAACAATAGAAAGAACACACAGTCATCGTATAGGGCACATCGGGCGACGTCCCGTTGTATCCCTATAGCCTAGTTTTGAAGAGTGCGCTATCATTGCTGCCCCGCGCCGTCCTCCGCCTTCGCTAAGACGTTGCGTAAGAGACGGTGTGCTGTGTGGGACAGCGCCGTTACGAGAAAGACGAGAAGATACATTTCCGTGTAGTTGGGCAACAACGTACAGCGGCAGGCCTAAGCGGAAGGCGGCAGAAAGGCTGCACTGTGACAGCAACCGGTCGACCCGTCGGGTTGTATGCGTTCGTATTTTCGTTTCTCTTCCTCTTTCTCTATAGTTAAGCCGCTGCAAGACGGCGCAGCATCAATTCGCTGTATTACATCGAGCTTTGTGCAGTCCGGGTTCATCTGGGTTGAATGTGGCATGAACCCACGCGAACTGCCGGGCAAACCACTCCAGTTTTTATTAAACACTATCTATCTATCTATCTATCTATCTATCTATCTATCTATCTATCTATCTATCTATCTATCTGTCTGTCTGTCTGTCTGTCTGTCTGTCTGTCTGTCCGTCCGTCCGTCCGTCCGGTTTGCTACCCTGCTCTGGTGAAGGTAATTAAAGGGCTGAAAAGAGAGAAAGAAGGAGAGAGAAATAGCACTGTATATAGCCCAATATGAGTAGAGTTTAGGTTTGACTGTTCTTTATCTATTTTTCTATTCCTGTGGCCTATATTAGATGTATCTCTATGAAAAAAGAGTAGCTGGCACTAAAGCGCCAACATTTCCTAAACGTGACATATTAAAAAAAGGAATATGTCGTGCGCTCACGTGAAGATACGCTAAAA
The DNA here is from genome assembly GCF_023375885.2 of Dermacentor andersoni. Classification (NCBI taxonomy): domain Eukaryota; kingdom Metazoa; phylum Arthropoda; class Arachnida; order Ixodida; family Ixodidae; genus Dermacentor; species Dermacentor andersoni. Next base: position 28,472,007 of record NC_092815.1, read on the forward strand.
ATTTATGTAGCTCGAATGTGCCCTGAATGGAGTGCATAATTTGTGGAAAGAGAACACCTGGTGTTGTCAGGCCTACTGTTATGTTCATTGTGTTCGCACCATAGTCGACAAAAAAAATATTAAGCAATAAAACTGCAGGTGGCCGTTTCCAGTGGTCATATGGTCTTAAGCCTGAAATTTTATTACTGTAAAGCTTTCCTAAAATGTTCCCTTACACTATATCCAAGATCGCCGCATAGCGGAACTAATCGGTGATGATCTGTCCAAAAAAAAGGCCCAGATCTCGGACAAGCTGTCGCCCGTTCTTCTAGTTATTGCAGTGTCTCGCCTTCGTCACCTAGAATGAGTTGCATTTAGTTATCCAATAAACTCTACTTTTTATCGGCCTAGCCTTAAACAGTCACCATGTAATGCAGCAAGCAAACGACGATTCCTACTCACTGCTCGAGCCGGGAGTCGAAGCTTCAAACTCTCGTTTGCGGAACCAACGTTCTGCTGAACAGGTCGTCAGATTAGCGCAGCCATGTGTCAATGGTTAATGAAGCACTAAGAATTTTGCATAAACATTTAAATAATTACCCGGCGGTACCATAAGTACTCCGGAATCTAAAGCACAGTGTGTTGTATGTTCCTACGACCAAACCATCCAATACGTATTCTTGGGCCACTGAACGGACCACCAAATTATTACAAAAAATCTCAGTATCTTTACGATGTGAAACATAACGTTACCCGGCTAGAACAACACTCACTACGCATATGTACGCGTAAGACGCCACAGGTTCTCGTTGCCTTGAAGGCACTTGTAGCTCACTGCAGAAGAGATGGAATACATGCGCCTAATGAAGCGGAAATGATGGTAAAACCCAGTGCGAAGTCTTAAATGATTTTCAAATTTCAAACACGCATATGATGTCGACAATTGTGCGCGAAACAGCGCGTTCATTACCCGCTTCTTTTCGTCGTTCTGCCTCGCAAATGCAACTTATTATGTACACGTTGACTTTCTAACGGGTTTAAAAGCACCGAACAGTCCATTTATTTTTCAAATGCGCTTCTTACGTTATGTTTCTGAATTACTTGCCGGTAAGAATAGCTTCGTAAGCTATTGACACTTAAGCAACGAGTATAAAGGAAGGCTGGGGTGGTATTGCTGCCGTCCCTGTGCTGCCTTCGCGTCCCATTCGCTGCAGCTTATGCGAGTTCCATAAAGCGTAATTCAAGTTCGGCTAGAACCGCGCCAACTTCTGTGGAAACACTGCGAAGATCCTGCGTAACGTGCGCATCAAATAAGCTTCAGTAAGATTAACTTCACCGCATCCCGCTCTTCACTTTGGGCTGTTTCATGCGGACAGACCCGAGGCGTCAATTCACCTCAGGCCACCCGCGTTGTGTTATTTTAACACACGCTTTTTTCGGAGATGTTGGTGCTTTTAAGTGGCACGTGCTGCTACTTTTGACAGAGAACGGAATTATACTAAAAATCATGAAACGAGGCAGTAAAAGGTAATAAATAATATATATATATATATATGGTACTTGCTCACACCTATAAGCCCGAACAATGAGCATACTCAAGACCGGATTATTACACCTCTAGAAAAAGTGTGTTTTACTTGAGTTTACTTGTGTGTCATGCGGCTTTTTCTCGCGATATATTAATCCAGCCTTTAGTATATTCACTGTCCCCAGAACTATAGAGCTTATATATGTGAGCGATTGCCGTAATCATTCTTTTTCTTTCTTTCTTCCTTTCTTTCTTTCTTTCTTTCTTTCTTTCTACGCCAGGCGCCGTCTTCTGTCTTCCGGCTCGTAATAAACCCAAGTTTATCCGCCCATAGCCGTCACTGCGCCCCGAGTCCTCTCCACCGACGTTCGTGGTGCTAAGCCTCGAACGTACGGTAGAGCCCGGTCCCCTGGAGCCTCGAGGGATCATGGCAGCGCTGTTCATCTTCTCCTGTCTTAAAAAGAAGTTTGCAATTTTTATTCCCCGTCTCTCGCTTTGAAGTGTCCATCGCTATCGAAGTCTCTGTCGCCAGCGTGCTAATGATGCGATGTAGCACTCGAGATAGCCGATAAGAAAAGCCTCGCTCTGTTGTAGAGCGCAGCGTTCTGATCCCCTTCTGAAACCGATCGTCACGCAACAGGGCAAATCTATAGATTATATACAACGATAAAAAAAAAAGAAACCTTCTCCGCACAAGTTACGAAGTTCTTTAACCGACGATTTCTGTTGAGGTAAACCTCATTAGTTTATAATTATTACTATTATTCAAAAGTTATTAGCCAAGCCAACTATTGAGCGATTTCTCTTCTCTGTGTATTTCCAAGTTAGCTAATTTCTAATTAGCTACTCACAGGGTATTGTTGTTCAGTGTAAAAAAAGATATTCTAAATTAGCACGAATTTCTTTCTGGCCGCTCAAAGACCACCAACCTTTTCAGTTTTATGACGCAGCTTTCCAAGACCGTCACGCAAAGGGGGCAAGTTGATTGTTGTGTACTGCGACCTCAGCAAAGCCTTCGACCTAGCCAATTTCCCCCAACTGCTCGAGAAGCTTGTGCACTGCGGGGCTTAAGCTGCGACGGCAGTTCTACGACGCAGCTGTTTCCTTGGAAGGCCCTGCTTCATTAGCGTCAATGATTAATCTTCTTTTGTCTATACGGTATCTAGTGGTCTGCCCCAAGGTTCCGAGTTAGGTCCACTTCTTAATTTTTATCAATTACGTTTTCTCAGTGGTCCAGAAGCTTTCATTTCTTATATGCGCTGACGAAACCAAACTATTTGAAGGGATACACAGCATCACGGACTGTCGCACTCTTTAGTCCGACCTATCCTCATTCCTTGAATGGTGCCAGTTCAACTCTAAATCAATCTGAATCCAGAATTTTCTCATGCTCGCGTAAAACCCAAATAGCGTCTTCCCTTATTCTGTGGATCATGGAGTGTTGACCAGGGGATTATTGAAATAAGCTATCTCGCTGTGCTTTTTAATAGTACGTTAAGCTCACCTGCCCCCTCTTAGCGCGTAGCATCACGAGGCCTTCGCATGATCTGTTCTACCTGCAGACTTACAAAAGAATTTCGTACCCCCCTTCCCTTCCTCACATTGTTCACATCCATATGCCTTCCACTACTCGAATACACATCAGTGGTGCGGAATGGCACAAGCGATTCGAATAACTTAATAATTGAGCTTGAACAAAAAAAGTTCGCAAGCTTATATAAGCATCGTTTTCATACCTCGCGCACCAACAACCCTCCAACCTTGAATAATTATGCTACATTTCCATCACTAAGCTGCAGGCACAGCCGTACCGACGTCCTTATGTTGTAGAAAATCATTCATGAAATTATTACGTGTTCAGCTCTACCAGCTTTGCTAGTAGAGCGCTCTCCCCTTCCATATATGTACTCCGACTTTTGTTACTCATTATGTAGCAGTTTATCGTTTTTATTGTCTTTTTCTGTTAGTTTTATCCTGTAGCTTTTGGTTATAGTTGTTTTACATTTCTATCTTTTTGTTTTTGTTTCTGTTTCTCAGTAAACCAGCACTCAGACCTCGGTATTGTTCCCGTGCATGTTAATTGATTGATTGATTGATTGATTGATTGATTGATTGATTGATTGATTGATTGATTGATTGATTGATTGATTGATTGATTGATTGATTGATTGATTGATTGATTGATTGATTTCTCAAAGGCAACTGAACAGAGTCACCACTGAGCGGCATTAGCCAAGAATCAGGACAGTGTTGGCAAGTGTTGGGGCAAAATTAAGAGAAAAGAAACAAATAAATTAACGGAGGAGGAGAATGGTAATCGGGTATTCAAGCAAGAATCATTAAATTTTAGGTTAGAATGAGTGCGATTTCGACCTGTCAGTTCCAGTTTCGTTCCAGTAGCTTTTTTGTGATTGTCTGTAAATAGACTTATAGAGATGTTTTATGTTGGGAGCAGTGCTCTAACATTTCCACTTGCTCTTAATCGAAATTCAGTCAGTTCATTTCCTTGGCTTATTGCGAGTAGAATTTCGGTTGTAACAAACACTAGAATAGATCAGGGATAGTTAGAGAAACATTATATTTTCAAATTATGAGCAGCCCTCTGAGCCATTCAGAGCTGACAAGACGGCAAAATTGACTATTTGGAGGAAGTTGACCGTCTACAGACGAGCATTCCTAGACAATGTTTCGCTTGTTACGCTAACCTGTCACTTAAACTTTGAACTTCCTTTTTCAGGTTTTGCCACTATATGCAATTTATTGGCGCATTACATTGGGTGCACAAACAAGCAAATAAACAAACGAAAAAGTTCAAATGCGTTCGCATCCCTTTGAAGCTTAGTTTACATATGAGCGTACCTACGATGTAAGTGTATGAAGATGCATATTGCAGTGCCGGCAGGGCTGAACGGTGCACTTCATTCGCACATCCTCGTGTCTTCGATGTTGTTTGGCCTGTTCGCGGGGTCGGATGTAAAACATTCGCTTCGATCTGCTGTCCGTTATACCGAAACCCAACAGGCGCGAGGTACCGGTACTTTCTTTCTGCAATCCGCAACACGATGGCACGCTGACGTTTCTAAAGGGCACCCATGGAACAGGACGTTACTTTCTCAATTAGAACAACAGTTAATGTTTTTCTATAGAGCGTGCAGTGGAGTAGTCGGAAGGGTGTTCCTTCCAACGTCTACACCCAGCGCTTTCAGTTAAACGCAGCTTGTCTAGCTGAATCTTTGCAATTGTCCTTAATATCGCCGTCCAATCATGGAGGTTCTGCGTGCTTACTTCTACGGCGGATGAAATAGCGCAAGACTTCACGGATAGCTGAAGAAGTCAGTCTATCCATGCGACTGCCGCGTTACATCTCAGGTGATTAGAATGAAAGATGAAGAAGTAGAAGGAACGTGTTTCAGAAAAAAAACTACAGTAAAGAAAGCTAAGGAGTAAAAAGAAGTTCCTTAACGTAGACACATTTTAAGACAAAAACTCCCTCAGAACAAAGACGGTTATTTGAGCGGAATGAATTCTACGAGACTTCATCGAGGTAGATGCGAGCATTAAGTTAATTAAGTCGCACAGACCTCACCGCTAGCGCGGAAGCACGTGGATAACCAGCATGAAAAGGTTGCAACCTAAAAGTTCCGGAATCATTTCCTATCACGGTGTATATAAGTGCTTAGATCTGAACTGTTCTTCCTTTTTCTTATTCTGTTTTTTGTGTGTGTGTGTGTGGGGGGGGGGGGGGGGGGAGGCCATGGAATTTAACAAGGTACAAGTAAACCTGCGAACCTTCCGAGTCGTTGCAAATCCATGCGGGCGGCTTCATTTTTTGATGAATCTGCGCGGCTCTGACAGCTGCTACTAAGAAGACTACAAACCCTTTTCGAGCGAATGAGTTCCTAAAGCTCGGACCTAAAACAGGCCTTCGTAGCTAAACTCACAGAATAATTATTCATGTTGGGAACACACCCTTCCATAACACTCGTGGTCACAAAGCCTTGTTTTTGGTGAACACCATCGAGCCGCGTTCGGCTAAGGATGACTCTATTGATAATAGATAATTGGAGAAGATTTTCGTTATCAATTTATAAGGTTATTTTATCAGAATGGATTATGAAAAGCTTGCCAAATGCAAAAAAAAAGGAAGGTAACTTGAAACACCACATGATTGTTTCTTTTACACATAACGCATGTATCGTGACTGTATACCGGAACTTGAGGCAAAATGCCTATCTTTTCCTTGAGTCCTTTTCGTGCCTATTTAATATACAAGCAGAAACTATGGGTCTAGAAGCGTTTTAGTGGCACCGTTATTGTGCCTCTAATTGCTTATTTCGATGTTGGTTCCTATATTGAATTCCCAGGGCCTAAAATGCCCTATGGCCAGTTTTGCACTCTACAGCCTCATCTTGTTTATAATGCAAAAGGATGGATAGGTGGGCTAGCTGGTAACGCATATTAATAAAAACTTAGAGCGCTAAAAACGCGAAATACGTAGAAAAAGAAACACACGCCACTCATGCCACACGCGCTCACTCGCGACTGATGTTTAATGCACGTATGGAAAAATGCATATATAGAAAATGGACGCTTCGCGCATGTCAAGATGAGCTATAAAAACAGCATGCGTCTAAGGCACGTGTTAATATCGATTAATCAAATTGAATTGAATAATGTGTGTAAGCCAACCATCCTTATTACTACATGATAAAGAATTCAATTTTATTATTCTATATTCAACGTGCCTTAGATGCATGCTGCTTTTATAGCTCATCTTGACATGCGCGAAGCGTCCATTTTCTATATATGTATTGTGTATGTATAGTGATCGCGTCTGATGCTTCTTTTTATACGTTTTTCGTGTTTTTAGAGCTCCAAGTTTTTTTTTATTATTGTTTATAATTCTATCTCCGTTTCGGAACCTGGCTGAAAGCCATGAATTATTAAACAAATGTTTTGTCGTCGTAAAGGCTGTTATTATCAGCTTTGCAGCAGACGACAGTATCGGTGTGAGAAGAAAGCAAACCGCTCTGCGCGACAGTGCACCTCTAGGCGATTAGTGTGATGAAGGCGATTAGGTGACTTGTGCGCTCACTTGACGTTTTTAGTCGACGATATCGAAAGACTTGAATGCTCGGGCATAACTCGGACCTGCAATGTGGGGCTCATCACTTTGAACATCCAGGAAAGGTTCGGCACCATCTGTAGTCGACCTGTTGCTGAGGGTTAGTTCGATACTCCAATCTGTCCCGTACGAAAGTGCCGGGCTTTCGCTACTGAAACGATTCTCGAAGATTATGATCGGCGAACGTTATGCAAATCCAGAGGTCACTGAGCCATTGAACATTCCGAAGTACAAGTATATACGTGCCGCTAATTTCGGTGGATGTTGAGCGTGTTTTTTTTTCTGCAAACTAGTATGCTCAGTGAGAGATAGCTCGAGATGAAACTCGAAAATGTTAAGAAGGTGCTTTGTTTTCACTGCTCTCACACCTTTTCTCGTGGCGCCTAGTCAACTAGATTTCGGATATGTATTGTAACCTACACAAGTTGCCTCATTCCGTTTTACCGGGAAAGTAAAGTGAATTGAGCCTGTAGATGGCTAACGGATAGCTTTTGGCGCCTATATGTGGCTTAAATTACCGCTTTGGTGCTTGTTATACGCACATGAAACACAATTTTTAGCGCTCATTCTTATAATTATGGTAGAGTAGAGTAAATTAATAACGGACACAGAGAACTAAGTGGACAAGGACGGACAAGAGGAAGCGCCCGTCCTTGTCCACTTCGTTATTTGTCTCCTTATTGATTTGCGCTAATCTACCACAATTATAATGCAAGACCAATTAGCCAATAGTCAGTCGTACTGAAGTGCCGAAACATCCCGTCATTGTAATGATTCACTACAATGACTCAACAAAAGGTAATCTTGTTCGTACTGTACTCTAATATGTTGTGGTGAAATAAAAGTCTTGTCTTTTGCGTAATTATTTGGTGAACTTAGCAGGCACTGCGCTAGAACACTCAGCGCACACATCTTTCCGTCCTGGCTAAACTGCAAGATCAAGCATTTGCCTTAGATTAGATTCGCAGCAAGAAAGTAACTTACAGCTCTATCAAATCGAAAAAAAAAAGCCAGTTATATACTTCGTCCTCTTGCAATGCCGGTTACGACGAGATTTATTTACTAGCTGCATTAAGTTATTCTTGCATGTTCTGTGGCGAATAACGAATAGAAATGGGGAATAGCCAATGGAAAGGCAAAATAAAAAAAGGTAACGGGACATCGTTAAAACAATTATAAATTAGGTTCCAGTGAAAGGATGCGAACCCTGGCACGCCACACTCAACGACGAAAGCTGCATCCAATGCACTCGAAGGTTCTGCAAACTGCTTTAAATTATAAGTCATTACATAATTACGTTTACTGGTAGGTATTTACACAACATAGAAATATTAAGTACAAGCCCTACGGAGTAGTTAGCAATCACTGGGTGAGATAGAGGAATACATTGTTCGACCGAAATGTTATTAGGTTTAACAAGATTTTTGGAACAGCGGAAGCAAAATTCTACAATAAATGTTAGAGTACAGAGATATTTTAACGAGAAAGAACTTATCATTGCATTCATTTCAGCTTCTGTTGAAACAGACTTTTTTATTTATGTGTTGGTGAAAACAATGTTATGCATTTTAATGCTCTCTGTTTTCATTCCTTGTCTATTTAGTTATTTGTCTATTGTGTGTCGTTAACTCCGCTATATTTTCTTTTGACAATCATTTCTTTGTTTCTACGTCTCACGTTCGTGCCTGTAGATTTCTTTTTGCTTATAATGCCATTTCTTGCTTCATTGTACGCACTTTCTTATCGCATTATAAATATTATTCCAAAACCCGTTGCATTATTAGAATTGGGGATCCTCCGTATTTAATATATAAAGAAATTATTGCATATTTAAGTGATACCGTAGTAAACGGAAAGTATAATGAACAAAAATGATGGAGCCCTACATAGTTTCTGCAAAAAAAAAAAAAAAATAATAAGAGTTGCCCATAAATGGACATACCTGCTCCGGCGCTGACGACGTCTCTGTACGAGTCTCTACAGCGCTCATGGTCATCCACAGTCGTCGCAATCGTCGACGAAGTGTTCGCATCCGCCAGCGACACCGACGGATGCATGGCCTAACCGATCAACCACACACGCACAAAGTCTCGGCAAAATTTCCAACGACCACGCTTCTAAACCGTCCACCCAATGATGTTCCGGTATAACGGCACTCCACTGAAGACGAGAGCAAAAAAAACTTATTCGGGTCACGCCAAGAGCACCTGGAAAACGGTCCTAGAGGGAAAAAAAGAAAAAGTCCGCCAAACTGCAGGAACGAGAGAATGGAATTGTCTCCCCTTAGGAGATTCAAGTTCGTTGGTTGGCACAGTTCGCAGGCAACTTCCGTATATCTCAAATACGATTAGCCGCACCAAAGAACAGTCCAGGCTCACGTCGATGCCCTCTTCCGACGGGGAATTTCAGGCTCAAGACGGTGCGCAGAACTGCGGCAACAAGGAAGAGAGGCAAAACGTCCCGCCGAAGCTTTTCTTCGAGTCCGTCGCACGGCGCAGTTATGCCGGTACAAATAACGTCTGACCACGTCCGTGGACAGGAAGAGGACACAGGACAGGGTGAAACGCCACCACTGCGAGAAGCGGTTAACAAAGTTTGTCGAGCCCAGGGCTTGCGTCGTTAGCGGCGGCGGAGGCGCAACGCAGTCACCACGACGGCGGGAGCGCACAAACGGCAACTTCGGCCAGGAGCGGCCGGCGCGTGGCCCAATCAAAACGCGGACTGAGAAACTCGCGCGCCGGGCCCGGGTATCCGAACCGCGAGCGAGAGACGCGCGAGCGCTCGGGCTTCTTCGGGAGGGAGGCGCTGTGATCGCGCCGCTCCCTTTCTCCCTTCCCTACGCCGCGCATCGGCGGCCGAAGCGCGCCTCGAAGCGAGCGCCCACCCAGCCGGCCGAGTCCCCTCTCCTTTCTTTCTCGCGCGCCCCAACGCCACCGGGAAAGCTGTCCCACTCTCGGGTGACAGGGAAGCGTGCAGCGGGGCCTCGACGCAGAGGAAGTTGACAAAAAAGGGGACCACGGCCAACAAAAGGGAGGTGTCGGGAACGTGAACTTCTCGCGTGGCTGTCTGGAACGCGAGGAAGGAGTCAGCCTGCTGGCGATGAGCAAAAGGAGCCCCTTTCATCGAAATCTCGGTCCGAAGCAGCGAGCGGTTCGAGCCGCGGCTCCTTTTCGTCGAGTTTGTTTTAGTAACATTAGCCGTCTTGGGCAGAGTTCGTTTCTCCGTTTTTCTCTCCCTATCTCTTCTTCTCTTTCCTTGACTCTCCGGTGCATTGCTTCCTCGCTTCTTTGCTGCGTGAGTGAGAAAGTCGCGACGTTGGCGAGAACGGAACCGACTGCGAGGATATGACTCGGAACCAGGAGCGAGAAAAGCAAATGAGGTGAAACGGTTCGAACGGGGATACGATGAGAAAGAAAGAACGCTCGAAGCTGCAGGGGCACATGCTTTAGTGGGTGCGCGCGTGCAAGTTTTGCTGCAATGAAAGTTTTTCTGTATTGAGCTAACTACATTCTTAAAAGGGGGAGAAGCTATCAAAGCCTTCGATGTGTTACGCCTATCACAACGAAGCGAATTAGGGAAAAAATCATTGGGTAAATCAAAAACGGATATTTCGCACCGCGCCTGCTCATTGGCTAAGGCGTTGTGCTGTCAAGAAAGAGGTCTAAGGTTTCGCTCTCTACCGACTGTCTATAGACGAAAGTTGATAATGTTTCGATTTCTTTTTATCTACTCGCATTCTATAGTCGGCCTATAGAAAAAAGTCGATATTATGCTTCTTTCTTTTTGTCTACTTCCACCCCATAGAATACCTGCAGACAAAATTTGATACAGTCTTCATTTATCCTGATTGATTGTTCGATTGATATTGACTGTGTCTAGACGAGAGTCGATAAGGTGTTGATTATTTTTGTCTACTCCCCGTTTATGGATTGTTTATAGACAAAAGTTGATAAGGTGTATATTTATTTTTGTCTATTCCCAGTCTACACATTTCTTCACACACACACACACACACACACACACACACACACATACATATATATCTATATACATATATATATATATATATATATATATATATATATATATATATATATATATATATATATATATATATATATATATATATATATATATATATATATATATATATATATATATATATATATATATATATATATTTCCGCGCAACTGGCCGCTCTAGGCACATTGCGTGGCGTGTATTCGTGGGCTTTTTCCCGCTCGGAAAAACACTTTTATGTAGCACGTGTTGAGCAACAGAACGCTGTATGGGGAGTTTCTCATGTTGCTCTACAAGTTTCTCATCGAGGCTTTTTATCTAAATGTAATAATCGAGAAGTTGATCAATTAAGACTAATTATCTAATCAGGGGGAATGCAAATAATGATCTGAGTATTTCCAAGCGACGGCAAGCATTACCTTGGTTCCCTCCAGCTACGTAGCATTGTCATATTCTAAAGTATGGCTTAAATTAAGTGAAACACTCTGTATACTTCTTTGCAATTCGAATTATTCTCCACGTTTTCCTGTATCACCGTTGATGAAGGTTATAGGGTGTGACTTCACCAAAGGTCATGTTAACTTGAGCGAACAGCCCCTATACCAATTGTGATAAGGCGTGAAATGAACTAGAAAACGGCCGATACTGTAAAGGTCTTATTGCTTCAGGTTTACATGCCGTTTATAGATTGACTATAGAAAAAAGCCATTAATCTCGGCTCAACCTGTGTACGCTGTAACCCAGCGCAGGTACCGGTGGATAATACGGAGCTTCATTAGGTATATATAAGCCACTGAAGTTGTACACTGCTGAGATTGCTGTAGAGCCTATTTATAGACTTTGGTATACACATAGTGTATACCTCCGCATTTGTTGTGCCACATGATATGATATACGTAGTCGCTCTCGGCAATCCCAAGACTGTCTTCACAGTTGTCATAGCATGACTTTTGCGGCAGTAGAACAAAGAAAACAAAACGCCGATCCAATCGTGATAATAGATGTTATGAACGCCAACTTTAGCTACAATTGAATTCCAAACAGGCTTAGAAGGGTGATTTTTTGGGATAGTTGGTTTTTCATTTTCTATTATCTGGTACAGCGCGAAGCAGTGACAAGGGACGCAAGAAAAACGAGGACAAGCGCTTACTGTAACTGGAATTGTATAGCCTGGTGCAAGGTGTTATATATAAAAGAAAACTGAGGGAAAACGACATAAAAGATATATATCTAAAAAACAAACAATAAAGATGTAAAAGAAACAAGAAGAAAAACATTTTGAAGATGCCATCACCGTTCACTGTTCGCGCTGCCGTTGTCTAACAATGCTAACTCCCTTCGTGATATGGCCAGGAATGGCTTGCTTATGCACAGCCATTCTTCACGTGCCCTGCTAGCCGATTCAATGATGATGCGCGTTCGATCATCACTGTGTGTGAAGATTACTTCTGTTTGTTTGTTGTTGTTTTTTCAAACATAGGGGTGCAACCGCATGCGCTACAGCGCAGGGCTAAGAAGCCTTCTTTTCCGTTCTTAACACTGTTCGCATGTTCACGTGGACGATCGTTCAGACACCTGCCTGTCTGACCTAGGTAGCATGCGCCGCACTTCAAGGGGATTCTGTACACAGCCCCCTGCACACAGTCCACGTAACGGTTGCGGTGCCTGACTTCACACTGGGCTTCTTGTTTCTTGGTAGGGGTGCTTTTCCTTGATAACGAACAAAGCTTCTGTGGGGCAGAAAACGCAACGCGTACGCCACCTCGCTCACCGATTTTTTTAAGACGATAAGCGATTTGATGCTTGTAGGAAATCATCGCGACATTACGGTCCTTTTCTATAGACTGCTCTTAAATATATATATATATATATATATATATATATATATATATATATATATATATATATATATATATATATATATATATATATATATATATATATATATATATATATATATATATATATATATATATTGAGATAGAGAGATAGTGAGAGAGAGAGAATGGGCAATTGTTTTCGGGGAACTTATACGATTATATTTTTATCAGCTCTTTGATGTTTCCCGTCGTCGAAGGGCGTGATAACGCGAGTGCACGATTAAATGTGCAATAACATTCCGAAACTTGTTAATATGCATACTTTTCCAAAACTGCAGTGCAGGCGCATTCCTTTGAAGCCAATTGTGTTTGCATTTGAAAATGCTCACATCCTTCGTAGTTTCGAAGCAGACTCTCACTCATGAAAGATTCAGCCTGGGCTTGGATTTGAAATTAATGCAATGCAACGCACGGCACCGAAAGTTTAATAAAATATTTTCAGTGTTTCTCAATAACTGGTTTGCGGGCGCTTCGTAACGTAAGTTATCGCAAGCTTCTGATTAACTATGCGTAATTACCGGTTTGGGTTTCTTGCATTATACAGTTTGCAGACTTTTATGCTACTCAGAATTACTCCAACGCTCCAGGTGCCCCATTGTCGCTATGCCGCTTGGAATTTTCCAATACGAGCCGCTTTCGCTCGTTTCCTCCAGCAAAGAGCAAACTTTCCCATTCTGCAGTCACGCCTTAGTTCCCAGGAATGACTAATAGAATGTTCCTGAGACATCTCGTGCATCGAATTGCATATTTCCTTCTGTCCTTCTCAAACTTGGCTCTGAAGTCATTATGTAAACTATTCGTCTCGAACAGGAAGTCAGCTGCATGTGCGACCGAGTTAAGATTGTTTAATCGTATTCTTGCCATCAGCTTCTGTAAAATTTGACAGTAATTTGTCCCCGACCATTGTGTCGCAACTGACGAAGAAAGATGTCCGTGACGTGCGTTTTGAACACCGCAAGATGGCATAAAAATCCAGGATGAAGCGTCAACACACCATTCCACTGCACGATTTAACAAATTGTAAAACTTGCACGTAAATTCTATACTTTCTCCACGTATACATCAACACGCTGCTTTCGATGTCTAATCGTTACCTAACTAAACAAACAAATGGGTTGTTTAACGTTCCTAACATGCCAGTCGGTATTATCAATTGATTTGAAAAGTAGTTTTGTCCCTGAACTTTATCCGGATCTCGCGTGGATACCTGGTGTCGTAAGGCGGCACAAAATTAGATGAAGAAGCAGACGTCGCACGTTCCGTATTCGGGATCACATGCGTTGCCATCAGATTTCGGCGCTTTATGGGGGACAAAGAAAAACGTAAAAAAGTAAGGGGCAGCTTATTATCTTACTGCTTGACAATTACAGCCTAGACTGATTGGCTGATTTTCAAGCTTGAAGTCCCAAAGAAGAAGAGGAGCTATGACTTCAGTTGGGAAAACTAGGCAGGTACATTACTAAAATCTGGACAAAATCTGGACATGAAACACATGAACATCGGGACACATTCCTGGGCAATGCATCGAGCCCCAAAATACGTTCAATTTGTTGTTATTGGCATGGAAATGTTGGCCACCAAAACACATACTGCTTTATTCTTTAACCATTGAAAAATAAACTCAATTGGTAGCTCACTGGTGCTGCAGTTTTTCTCTATATCTGGGATCCTGCTGCTGAGTGTTTGTTCTCCGTCACGATAAGTTTCTGGTAATTCTCGCTTTCTGTCGGGTAACACTGTCCCCTGCTCGACTGGAATGGAAGTGGAGCCAGCCGCACCTGATTTAACGGCGCCTGCGTCGGCGGCCTCAAGGAAGCGGAACTGCCTCTCGAGCTTCACCGAGACTATCTTGATAGGCTCGACCGAGAGCGACGACAGCTTCGATGACGGCCACGTGACTGTCCTGAGTCAGAAAGCGAAGCGGCGGATGCTCAGGGCCTCTGTGGACACATCGACTATGAGGACTCCACAGAGTTCGCCGAAATACACCATCCTCTTCTTGCATGCGCTACCCTCCGACAACATGAGGCTCGTCAACAGGCAAGTTGCATCGGTTGAAATCGAGAGACTGTTGCCAAATGGCATTGAGGACGTCCGAGTCAACCCTCGGAAGAATGTTGTTGCGGTAGACGTCGCTCAAGCGCCGGCGTTAGACTCTCTGCGCGCTGTCACTGTCCTCGGTGGCATGAACGTTCGTACCATCATCCTGCTGGGAAATGAGGCTACTACAGGCATCATATGTTCAATCAATCAATCAATCAATCAATCAAGTTTTATTTTCGCCGCAGACAGTACATTGTTACTGCGAAGACGATGACATTGATGTGGCCATCTCGGGGGAGGATTTACCACTTTTGATTAAGCCTGCCAATCATTGGACCCAAATACTACAGGTGGCCCGTCCCGGAAATTACAGATCTGTAAAAATCGTCTTTAAAGATGACTGCTTTTCGTAGCATGTGAAGGCAGGTCATTTCCGACATGCTGTCCGGCCTTTTGTTCCCAAGCCACTTCAGGGCAGAAAATGCGAGAAATTCGGACACGTGAGCGCCGTCTATAGAAAGTCTACTATATGTTCCCGTTGTGCAGCACAACACTCTGCAGACAACTGCCAGGCTAATACTTATAAGTGTCCAAGCTGTCAGGGGCCCCGCGACACCTCATGAGAGGAATGTCCAAGAGTTAAGAGGGAACTCTCCGTCTTGAGGAAAATGTTGAGAGACCGGTCTACTAATCGAGAAGCAGGTGCTGAGGTCCGACGATGTCGTTCTCGTCGCAGACTCTCATCAAGGAACTCTGCTCTCCGCACACAGAATACACGTGCCGCAAAGCCTCTTGCTGTTGAATCCGCTTCATCACCCCTGCAGAATGTGTCCAAACCGTGTATTAATAATGAAGCAGCTGAGAACAATGCCGGGGATGAAGCATGGCCACCACTGCCAATGATAAGCCCGGTGGATAAACCACAACAACGAGTGGCACCACAATGCTACACCCCTCACCCAGATGAGCTGACAAAGCATGACCGCCGAATTGTAACAATGCTCAAGTATTTGATAAATGCGATTCGCACGCTCGTGGGCAACTCGAATACGCCAACAGCTCGAAGCGCAGTGCAAGTGTTGGATGCCCTGAGCCCAGTGCTTGCAAATCTTGCGTAAGCACAATGGCTCTTCCACTTCCTTCACTACGTGATGAAGTGCGTAGTGCGACTATTTTCGAGTGGACTTAAATCACGGATCTCATGTTTCCGCCAATACGTTTTTACCAAATTAACGGATTCCCTATAGTGGTAATATGTGAACCAAACGTGTCAACAGCGCTAAGGCTCTCTGGGTACGAAACCTTTATGGCGTCGACGTGCGGGGAATCCAGCAAATTAATTGCTTACGTCCGCACAGAACTAACCTACATTCCCCACTCGGTGCAACCTCATAATGGAAACCAATACGTGTGTCTCCGCATTACAAAGAATAAAGTGGCCTTCACCTTTACCGGCGCCAACATCTCCCCATCTAGTCGGTTCGACGGCGACTGACTGCGAAACATCCCGACGGCGACTTCTGGACCCTGGATTATAACTGGTGACTTTAATGCTCATCATTTGGTTTGGGGAAGCTCCAGAGTAGATTCCAGGGGCCGGAAACTTGTAGAATTTGCTTCCAACCACGAACTCAGCATTATGAACGATGGCAGTCCAACGTACTTGCGTGGCTCGACTTGTAACAGTTGCTTATATTTGGCTTTGGTGTCACGGCATCTTGGTCAAAATGTTCGATGGTTCTCTGACATCGAGAATCTTGGCAGTTATCATACTCCCACCTACTTAAGAATCACGGGGTTTGGAAGCTTCTTTTCTACTTTCCGGAAAGTACAGCAGACAACATATAAGACAAAGGTGGAAGGGGCATGCAAAGAAGGATTTGCCTGCACCATTGAGGACCTCATTACAAGTGTGCTGGAAGCGTCTAAATACACCTTTGCATACACAACAAAACGTACGGATTTCGACATGAAACTTGAGCATCTTCGAATGATTCGTAGAAGGGCCGAGAAGCGATACAGGTGCACCAAGTCAGTTCATGACCTTAGAGTAGCTCGACGTATACAAAAGAAAATCCAACGTCGTATGGACAGGCTGGAGGAACAACGGTGAAAGACATTCTGTGAATCACTTGACCCCCGCAAGCCCCTGTCTATCATATGGAGGACGGTGCGCGGCTTTGGCTCGTCTCCACAACAACCATTCTGCGACCTAGCCCTCCATCAAGGCCTCTCCCAGGTTGACATAGCCGAAGATTTCTGTGTGAATATTTCAGGTAGTGTGGTCACCAGCAATAGCGAAATTCTGGGTGAGATTCCTGCGACACTTTTCCCAGCATTGAATGTGTCCTTCTCACTTGAAGAATTGAACGCGGCTCTGGCCACATGCAGGCGCTCATCATCGCCAGGACCGGACGGCTTCACCTATGCTGTTTTACGCCACCTAGGTGAAGATGGTCGAGGTCAACTTCTGGAATGTTACAACCAGTCATGGAATGATGGAGTTGTTCTTGAGCGGTGGAAGTCCAGCCGCTTGATACCATTCCTAACGCCTGGAAAGTCGCCGCTTGACCTAGCGTCCTGCCGACCCATTGCGCTGTCCAGCTGTGTCGGGAAGGCCATGAAAAGAGTGGTTCTCACACGCCTAGAGTGGTATCTTGAGCGCCACAACGTATACTCCGATGCCATGGCTGGGTTTAGAAGAGGCCGCTCCTCTGTTGACATTGTAATCAACCTCGTGACGTCTGTGCAACAAGAAAACCACCGCAAACGTATATCGGTTGCACTTTTCCTCAATGTGAAAGGCGCCTATGATAATGTAACGCATGAAGCCATCCTTGATGCCCCAGAAAATAATGGAATTGGTGGGCTAATCATTCGGCAGATTCAGAGCTATCTATCCAAAAGATCCTTCTTTGTGGTAAGTGCGGATGGCCGAAGCGCTGACTAATACACTTGCCGTGGCGTCCTACAGGGCGGGGTCCTTAGCCCCACTTTGTTCAACCTTGCAATCCTTGGACATGCCGACGTTCTACTACATACAGTCAACCTTTCCATATATGCTGACGACGTACGCATATGGGCCTCGGCAGTTACACGTTCCCAGGTGCGTGCACGGCTCCAAAAAGCAGTGACCCTGACATCATCGTACCGGCGTGCTCAAGGCCTCAGTATTTCGACCGAGAAGTGCGCCTTAGTCGCTTTTACCCACAAGCCTATGACCTGGTACCCCATTGCTATTGACGCCAAACGATTTCATGCGCAAAATCTCACCCATTCCTAGACGTTATTATCTACAGAGACCTTTCACGGAGCCCCCACATCTCATGCTTGAAGAAGAGGCTTACCTGTATCGCCCATATACTAAGGTTCCTGCCGGTAAAACGTGGGGCACATCCGTGGCATTTATGCTTCAACTATACAGGACGCTCTCCCTAGGATACTGGCGATGTAACATGCCAATGCAGTCCAATTATAACAAAAATAACATCCATGTTCGAAGGGCAAGGCCTTGAATGCTCTGTAGGACATGGACGTTAGTTTTGTTAGCATCAGACAGCACTGGTATGTTATATCACAAAAGGTTCGTCAAAGTGTATGAAGATACAATTTGCCTGTGGAAAGCTGCCTAATCATATAAAAGCTGTACTTATGCGCTATCCTGTTCGACCTTTCGGACCACGGCCTTTACAATGTCGTAAGTGTTTTAAGATTGGTGATGTTCAGGGCTTTTGCAACGAGGATCTGGCCTGTACCAAATGCGGTGGGAATCACCATGTAGATTCGTGTGAAAGTCAGGCATATCGGTGCCCTAACTGTAATGGTGAACATTTAATTGGCAACAGATAAAGAATGTCCCTCATTGAAGAATGAACTAAAAGCACTAAAGGAGAAAGCCAAAAAGAAGACAGCAGTAGATAAAAGCTTCCGTCGCCGTAGTGCTGCTCCAGCGACTGGAAAAGCAGCGTGTTCAAAGAATGACAAAGACACAACGCATCGAAAGGTAAGGGGCGGAACTTCTGCCTCTCAGACTCATCGTGGCCAGCGCTGCCGCCTAAATCGTCGAAACAAGTCTCTACAAAGACTTCGACCACAGTGGAAAGCACTACAAAAACAGTACCTAAACCGGTCTCAGCCAATGATGATGTGCAACTTGTCAATCTTCTGAAGATGCTTGTCAACGTCATCAGATCTCTAATCGCCGGTCGTTGACATCAGCAGCGTCAGCAGCAGAGCAATTTTTCGAGGTCCTCGTCCCAGTCCTCGATGGTCGACAATTTTAACAGTATGTGTTGGTTAACACCGACACATACTGCGGGCCGCCAGACTGCCGTGTATGCAGTGACAAACTGGGACAAGTTCCGTCAGCTTATCTCAGAAGCACCATCTCAAGACAGCCTGTTCAAACTGATGAGTGAGTGTCTACGAGAAGTTACAGTACAATAACGACGGAGTATGGGCCAACGAAACCCCGATCTAAAGCTTTTGCGGCTCCGCGCATGTCGACGGCGCGCTTATAGACGGGCACAGCGCTCTAAACGACGCACCGACTAGGCTATATATAATCGCATTGATTCAGCCATACGGCGGCATACAAAACAGCTTCGTCGCAAGAGCTGGGAAGCTTTGTGTAGTTCGTTGCGTACTGGAAGTGGTTCTTGAAGTGTATGGCACATACTGAAAGCTCTCCGCACTCCCAAAATCTACAAAGAATCCTGCGGCTGCATTGTGCATAGCGACTGGCCAGTGACCAAAAGTTCTAGCGGAGGTGTTTGCAGACCTTTTCGTCTCTCCTGCATCCAGTGACACCACAAATGACGAAATTCCTTCTTTGACAAATCACAGTGCCATAACCGCTGCCTACGGTCCAGCCTGCCAGATGGACGAAGCAGACTAATTCAAAACAGCCACAGGGCACTATACACTAAGTTATCTTTTGGCACTGAGCGCTGAACGCCAGCGGCCCGTGAGTTCCGCGGCGCGGGTTTTGCGTCACCTCGAGAGATGGCACCACTCAGGGGCTTCTACCCGTCGCGGTGGCTTAGCGGTTATGGTGTTGCGCTGCTAAGCACGATGTCGCGGGATCAAATCCCGGCCGCGCCGGCTGCATTTCGATGGAGGCGAAATGAAAAAACGCCCGTGTCCCGTGTGTTGGGGCGACGTTAAGGATCCCCCGGTGGTCAAAATTAATCCGGAGTCCCCCACTACGGCGTGCCTCAATATCAAATCGTGATTTTGGCACGTAGAAACACAGAAGTCAATTCATTCTTATTCTAGCTACAAAGCGCGCTCTATGTCCCCGGCGTCTTTCGCTGCCTGTGGTGCGGCCTTCAGCCGGTTTTCTTCTTGCATCTGGGCAGCATTTACATGGACCAGTGCACAGTATGGCGTGGAGCGGTGTGGTGGGGCTTGCCGTTGGGAACATGCACTGGACCAGTTTTAAGATTGTGGCTAGTATCATCTCCAACCAATCTCCTTTTCCGGTTGCCATTTCATGCTCACATCTACTCTCGATTACGGGAGAGTCAGCAATTTTTTAAAGGCATTGAGCCACGTCTTCAGCACTCATTTTCACCCGAGCAGCTCTAATGAGAGGCGTATACCTTCTTTTCTCGCGCAATATAATTCTGAGATCAAGTAACCTTTCGTTCGTACGTTTCTCACGTCTCGTCCCCTTCTTTTCTTTTTTTTTTGTTTTTGTTTTTTCGTGCCATAGCCTGTCTTCCGCCACAATGAGCCCACTAGACGACTGCGGCATCTTTGTGTGAACCAGCTGGCTCCTCTCCAATTTAGCTTGAAGTAACACAAATTAAACGGAAAGGAAATCACTGAAGAAACTTAAGGCAGGCTCCCAACTGCATATTCACTCAAAGACTGCCAGCTTTCTTTTTTCTTTTTTTTTTTTTTGCACTATTTGTTCTAAATAGCCGTGCGCATACAGTAGTGGAAGACAGGATCCGTAACGCGCATCCGGAAGTGCTATAGTTTGGCGGTCACACTATGTGTGCATTTCGCATTGTTATCATAAGTAGATATGGAGAAAAATATTGGCATAAATAGAGCAGAAGAACTGAACATTAGACTTGAAAAAATTTTTGGTTTCGGGGTATTTGCTAAAAATTAGCATTTATAGGGCTGTGGCATTACGCTAAAAATGCACACTTTAATCGCTTTCATGGACAATACGGGGGTTATATTTGCATAGACAGAATCAATGAACTTAGTTGCGATTCACAGAAGTTGAAGTTCATTAAATAAATGTAATACTCAGAATTATATCACAGGTTATACAGACTTGGGCAGATGCAGACTTGAAGTTCAATCGTTTGCTGTGGCACCTTCAGCAAAACAATTTATCTGAGTTATTCCCGCAATGACAAAGCTGTTCGCCGTCTTAGATGTTAATCAACGAAATGCCGTTGTCATTGCGTCATGTTGAGCGTTTTGCACCTAACATTTATCTGCACCAAGCAAGACAACTCGTTGCATACGAATTCGTTTGCCTATCTTAAAGTCGAGCGGCAGTTCGAGCGACCAAATTTTCATATGCATAGTGATAAGCCAACCGAAATGCAAATTTTGTCACTTCAACGTGCTTAATAAACGAGTCACGTAAATGTTATCTTCAACCCTCCCAAACATTGTGTAAAGTATGCATTGTCCCGGTAACTAATGAACGAAATCCTTATTCATCGTTAGTAGTAGTAGGTTCACTTGTTGTTACGAACCATAGTCACCTAAGAGAGTTAATTACCTTGCATTCTTTAGCGACTCGTTGTTCATCTGCATACGAATACATTAAGTTAGTAAATCATTTACAGGCAATGCAGCTTGCTCGTACGATAAATACTGAATAAACCAGTAATCGTAATAATAGGAGCCCTCGTCTGAACTAAAAACCTCCAGAAATGCAAGCTACTTTGTGTTCGACTGGCATGTAGTGTTTAATTATACTCTGCGGAGTTCGGTACATTTAATGAGGTGACTTACGCTAATGATTAAGCAGCGCAAAGAAAGCGGAGATGGGGTGCGGGGCAGAATAGAAACAGCCGTCTTTCTGTTCTGCCTTTTCTACGCTCCCTAATCATAAATATTTTAATCCGTACAGTTGACGGTTGTGCTTTCCGTCCCTTATTAATGGCACTGCCTCTTGCTCGCCGGCACGGAGGACAAAGTGCTCTGGTTCACATTCATAAATTACATTGCCTGCATGCCACCGCGCCGGACCTTCCACTTTTCTTCCTACTTTCTTTCTTTTACAACAATATATTTCATCTCGTTTAAGATAGGTTGGAAGAAATATGCGCGATGTTCACCCGAACACGGGGATTACTTACAGCTCGAACTTTTCTCCTTTCATAATACCGCTACAGCCTGAGTCAATATAGCCACCCCCGCTCGTAGAACCAACCTTTTATCATCTTTTCAGTTCTCGTTTCTGTTCCCCATTTCTGTCTCTTTGTCTTTCTTTCTTTCTTTCTTCTTTCTTGCTGTCCCCCTCCTATGATCCATCGTAATTATTTCCTTTTTTCCTTGCCCAACTTATTCGTGCATAACCAAGAGGCCACTTATTCCCTGTTTTCTTTCATTTATTTTTCTTTTAGGACACACACGCGCTCAACGAACATCATTGAGCACGTGTTGGTGGGCGAGTTGGTTATGTATGATTACGACGAAGGCGCCAAATAACAGAGCAGATGTTCAATTGACAAGGGAGATATTGGAAGCGCTTGAGATCAAGAAGCGTGGTGATGCTTGTATCAGTGAACCCTCAGTTTCTCTCTCGACAAAGGAACTGGCGTATCTTGGGAGTAGCGCTTAAGAAGCTGTATTGTATCGTGTTTTCGTTGCGTGATGCAGATGACGGCATTGTTTATCTATTTCTGAAATTTTATTTTTACTTTTGGCGGCAGCTATTTGTTCCTGTGTCAATAAAATTCTCAGTTGTTGTGCGCCTACGTGGTTGTCCAGTGTCGTCTTCCTTCGTCCGTCATCGTTTTATTTGGCGTCTTCATCATATTCAACGAACATCACAACACCGCTGCATAGTTTTTCCCAATAGATTTATGCTCTCCGGTATTTTTTTTTTTTTGCTTTCCGGAGGTCTCTTTATAGCTTCCAGTTTGCTCACAGCCGATTTAGGCAACGCGATAAGACAATCGCAACAAGCGGCGTGATCCTTCTGGACAATCAGCGCATTCAGGTTATGAGCTGCACTCGCAACGGAACAGTTTAGATGGGAGTAAAGCGCGCATCCTTTCTGTTGTTGTCTTCTCCGTCCTTGTCCTGTCACTACCTAAATCAGCTATGAATTCGAAACAATTCACCCACCTATCTGTGCTTTTGGTTCCCGATTGTCTCTCTCTCTCTCTCTCTCTCTCTCTCTCTCTCTCTCTCTCTCTCTCTCTCTCTCTCTCTCTCTCTCTCTCTCTCTCTCTCTCTCTCTCTCTCTCTCCTCGCTCTCTCTATCTATCTATCTATCTATCTATCTATCTATCTATCTATCTATCTATCTATCTATCTATCTATATCTCTTTTACTTATAAGTGAAGCTCTGTGTCTGGTCGAGGCCACTGTTCCACTGGAGGGAGACGAAACTAAACAAAACCAAACAGCCTTTACTTCCAATACCTTGCACTGATTGCATCTTCGTTGCGCGCAGCTCAAAGTACCTGCCTCATAACGTTGAAGCTACATCATGATAGGTCTTGAAGTCTTACTTAAAGCACGCGCAGACGCTTAAAATGTGGTCTGAGTCGTCGCACACTGTGACGATCACATTAATTTGATTTTAAACAAGAAGTAGTTCTTAGGCGGACGAACGTTTCGAAGTCGCTGATGATCGAATCCATAGCCGCTTCACTGCCTTTTATGCAGCCGCTGAACGTCAGCACTGCAGAGGATGATAACCTGATCTCATTCTCGCGAATGGGACGTACCAAGGCCGATAAGTTCAAAAGACGACAGTCATTTTTACTGTCTGCTGAGTCTCTATTCTTCGTATCAATATTTTCATATGCATAGTGATAAGCCAACCGAAATGCAAATTTTGTCACTTCAACGTGCTTAATAAACGAGTCACGTAAATGTTATCTTCAACCCTCCCAAACATTGTGTAAAGTATGCATTGTCCCGGTAACTAATGAACGAAATCCTTATTCATCGTTAGTAGTAGTAGGTTCACTTGTTGTTACCAACCATATTCACCTAAGAGAGTTAATTACCTTGCATTCTTTAGCGACTCGTTGTTCATCTGCATACGAATACATTAGGTTAGTAAATCATTTACAGGCAACGCAGCTTGCTCGTACAGTGCTGAGAGACAAGTGATGTGCAGGGTACTGGACCAGCTGGACAATCGTCCACTTTCAGAACTAAAAGCTTTAGGCCAATGCTCCGAAAGAACATCCGCGTTGAAGGCCTTACTCGCGCTATTAACGTTCTTGCGGTCTACGGGGCTTCACGACAGACTCTAAGAATGCCGCCCCCTACCGTTCTGTAGTGTACGCGCTTTGTTCGTGCTTGTCTCCCTTTCTTTCTATCTCCCCCTTCCACTCTGTTTCTCTTTTTATCCCTCTTAACCCTTCCCCCTGCGCAGGGTAGCCAACCGGAACTACCTCTGGTTAACCTCCCTGCCTTTCTCTGCATTATTTTTTCTCTCTCTCTCTCTTGACAAAACGTTCCAGACTTCTCCCGAAACATCGGTGGTGTTGGAAAAGGGAGGCAGTTCCACGGTTGACGTGAACCAGAGTTCCAGGTGGGGCTTTTCACCGTTCAGCCTATTTCGAGGGCGTCATATGACCGTGGGTCAAGCAACTCATTTATTTTCCAGAGGACGTGCTGATTCTTCAAGAAGTTTTATTTTGCGCTCGGTAACAGCTGTTTATTCTCTGAAAGCAGGTGCTTATTGGTTGACTATTAAAAGAAGTTGTTTTAATAATATTGTTTTATCTACGAGGTCTGTTAGAAAAGAAACACCTGATGGATATGAAACAAACGCGCTTGCATCAGCCGACCTTGAATCTTCGTGCGCATGCGCAAATCTTCTCCCGCCTGCCAATAGCGTCAGTCGCTGGGACGCAGCGCTTGAGTGAGGTAGTGCGCAGGACTCCCGTCGGTATTATATTGCAAGGAAAATAGCGGAGCGGCTGGAGCAGCGATACTGCATCAAATTTCGCCAGAAACTGGGCGACAGCCAAGTGGAAACCATTCGGAAGATTCAGACGGCTTTCGGTGACGATGCTATGAGCAGCACACAGATTGAAGAGTGGTACAACCGGTTTAAAGACGGCCGCACATCGGTGCAGAGCGAGCCACGCTCCGGTCGGCCATCAACATGCCGGAATGACCAGGTCATTGCCGAAGCGAACGCTGTGGTGATTCGGGACCGTCGTGTGACTATCCGAGAAATTGCGGAAGAGGTGGGCATCAGCGCTTTTTCTGCACATTCCATTATGACCGAAGATTTGGCCATGAAGAGAATTGCGGCGAAATTCGTGCCGAAGCTGCTCACAGTACAGCAAAAGCAACTTCGTGTTGGTCTCACAGGACACGCTGGATTCCACAAACAGTGACCCCGACTTCATGAACACCATAATCACTGGTGGCGAGTCTTGGGCGTACGGGTACGACCCGGAAACCAAATCCCAGTCGGCACAGTGGAAGCATTCCACGTCACCAAGACCAAAGAAGGCCCACCACGTACGCAGCAACGTCAAAGTGACGCTGACTGCTTTCTTTGACTCCCGCGGTGTGGTGCACCACGAGTACGCACCACAGGGTCAAACAATCACCAAAGAATACTGAAGGGATGTCCTCCATCGGATACGTGATGCTGTGTGGCGCAAGAGACCGGAGTTGTGGTCAACAGGAAATTGGCGCATCCATCACGACAATGCTCCTGCACATTCCTCGCACTTGGTTCAGATTTTTTGGCGAAAAACCAGACTCCTGTAGTTCAACAGGCTCCTTACTCTCCTGATATGGCCGCCTGCGACTTCTGGCTGTTTCTCAAAATCAAGAGGCATTGAAAGGAGCGCGATTTCAGACAAGAGAGGACATTATGGCTGCAACGACAGCTGAGTTAAACTCCATTCCAAAAGAGGCCTTCTGGGAATGCTTCCAACAATGGCAGCACCGCTGGGAGAAGTGTGTGGAGTCCCAAGGAGACTACTTTGAGGTTGATTCGGTTTCCAACGCTCCAGTTATGCCAGTTCTGTTTTTTTCCGGTCAAAGGTCGGATACTTTTTTAACAGACCTCGTATATGTAGGCGCTTGAAATTTTAACGTCCTCCTGCCCCTTCTTTTGTATTTTCATTTAGTCGGTATTTTAATAAGCGGCGCGACATAAAGAAAAGTGCGTCAAGGACTGGGGAGTGCCACATCGTAGATCTGGCAAATGGGCGTTATGTATGGCGCGCATCTAGACCATGCGATGACCCAGAAAAGGCCAGGATTCACGTTGACCGTGAATAAACGCTCACACACACACACACACACACACACACACACACACGCACACTCTGCATAAGTAGACATACAAAACTTCAACACCACGCATATCGAGATTCATAAAATGAATATGCGATCGTATACTTTATTCGTATGGTTGCGCTACCTACCAGAAATTTTGTAGTTTTCCTAACTGTGCATAGACTTCGGCTTTCTTTATAATTAAAAGGCTTGTTGAGAGTAAGCGCGTGACCTGTTTCTTGCTTTCTTCCTGATTTCAGTGCTGTAAAGGTTGCAATAGAGCGAAGGGCGGGGGAGGGAAGACATGATGCACGCAGCAGCAGGCTTCCGCACACTGCAGCATTGGTTCGCAGAGAAGAAAATAGAACTCGCTTCTTTGAGCCTGGCGGCACTCTCCAAACTGCCGAGGCACGACATTCCCATTTGCCGAGGCCGTCCCATTTTCCTTTCCGTGTATTATCGTGACCACTTAGAACGAGCGAGCGCTTGTCAGCCAGGCAGCGTTTTATTTCTGGAACTAGCATTTCTGCAGTACCATTCATGCATGGCAGCAAATACTTGCATTGCATAGCAGATTCGTACGCCGTCTGTCGAATGGGTGCGGCTGCATTCCAACTCGTTTAGAAATACAAACAATAATGCGACTCACGATTTCCGGCCAGGCCTTTCCGGCATGAATTTTGTGGGGAAAAATTGGGGCATAACTCATCTGTGATGACCACGCGAATAGCCGAAACGCGTCATGTATGCGGCGTGTACGCACTGCAGCCGTGCTCCTCTCTCGAGCTTCCCTCTGGACTCGCTGCGCCATCTAGCGCCGCCGCCATGAAGTCTGCGCATACAGAGTGGCACATATTCTAGGGAACATACCCAGTGGCACAACTAGTGGCTCTAATGGCACGCACCCCTGGGAATGGCCCACATTTTTAGACTGCATTATCTTCTGTATCGGCCCATATTTTTGGTTACCTAAGACACCCGGAAAGAAACTGATCCGACAATGTCAAGAACGCGATTTGCATTAAAAGACTGTAGAATCAACGTAAATGATTGAATATAGTGGTGGTCGTTGTGTTAATTACGTTGATGATTAGGATGATGGTGATGACGACGACGATCATGCATGATGACGGTGCTGATAACTGATGACAAAAATTTGGAAGGCGACTCAACCTCTAGTTGACGTTGATCAAATGTTGTCGCTCCAGCGCGGCTTGCACAATAAATCATATGGTTCATACACCCCAACTCGCCCAGGAAGACATTGTCTTTCATCAACTTCAACCTCAGGAAGCGGGCCGACAGATGCAGTAGCACACTGCACACAGATACAGTAGCAAACAGGGATTAAGTGCTTCAGAAAAGCTGGCGTATGTTTCGTTGGGTGGGCCTATCCATCCATGCCAGAGGCACTTGACAAAGATAGGTCCACCTATCGAAACGTAAACCAGCCTTTCTGGGGCACTTTATCCCTCTTTATGTAACTTCTATATCAACTTCAATTAGACGTTGAATGGTCTTCCAACTTTTCTTAACTGCGGAGCGTATAGCTTGCAAAGCTCTGTCGTCCAGCCAGGTGCCTTACTTCATAGTACACCACCAGTCGCGCCCACGCCAGCTAACGTGTACGTCCACGCCGAATGCGGTCACGTACCCGGGGCGTCAATTCCGCGATCAGACGTGCCGGCTTGCTGTTCAGAGGGGATGTTTTGGTAAAAATAGCTCAGTCGATGAGCGGGCGCGACCTTCTTGGCCTTGTCTCTGGGCGGCCATTCCTGAATCGACCCTTCGGGCCTATGCCTCTTACCACGTACCATTCGCCCAACACCTTCAAGTTCAACTCGAACGCTGTTTAGCGACCACCACCCTTCCTCTGGCGAAAGCACGCCAATTCTCATGCTTTTATTTATTTGTCCTTTTTGCCTGAACGGTGCGATCGAATAACGTATTGTTATGGCACGATAAAATGCTTCATTAACGAATACCGCGGTCGTTTTCACGTCAATAGCAGATTACGGCTTCGCATAAAGGGGGAGTACCTGGGATGGATCGTATAGCTTCTCATTACCAAGCGCAGTCTGCCATTGGCAGCGATGTCTTGCCATTATGGAATATTTCACGTCATTACCTGTGCTGTCTTTGGTATAAATTCGTTGCCCGATCGGTGGGCGTTTAACGTACGTAGGACATTGTACGTCATCCTGAATAGTCTCTCTTGGGACACCGTCATCGTTATTCAACTGAGGAACGTTGCTTGTTCGTTCACAAGAATTTAAACCGATGTTCTTAACCTTTTCTGGTCGAATGATTCCTGCAGGATTCTTAATGTTTTATTTACAGAAAGCTTTAGACATCGAAAAAAATAAACTGCAAGACTATTTTCAGAAATTTGAGTGTCAGCGATGCTAAATAAATAATGAATTTGTAAGGCAGGTAAATATGGATCTCCCAAAAATTTCTGAAATGTCCATGCGTCGCATCACGCTGAGATTAGGCCTCAGCGCTCTGTTTATGAAGCCTGCTGCCTAAATCATATAACCTTCCTTGTACGGCACAAAAATGGTCTTCAAATAATCTATGGCCGTATTTCTTGCCATTATGATTGGGAATTAGGAAGTATGAAGAACACCCGCCGTGGTTGCTCAGTGGCTATGGTGTTAGGCTGCTGAGCACGAGGTCGCGGGATCGAATCCCGGCCGAGGCGGCCGCATTTAGATAGGGGCGAAATGCGAAAACACCCGTGTGTTTAGATTTAGGTGCACGTTAAAGAACCCCAGGTGGTCCAAATTTCCGGAGTCCTCATAATCAGAAAGTGGTTTTGGCACGTAACACACCATAATATTTTTTTAAAAAGTATGAAAAACCACACTCTCCTTACATACAACACTGAGTTTTGGCAATCGATAAGAAAAATCCTTCTCCTGGCTTTTGTCGTCAAAATGCACGTAAAATAACATTTTCACTTCACTAAAAAAAAAATAGGCTCCAATCCACCCTATGAAGGTGGATTGGCCAGCTAGCTGAGGTGCCACCTGATCCGATGGGCCAATGTGACGTAGCCTTCAACTGGGTCCTGCCGAGCCTGAACGCGACGCCGTTGTGCATAATGACGTTGCTGTTCCTTTCGTCGTTCATCGTATTCGCACTGCTCTTCAGGCGTTCTAACTGTACGTGGCTTGCTTTGGGCATGAACCGCTGCGTCGTACACCTAGTCTGAGCACGACGCCGTTGTGCATATTGGCGTTGCTGTTCCTTTTGTCGCTCATCGTATTCGCGCTGCTATTCGGGAGTCCTAACTAAGCGTGGCCTTTCCATAGCGCTATAAGAACACAAGTGAAATAAATTGCTAGGCGGGTTACTCTACATATGAAAATGTAGATACGTCACTCTCTGCTTCGTAAGCTACAGTTGCCGCTTCCCGGCAACTGCAGCTTATGCAACCGTAATCTACCGGGACACGCTTGTGGCGAACGCTATGCGCGAGGGCGAGCTTTCCGGTTCTCTTTTTTTTTTTTTTCTCCGCGCGTCCGACGCAGCTGCTGGTGTTGCGGCAAGGTTCCCAGCGGCGCACACGACTCGCGCCTCCTGCTGTGATTGATTGAGTTTTTGTCCACGGACACGACAAATGTACTGGCGGGGTAGAGGTATACAGATTCGCTGTAAAATGTTTCGAACCAACCCCGGTTGCTGTCCATGAATGCGTTTAGCATGCTTTGGGAGGTAGTAACATGTGGCACGATGCTGCAGTGTGTGTTACGGGAGGCGATCTCCAAACCACCGTGGCTTATCAGCACGCGGGAGCCAAGCGGTACTCCGAGCGCCACTTCTTCAAGGACCAGTTTGGGACCGCGCGTAACGTCTGTGACCAGACACGCCGTCACAAATGACAACACATGCGTCTTCGGCCAGAGGCGCAGTGTCTCAACGACAGCGTCTGGAAACGTTGGCTGTTGTTAGGGAACGATGCGAGAACGCTGCTTTTACCGCTGTGGTATTGGCACGTGGTGGTGCCACGGGGAACTGCCGGTACCCCCGTGCGGTTTTTATCGTTGTGTCTGACAACATCGTCTTCGGGACCGGCCCACGCAAGTGATAAGACATTTACAAGAAATTCTGATTAGTCCCCTAAGAAATCTCGATGTTTTTAAACTTTGGACCAGAAAAGATTATTGCCATGTTCCATGTTTTATGTTCTATGCGATGTTCACCTGTCATGTTCTAGCACGGTAATCGCTTTTCGTTCACGATTATAAAGCCTATAAGTTTCATACGCAACGCTTATTGCAGGCCTGTTTAGAGGTGCGAGAAGAGGAACGCCGAAGGCATTGCACAACGCATTGCGCGATCGTATGCGTTCCGTGGAGAAGCACGAGTAAGTATGACACGCAACCGCGTTTCCATGGCGTCACAACTCTTTTCTCCAGTGAAGCATTCTGCTGTTCTAAAGCCCGTAGGTCACTGTGAGTTTGTCTTTTGCGGAGTTCGAGTGAAGGCATACATAGTTTCCTATCTGAAACAAAAAAATATCATAACGGAGCTCTGCTTTTGTACTGCCGAGTGTATTGGAGAAAGGCTGCGATGGTGGAAATATCCTGCCTATCGTCTCTCAAAATCTAGCGTTGTTTCTTTTTTTCGTTTCCGACGTCACTCTTCTTTCTTTTTTTATTGGATGCATAAAAAGGACAGGTAAAAACTAGAAAAAGAAAGACAAACCAGATGACCAGGATCCACACGCGCAGCTTTCTGAATTGGACACCTCGTGAGGACAAAAATTCGTTTCTGACAGAAACCCGTGTCCGCCCTTACGTTTGTTTGATCGCCTTATTCTGGCGTCGCATCAAACTTGTCTGTATTGTAGCAAGCTCACGTTTTCGTGTTTTGCGCACTGTGCTCTGTGTATGGGACTCGATACGCGTCTCAGATCTCCCCGTGAGCGCTTGCGCGTATGCCAGCGAGCCAGCACAGCTGGATAAGAGAGCACCGTGAAGGCCGCCCTCTCTACAATATAAGTGCTTGTTTAGGAGAAGCCCACTTCAATAGACCCTTTATGTTTACAGTCGCCCTGCATATTGGAAGTATTCATTCTAATCAACCGGGGGGTAACCGACACTGTTACCATGACAACGGTTCTCCGAGGCGGTGGCCCTGTTCTTTTCTGCTCGATTTTTATTTCAGTTTTAACTAGTTTGTTTACATTGTGCCTGGACTTCATTGCTCTAGAATTCAGGGAGAGGTGTAGCGATCTACGAGCCCATTGAAGCCAGGTACGAAGCCCTCTTTGCCTTTTCCCTCGGAGTGTATCCAACCGCTGTACGGCGGTCGGCAGCCGAGAACGGCGGCACGAGCCGTGTGGCCGCCAGCGTGTTTTGAGGCGCATGAGTGCATCGCAGGAACGCGTCCACGATTCTGCCAACACAAACCATGTGCATGACATCATCAAGCCGGCACGGCTGCTAGTCCTTGAACATCAAGGCGCTGACGGCCCGGCTCCGGTGACCATGGTGGAACCCAGCGAAGGTGAGAGCAAAAGACCTCGTCTTGATGAGGCACCCAATCAGGAGAACGATAGTACTTCAAATTATGACCTAAGTGATTATGAAGCCATTAAGCGAGATGAAGAACTTTCCAAATGCGCGACCTATACAAAAAGAGAAGAAGTGAAGGAATCCTGGTGGTGTTCCAACCATCAGAAGAAGGATACAATTTTTGGAAAATGAATCCAAATCATGCTGCATCAGAAATTGTCTCGGCGGCAAAGGAAAAAGTTCAAACGTTCCGAGTAAACAGAGACGGCAGTTCTTCAATGAATGTTACCTCAGTGGCATCTGCGAAAATCCTGCTTTTACTGCACGAATTCGCAGGACTAAGAGTCGTAGGCTTTGTAGACTCGAAATGTCGGAAAGATTTGTCACGTGCCACCTCAG
This sequence comes from Dermacentor andersoni, assembly GCF_023375885.2. Taxonomy (NCBI): domain Eukaryota; kingdom Metazoa; phylum Arthropoda; class Arachnida; order Ixodida; family Ixodidae; genus Dermacentor; species Dermacentor andersoni. The sequence continues at coordinate 28,503,979 of NC_092815.1, forward strand.
TACACTGAAGGTAATTGCTCGAGTTATTGAATGATTTTGGAGTAATATCAGTCCGCTGACAAGCAAGATTCTACCGTCTGGAGGATGGTACAGATGAATCGCGCTCTTTGCACAGTGTAATCCTTCATTTCAGAGATGATAAGCCAATGCCTCAGAGAATCCGCTTGGGCTTCACCAGCCACCCGGTGGAAGAATACCTTAGTCCTGCCTTGAGGTGTTATAACTGTGAGAGGTTTAGACACCTGACAAAAGGCTGTCGCGGGACACGTCGATGTAAAATCTGCTCTGAGAACCATGAGCATGCTGAATGCAAGTCTGTGAGACAGCCTAAATGTGCAAATTGTGTGGGTAATCATACGGCTTCTTTCTCAGGATCGTATTCGTCGGCATTAAAGCAGCAAGCTGCGCAAGGGTCTGAGACAGCGGAGTCACCATTCTGCTACGGCCACTGCAGGCCCCACATCACAACAATATCGGCGACCTAACCTAGGACAACCTCAGCGATCTTCTCAGAACACCCCTAAGCGATAATTTCAGATGGCGACTGGAACATTCGCATTCCAGCATAACACCACGCAATTCAGTGTTGGACAGATGATTCTACCCATGCTGTTTGCTGCAGTTCGAGCAATTGTCACAGCTCTACCTCAGGTGAACAAGCTTCCAGAGGTAACGGCACTGTTGTCTATGGAGCCATTAATGAGCCAGCTGTCCACATCAGTGCTACCGGATGACAATCCTGAATAGTCGTTACGAAAATGTCGCAATGTTTCAGTGGAACGCTAATAACATTCGATCCAAATCTGATGATTTTCGCAAGTTAGTTGCACAGTACAGCTTCCCTGTGCTATGCATACAAGAGGCTGGAGTACGTGATGACTTCCGTCTTGCTAATTAAATCATATATAAATCCTCTCGTCCAGCTGGAAACAGCAGAACAGTGTTCTGCGTTCGAAAAAATTTGCCCTCTCACCACATTCAATCAAGCAGTTCAGATTTTCCTGAATATGTAACCTGCAAAGTATATCTCGGAAAACTGTGTAACAGTCGTAAGCGTATACCTGCATATATCAAGACGTATTACAATTGATAATTTAGTAAACATTTTCAGCCTCACTGGATCGAACATTATCATATGTGGGGACTTTAATGCACACAACGTAGAATGAGGGAGTAATCACTGTGATGCCCGTGGGCATATCGGTCAATGTGCCGCGGAAACATGCAATGTGTCAGTATTGAATGATGGATCTGCCACATTTATATGGGGATATCGCCACGTCAGTTGCATAGACGTAACACTGGGCTCTAATGATCTTGTTACCGACGCAGGGTGGACAACAGACGCAGAAACACGTGGAAGCGATCACTTCCCAATTCTTATATCACATCCGCGTTTAAAAAGTACTGCGCAACGAAGATACGTGGATATAAAAAACTGGCTGCTCTTTCGTCAACACTTGTCCAGTTGATTGGATTGTGAAGCTGACGTAGAAAAACCCACATCAGCGATACAGGAAACAATGAAAATGTGTACGAAACAAGTGCCCATTTCTGACGAGTACACATCAGTTGATGGAGAATATGAACATTTGAGAGCTGTAAGAAGAAGACCAGAAGGAGCTTATCGCCGGAGTGCAAATATAGAAGCATATAGAAATTCGCAGCAAATCCACTCAGTCATGCGGAGACGACTACAAAAATTAGGGGAAAAAGATAGCGTGAATTTTGCAATATACGTTGTCTCCCCTGACACCAGTTCCACGAGTATGGATGACTATTCGTGCTTGAAGCGGCCCTGTTGTTCAAACAAAACCATTTTGTGCTCGTTCCATAGCCAAGGATGCTTCAGAATCATTGATTGATGAAGATTTCAGCAAAGTTATAACTACAACAAGCGTATCTATTACTAGTGCTGCGTTTCAATGTTTCGTTGAAATGGCAAAACAAAATGTTATCGCGTATTTTCAGTCGCAGCATGTACAATTAGACTACGTATTCTTTATGATGGAGCTAAAATGTGCGCTTGCGTCTTGTAAGACAAAGAGTGGTGCAGGTTCAGATTTCATTACGTACGGTATGTTGCAAAACATGGGACCTAATGGTCGATTGGCACTTTTGGAATTACTCAATCACATGTGGAAAAATGAGTCTGTCCCTGACTCTTGGAAAACGGCACGTGTGATACCTATATTGTATATATATATATATATATATATATGCCGCCGCGGCTGAACGAACCGCGGCGAGTCTTCGCAAGAAGATGTCGCGGCGGTATTATGCAATCGGTAGAAAGTTTGAGCGACGCGGCGGCCCTTCGCTTGTTCGAAGCGCCGGCACTCCTTTACAATTGCATCCAGTGGCACAATCCTTACACATCAGGAGATTGAATGCATCGTCTGCAATACCTTTCAGTATGTGACCAATCTTGTCTGCCTCGGTCATGTTGTCATCAGCCTTGCGACAGAGGGCCAGCACATCCTGTATGTACATGACATAGGATTCTGTGGACGTCTGAGCGCGGCACGCAAGTTCTTTTTTTGCTGCCAGCTGACGACCGACAGGTCTGCCAAACAGGTCCCGAATTTTTTCTTTGCAGACATCCCAGCTCGTTAGGTCAGCTTCGTGCGTGTCGTACCATTGCTTCGCAGTTCCTCTTAGATAAAATATCACGTTTGCTAGCATCATTGTTGGATCCCACCTGTTGTTGTCGCACACTCGCTCGTACATCTTAAGCCAGTCCTCGACGTCGGCGTTGTCCGTGCCACAAAATGTCCCTGGGTCCCGCGGATGAGTGAGGATGACCGTTGACACGGGCTGCTGAAGCGTTGTCGCTTGTGTCGGTTGATTTGTCATTGTGCCGGCAGGTAGATGACGTCCGCTGCGAAGTTCCGTGATTGTACCCAGCACCTCCACCAAAATGTTGCAGGAAGAAAGCAGGCCCACGAGGGTAAAATAATGTTTATTTACAACTGAGGTTAATGGCGTTCAGGCAACTGCCAGACTTCGTCTTCCTCTCGTCCAATCCAACTTCTTCCTTCCCTTCCTTCCTTCTTTCGTCCTGTGAGTCTGCCGAGCTGTTTATGCAAGGTCATGGAGAAAATATTGACACTAGGCTGCAATGGTGATGCGAGCAAACAGAAATTTTTTGCCGATCACATGACACGATTTCGAAGGCGGTGATGCACCATGGATGCGATTTTGGATATCACTATGTATGTTGAACACGAATGAGCTAGGGGAAATGTCACAATAGCGGTTTCTTTAGGCATTTAACGAGCCTTCGACACAGTCAACCATGCTCACATACCATGCGGACTGCTAGAACTGGAAGGCTCTGGAAGGGCGCTACGGTGGATATACAATTTCTTGAATGGGAGGTCAATATTTATTCAAACAAGCGAAGGAAAAAGTTCCTCACAAAATTATTCAAGGAGTCCCACAAGGCAGTGTCTTAAGTCCGTTTTTCTTTAATTATGTGATGGCAAATTTACCACGGAGATTTCCACCTGCACTGCAGTAATCTATATATGCGGATGATGTTCGTATTCGGGCCTCTGGTTCAAGTATCAGCCTTGTTCAATCAACTTTGCAGGAAGGCCTAAACATTGGGAACAAATTCTTAAAGGAAAGAGGAATGGAACTGTCTTACAGTAACACGGCTGCGTTACCTTTTACCAAAGGACATCTAAAAGATTTTCAGCTGTGCCTTGAGGGAAAACCTTTAGACATAGTGAAACAACACATATTTCTCGGGGTTAAACTAGACAAGTAACTTTCTTGGAATTCTCACATAAAACCCTTCGAAGAACAAATAAACTCATTAATAAATGTTCTACGCCACGTAGCAGGCATGTCATCGGGAGGGTCAGTTTCATCTTACTAAAAGTACATATTGCACTTATAAATCAAAAGATAACACAGTATTCACTTGTTCTGCATGGTCTCCCGTTCATCTGAAGAGAGACTCCAACGATTAATAGCTAGGAATCTTAGAGTATGTTTAGGCGTTCCTCGAGCAGCCTCAAGTTCCTTAGTAATTGCAGAGGCATGTCATCCTCCATTTCCTATTATGAGGACATTTCCTATTATGAGGAGTGCAGCACAAAAGGCACCCACTAGCAAGTGCACTAATTGAGAGAGACAGGGCGAACATCAATTCGGTGATTCAGGTGCACAAAGATTTACTGCCACATCACAAATTTTGGTTCTCAGATATCTCTTACCCTCCATGGCGACTCGTAGCTACAAAAATTTAACTTTCGTTTGAGGGAATAATTCGCAAACGAGATATGTTTATGCTAGCTAGCAGCGCAACAACTGGCGTTATACCAAATATACTTGCGATACCTTGGCTATATTCAAGCGTATACAGATGGTTCTTGCCAAACAAGTTCTTCTACAGCTGGATTTGTCATTCCAGAATGGAACTAAATACAAACGTCTAAACTATTTCACACGACGCAATCAACAACAGCAGAGCTTTTTGCAATATTGTCTTTGCTACGCTACATAAATTCAATGCAAAAGGGGAACAATGGGTCATCCTTTGTGACTCGCAGACAGCTTTGTCTTCACTTCATAGTGACATCAGCAATTCGCGAAATATGGCGTTAGTTAAGGAGATACTTAAGGAACCTACAAAAGCTAGTAAGGAAAATCGCACAGTAATGTTCCAATGGATACCTGGTCACTGCAATATCTCTGAGAATGTTGCAGAAGGTAAGGCAGCTGGACAAGCGCATGTTAATAACGCCACATATGGTCTCGCTTTAACACAAGGCGAATTGCGCCGCATACTAATGCAGATATCATCCCGTGGTTGCAAAGTCACATGGTTTGATCAGAACTCGAAATCTTCAGATTTATTTCACACTGACCCATCAATTCAATTTAAAATCCCGTCCACATTATAAACAACCAGAGCCTTCGAAACGCTGAATCACCGTCTGCGACTCGGTACCGCTTACACAAAACACTTTTTACAAAAAATTTCAAGATGTGATAGTGCGGAATGCACTTGTGGCCACGCTGATGGATATGTACAGCACCTTCTGCTAGAATTTCCGCGACACCACACACACAGGCAACGCTTAGCACTGGATTCAGTGGCATTAGAGCGCAGGCCCTTCAGCCTCGGAAAGATCTTAGGTCCTTGGCCAACACACTCATTGCAAAGACGAGCGTTACTGGCCCTTCAAAGATTTCTAGAAGCGAGCAATATTCTCGGAAAGTATTGAGTACAGTGTTTAAATGTGATAGCTCATTCTGCATTTTTCTTTTACCCTACTTTGGCCAATCCAATGCCTGCTTTTTTGTAACTTCATAAGAATTTAATCTGTGATTTCCTATGTGCCCTTATTTTAGTATAGCTAAGCGACCGGACTTTGTGTTTACATTAGTGCACATATGTGACTGGACTTTGAGTTGCTGTGTTTCTGAGCCGACTTTCAGTTTTAGTGTGGCATTAGTCTACTTACGTGACTGTACTTTGTGTTATTATGATTTGGAGTTGTCTTTCAGTTATAGTGCGACATTAGTGTACTTATGTTACCGGAATTTGTGTTGTTATGATTCCCCTATTCTTGTTATGAATTATTCCTTTTTTTTTAAATCCCTATGTGAAAAGGAGTAGCCGCGGCGCTAATTAAAGGAGACAAGATCTCCTAAATGCCATATAATAATAAAAAAAGCTAAACCCAAGGTCTTGATTCTGATTCTGGCGCACAATCGACTGTGCCATCAGCCGTAGTCGCCATTCACTAGTGGCACGGATCCACTGCATGAAATTGGCCAGGGATCGTGCTGTGATAAAAGTTGTAATACAAGACACGGAAAAGAAGAAAAAATTGCCAACCTTTATACCTTGTATACAAGGTACCCTGCAGGCACGTACCCAAGGGGGGGCCCGGGCTCCCCCCCCCCCCCCCCCCCCTCCGCGCCCACGCCACCACTTCTCCCACACATTCCTAAAGCGCCACCAAATCAATGTTGAAACTTGACAGCTAGACCGCGGTCAACATTTTGCTGCCTTTTCACTCCTTTTGGATGGCGGTAGTTATCGGCATCTCCTGGGGTGTGAAGGCCAGTTTCCTCATCGATTCAGTGCCCACGTGATTAACTCAAGATGCATTCAGTTGTCACCGTCCTTTCGACGGTCACGCGCATCGCTGTTGCTTCGGTAGTTCAGCCTTCTTTGTTTAGACTTATTCAGGGACCAGGAAAGGGATTCGGTTTGTGGTCAGCTGGTCTGCATGCACGTGGAACGAGTTGCGGCCAGAGAAAACGCCAATTGTGTTTCACTTTTCCTTTTGCTTCATTATTGCCTCGAGTAACTGCTCGCCGCGACGGTGACAGATTCTCGGAACTATATACCCGCGATATGGGTTAGGCAAGGTGGAAAATAAAATAATACAAGACAGCGTCCATCATCAAACCCTGCAATAACCCTTAAACTCATAGGCAATGTGACTGTCACCCGTTAACTCGTCTGGTTTTTCCCTAATTGTAGAGCTCTTTTCGCGCAAAATTGCCAACTGGAAACAAGAGTCGCATCAGAACATCCGCTTTGAAGGCCTTACTCGCGTTATTAAGGTTCCTGTGGTCTACGGGACTTCACGATACACTTTAAGAATGCCGCCCCCACCGCTCTGTAGTGTACGCGCTTTGTTCGTGCTAGTCTCTCTATCTCACCCTTGCACTCTCTTTCTCTTTTTATCCCCTTTAACCCTTCCCCCGTGCAGGGTAGCCAACCGGAACTACCTCTGGTTAACATCCCTGCCTTTCTCTGTATTCTTCTCTCTCTCTCTCTCTCTCTCTTGAAAGCGTGAAAAAATACATTACAAAAAAAACAGGAAATTTTGTAAGCACTGCAAAAATATTCTAACCTCTTGTAGCATGAAGAAGCAAAAATAAGAGCAGACAAGGGTGCATGCAAATACATGTTTCTAAAGGTTATGGCAACATGTGGACATTTTATAACAATTAACCCATATTTTTTATTCTTGACAGTTTGAAGAATTCCCGTCTACCGGCCATGAAAGGCAGGGACAGCTGGGGCTCTATAACGTAAAACTATGCCAATAATTTTTATTCCAATCTCCTGACGTCAAATTTGCGTAACCGCCGACGCAAGCATCGGGCGGTGACTCGCAGGGTTGTCTGAAGAGACCAATCAAGCGCTCTCCTCATTTATAGGAGGTCACTTTTGTTTGCTTTAAAAACAAATAACATTGCCTACACTTGGCTGGCAATTGGTTAACAAGAGGCGAGGAGCACGCTCAAGTGGAGAGGGATTGCACGGGGCCGTGCCAGTGCACTGAAAATAAATAACCAGATGGAGAGGGTGGTGCCGGCGTCTGCGATAATAGCCCAACCTAACGCATGACATGACATGAATAAGATCCTAAATAAAGGAGGAACAACACCTATGCAATTTTACCGCCGTGCTAAGATTGGCTCCCGCGCACTCGGCGAGTGGCTCTCACCGATTAGCTTTGGTTTGGGAGCGTATACAGGGACACTGGGTGGATGGATGTTACGAGCGTCCCCTTTGGAACGGGGCGGTGGGTTGCGCCACCAAGCTCTTGCTATTATACTGCCTAATGTCTTGCCTAGGTTAAACAATAAAAAAAGAAAAGAACACCATCAACTACCACACCCAAATTTTCTGATCCCCTATTTCGAACTCTGCTTTTGTACGCCTCCGTTCTTTTTTTTCTTTTTTTTGTCGTTTCCTTACTTTTCTTCCACCAATCCTCCAATCGCCTCTTACTAATGCCTATTGCGGACATGTTTACTTTTCCACTGCTCTCACTGAATCCAAGGGTTTCAAGGAAGCCAGTGGTGCCTAAATCGACCTCTGGGTAGACGTCTTCACATTCTAATAAAACATGCTATAGTCTCCCTAGCTTTACCGCAGCAAGCACATGCTTCTTTTTCCTTCTTATATCTCGCTTTATAGGTGCTCGTTCTAAGGCATCCTGATCTCGCTTCGAAAAGTAATGAGCTTCCCTTTGAGTTATAAGTTGTTTCTTTCCTGATTTCGTTTTTTCCTCTTAAGTAGTTACTCATGGCAGGTTTATTTTCCATTGCCACCACCCATGAGATTATTTCAGCCTCTCTGACTTTCCGCTTGACTTTTTTTATTGCTGTGTTGCCCACCCTACAGGTCGCATACTTGCTGGTAAGCTTCCTAGTTCTTTTCCTCCACGGTGAATAAATGTTCTTCCTGTACAGATACCTGAACACTCTCCCAGCCCACTTACTTTCCTCCATATTCCTCAGCCGTTCTTCATTCTCAATTTTACTGCGAACTTCCCTCACTTCAAAACTAGTCCAGCCCAAATCACCCAGCACAGCTTCATTTGTAGTCTTCCCGTGAGCGCCCAATGCGAGGCGACCCACTGACATTTGGTTCCCATCGAGTCTTGTCATCGAGTCATTGTACCCCTGATTTAAAGCAAACAACCGCATTTCCAAAAGTAAGTCCTGGAACCATTACACCTTTCCACATACCTCGGAGGACCTCGTACCTATTGTATCCCCATAGCGCTCTGTGCTTCATTATGGCCGCATTTCTCTTCCCCTTCACTGTTATTGTTTTTTCCTGTGTTTCCATATATCTATTGCCTTCGTTTATCCATACACCAAGGTATTTATATTCTGTTACCCGAAGTATTTCCTGGCCCTGTATCTCCACTGTCTGTTCACTGCTTTCATTGAATACCAAACACCTGATTTTCTAACACTAAATTTCGAACCTAAATTGTTGCCTTCCTGCCCACAGATATTAACCAGACGTTGCAAATAACTTTGCTTGTTAGCTAGCAACACAATGTCGTCCGCATAAAATAAACCTGGGAGCTGCTGCTCTATTACTGTACCCGCTTATTTTTATGAGAAATATAAACCCGATATTACTTCCTTCTAGCGCCTTCTCCGACCTCACCATGTACATCATAAACAGCAGCGGGGTGTTGGAATCGCACCGCTGGCACGAGTTGTTGGGGTCTCGGTTCTGACGCCCGTTATTGCCAATGGGTCGCAAGCCCCAAGGGTAGCGTTGGCCTGGCGGCCTGGGGCACTGGAAGCATCCGAAGGTCCCGGCAAAGCAAGAGAAGACTGGTAACAGAACAACTTGTTTATTCTAACATAGCAAAAGAGCGGCCGGTCAGGTCGACCGAAGTGGAGAGACGGGAGAGCACGTAACTCAACAGTACAAATCGGAGCCTCTCTCCTGGCGTCCGGGGGCAGCTGCTCTTATACCCTCGGCGTCGCGGTCCAAAAGAGAAGGCCACGGGATGAAGGTCACGGGATGAAGGTCACGGGACGGCGGAGCATGACCCCACGACGGCGCGAACTGTCGGGCCGAGAGACCTGCTGAACCGAGTGTAGTGACGCATCGCCAACCTTCACTTGGGGAGCTCCGCTCCCCTGATGCCGCGCTTTGACAAGCGTGGGCACACACACACACACACACACGAAGACACGTGGCACTGAAACACGCCTGGACACGCTTGGCGGGTAGGCGCTGCGGCGGCGTCGGACGGGCCAAAATGTCCGCCGCTTTGAACAAAGCCCCGGCGTCCGTTGCATCCGCGCCGGCATTACCGCGCGTTGTAGGCGAAACGTAACAGACCGCCCCGCCGGGGGAAGGAGATCCCGAAGGTCAGGGGACTGCATCCGCTGTCCGGAGGGATGTCGCTCGATGATGCTCATAACCGAAGTTGGGCGTCCTTGGGCGTTTCTTGAGCGCAGCGCACAGAGAAGGCCTCGTTCTCACGTTCAGGTACACACAGGACACTGCAAAGTGACTTCGGGAGAGTTGACATTTTTGTTCTCGTTTCCGGCAAGCGTTAGAACCACGCCAAAAGTCAACCGCTCAGTCAGCAAGCACGGCACAACCCTCATTAAGCCCTGCCAGGCTCTTTCCCCTGTTTTACTGCTGCCTAGTTCCTTACAGTAGTTTAGCAGCACTCAGAACGCGTCCACAAATCGGAAAAATTGCACTAAAAAGCACATCATCACTTTGAAACACTACACAAAAGCAATAGGTTAAAAATCCTGCCTCAGGAAGAAAAACATCAGTAACAAGCAATTTTGAGGCTGATTCCAACGTTAGGGGCTTCGACTTAAGCCATCGGCGTTACCGTTGAGACTCCCCTTTTTGTAACGCACCTCAAAGGAATATTGTTGCAAAGCGAGGCTCCAGCGCAGGAGGCGGCCATTTTTGGGAGAGATGGTCTGCAGCCATTGGAGAGGGCAGTGATCCGTCTCAATGATAAACCTCGAGCCAGCTAGGTAACATGACAATTTCTGAACGGCCCACACGATACACGCACACTCTTTCTCGGTGGCGCTATACGCCTGCTCACGACTCGTCAGCTTACGACTAGCATACAGGACGGGGTGTTCTACTTCTCCATTTTCCCGTTGGCACAGTACAACGCCCATGCCTCGCTCACTAGCATCACACTGAACAACGAACCCTTTTGTGTAGTCGGGCGATCGTAGCACAGGCTGGCTTGTTAGGGCGCTCTTTAGGGCGCTAAAAGCTCTTTCCTTCGTCTCATCCCAGACGACTGTTTGCGGCTCTGTCTTTCTTAGAGCATCCGTCAAGGGAGCCACGATATCAGAGTACCTGGGGATGTACCTCTGATAGTAGCCGGCGACACCTAAGAACGACCGAATATCGGTCTTCGTGCGCGGTTGCGGGAAGTCTCGCACAGCGGCCACCTTTATTTCAGAGGGGCGGCGACGACCCCGACCAATCACGTGTCCGAGGTAGACAACCTCGGCCTGTGCTAACTGGCACTTGGGAGCCTTGACTGTCAAGCCCGCATCGCGCAGGCGGGTTAGCACTGCCCGCAAGTGCGCCATATGCTCAGGCCAGGATGCGGAGAATATCGCTACGTCGTCTAGATACGGTAAAGCGAATTCTTGCTGTCCCCGCAACACTTTATCCATGAGGCTTGAAAAGCAGTATGGCGCGTTCTTCAAACCAAAACTCAAAACTTTAGGACGGAATGTCCCCATTGGTGAAATGAACGCCGCATACCTACTAGCCTCTTCTGTAAGTGGAACCTGCCAATAACCCCTGACAAGATCTAGGGTGGAAATAAACTGAGCGCTACTCACTCTCTCAAGGCGCTCCTCGATGTTAGGGATCGGATAAATTTGATCCTTAGTGATGGAATTAAGCCTGCGGTAGTCGACGCAAGGACGAGGTTCCTTGCCCGGTACCTCAACTAAAATCAAAGGGGAGGTATAATCACTCTCACCCGCTTCAATAACACCGAGCTGTAGCATTTTCTTTACCTCAGCCTCCATAATATCGCTCTGGCGGGGTGACACCCGGTACGCCTTGGATCGTACTGGCTCTGGGGAGGTAAGTTCTATGTCATGAGTAAGGACAGAAGTCCTACCAGGCCTCTCAGAGAACAGACCTTGAAACTCTTGTAAGAGCTGGTGTAGTTCTGTTTTCTGCTCAGGCGACAGCGATGCTTTACTTATTAAGTCACTAATGACTTGATCGGTGTCTTTCCTGTTCGTCACTGAGCCTAGTCCCGGAAGCTCGACCGGAAGCTCTTCTAACTTTCCCGCATCGGGAATTTCCTCTCCAGTATCTGGTGCCTTTAACGCTACAGGCTCAATTTTATCCCGTTCGGGCGTGCTCTGAATACCAGCTTGCTGCGCCTCTGACCCTTTCTCATCGTTCAACAACGTCGGCCCCGCAACTACCGCCTTTTCAGCGAGCTCCCGAACCTTCGATCTGGTTAAGGCCTGAACGCTAGCCTCACCAAACAAAAGCCCCTTCTCGCGCAGGAGGTAATCGGACCTGTTCGAAAATAGGTACGGGTACTGGGGGGGGCAGCATAGATGACACTGCGGCCTCCGTCTCAAGTGCTCCGAAAGGTCCTTCAATAAGCACTTTTGCTACCGGCAGACACACGCTATGAGCTTCCACTGCTTGCTTGATCCATGCGCACTCGCCCGTGAACATATCGGGTTCTACGTAAGAGGGGTGAACTACATCCATTGTAGCTGCGGAATCGCGAAGCACTCGGCACTCTTTCCCGTTCACGAGGAGGTCTCGCATGTAAGGCTTGAGAAGCTTGATGTTCTCGTCAGTGCTGCCTAATGAAAAAAACACGACTTTTGGTTTTATTTCTGGGCACTGCGCCGAAAAGTGACCCGGCTTCTGGCACGTATAACACAGGCGCGCTTGCCTCGCCTCGAACCGCTTTCTGCGTTCGGCTTCGGCTGCCGCCGTCTCCTTACGTTCGGTCGGACACTGCGCCGAAAAGTGACCCGGCTTCTGGCACGTATAACAAACGCGCGCTTGCCTCATCTCGAACCGCTTTCTGCGTTCGGCTTCGGTTGCCGCCGTCTCCGTACGTTCGGTCGGACTGCTTTCACTCGCATCCGAACTACGTGTGTCCCCCTTTGCTCTCATGGGCGTGAACTTTGGCCTCTCAAACTTGGAGCCAAATTCACCCTTTTGACCGTCTTTAGCTCCGCGAGCCCGACGCGTCACAAACTCCTCGGCTAACTCAGCGGCTCTAGCCACCGTACTAACGTCTGGCCTATCCAAGACCCAGTACCGCACGTTCTCAGGTAACCGACTATAAAACTGTTCTAGCCCGAAACACTGCAGAACTTTCTCGTGGTCACCAAACGCTTTCTCTTCTTTGAGCCACTCCTGCATGTTTGACATAAGCCTGTACGCAAACTCTGTATATGACTCACTTCTGCCTTTCTCATTTTCCCAAACTTCCGACGGAACGCCTCCGCTGACAGCCGGTACTTTTTTAGCAGACTCGATTTCACTTTGTCGAAATCCTCTGCCTCCTCTCTCTCCAAGCGAGCGACTACGTCGGCCGCCTCGCCGGGTAGCAAAGTGAGCAAGCGCTGTGGCCACGTTTCCCGAGAGAACCCCTGCTTCTCGCACGTTCGCCCAAAGTTAACCAGGAACAAACCAATGTCCTCTCCAAGCTTAAACGGCCGCATCAGGTCAGTCATTTTGAACAATACTCGTTCTCCTGCACCGTGTGCCTGACTTCCATTACGAGCGCGTTCCATCTCTACCTCGAGACGCTTCATTTCCAAAGCGTGTTCACGCTCTTCTTTTTCTTTCTGTTCTATAAGTTCGCGCTCTTGTCTTTTTGCCCGCTCCTCAATGGTCTCAAGGCAATCCGACAGCTCGTCATCCTCAGCTTCTAACTCAAGAATAGCCCTTAGCAGTTCTGGTTTTCTGAGTTTGTCTGAGACATCCAGACCCAACTCTCTTGCAAGCTCCAGCAATATCGGTTTGCGCAACGACTTCAAATCCATGGCTGCTCTGAATGCTGCTTTCTCTACTGCCTACTATTGTCTTGCCGCAAACTAACCCGGCAGCAACGACAACCCCAATTACCAGCTCTGTTTCTAACACTAACAAAAGCCTGGCAAAACTCAGAAGAAGAAAGTCCCGCACTCACCAAACCTCGCAGCCAAGACTTCAGCGCAGTCGTTCCGCTGCAGGCAACCAGTCATCACACAGGGCTCGTTGCGCTGCTCCCGGATGGTCGTTGAGCTGCTCAGCATACAGTCAACCGCATCTCTTCGCTGCTGGCCTCCGTTGTCGCGATCTCACCGCTGGCAACCAGATGTTGGAATCGCACCGCTGGCACGAGTTGTTGGGGTCTCGGTTCTGACGCCCGTTATTGCCAATGGGTCGCAAGCCCCAAGGGTAGCGTTGGCCTGGCGGCCTGGGGCACTGGAAGCATCCGAAGGTCCCGGCAAAGCAAGAGAAGACTGGTAACAGAACAACTTGTTTATTCTAACATAGCAAAAGAGCGGCCGGTCAGGTCGACCGAAGTGGAGAGACGGGAGAGCACGTAACTCAACAGTCCAAATCGGAGCCTCTCTCCTGGCGTCCGGGGGCAGCTGCTCTTATACCCTCGGCGTCGCGGTCCAAAAGAGAAGGCCACGGGATGAAGGTCACGGGATGAAGGTCACGGGACGGCGGAGCATGACCCCACGACGGCGCGAACTGTCGGGCCGAGAGACCTGCTGAACCGAGTGTAGTGACGCATCGCCAACCTTCACTTGGGGAGCTCCGCTCCCCTGATGCCGCGCTTTGACAAGCGTGGGCACACACACACACACACACACGAAGACACGTGGCACTGAAACACGCCTGGACACGCTTGGCGGGTAGGCGCTGCGGCGGCGTCGGACGGGCCAAAATGTCCGCCGCTTTGAACAAAGCCCCGGCGTCCGTTGCATCCGCGCCGGCATTACCGCGCGTTGTAGGCGAAACGTAACAGGGGATAAAGGGCACCCCTGCCTCAGTCCCTTGTTGATATGAACTTTCTCCTCGCTCCTCATCCCTTCCCATTCAACGCAAACGGTATTTTCTAGGTAAATATCTCTCAAAAGCTGTAGACAGTCGTCACCTAAGCCTTCCCCTTCCAGAATATCCCACAAAATGTTGCGGTCTACGTTGTCATATGCTCCTGTAATGTCTAAAAAGGCCACATATAACGGTCTGCTTTATACTTTTGATATTTCAATACACTGAGTAAGAACAAATAAGTTATAATCTAAACGCCTACCTATTCTGAAGCCATTCTGAAGTTCTCCCAATATGCCATTATTCTCTGCCCATGCTTGAAGCTTTAATTTGATTGCCTGCATTGCTACCCTGTATATTACCGATGTAATGGTCAACGGTCTATACTAGTGAATTCTATCTTTCTCCCCCTTACCTTTATAAATTAAATTCATTCTACTTTGTCGCCAACTGCCTGGTATTGGTCTATCTTTTAAAGCTTTTTCCACTGCTTTCACCAGAGCTTCCTCACTTTTTGGTCCTAGTTCATTAATCAGCCTAACGGGAACCTCGTCTAGCCCCGTGGCTGTGCGCTTAGGAATTTTCTCTTCCGCTTTCTTCCCGTTGAAATTTGTCAGCACCAGCTCCTTTACCACTTGGGTCTCTTTCATGCTCTTTTTTTCTTCGAATACAACCTCGTCATTGGCTTGGAAAGATTCGGCTGTTATTTTTCGGATGTAATTTATTGCCACTTCTCCTTCCAGTCTGTTTTCATCTTCGTCTAGGATATACACTATTCGTGGAAAGGAGGCGCCATCTCACGCGGAAAGCAGAAACCAGGGCAATTTCTCGCGCAAGCCTCCGATTTTGTTCTCATTTATATTTCTTGTTCAAATCATTTGGCTAAGCTCAACAGCTATACCTACATCAGTTAACGAAGATGATCGAGTCTAGTCTACTGGCTCACTGCCTAATGCATAACAGACGGAAATTCGCGTTATTTCAGCCACTTTCCCGTGCATTGTAACTTCCCTGCGACACATTTAGGAATCTTTTGGCGGCGACAAGAGTGCATTCATTTTTATATGATAGCGCCCGATCAAAGACAGTGGCGCGATGATGGTTTATTATTGCGCGCTACTATAGCTACAGAATATCTCAAAGAAATAAAAAGAAACTGAATTCTATGGTTTCGCGTGCCAGAACCACGATATAATTATAAGGCACGCCGTAATGGAGGACTCCGGATTAATTTTGACCACCCGGGATTCGATCCCGTGCCCTCGGGCTTGGCAGTGCAACGCCAAAGCCACAACGCCACTGCCGCGGGTGTCAAAAGAAATACCACTGATGTATTGCGCTGCAACCAGGCGTGCGAATAGCCACGATAGTTCTCGCTAACCCCTCGGTATTTAATGGTTGTTGCGTTTACTTGGAAACACAGGGTGTTTGTGCGGAAGGCGGAACGGAATCAAAGTTCAGGAATGCCGGTTCAAATAGTACTTATGCAAATTTCGATCTTGGTTCTCAATGCGGAAAGTTGTGTTGAAATATTAAATAATTCTTATCTCACCCTTGACCAGAGCACCTCACACCGTGTCCTTGATCAAGCCGCGTTTGGCACGTGGCCCAGGGAGCAATTCAAGACAGTACATTTAAAACAGGATCAGGCTATACCGTAGCGTTCGCCTCAATTCTGTAGAATATCGTTTCTTTAATATCGCACAGCAGGAGAGGGAAAAAATTGCCATCCACTCGACTGCAGTACAAAGCACAAAGGAAACTCGTACGGGTTTCCTAGAAAGAAAACTTGGCACTTAAAGAAGAATTAGTCCTGGCCCAGGATCCGGGGATCCCGGAAGTCGCTGTACATGAACGTTCGATCACCGAAGTGGCCATGACGTTTCTAACAGGCGCGAGTTGGGCTAATTTGTTTGTCTGTCTGTCTGTCTGTCTGTCTGTCTGTCTGTCTGTCTGTCTGTCTGTCTGTTTGTTTGTTTGTTTGTTTGTTTGATACCGTCCTTTTTATACTTAATTTACCTAACACGTGTCATATTGCCGTAAATGTTTTCCAGAAGTTCGTGCCTTCCTTCCCAATATTTTCTAAACGCTAATAAGCGTTGCGCGAAAAAGAAGGCTGCCGTGTCTCTACGCGCCAAACCACAACAACATGCTGCGACATTATGTCAGTTGAATCCGCGCTTCCTAACGCACACGAAAAGCGAGATTAGTCCTTTCTTGTCGCTATAATCTTGCGCATTAGGAGTCGTCGCCACAGCAGCAAAGCCAAACACACACACACACACACACACACACACACACACACACACACACACACACACACACACACACACACACACACACACACACACACACACACACACACACACACACACACACACACACACACACACACACACACACACACGCACGCACGCACGCACGCACGCACGCACGCACGCACGCACGCACGCACGCACACACACACACACACACACACACACACACACACACACACACACACACGCACGCACGCACGCACGCACGCACGCACGCACGCACGCACACACACACACACACACACACACACACACACACACACGCACGCACGCACGCACGCACGCACGCACGCACGCACACACACACACACACACACACACACACACACACACACACACACACACACACACACACTGCGAAAATCAAGAACAAGGAGCTATGGCGCTTAACCCGTCTTGCGCAGTGACCTTATAATGCCGCTGGATTAGTGCGCACACAACGCGCTTTTTGCAGGAAGTTTAACGCCGCGGCTAAGGGGGATTCGCGTTAAGTGCACGCGCAAACCAAAACCGCCGCTGCCGAAGGGACGGGAAGAATGGGGAGACAGAGAGGGGCCGAGTTCGGTGGTTTTAAGTCTTACGCGGCGTGCCTAAGAAAAGCACCCCCAAGGCGGCAAAACCCACTCAGCCAATACACGGCGGCTTTGGCGCCGAGCGAGACAAAAGCATCAGCGCAGCCCGCGGGGAGCCGCGCCGTTCAAAACCACGGCCGCTGCCGGCTCTCCAACATCGATTTCTGGATGATTTCTGGCGTCCGAGGGATTTTCTCTTCCGCTAAGTGACTGCTATGGCTTCGCTCCGCGCGGCCGACGCGCCGCGAAGCAGAGGTGCGCAATTATCCCGAACCACGCTTGCTGGCGCGTGTGCGATCCCTTCGAGAGGCAAAACAAGTCGTATAAGCACTCTAAGAGGTCGTTCACTGCACCGAGTGCCGCCCGCAAATCTCCTGTGGTGGACGCGCGAGTGCGCTGGCCTCCCCGCTTTCTTTCCACTTCTCTGGGCTTAGCCGCAGAAGCGGCAGTGGCAACGACGTTCAAATGGAAAATTGATTCTCGAGACTGTAGGCGCCGTTACTACCCTTGTCGACCTACCCCCATCCCTCCCCTTTCTTTCTTTCGGGTTTTTTTTTTTTCCCTTTTCGTGTCTCATTGCAGCCTCCCTTCCGATCTCTATTCCGAAGACAACCGTGCGGGTTCGTTCGCATCGGCGCGCTTTCTTCTCCAGAGCCCGACGGGCCATGAACCCTAACGCTACAATGCAGGCGAAAAACCTTGTGTCAGCGTATACATTCTTGTCCTTACCATCCTCACCACCCCACGCTCCACTTGCTGTTTCTTTCCTTGTTTTGTTTTTACCTTTATTTACCCCAACCCGCGCCGGCGAACTGCGAGACGGCTCGGCGCTAAATCAGCTCTTATGGGAGTAGTAGACGTGAGTCACGCTTAGCGCGTCGTTTCAATTACGAGTGTTCAGGCAAACTGGTGGCAAGCGAGACGCGGGGAACAAGGCCGCGCCGTGAGGCTACGTGGACGAGCGCTCCCTCGGGGCTGGCGGTCGACGCTGAGGAAGAAGGGGGAGGAGTAGCGTAGACGGAGGGGGTGTTCTGCATGTTGCTCGGTTCGAACCGACCGACGGCGTACATCTTCCAATCAGCTAAACAAAGAAACAAACATGAACAGTTATCAAATGTGCGTGCTCTTTCGATGCCCAGGTCAATGCGCAGTTCAACGATGCGCAGTTAATGCGCAGGTAATATCAATGCGCAGTTAATAACGAAGGAACCTAGACTAATAATAATAAGGCAAAACAGCCACGTTAATAGACGTTAATAACGTGGCTGTTTTGCCTTATTATTATTCGTCTAGGTAGCCCGACAACAAACTCTCCTGCGGAGTTTCTTTGTTTTCTTCCACTATGTCCTTCATGTTAATTCGTAATGAACTTCGAACACGTTAATTTAAAAAAGAGAGACCAGTTGCGAAGATGGCCATTGAGACACCCGTCTCAGAAGATATCGCTTGAACAACGCATATCGTCTCTCTTGGCCTGCTCGATAAACACCTTTCCTTTTTCGGCTGCCCTACTGTTCCCTTCAAACGTGTTTCTCCCTCACTTCTGTGCGCCCGATATTTTTCTTTGACAGAGAAGTCCAATTGTCTCGACTAGTGGCACAGAGTGGCGCGCGAACCACAGATGCGACACACGGTCGCAGAGGAGAAATCATCGCAGCCGATGACCCGCCATCTGTCCGAGACAGTCGTCCCTTCCTTCGGCTGTTTTAGATGCGTGCTTCGCTTGGACCCCTGCCAGGAATGTAGTGGATGTTCGACAGTTTGGAAATGTCACTCTCCGTGCTACGCTCTCCGAGCCAAACGGGGACAGAACGGCGCTCGTGTTCACCCCCTTGTTGTACAACAGTCAAAATCTCGAGCTTGTCGACACCTCGGCGACTCGATCTTGTCTGAAGAAGCTTGGACAAGTACTTGTCGTAAACCGTGCTTGCTTCCGCTTTGATTGCCACTCGTTCTCTTCAACAGCTTCGATTTGCTCCGGAAACGTCCCCGTTTCCCTTTGGCTGCGAAACAAGTGTTGTGATGGACAGCGTGGCGCGGTCCATTTTTGTTTTATAAGGCAGTTCTTTGTTTGTGTAAGTGTTCGCGAATATTTTGGACTGGCGAGTTTCGCAGACACAATGTAATGGTGTAGAAATGCTTGCGCGCACGTTTCTACAGAAACTGTCAATAAAGCCGACTCCGAAACCGAACTTTGACAATTTCGGAGCAGCCTACCTCGTCACTTCATCAAGAAGAAATTGACAGCCAATAATACATTGTTCTGTGAAAATTTCAGGGCACTTTTCAATGTTTTTCCCTGCTAAAATGGACAGCGAGTATTACACTTTCTGCGCTTCTCTTTTTTACGAGGAATTTGATGCTCAAGGGTCAGAGAGGAGAAAACTCAGACACAGAGCATGAGCCAACGCAAGCACAACCTCGGTACCTTTCGCGAAGCCCAATCATCTCTCGTAACGAAGGTGCGCGCGCGTGCATGTAGTGTGTTTGTCCTCCTCTGCAGTTGACTATTCGCTTGCACGCACAACTGCAGACGATAATACGAAGGCGCGACAGAACCGAGTACGCATTGACATTGTCGCCCATTTCCCATTTTCAGAATCTTCGCAACAGACTCAGATGCGTTTAGTTCATGGTTGCAAATGCCCTATCTAGAACTCATGTCTGTGAGAACTACATTCACGTTGAATAATGATTTTCTTTTATCTGATTCATGCCCAGCAACTCGATTGCTCGAGAGCACGCGCCTTTTGTGTCGGAGCCTTTGTGTCATATTGTTTCTTAGATATTTAAATGACAATCGAGCCACTCGGTTCCCGTGGTTCTTTTCACGCAGCTGCGTATATATCTAAGACGCGCAGTCATGCAGATGCCAAGTTGACGAGCCATACGCGAGGTAGAACTACGTATTCTGAACAACCTTTGAAAAAAACAAAAAAAAGAAATGGGAAGTTGAGGAAACGGCGCAGCCAAACGGAAGAGCTAGCCGTTCGGAGAACCCCAGCGCACACAGCGAGAGGCGGCGTTCTCTCGGAACGCAGCCGCGCGGTGCCTCTCGGGAAGGATTCCTCGATTTCCATTCGTTCTTTCTGCGTGCCATGGTCGCTTACGATGCCGAGTTACGACCGCCGGCGCAAGCGAAAGCACAAAGAAAGTGAAAAAGGCTCGGCCTCGTTGTCTAACTGAGCAAACAATCCAGGCTATGTACCACCGTATATACGCATCAGAGGGGTTTGTTGCAGCTGTAGGCATGCCTGTTTTATTCATTATTATTTTTTTTAATGCCTCGTTCAGGTTTGTCCCCTTTCGCTCATGGAAGTTGCGCGTTTTGTTGAACGACGAAGAGACCAATGCAGCGTCTCGACAAAACCGAGCTGAAATGAATTTCGTTGTACACGTGGAGGTACCACGGGCAATAAAATGCTAATCGGTTTATAGCGAGCTTTTTGTTCCGCAGAGCCGTCTCCACCCGTTGTTTACGGAGCACGCGATCGAGGTAGCCGATGACGGCACATGTATGAGAGAGAGAAGGAAAAGTTAGGAACAGTCTAGTCTACGCGGGGGCCGAGAGGGAAATGTTTTGAAAGGATTGTTGTTTTAGCTGTACCATCGTCGACGACTCGCTTTAAGTAAAGCAGAGTCAAAAGAGTCACTGAACGGAAACTGCGTAAATGCCGCAATGTGCGACGCTCAGCCTCGCTTCGCTTTGTTTCAGGTGCGGGTTCGGTGCAGCTAACCTAGGCTGTGTCTTAGAGTGTAAGGCGCGAGGCAATGTTACAACGTACGGGTAATTCAAGTACTTCTGAAAGAACGAAACGTAACGCGGTGTGTTCACACACTAGAGACTCAAATCGGACCTTCTTTCCGACCATGCTACGTAAACTGAGTTCTCTCCTGACGTCACCGAATTCAGATGATTTCTTTATGTAGTGTTGCTCTCTCTCTCTCTCTCTCTCTCTCTCTCTCTCTCTCTCTCTCTCTCTCTCTCTCTCTCTCTCTTCTTTTTTTTTTTTTCTTTAAGCACATATACGATGCGGTTTAGAAAACGTGCGGGGGTAGTACAAAAATGACTTATAATGCTTTTTTTAACATACCTTTCTTTCAAGTGTTGATGGAAGACGCCAAACATATCCTCAGTAGTTACCGAATGCGCCACCTGGAACTCCTTGCATGAACGATCAGACCGCGTTTCTGTTCGGTACCACATGCGGCTCACGGCCGTCTATTTTGCCGAGAGAACGGCCCTTTTCGAATGGCTTTAGCGTCTGATACCCCGTTCGAGGTCGCGGTTTCGTTTGGAAGTCGAGGCGCCCCCTCGCCCCATTCCGACAGTTTCAAAATATTAGGGGCGTGATAAAGAACTACAGCTTGCCCGCAAATTAATCGCGCGCTCTCGGAACGGCATTCACTGCGCAAATTCGGGCCCTAAAATAGTACTAGACATGACATTTTCATATTTTCTTTTTTTCTTTAAATGAAGGTCCTCCACCTCGATACCCTATAGAGAAGATGCTGGCAACCGGACCGAAGCGAGTGCCAGAACGTCGCAATCCATGGTCTTAAAGTTCGGCTCCCACGTGGCCACCTTATGCGTCAAGACACATATGTACGCGCCCCCTGAAAAATGAAACCAAACTGGTTCATAGAAAAGCAATTATGATATATTATTTAGACCACTCCAAGGCTTGCCAGTATTTCATCTATAGGGCGTCGAGTTCTAGTAACTTCATTTAATGCAAAAATCAAATTGGGGAGGGTGTGGGGGTATAAAGAGCAACGTAATTCAGCTTACAATGATAAAGTATTCTTACAAAACATTTCAGTTCACTAATTTTGATAATAGGTTTATTATCATAATAGAAATCAAGGTTCCGTTTTTTTTTTTATTATTATTATTTCGCGCTGAAACCCTAGTGCTGGAAAGTCAGTGCTATGTCACGGGTTTCAAAGCATATTCTCGCGTTGCGGCCGTCATGCGCTATATAGATGTTCTCTAAATCCGATAGGTTGATTCTTTGGCTCCTTCATTATGTTCTTTGACCAGAAAAAAAAATTGCCTACCACAAGCACGTATATAATCACATCACCCCCACCACCGCCACCACACCCATTATAATGCTCTTATCGAGAGAATGTGGGATTCTGCACTAAATAAGTAAACTAGACCCGAGAAGAGGGCGTGGAAATATACGACGTCACCGGCGAGGTGTTGCAGAAACTTCAGGGCGGCGTCGCCACCCGCCTTTCGTTCTTGCCGCTTTTCTCCAACCGGACTCATGACTGGTTAACATCCCTGTCTTCCTCTTATCTCTCTCTCTCTCTCTCTCTCTCTCTCTCTCTCTCTGTCTTCTCGCTCATTATTCCGGTTAACCTCCTTGCCTTTCCCACCCCGTTTCACTCTCTCTCTCTCTCTCTCTTTCTCGTTTATAACCAAGCCTTCACTTCACTCCTCTCATAAGAAGCGCCCTATTGCAGAAGCGTAACTTATAGAAACAGCTCACAATATTCTTCTTTACTTTCCTTCAAATTTGCCTATGAAATGTGCGTTAACTTATTTTACCATAGTATTTTGGCTGTAAATATACTATTTGCTCAATTTCTTTTAATATTTCAATTTGTATTTAAAAGGAGTTGATGCCTGTGTTTTAAAATATTCACCGCCCGGCGGTGTTCAGTGAAACCCTATATCAAAATGGTTAATTTATTATTATTATTATTATTATTATTATTATTATTATTATTATTATTATTATTATTATTATTATTATTATTATTATTATTATTATTATTATTATTATTATTATTATTTCTTCTACTTCTTCTGCTCCTGCCTCGATGCGACATGATCTACCTGTGTTTCTACGCGCCACAGAACAACGAGCCGCCGTTTCCCGACGTGATTTCGCTTCTAGCCCTGAAAATGCCCCGGAGACTAAACAAAAAAACGACAGCCCTGTCTCATTTGGAGCCCTAAAGAGTTCGACATTGTCTGTAGCCCAGCAGCCGCAAGGACCTAAGGTTATTTTTGTTCCTAAATTGAACACTGAAACAACCTCTTCCGATCTGACGAAGTGCTGGAGGCCTTCAATATTTATACCCGCCGTGGTTGCTCAGTGGCTATGGTATTGGGCTGTTGAGCACGAGGTCGCGGGATCGAATCCCGGTCACGGCGGCCGCATTTCGATGAGAGCGAAATGCGAAGACACCTGTATACTTAGATTTAGGTGCATGTTAAAGAACCCCAGGTGGTCAAAATTTCCGGAATCCTCCACTACGGCGTGCCTCATAATCAGCAAGTCGTTTTGGTACGTATAACCCCATTATTCTTTTCCCCTATTTCTCCCCTCTCCTCCCGGCGTCTTAGAACAAACATCAGTCATATTCTTCTTTTTGTGTATAGCCGTCGATGGGGAAGCCTTAAGCGCCTGAACGACCCGTCCATGTCGTCAATGGGATGCCTGTTCAAGCCGTTCCGTGGGGTGCTACACGGCGAAATGCTTCATGCTTCCGAGATAACCCCCAAGGATCAAAGTGGCGTGTAATTTGGAAATATTTTACCAAAACACTCGTGGATTTGGCACCGAAGCACGTGATTTCTTTCTCCAATGTCATTTCGTCATCTTTTCCTATCTTTGTTATTACTGAAACTTGGCTCGGCAGTGAAATTTCATGCTCAGATCTTTTTTCAACGCACTACGTCTTCCGCAGTGACCGGGACTTCAGTGGAGCTCAACAAAAAGGTCGTGGCGTACTGGTTGCGGTTGACAACTCATTGAAATGTGTTCGGAGCAACGACGTTGAAAGTGCACAGGAATATATTTGGCTAGAAGTCAGCGTAGCGCACTTCGAAAAAGTATTGATTGGATCTTTTTATGTGCAGCCGAATATTTCCCCTGTTTTGTTTGATGAGGTCGTTTTTTCATTTGAAAGGGTAACATCTTCCCATAGCAAACACAGCGTAATCCTTCTTGGTGATATTAATACACCTGGAATTGATTGGAACACGCTTAGATATTCTCATTACAATCATTACATAGAGAAGAAATTCAGCCTGTTGTTGGACTTTCTGTCCTGTTCCCTTCAGCAGCATATAACTTGATCGCCAATTCATGTGACAACGTTTTGGACCTTTGCATCTCGAATGCTCAAGTTTTATATGTCCCTCGTTCTGACATATCCCTTGTGCGTCCCGGTAAGTTTCATCCGCCACTTCAGATAACTGCCTCTGTGTCAGCCTTGAGGCACAGCTCCTCCAGTGGCATAAATAAGTCATCTCGCTTGCTTTCAAGCGTGGTGATCATCTTAATTTATATGATTTCTTGTCCACCACCGATTGGTCGCTGGTTACCGACAAAACCAATGTTGATGACCAAGTAGATCAGGTTATGGAGCTTGTTATGAGCAGTATGCGTAAATACATTTCCCAGTACAGACATAAACGCCCTGAATATCCCCACTGGTTCTCGTCTGAACTCATAATTGCTCTAAAACAAAGGTCACGGTCACAAAGGTCTAAATAAAGGTCACGCGCCTCCAAAAATCTAGAATTCCTCTGCCTAATGAGTGGAGAGGAGAATTCCGCTTCTATCGGGCTCTCTGTAAACGCCTCTATAAGCGGGATTCATACGTTGCATTCTTGGAAAAGAGCGCCTCCGACCGGCCGGCACAACTTTCGGAGTACATACGTAAGCGCCCTAATATACGCGGAGAGTGTTTTGGCCTGCGTGACTCTAGGGGAGTAGAAGTCCAAGCAGTCGCGGATTGTGTTGCTGCCCATTTCTCATCATTATACAAAGCTACAGGTCTCAACGCTGGAATCAGTCAGCAGCACGCGACGGTTCCTCCATGCAGTGTTGTGTTGTTTGATGAAAAGCTCATCCACGAATGCCTTAAGCGCTCGAAGCTTTCCCTGTCCGGCTGCATGGCATCCCCTCCGTAATTCTAAAAGCTTACGACAGTATATCTGCTCCACCATTGACATCTAAATTTAGCAACTCTTTGATTACTTCCACTTTCCCACTCATGTGGAAAACTGCTCGCGTTTTTCCTGTATTTAAGTATGGCTATAAAACTGATGTCTTGAATTAGCGCCCGATTTCTCTTCTCTGTGCCTCGCCTAAGATTTTTAAGCTTCCTCTTCACAATATATTGTCTTTTACTGTGAAGAACTCACTCATTCCGAATCGGCATGGATTTCTCCCCGGCCGCTCCACTATCACAAATCTCGCAAGTTTCATGACACAGGTCTCCGCGCAGGTACTTCAAAGGGGGCTATTGACACCGTTTACTGTGACCTGAGCAAAGCCTTTGATATAGTCTGCCACCTGTTGCTTCCCATCAAGCTTACGCACTATGATGCTGACTCGTCAGTTGTCAATCTCTTGCACAGTTATCTTCTGGATAGATCATGTTATGCTAACGTCAATGGCCAAACGTCTTCTTTTTACATAGCCACTGGCGGCATACCTCAAGGACGAGCATTAGGACCAGTCCTTTTTTTAATTTTTATTAATAACGTTCATTCCGTTATTCGGAACTCTTCTTTCCTTCTATATGCCGATGACATCGAAATTTTAAAGAAAATTCACACTGTGGATGACTGTCGCACCCTGCAGTCGTACCTGCTTTCCTTTGCTAAATGGTGCAAATAACCTCTCCTTGAGTGCAGCTAAGACCAAATTCATGACTTTCACACGCAAAACAGCAAGCATTTCTGTTTCCTATTTTCTAGATTCTGTACCGTTGTGTGAGGTCTGTGAGATCAGTGATCTTGGTGTACTTTTTGATGCAACCTTACACTTTTCTGCTCACGCTAAACGCGTTGCTATGCGGGGTATGCGCTCGCTTGGCTCTGTTTGAAGACTCTCGAGGGAATTCAAGTCTCCTACACCGTTCCGCAAGTTGCACACAACTATCTGTCTTCCTATCTGCGTCGGTCGTCTGAAATGGCTTTTCCAGATCCAAAAGTGACATTTTAGATCGGGTCCAGAAAACGTTTATAAGCTTGTATCATAACCGCTTTGCAAACACTGACATTGCACCTTGTTCACATTGTTGGGTTATTGTCATTGCCCTTACTTCGCGCTCGACGTAATCGCGCTGACCTTCTGTTTCCCTTGAAACTCCTTCACGGTATCGTCACTTGTCCCGAACTCCTCAGTTGCATCATGCTTCGTATTCCGGCCAAGATCACCACAGAACACAGACCTTGTCATGTGCCTGCCTGTCATGAACACGCAGCCGTCCACAGAATACATTGTCTTTATGACGCTTCTTTTCATGACCTAGATTTTTTCATAACGCGCTGTCATAGTTCGCTTCCGAGCTTTGCTTTGTTGTTTCATAGTTTCATGCATTGTTAAACTGCGCTTCTCCTCCTTTTCCTTTTATATTTACATTGCGCTTTGTTGTACCTACTCTCTTTCCTTTCGAGGTCGCGGGATCGAATCTCGGCCACGGCGGCCGCATTTCGATGGGGGCGAAATGCGAAAACACCTGTGTACTTAGATTTAGGTGCACGTTAAAGAACCCCAGGTGGTCGAAATTTCCGGAGTCCTCCACTACGGCGTGCCTCATAATCAGAAAGTGGTTTTGGCACGTAAAACCCCATAATTTAATTTTAAATTTTTCTCTTCCTTTCACAATTGTTCTTTTTATTCATTGCTTCTTTTTAATTACACTCCCCTACAGTGTTTTTGTTTTTCGTTTTTGGATTGTAATGCATTCTTGCGCCAGCACTCAGACCTTAGGGTCGTTCCTGGACACGTTAAATAAGCGTGATCGGTCGGTCGGCCGGGCCTGGAGGTGTGTCTGTCTAGGTGCATCCGTATGGCATATATGCATACGGTGAAATTCGATCCTCGTCATTTACCACCGAATATAAAACTGGTGACCGCGGCCGGGGTCGCGCCGTTCTGCAGGAGGATCTTTCCGAGTTTGAAATCTGGTCACGGTCGGATACCGTTCACGCTGCACACGGCAGGCCTTGAAAGCGCGTCGTGTTAACACCGTTGCGAAACTTGACCCGACAAATTAAAAGCCGGGGACTTGGCGCGCAAACTCTCAAGACGCTGCTTTGACAATCGCCGACAATTAATTGCATAACTTGGAATAATGATGAAAAAAAAAGACGCCATTCTTTTCGTGGACATTGTTGCGATGCTCTCCGAGATAATAGAATCTATCTGTTGTGGCCCCACGTGGCCCTAATTCTTCGTGCTCGCTCGTCGTCCTCAGTTTGCGAGCAACCTACACCTAATCCAAATGTCCTTCATGCTTACAGCGCAACTTAAATATCAGTCTAGGTGAGAAAACGCATAATCACAGTACGCAGATGTAATGCTGAAGCTCCCTGCATAGTGTATGCAACCGTGTCTGACAATCATGGCTGGTGCGCTTACGTCCTGACCTTGCTTCGCCGATACTGAAATATCGCATGAATAGTGAATGTAGATCTAGAGTGAGTGTACTGAGCTTTTTCGTCGATTGAAATGGCATAACTATGGGGCTTGGTCAGTGGAGCCGAACTTTTGGATAGGTACTTTTTTAGTTGTAAAGGGACAGAATCCTAAGCGTTGTTACACTCTCTTGAAACGAACCGCCCAAAACATTTTCCTCTGTATGCATACCATTGTTGTACTTATTTCTCTACTTACTCAGCTATTCCACTTGAACATAAAATTCTCATGAAAAAAAAACAAGAAAAGCGCGTGCAATCTGCTGTCAAGAATGCACTTGAAAGATTACTTTGAAACCAGGATCGCTTTTGAACGACTGCTAGCAAGTTATTGTCGTAGAACATAGCCAGGGAAACATAAAGAAAGTAAATAATTGGGAGCAGCAAATTCTTACGAGGTTCAGTTGTCTTACGCATGTGATACGTGTTATATAGGGCATCGTTTTCTTTTCTTTCTATTTCTTTATCGGTTTATGTAAAGGGATGAAGTCACAAAAGCAAGAAAAACGAGACACGGTTCACCTTAGGAATGCTTACGCTTATGAGCAAGCATTCCTTGCTCGAAAATAATTTTCATTTGTTGAAACCCGATCGTCCGTGTCCTTGACATTCGAAGTGGCAGCAGAAACACAGAAAAGCCACGAAATCGTGGTTCTCATACAATACGAGGCTGGTTCGTCTGTAAGTGATTTCTATAGAGTGCACTGACTCTAAGCAAAATAAGACGCTGAGAGAGCGAAAGGAAACACCGCAAGAGTAAGTGTACTGCAGTGGCTATTAATTCTGGGTACACAATACCGCGCACCCCTTTGCGCATATAGTAAAATGGCAGTCTGCAGAAGCTGGTATACCGCAGCGCAAAAAAAAAGAAGAAAAAAAAAAGCCTCGTGTGAGACGCCATGGAAGACGTCGTGAGCGTCATGTTTGTCACATGCGTCTCGTTATCCATTCATGCACTTCGCATCCCGCACGCTTCTGGCGCGCGCAAGTCTGCGCATAGTCCATCCGTCCTGTATGCTCGCCTCTGTTTTCCAGTGGATATGTCTTTCTGATGCCGAGCTGGCCAGCTCGAAGTCGGCCAAGGAGGGCTGTCGCGTTTCCATGGAAGCGGAATGAAAAAAAAAAAAAGGAGGAAGCAGCAGAAGAAGTGAGCGTGGCTATATGCTCAAGACAGCAGTACGAGAAGGACAATGAAGATATTCAGAACATCAGTGACAACGACGGCAGTCAGGCTTGACAGCTCTCGAGTGGTCGTAGCCGGGACGGGGAGGAGACTGGAAGTGGAGGGGGGGGGGGGGGGGGGGGGCGGCTGCCGACGGCCGACCCTGCATGTCGGTGCCAATAAAGCAAAGTAATACCTAAATGTCCTCACTGCAAGAGACATACGATTTCGAGCACATGATTCTTTTAATAACAGCGGCGGGTTTTGGATTTATTGTTCAAATACCTGTCAGAAATTGGTCTAATAGGAAAGCTTTAAAGATTGCAGACTTCATATACACAAGCCTAAATTTACCCGCCATGTCACCTGTGAATATTAGTATCAGGTCCACTTGGACATTTCATATTTATTTTTATTCTCTTTTACTCCCACTCTCCTCTGGAATCTTTTAATCCCATTCCCCATCCCTATACAGAGTAGCATGCCAGCGGCTATGTACGCACAGGCAAAATTCTCTATTTTTCTAATAAAGAATCTCTCTCTCTCTCTCTCTCTCTCTCTCTCTTCTTTTTTTTTTTAATAAAGCGCATAGCTTCCTATAAGTGTTCGACTATTCGCTCACTTTGGCAATGCCGAAGGCTTTATGCGCAAGCTTTATATTTCTAAGCACAGCTGCATGGCTACACTGTTACTCGTTTCTTTATTTCACTCGTGAGCGGTTTCCATCGTATATTAATTTATACGTTTTTGTCTTCCTGCTACCACCTGATTCTCCAATTACCGAACAAAGTGTGTTTAGGTTGTTTCTGGAGGGTATCATCAATTCATCATGATCAACAATGTATACCCCGCTATGGTTTCTTCTTTTTTTTTTTCGCTTCTTCTCTGTAGCGTTCAGTATGCCGGAACAATTCCAATGTGGTCATCCGAATAAATTACTTACGCCTCTAATTTTATACGTTTCGCGGGAAGCTGTGTTTTTCATTGCGTTCTTTACGCGCAGAAATGTCAGCTGAAGACCTTCGGGTGTTTCGCCGCACATTTCGGCTGCGCGGAGACTTCCCGTTGAGTCTATCCGGCGCGATGGCCTTTTTGTGAATTGATTTTGCCCTGTAAACGTTGCTCGTGTCATTCGCTCCGCGCGTTACAGCTTTGTGCGAGACCTCTAGCTATACGTCTCGGTATCCTTCTGCAGGAGGATTTTTCTGCGTTTGATATCCGGTCACGGGCGGATACGGTTCACACCTGACGCGGCGGGTCTTGAAAGCGCTTCGTGCTCAAAGCGTTGCGAAACTTGACCCGACAAATTAAGCGCCGGTGGCTCGGCGCGCAAACTCTCGAGACGCTGCTCTGACCGTGCCGTCCACGCCTCATAAATAGGAGGCGCAATCGCAAGCGCGACGAACGCCGCCTGAACACACGCACACGCGCACATATCTCGGTCGGTCCGCCAACCGAGACGGTTGGGCACGCCACGAAGTTCTGCAACCCATTTTGACTTATGCGTGTATACCGAATGTCTGTGGGAAGACTTAAGAAAAAAAAAAACTCGCCAGCCCAGGCCTGCGAAATTGGATGTCCACCGAAGCTCTTGAAAACCAGCGCTATACAACGGCTGAGGCGGGTACGCGTTGCATTATGCCTTTAGGCTAATGGTAGTAGTGCTATTTTAGAATAATGACATATAGGAATGAGAGTAATGGTAATTTTTACAGCACGCCGCCCCCCCGTAGCGGTGCCGCAACAACACTGAAATCATTTGCTAGGCTGGTTATATTGCATACGAAAGGCTAGTGACGTCACACACTACGTCGCAAGTTGGGATCGCCGCGGCCGCTTGCGCAACAGTAATCTTTACCGGGAGACGTATGCGGGGAGCGCTACGCGCTTCGCATTGCCCTCACGAGCGCCTTATCATCAATTATGTGGCTCGGATGCATTTCTTTTTTTAGCTTGTGCTTTACTGAAACGTATGCTATTCTGTATATTGTATGCGTGATTCCAAAGAATGTATGCACTGCTCGATTCAGTTTGCTGAGTGCTTGTAGCCGCTGCATTACGGGGGTATGAGCCACTGATGATGATAGTTTTCTGTAGACGGACGCGAAAGAATCCCGGGATACAGCTTCACTGTAAAAGTGTCTGTGGCAGATAGCGCAATTATAATCCTTGTGCTGGATTGACCAACATGCGGACATTATTTGGACGGAAAATACAAATGCATAATTGACTAATGAACAAAAAGATCGCTAATTAAGTTTCTAGCCAATTACTTTACAGCGCATATTGCAATTTACACATTGGAGCCTGGCAGTTCGCGAGATAGATCCGATTGGAGCGAATTATCAGCATGACACCAGTTTCGAGATATTGATTCCCGAACTTTGCGAAGAAATACATTGGTGGTCCAGTTACTTTTCTGCCTCAATGCGTAAAACCGAGTTTTGTGAAAAAGCTAAGCGAAACGACAGTGCAATTTTACAGCAAGTTTAATGGTGAATATCTCGAAAATGATGTCATTCAGACAAATATTTTCAAGTGGATATGTCTTGAAGTCTCATGAGCTAAAATTCATAAATTGCATTATGTGACGTGATATCATAAGAGGCCAACAAACAGTGACATTAAGGACAACATAGTGGTACTTACTTGTGCTTAACAAATGAAATAAAGAAACGATAAATTAATTGAAATGAAAGTGGATGAAAAAACAACTTGCCGCAGGTGGAGAACGATCCCACAACCTTCGCATTTCGCGTGCGATGCTCTACCAATCGAACTACCGCGGCGCCGTTACCCCATCCACTTTCTTGGGTATTTATGTTTCCTAGTAGAACCCTGGAAGTGTTAGCCAGCGCCACCACTCACAGACCTTGGCGGCGGATTTGAAACATCCTTTCTGCCGCAGGCGTCACGAGAACGTGATCTTTTTGGGTGAAGGCAACGGGTCCATAAACCTACACATGCTACCTGAAGGCATCAATGTTGCCACATCGTTGTGGGATCGTTCCCCACCTGCGGCAAGTTGTTTTTTCATCCACTTTCATTTCCATTAGTTTATCGTTTCCTTATTTCATTTATTAAGCACAAGTAATTTTCACTATGTTATCCTTGGGGTCAGTGTTTGTTGGCCTCTTATAATATGACTAATAAAAAAATCGAGACCCTCGGTTAACATCTTTTCTTCTCGTTTAATATGTGACGTGAGGTATTCAGTTAAAACCTTAATTAGTGAACTTTTATTAATTGGTAGATTAGGCCTTCGACTTGTCGTGCAAGTAAGGTCCGCCTCTTCGAGTAGAATAGGCCAGGGACTAGAATTGTGCGATCTGCCAGAGGCGATTATTAAAAATTAGTCTTTGCAAAAACACCTCATATACATGTAAGGAGAACCATGGGGCTCGATTTGTGTATATATATATATATATATATATGCTCCTTCACCATAGTCGTCTCGCGTAGCAATACACAGCAGTTACAGCAGATTCACGTGAAATGGGAACCCTTTGAGTATGCAGGGGGC
Source organism: Dermacentor andersoni (assembly GCF_023375885.2). Lineage (NCBI taxonomy): Eukaryota > Metazoa > Arthropoda > Arachnida > Ixodida > Ixodidae > Dermacentor > Dermacentor andersoni. Next base: position 28,536,348 of record NC_092815.1, read on the forward strand.
TCGATGTACATGTACCTAAAGCGCAATGTTTATTGCCTTTTGTTCACATAATTGACAAACACAAATTGCGTTGCGTACACAAGTGCGTACAACGCACTTGAAGGGGATAACGGGCCCTTTCAGCTGTAGGCCACGGTCACCGGATCCTCGGGGCGCCGAACCACAGTGTCGCAGCTCTTGGCGCGTGCCTGAAATTCGACGACAAGCTCGCAGTTTCACCACTTGCGAAAGCCGAAGGGTTGCGGCGCATAGAACTCCTCGCCCTCTATAGCCTCCCCCCTCCCGCCCCCCGCCCTCTCTTCCCCGTACAACTGCCGCGCCGACCAGTTTTGAATGGCGCTCTTCGAGCGCGACGCAACTCGACATGGCGACGCGCGAGTCATTCGCGCGCAGAGGAATTTTAATTTGCAGCGCTCACGGTTCCAGCTGCGAGCTATAGCTGCGCGCGGGAGATATATTACGGTCACGGCCCGAGAGCACGCCCGCAGGCGATGCGTTCGTGTAGCGGGTTTCGCAGCTTGTTCGCTTCAATCCCGGAGGGTGCATTTCTTATACCAAACGGCGCAAAGACGCACATGTTAGCAGGAATAAGAAAAGAAAGTGCTCAAGAAAAGTTTGCAGTTTCGGGCCCGGGAAGAGCGAAGCAGCGATAGCAATGCATTAGAATATTACCCGAAGTAACTAACGTTCTTATATATGTGTCACGCGTATCTGTCACGTATGTGTCATAAATACGTGTCCCGTGTGCTGTCCAGGTTATGTATTACAATGATGGCCTCGCAGAACGAATCTAATTCCTTCCGGGGGTGTGCTTGTTCTACGAGACATATTCGTTCTGAGGGACATGTTTTCCGTCGTTGTCGTCGTCGTCGTTGTTGTTGTTGTTTGTGGGAAATCTTTTAGTATTACCAGAACCTTCATTAATACAACATGTAATACAACTATAACGCAAGAAATATTACAGCACATTATAAAAGGATCTCTCTTTACCAACGAGGTGTGGTGCAGGGGAGAGGTGTTCGAAGAGATGTGGTGGAGGAAGGAGGCTATTTGGCGCTAATGTTTGCAGTCACCTGCCCTTTTAGAAGCACTTCTCAGTCGAACACTTCTCTTTTTGGAGTCTTTTCATCGGCGAAACCGATGAGGTGTGCAGCAGACATTGGACAAAGTGTATTGAGTCTAAGCATTTCACTCTTCAAAAGTCCGCGGTACAATTCATTTCACTTCAGCATCCAGGTTAGCTCAGATGGCAGAATGACCACCCCGGAAACAAGACACTGGTTCCGGATTCGACGCTCGTTCAAGGACGAATTTTTCTTCAACTGTGAAAGTTGTTTTGTTTTTTCCTATATAGCTTCGTCCTACAGCCCGGTGGATAACAATTTCCCTTTCACAGTCTCCGAAATCGGCTCACTTTTGATTACAGGTTGCACCATCTCCAGGTTCGTTTCATTTTCTTGTTACATTCTCTCAGGAATGGTCCCACTCTGCTCGACAAGAAATCGACGGACAGACAGACAAAAAACTCAATGAGGGTGGATAGGCAAAGAAAGCTTGGCTAACAAATTCATCGGGACTGATTTTATCACGATGACAAGCATTTTATGTCGGTCGAAGGAGCATACTCAAGCAACAAAATATAAATTTAAGATTTGACTTTTTAACAGAAGTCGGAAGATCGATATGAGCGAGAACTGACACCCGTGGCCCGAGCAGCTTATAACGCTTCAAGACTTGCAAGGAGCTGACGCTGCTTATAGTTGCGGGACATGCTAATGAATTTAACTATTGGGTGAATTGCGCGAGGACAAGGCAAGAAAGGAAACAAGCATTGCAGTCGTGTTTGTTTCCTTCATTGTCCCGTCCTCGCGCAGTTCACCCAAAAGTTAATATGCACCAACAAGCCTAGCTAAAAGCACTTCTTCAGTTTAATGAATTCAAGCTAACTTTACTCTCTTGAAGCTGAAGCGTAAGCAGGGACGCCACTCGCAGACGCCTCCTATAGCAGGATACAAATAAAAAAAACAGTTGGAAACCAAGGCACACGGATCGCGCGGCGTTGTGTTACTCCGCTAGCCAATCACAGAAGCAAACGAAATCATCGTCATGCGACCTTTCCAAAATGGCGTCGTACTTGATACCTCCGGAGCGTCTGCTCTTTTTGGAGTCTTTTCATCGGCGAAACCGATGAGGTGTGCAGCAGACATTGGACAAAGTGTAATGAGTCTAAGCATTTCACTCTTCAAAAGTCCGCGGTACAATTCATTTCACTGCTGAGCCCGTTTTACTCATGCCAACTGAAGTGAAACTTGACAGTAAATAGTTGCAGCGAAGCAAGCATATTATTTCAGTTCAATAAAGAATTACGCTTTCACCGTTCTACTGTTATAGACGACTGAAAACGCATAAAATTACGCGCTTTTAAGTTTACTTTTGTGGTGAATCGGCCTACGTATGGAGAGTGCTTAACGCTTGTTTCACCTCCGCCACGGGTCCAGCCGGTATTGCACTTTCTTCGGGATCGGCCCACGTATGAGGAGTGCCTGCTTCACGTCCGCCGCGGGTCGAGCCGGTATTGCATTTTCTTCGGGTTCGGCCCACGTACTGGGAGTGCTTAACGCCTGCTTCACCTCCGCCGCGAGTCGGCCCGGCATTGCACTGTCTCCGGGATCGGCCGACGTATGGGGAGTACCTAACGCCTGCTTCACCTCCGCCGCGGGTCCAGCCGGTATTGCACTTTCTTCGGGATCGGCCCACGCAGGCACGTACGCAGGATTTTTTTTCGGGGGGGGCCCACCACCTCCATCATCATCATCATCATCATCCTCCTCATCATCATCATCAGCCTGTTCTTTGTCCACTGCAGGACGAAGGCCTCTCCCTGCGATCTCCAATTACCCCTGTCCTGCGCCAACCGATTCCAACTAGCGCCCGCGAATTTCCTAGTTTCATCGCTCCACGTAGTGTTTTGTCGTCCTCGATTGCGTTCCCCTTCTCTTGGTACCCATTCTGTAACCCTAATGGTCCAACGGTTATCTAACCGGCGCATTGCATGACCTGCCCAGCTACATTTTTTCCTCTTGATGTCAATTAGAATATCGTCTATACCCGTTCGCTCTCTGATCCAAACCGCTCTCTTTCTCTCTCAACGTTATGCCTAGCAACCTTCGTTCGATCGCTCTTTGCGCGGTCCTTAACTTGCTCTGAAGTCTCTGCCCCATATGTCAGCACTGGCAAAATGCACTGATTGCACACTGATTGCACACTTTACTTTTCAATAATAATGGTAAGCTTCCAGTCAGGAGCTGGCAATGTCTGCCGTATGCGATCCAACATATTTCTATTCTTCTGTGAATTTCCTTCTCATGATCAGGGTTCCCTGTGATTAATTGATCTAGGTAAACGTACTCCTTCACAGTCTCTAGTGGCCGACTGGCGATCCTGATCTCTTGTTCCTTTGCCCGGCTATTTATCATTATCTTAATCTTCTGCATATTAATATTCAACCCCACTCTTACACTCTCTTTGTTAAGGTCGCCAATCATTTGTTGTAACTCGTCTGCATTGTTGTTGAATAGAACAATGTCATCGGCAAACCGAAGGTTGCTGAAATATTTGCCGTCGATCTTCACTCCTAAGCCTTCCCAGTTTAATAGCTTGAATTCTAAGCACGCAGTGAATAGCTTTGGAGAAATTGTGTCTCCCTGTCTGACCCCTTTCTCTATAGGTATCTCCCTGCTTTTCTTGTGTAGAATTTAGGTAGCTGTAGAATCTCTGTAGATATTCTTACGCGAAGGACGAGTCAGTAAGACGAGAAACTATTTACAGATTATATTTAGAACAACGGTTGCAGCGTTGACCGGTTAGATTCACAGCGCGAGCCCAGTTCGTTCTTCCTCCTCTTTTCTGGAGTGATGGCGCCTACGCGCCTCGTTCAAACAAACAAATACCACATGCATGTAGCAATATTTTCCAAGCTTTTAACGTAAGCGTTCTGTACTCCTTGATTACGTAGTGCCTCTACGATTGCTGGTATCTCTACTGAATCAAATGCCTTTTCGTAATCTATATAAGCCACATAGAGAGGCTAATTGTACTCTGCAGATTTCGCGATAACCTGATTGATGACATGGATGTGATCCATTGTAAAGTATCTCTTCCTGAAGCCAGCCTGTTCCCTTGGTTGACAAAATCCAGTGTTGCCCTTATTCTATTGGAGATTATTTTGGTAAACATTTTATATAATACTGGAAGCAAGCTAATGGTCCCATAATTTTTCAATTCTTTAACGTCTCCTTTTTTGTAGATTAATAGAATGTCTGCATTCTTCCAGTTTTCTGGGACCCTTGCAGTCGATAGACACTTCGTATAAAGAGCCGCCAGTTTTCCAAGCATTATGTCTTCTCCATCTTTGATTAAATCGACTGTTATTCCACCTTCTCCTCCCGCTCTTCATCGTTTCATGTCTTGCAGGGCCCTTCTGACCTCATCGCTAGTTATAGGAGAGTTTCTGTATCCTGTTCATTACTGTGTCTAAGTGAGATATCGTGACTCCTCTGGGTACTGTATACAGGTCAGCTTAGAATTTTTCCGCTGCTTTTACTATATCTTCGAGATTTCTGATGATATTATCCTCCTTATCTTTTAGTGCATACATCATGGTCTGTCCTATGCCAAGTTTCTTTTTTACTGATTTCAGGCTGCGTTCATTTTTTACGGCTTCTTCAGTCTTTCTCATGTTATAGTTTCGAATATCAGTTATTTTCGCCTTGTTGATCAGTTTTGACAGTTAAGCGAAGTGCGTAACGCTGTGCGGCCGCCAGTCCCATACAACCGCGTAGAGCGCAGGACTCTGCGATTCTAGACGTACTGCGCTCACCGCGAAAGGTTAGAAAAACACCCACATAAGCATAGCAGAGAAGCGGCTGCGTGAGGCGGTTCGACCGATAAGTGTAGAAGCGTCATTCAAAACAAGCAATTGTTCTCCACTTCCGGCGGCGTTTTCTCTATTTCCTTTTTAAATAAAAAGATGTTGATCCATAAACATTCTCATAAACAACGGCTAACATTTTTATTATTCGCTTTTGTTCGCAGTTTGGTTGTTGCCTTGGCTCTCTCCCTTAGAAGATCGCTTAATTTCTCAACTCCTTGCGATTTTTGTTTCCGGTTGCCGATTTTGCACGAAAAGGGCTATACAATTAGGGAAAAACAGACGAGGTAACGGGCGACAGTCATCTTGCTTATGGGTTTAAGGGTTATTGCAGGGTTTCATGATGGACGCTCTTTCACATTATTTTATTTCCCACCTTATCTAACCCATATCACGTGTATATATGGTTCCGGGCAGCACTTCCGGCGCATCTTCCAGCGTCGCGGCGAGCCGTAACTCAAGGAAATAATGAAGCAAAGGGATAAGTTAAACGCAACTGGCGTTTTCTCCGGCCGCAACTCGTTCCATGAGAGTACAGACCAGCTGAGTAACAGCCGCATCCCTCTCCTGGTCCCAGGATCAGCCTAAACAAAGAAGGTTTAACTAACAAAAGCAACAGCTATGCGCGTGACGGTTGAATAGATGGTGACAACTGAACGCATCTCGAGTTAATCGCGCGGGTGCGGAATATATGAGAAAACCGTCCTTCACATTACAAGAGATGCCGATAACTACCGCCATCTAAAAGGAGTGAAAAAGGCAGCATAATGCTGACCGATGAACAGCTGCCAAGTCTCAACATTGATCTGGCGGCGCTTTAGGAATGTGTGAGGAGTGGTGGCGTGGGTGGGGAGGGGGGGGGGGGGTATGCCACTTGATTTCGGGGGGGGCCCGGGCCCCCCCGGGCCCCCCCTTGGGTACGTGCCTGGGCCCACGTATGGGGAGTTCTTAACGCCTGCTTCACGTCCGCCGCGGGTCCAGCCGGTATTGCACTTCCTTCGTGATCGGCCCACATTTGGGGAGTGCTTAACGCCTGCTTCACCTCCACCGCGGGTCGGGTCGGCATTGCACTGTATCCGGGATCGGCCCATGTATGGAGAGTGCTTAACGCTTGCTTCACCTTCGCCGCGGGTCCAGCCGGTATTGCATTATCTTCACAGGTTCTCGCAGTCTGCGCCGGCTGTGACGACGCCCTAATCATATACACTATACAATGCTCCACGCAGGCCGTGTTGGTTGGTTGGTTGGTTGGTTACAAACTTTATTTCTACTATTTACAAGAGAGCTGTGAGCTGAGGCCTAAGGGCCCAGCCCTTACAAAGTCTAGGGGGCGGTCCCTAGTCCGGGACCCCCGTGGCTTCTGCAGCGGCTTTGGCTCGGGCCACCAGGGCACGTTGTTCCTGGAGGGTTGAGCAGCCGAGCAGGGTGGCCTCCCAGTCCTCTCGGGTAGGGTGGGGGTTTGGGGGGAAAGCAGGGTTGGAGGGGCATGCCCACACCATGTGGTATGTGTCCGCAAACACCTCCCCACAGTGCGGGCACTCGCCCGAAAATGCCGCCATCCCCTTCGCGACACCTGACGCTGACCACACCGTCAGCTTTCGCCGCCGAAGCCATACAAGCTCCTTGCTACCTCCAATGTGGAGACGGTGAGATAAGATGTGAGAAGCAAAAATTACGGATTAGTGGCTGAGTGAAATAAACTGCGCAAGGTTGTCTATTCCAATGAAGTATACGCAAGGTAACGTTTATTTTATAGTCATTTATATAGTTTTATCTATATTGATACAAGGCAGAAACATATTTAAACAACGCGCGCAGGTTCATGCGCCCCCTCAAGAGGACAACGGCGTATTGGAGGAAAAGACGACGCAATGATGGCACGTGTTTTCGCCGCACGCACTTGCATCGCAGATGGCCGTTGTCAGCGTCTACAAGAAGAAGAAGAGGTGAAGCGACGCTCGAGAGAGAAGAAGAAGGCATCCTTGATCTCCTGTTCAGAACGCGGCAGTCCTTTTTATTTACCCCCAGGGCACGAGTTAGCCCACAATAAATAGTTGTGTCTGGACTCCCTTAATTTTTCGTCACAATATTATATATCATATATTCATTTTATAAGTGTGTATAGTTACGTTGCAAAGCGAATTCAGGGCTCTCATGCAGATTGCGTTGATGGCTGTACTTTTATTGACACTTGATATCGGCCACGCTTTACACTGCGTCCTTCATCGCCGCCTGAAGACCACTGCATATCGTTCAATCAATAATTTATTTAATGTGCCCAGGAACAACCCTAAGGTCCGAGATCTGGCGCGCGCATAGAGGGAAAAAAAGGGCCTACAGTGAACGTAAAAAAAAACTAGGAAAATAAACAAAAGCATATTTGGTGGAAATGATATTGTGCGTCAACTTGAGTGCTACTTTCAAGATTGCTGATTTCTACTTGTATTGCTCTGTCTTCTTTCTTTCTTTCTTTCTTTCTTTCTTTCTTTCTTTCTTTCTTTCTTTCTTTCTTTCTTTCTTTTTTCTCCATATCTTTTGGTTAGCTTTTCTCTTTACGTGCATTTTGTGTGATCCTCCTGCTCGAACCACACAGTGGTTTGCAGTATTGCAAGATAAATGAAGTAAAATGAGAACAGCTGTGTGTAATACAGGAAAAAAAAAGCACATTAAATATAAAAGCACAATTATGAAAAATACATACAACACGACGTAAGGCAAGTTCAATAGAAAAAGTAGGAGGGAAGGACCTGAACAATGTGTGAAAATCACTATAAAACAACGATGCAAAGCTCGGAAACAACAGTGACAGTCACTTATGAAAAATATCGAGATCAACAAAACAAAGTTCGGCAGCATATGCCACACTCCTGTAACACGTGAAGGCGAAATGCAGCTGCACACGTAGTAATGGATTAAGTTATACGATCGGAGGGAGTCAGACTTCTTGCAAGACATAACGATTCGGTGTTTGAATTAAACGTATGGCGCTGTAGGTCGACCTGCTCAACGGCACATGCGAGCTCCTAGTGCACTACCTAAAGGTTCTTTCGTTCTTTCTTCCGTTCTCACTTTATTTTTCGTCTTTCTTTCTCTCTTTCGTGCTTTCTTCTTTCTTGCGTTTCTTCATTCACATTCAGCCATCGCATTCTTGCTTGCTTACGGAGGAGGTATGAGCCATTCCTGATTATTCTATTTTTGGCATCACTGGACTAGACGTTTATTTCGGCTACGATCGAGCCATTGCAGTGAGCCACTTACGGCTTTAGCATTAGAATACCGGTAGAAACAATCCCAGGATGACTGCCAACGTCACTGCGATGCACACCGTATTGTCACCGCCGAAACGCGTCATGTATGAGGCGTGTGCTGGAGCCGGGCTCCTTTATTCGTGCTTCCCTCTGAGCACGCTGCACCATCTATTGGCGCCGCCAAGAAATCCGTGCGTGGCGCGTGTTTGCATGTGTATTCAGGTCTGAAAAAGGTGTGGTTCTGTTCAGCCAAGCACAGAATAAATTTCAAAGCAGTTTTTTTTTTTTTTTTTTTTTATCGGAGAGCGGCACATTCCCTGTGGCTTAAGTTGACGTCAAACAGGTTCATTCAAGAAGCAGCACATGTCCGGTGACCCAAGTTGTTTCGACGGTTGCCTTCGAACCCGGTACCCTCAGCATATAAGGTTGGTACAAATTAGAGCAAAGTGGCTTAGAGTAGAGTTGTGAAAGACACGTGACAATGTATGACGTCACGTATCATGGCCGTAACCAATTAGAGAAGTCATTATGCTTTCGCGTTCAAATCTCGTAAGGATACGTAAGTGGCTCAATTTTTCGCTCAAGGAGCCATTTGACGCTTTCATATCAAAGCAGGTCCGACTGCAGGATGCGACAGTCATTAACAGTGCATTATTTAATGATAATCCCTGTACATAGTTAACGCCTGCCGTCGCTGATTTTTGTGTGTGATCCACCAGTCTCACCCAATTGTCTATTCATTCATTGAAGTTTGTGAACTAACAGTGAAACGACCACATTTTTATATATATATATATATATATATATATATATATATATATATATGTGTGTGTGTGTGTGTGTGTGTGTGTGTGTGTGTGTGTGTGTGTGTGTGTGTGTGTGTGTGTGTGTGTGTGTGTGTGTGTGTGTGTCCCAATTCGGTAACATTTCAAAGAGTAATTATACGCAAAGTTCCTATTCATTGAAGTCATATCACAAGAAGCCAACAAACACTGACACCAAGGACAACATAGGGGAAATTACTTGTGCTTGCTAAATAAAATAAAGAAATGACAAATTATTGGAAATGAAAGTGGATGAAGAAACAACTTGAGGCCAGAGATGCCTAAATCGACCGCTGGGCAGATATCCTCACATTCTAATAAAACGTGCTCCATCGTTTCCCTAGCTTTACCGCAGCAAGCACATGCTTCTTCTTTTATCTTGCTTTATAAGTGCGTGTTCTAAGGCATTCTGATCTCGCTTGAAAAGGAATGAGCTTCCCTTTGAGTCATCCTAAATTGTTTCCTTCCTGATTTCGTCTTTTTCTCTTAAGTAGTCACTCATGGCAGGTTTCTTTTCCATTGCCGCCACCCATGAGATTATCTCAGCCTCTCTGACTTTCCACTTGACTTCTTCGTTGCTGGTTAAGCTTCCTGGTTCTTTTCCTCCACTGTGAATCAATGTTATTCCTGTATACAAATACGGAGAACACTTTCCCAGCCCATTCACTTTCTTCCATATTGCTCAGTCGTTCTTCATAATTAATTTTACTGTGAGCTTCCCTCACTTCAAAACTTGTCCGGCCCATATCACACCCTGCACACTGCAGCTTCATTTGTAGTCTTCCCGTGAGCGCCCTATGCGAGGCGTCCCACTGACCTTTGGTTGCCATCGAGACCTGATTGTACCTCTGATTTCGAGCAAACAGCCGCATTTCCAAATGTAAGTCGTGTAGCCATTACCTTTCCACATACCCCGGAGCACCTCGTACCAATTGTATCCCCATAGTGCTCTGTGTTTCATTATGGCCGCATTTCTCTTCACTTTTACTCTTATTGTTTTTTCCTGTGTTTCCACATATCTATTGCCTTCGTTTATCCATATACCAAGGTATGTATATTCTTTTACGCAAGGCATTTCCTGGCCCTGTATTGTTCCTGTCTACTCGCTGTTTTCATTGAATATCATAACACCTGATTTTTTAACGCTAAATTTCAGATCTAACTTGTCGGCTTACTCCACAGATATTAGCCAGACGTTGCATATCACTTTCTTGTTAGCTTGCAACACAATGTCGTCTGCATAAAACAAACCTGAATGCTGCTGCTCTACTACTGTACCCACCTGTTTGTGTGAGAGATTAAACCCGATATTACTTCTTTCTAGCGCCCTTTCCGTGCTCCCCATGTACATCATAAACAGCAGTGGGGATAAAGGGCACCCCTGCCTCAGTCCCTTGTTGATATCAACTTTCTACCCGCTTCTCATCTCTTCCCATTCAACACAAACGGTATTTTCTAGGTAAATCTCTCTCAAAAATAGCGAGAGCTAGCTGCGGAGCTCCCACGTACCATCTGAGGGCAAGGCAAGGCCAGGATGCGCCAGGATGCGCCCGCGATATACGGCGCCTGCAGAGGGCTAAAAAAATCTAGTAACGTTGGTGCGGATTGCATCCCGCAATCCACTGCGCAATCAAAGAGAAATACTGCTGTTTTTAACTAAAGTCCGATGGAGTGCCTCACTGATTACTGTGCATTCTGCTAGGAGGAAAGCACCAAGAAACGCCAAAAACGCCTGTGAAAAAAAAAAAAGATAAAAATCCGCAACGCGTCGTTACTCGTTAAAACAGACGTTTGGGCGAGTTGGCAAGACATATTTGAAACAAAACAGCGAGATTTTCACGGGGACAAGCGGGGAGAAACGACACGGACAGCGCTCGTCCGTGTCGTTTCTCCCCGTGAAAACCGCGCTGTTTTGTTTCAAACAAGTCGTTACTCGCTCAAGAAACGAAACCGAAAATGTAAAAGAAAATTGCAAGTAATTTGCAAAATTATTATTCACACAAACTGTTGAACACATTTTTATGAAGGTAATAAGCAACACTTAGTTCCAAGAAGAATCTTAAACACCACGTTTGCTTTGTTTATTTGGCGGTTGTCGAATCAAGCTCTGGCCTTCTCTGGCATCACTGTGTGACAACAATAATGGTGGCTTTGGATGTTGCGGAACTGTTACATCGAGGACCTCAAACTATATTCGTTTTTTCTTTCGTTGTTCTTTCCTTCTGCCTCTGCAGTGGATCTGTTCATGACGGTAAGAACGTGCGATTGCACCCTTTAGCCAAACAGGCCTACGTTCTGTCATTCTCATTCCAATCACCATAGCTTAGTGTTCTTGTCGCTGACATAAAACACGTTGCAGACGCCGTTTCCAAATGTCTTCATTATCAAGACCGCTTCTTTGCTTTCCTGTTAACTGCAGGGGCGCAGCTTTCCAGTGCTGAATCTCAGGTCCTTAGGCATCCTTCCAGTGGAAACGTTCATCACCTGATTTTCGCAAACGAGAGCACAGTTTCTCGTGTCTACAGAAGCAAAGCAGACTTGATCTACAGCGTCGGAGATATTCCCCAGTTAGTGTCGCCAAGTGACAACTTTCTCTTTCTGGTTTCTTAGTGCTCTTTCCTATTTAATACTGATTCTGCAACGTTCCTACAACAGGCAGGAGCTCCAGGCGAGGCCCCTGGTTCGAGATGCTGGCCACGAGAGCTGCCCATCGGACGCGCCGTGTAACAGGCTCAACGCCGAGTGCCTTACGTGCAAATTCAACTACTCTTGCGTTTATGGTGAAGAAGTCGCCGTTATGTGTCAACCCAAGTCGGGAATCAAGTGCATTGTGAGTGACACCACGAGCGCGAAGCCAGTTTCGTTTTTCCTATTCTTCTCGGTGATATATTTGTCCGAACGTCCGAATTTTGCACATATGAGCTGCTTGAGAAAAATAAAAGGCCGATGCAGCGCATAATTGAAATCCATACATTTAATCCGCAAATTGCATCTCATCCGAGTACAGTTTGAAATTGCTGTGTGTAGCACAGGCTAAACTTAAGCGAAATTTATTTCCACATTTCATGTATTGTTCTTTAATAGAAGGGGCCAATATTGTGAAGGGAACTGTTAGCTGTGTTCAGTCCCTCATATGTAGTCAGGGCGGTAAATTTCTGTACTGGAATGCTATTCTGCACTGGAATGCTAGCCACATGCTCGCCCCAAATGTGACATAAATTCTGCCCGAAAAGTTTTGTTTATCGTGCTGTTAGAGTTTCTTTAGAAAAGTAATCATAATTATTTGTTGGACAGTAGATGGTATGGCGTGAACATAGACGCGGACGAGAAAAAAAGAATGACGCGCAAGAGCCCTAAGCTCCAAGTGAAATTTAGTTACTGCATCTTGTTTGTGTACAAAAAAAAAGTGAGAACAGCAATAATACCAACGTCATACATACCAACATCATATATGCTTACAGACATGATGCCTGATTGTTTCATCTTGCTCTCCGTGTAATGGCACCTGTGTAATGATCCCAGTGTCATTATAGTGTACAATTATAGGATGTATGCTGTACAGTATAGTCCTTAAAAGCCTGCTATTCTAAAAAATGTTGATGTACGAAATGAAACGAAGGAAGACGAAGATTGGTGGCAGTGAGTCTCCAGAGTTGTTCTTTCCATCCATCCTACCATCCATTTTGCAAAGGCAAAGCAACAGACCTCATCGCCCCAGCATGTTGCCAACCACAAATGAGCATGACTTGAAAAAACAGTTGCTGTTATTCTTGGTAATCATATGCCTGAAGAACATCCTCATGTTGGAGCATCATCATCTTTTTTAAGTACATAGACCACTTGTCATCACTGTTAAATTTCAGTTAGAATTTAGCACTTGTGTGTATCATGTCTTCTTTTCCTGTCTATAATTGTGCTTTCCTGTCCATAATCAGCACTTGAGTTGTAATATAGCAAGCAAAAAATAAAGGCATCCTAAACTCGCTTGGCATTTTGCTACTATTTAGGAACTGTTTCATTGAGCTCTCTCTATACAATTTTTACACAAGAAAGGCTTGCCCTTGACATATCACATACAAGAACCATAGTGCAATTGATGGCAATACTATGCAGGACAAGTCTGGTGCCTTTGAGCGGAAGATGATCTGCCGCTACTGCTATCAGACAGCAAACAGTGAGCACATCTGTGACCACAACAGCACCTGCCAGGTGAACAGTGCTCCACGTCAGCGCTACATTGCAACATGCAACGTTCGGCCTGATGTTCTCTGTCTTGGTAAGGAGCTGTACAAAGGCTTTGTATTAAGAGGCCTTTTGTTGATGCTTGTGGAGCTCCTGTTATGAGCAGCACCACCGCCACTACACACACTGGCTTACTTGTACTGAGAAAGCCAAGAGGCTCATCATTATTAGCCAAGGAAGTCAGCATATTGTACAGTGAGAGAGAGAGAGAGAGAGAGAACAACTTTAGTGAAAATGCCTGCAGAGTCGGTTAGGCTCCCTCCACGCAGGGAGGACAAGCTTTTACCGTGACACGGCCACTACGTCAGTCTTGTGCATTGTGCTCCTCGAGGTCTTGGTTCCTCGCTACTTCCGCGGGTCCGAGAGGGCCGCTGCCCCCTTCCTTGGGGTGCTGCCCCCCGTCTCCACGGTTTCGCGCGGTCGCTGCCTCTCTAGAGCTGCCGAGACCTGCTGGACGGCCTTGAGTTGTGTCACTTTGTCATAGCTCCTTGTTGCAGCCTCTAGCTGCGGCGGGATCGTCGTCTTCTCGCAGATTTATGCTACAGTCCCAAAGGATGTGAGCCGCGGTGGCTCTCTCCTTCGCGCACAGTCTACTCGCTCGGACACACGTGCTTAGCTAGCACCGGGGTGAGCAGGGACCCCGTCTGTAATTGCCTATATAACACTGCCTCCTTCCGAGTAAGCCCCGGGTGAGGTGGCGGCATAGTCCCTCTGTTAAGTCTGTACCACTTCACTATTACGTTGAAGGTGGTCATCTTGTTCTTGGCACTGCACCACGACCAACACTCCAAGTCGGCCGTGCTTGCAGCTGCGCGGTTGGTTAGTCCTCGCGCGGCCGAGTTGGCCGTCTCATTGTGGTTCACGTTCCCGCATTCCGACACGTCACTGCCCATGTGGGCCGGAAACCGCTTGATCACCACAGCACTTTTGCGTGCGATGTCTTCGGCCTTGCGCAGTATGCGCGCGGCCTCACTACACACCCTACCCTTGGCGTAGTTCTTCACTGCCATTCTAGAGTCACACAACACTGTAGTGCATCCGGGGTCGGAGACGGCCAAGGCGATGGCCACCTCCTCCGCCCGGTGCGCCTCTCGAGTCCGGATGCTCGCCGCGGTCTTCGTTGCACCCGTCGATGCCCCGACAGCCACCACTGCGTCTGCGTCGCTACTATGCGTCGCGTATGCCTCGATACTCCGCCGCGTCCACGTAGACGGCGCCTCAAGAAATAGACTTCAGGTTGTATTTCGGATAAATTTTGGTGGGCCTTCAATACCTAAGCCCGTGGGTGATGCTAAAAAAATGTAATTCTGGGGTTTTACTTCCCAAGAAAAATACACTGTGATTATGAGGCACGCCGCAGTGGAGGACTCCGGATCGATTTTACCACCTTGGGTGCTTTAACATGCGCTTTTCTTTCTCTGTCTCTCTCTCTCTCTCCCTTTCATTTTGCCCCATAGAATTGTGGCCGCTGCAGCCAGGATTTCATCCCATGCCTCTTTGAGCTTAGCAACACAACACCAAAGCCATTACACCAGCACGGCGAGTGGACGAAATGCTATCACTTCAGTGACATGTCACACAGGCTGTCATGTTGCATAAAAAAGAAATTATTCATGAAAGTGACAGTCTGTTTATTGTTTATTAATGACGTGTTGAATGCAGGACATGATTATGCTATTTATTTATTTATTTTGGAATCTGTCAATCCCATGGGTGGAATTATTACAGGAGTGGCTGTATACTACAGGTAATATACAGGCACAAGCATTGTATTCGATGTATAAAGAAAAAATTTAAGATACACTCTAGAATTAGTGGCACACATAAGTTTGCCACTTTGCCAGGAACACATGCACTATATATTTCTCAATTTCTTCTACAAACATTTGTAGCATTGGTTGGTCTACATGCAATTGGTAAAGCGCATTCCATTTCCTAATTACTTGAGGGAAAGAAGATAAATGAAACATATTGTTATTACAGAAATAGCCTTTGTACATTGAATCGTGCTTTTGGCGTACCTTCCCTTTTTATTTTATGTTAACGAAAGCTACAGTGTTAGTTTTGGAGTGACCATTCAGCAATTGATAAAAGAACTTCAGGCGATGTATCTTTGCTCCGTCGCAAAGTGTAGCTAGCCCCACGCGCTGCAGAAGCTCCGTAAGTGAATTGGTTCACTTGTAGCAGTTAAAGATTAATCTTACCGCCTTGCACTGTATGCTCTCAAGTGCAGAAATGCTTCTATTTGTGAACGGAAACCACACTATGTTTGCATATTGTAGGATTGGTCTAATAAACGTGACATATGACAAGTGCTCGGTTTCTCTATTTGTATTGCAGAGGGTTCGTTTAAGGAAAAAGAAGTTATTCATTGCTTTTTATTACACGTGTTGCACTTTCGCTTCTAGCTGAGGTCAGATTTTATTGAAAACCCGAAGTTTTTCTACTTAGTTACTGCTCAAAGGGTTATGCCCTTAAATGAGAATGGGAATGAAAGTTGACATTTCTTCTTTGTTATAGTCATTGTGACCGATTTTTTTTTTTTTTTTTTTTTTTTTCAGTAATAGCTACCATTCGCCAGTCTCGACACCACTGGGCTCTTTGTGGAATGCGTTCAGAGAATTATTAAGGGCCACTTGATCGTTACGGTCTTTAATTTCACTGTAGAGCATGCAGTAGTATGCAAATAACCTAATTTTTACATAAGCGATTTCTACAATATTGTCTATGAATAACAGAGCGAGAGAAGAGAGAGAGAAACAACTTTATTTGCCACTGCAGGGTAGGAAGTTAGGGCAGGTAGGCCTAGTGTGGCTCCCAGGTGGGGGCGACGTCTTGGGCCCACGAGATGAGTGCCAGTTGCGTTTTCTTGTCTGCTCTTGTCAGCAGCTGGTTCCAACCCTCCTCGGAGGGAGCTGGCAGTAATGATTGTGGGGGAGGGTTACCCTCGCATTCCCAGAGAATGTGTGCCCGAGTGGCGAACACTCCATGGTCGCACTTAGTACAGACAGGGTCATAATCCCCTCCAGTGATTAAATAAAGCCTAGAATGACTGAGAATTGAATCGGTCTGCAGTCTGCGAAGCATGGTGGCTTGCGCTCGTTCGAGGTCGGGGTGGGGAGGCGGGTACACGCGTCTCGTCTCCTTGTAGAAGTTTGTAATTTCAGCATAAGATTTGGGGGCCTCTGCGAGCGCATCTGGGTTCAAGGGGCCGGCCTCCCGGTTAGTTGGGCCTCGGGCTAAACGGTCGACCCCTTCGTTCCCAGAGTTCCCCACGTGAGCAGGTACCCACACTAAGCTTACAGTTCTGTCGAGAGCGCAACCGCGGAGGATGTGTGCGGCGGGGAGACAGAGTGAGTTTTTTTAGAAATTTTGGATGGCTTGTTTAGAGTCACTGAGAACCGTGCTTGTGCGGGGATCCGCAATGGCTAGCGTGATCGCGACCTCTTCGGCAGCGGGGGAGGAGTGTGTGCGCATTGTAGCGGCACTGATGAGAGTTGTGGTTGGCGTCGCTACGCAGGCTACGTATATGTTAAAGTCGCATTTCGCCGCGTCCACGTACTTGACATGTTCGTCGGCGGAGTAGGTGACGTCTAAGGCTTGTGCCTTCAGTTGGCGGCGCCTTCAGTTGGCGGCGCCTATCGTGGCGGCCGGGTAGCATATTCTTGGCCATGGGTTTGATGACCAACCGACTGAAGACTCCAGTCGGGAGGGGAGCAGTGGGGTGGATGTCACCTGTAGGGTTGATGTTAAGACTATTAAGAATGTAACGACTGTGTTCGGTGCGAGAAAGACTGTGTGTCTGTGCAGTCTTGTGTGCCTCTATCAGCTCTGTGAGGGTGTTATATACTCCAAGCTGGAGGAGACGCTGCGTGCTGGCGGACTGGGGCAGTCCCATTGCCGCCTTGTACGCTGAGCGAATGATGCTATTTACCGCCTCTTCGTCATTGCGGCGGAGGTGGTAATAAGGGTATGTGCAGACAATCCTACTAATAAGGTAGGCTTGTGTGAGGCGGCAGAGGTCGGCCTCCCGCATTCCCCTGTGGCGAGTGGCAATGCGGCGGATTAGGCCGTTAATTTGGTGGGCTGTGGTTCGGAGGCATTGGATGGCTTCCGAGTTCTGCGTGTTGTTCTGCACCAGCATGCCTAACACACGGATGGTCTGTACGGGGGCTATGGGGTGGGTGGCAATGTGGAGCGTGATCGGCTCTTGAGGGTCGGGGACGAGTCGGCGGACACGTCTGTCTCGTACAACTAACAGTTCAGACTTGGTGGGCGAACAAACGAGATCATTTGCCTGCACGTAAGTGTGGACGGTGTCGATTGGCTGTTGAAGTGAATCTTGTATCTCCCCGTCCGAGCCAGAGTTTGTCCAGAGGGTAATATCATCGGCGTATATTGAGTGCTTAATGTGGGGTAGGGTGTCGAGAAGTGTGGGAAGGCCTCGCATAGTAATGTTGAATAGGAACAGGGACAAAACAGCTTCCTGTGGTGTTCCCCGGGTGCCCATGGTGACTTTGTCACTGCAGAGGTCTCTAATGTGGAGTTCAGCAGTGCGGTTGTTAAGGAAGTTGGCAATATAATTGTAGGTGCGAGTGCCTACATTCATCTGCGAGAGGTTGGCCAGTATAGAAGCGTGCGACACGTTGTCGAACGCTTTACTGACGTCGAGGCCGAGAATGGTGCGTGTCGCCCGGATGGGACCCGTGTTGAGTATGTCATGTTGTATCTGCCACATAATGTCTTGGGTAGAGAGTCCAGCCCGGAACCCAAACATGGTGGCGGGGAGGAGATCCTCCTTGTCTGCGTGAATGCGGAGTCTGTTCAGAACTACGTGCTCCATAACCTTCCCCAGGCAAGACGTGAGCGAGATGGGCCGGAGGTTGCCCAGATTGAGTCGTTTGCCTGGTTTGGGTATTAAGATTACCTTGGCATGCTTCCAGGAGTCTGGAAGGCGACCTTCATGCCAGTGGTGGTTGAAAAGGTCCGCAAGTGCTGCGACCGACTGGTCGTCGAGGTTGCGGAGCATTTTGTTGGTGATATGGTCATCGCCGGCGGCCGTGGTAGTCTTGATGCGGTTGAGAGCGGTGCGGACTTCCGATGCCATGATGTCTCTGTCCAAGTCGGGGTTCTGGGAGCCTTTGTAATTTAAGGGGGTGGGAATGTCGGTGGAGGTGTTTATGTATTTGTCTTTCAAGGTAGCGAGGGGTTCCTGGTTCGTGCCTGGAAACGCATGTATGACGCGGTTGAGATTCTTGTGTGATGCACACTTGGTGTGGGTCGGATCAAGCAAGTGCTTGAGCAGAAACCATGTGTTCTTGCATCCCAACTGCCCGTCGAGTCGGTCGCAAGTCTGATGCCATTGTTCCTGACTAAGTTTGGCGGAGTAGGCTTCGATCTCTCGTTCGAGGCGAGCGAGGCGAAGCTTGAGAGGGCGGTTGTGTTTGCGTCGGAGCCAGCGAGCGTGGATGCTGCGCTGGGCCTCCCACATATGCATGAGTTTAGCATCTGGGGTGGGGCCACCCTCCCTATGAATAACAAAGAGTGGAGCCAATACAGATCCCTGCGGGACACCCGAAAGGTCAGAGCAGTGGCGGTTATATTGTGCGAACTGCTAGTGATCTGAAAGATAATTTCTAATCCAGTCCATTATCGGGCCATTTCCATGTTTATCTGTAAGTTTAGAGATGAGTTTAGCATGTGCCATACGATCAAAGGCCTTTAAGAAGTCTAACAAAATTATATCAATTTGTGAGTGGTTATTAATGGCCAGCACGAAGTTACGCATTGCCTCGACAAGTTGGGCGACTGTAGATAACTGGCTTCTGAAACCACGCTGAGAAAGGTAGATCAGGTTTCGTCCACATATTTTGTTATTAATTTTTGCATAACGTGCTCAAGAATTTTACGACAAGTACAAGTGAGAGAAATTGGTCTGTAGTTTGACGGGGTTGTACAGATTACCATGGTATTACCATGGTATTACCATGGCAATTTTCCAGTTCTTGGGAAGGCTGATCGCAAATTGATTTCATGAATATGAGATGGAGGTATCTGCCAACCAGTTCAGAATAGCGTTTTAAGAAGTTGTTCGGTATTTCATCCAGGCCACTACTTTTCATCAAGGTTTAAGAGCAGTGAAAGAATACCAGTTGCTGTGATTTCTAAAGACGGTAATGTTTTAACTTGGTCTCTGTAATCAAGGTGCACCTGAATCATCATGCTATTGTCACTACTAAAAACCTAGTGGAAGTAAGAATAGAAAAGATTTGCCTTTATCTCCCCTTCTGTGGCTGGTAAAGTGGTTTGGGTTGCGTGGTTAGTGCACATGTAGCACCAAAATTTATCAGGCGAGCTTTTGATAAAGATGTGGAATGTGTTTCCGAAAAGGTGGTGTTTCAGAATCCGTATCTTGCCTTTTAAGACCAACGTGAGCGACACTATCTGAGAGCTAGTGCTCCCTTGTATTTTTCTGTACTTTCTTACTCGTTTGATTTTGAACTTTAAGTGAATTATTTCGTGACTAATCCACGGATTGTGCTTTCTAGTAGTCTTTTTCCATGTGGGAATAAAATTATCTGTACAATACATGACATGGTTTTTGAAATGTGTCCACACATAATCTATGCTTGCGCTACTATCTGAACAAAGATCTGAGAAGTCAGAATATGCATGTGAAAGGTAGGTCATTATTGCGGCATCATCTGCTTTATTGAAAGAGAGTACGAGCTTTACCGAGCCTCGTTGACGAAAGGGAGCTGATAAAGGCAAGGTGCACAAAATTTTGTGATCGGATATTCCATCTACTGTTTGAACACATGTGCTGTCAGCTGAAAAGTAATCACTCACAAATACTAGGTCTAACAGAACAGAATGCTCCATGCACTCGTGTAGGTTGAACAACAAGTTGGTTGAAAATAAATGTAAACATTCTGTAAAGTCTATTACAGTATTGTGCATGTAACCCGGACTCGGCGAGAGCCAGTTTACATCGGGTAGGTTAAAGTCACCCGCCGTAATTGTCCTGCCACCTAGCACGTGCAAATTCAGGTAGTCAAAAAGAGGGTGCAGATACGGAGCTGCAGCATTCGGGGGCCTATCAACGGCACCAACGTGCATGATACTGTCATTAAGATACAGCTTAAACCAGATTGGCTCGACACCAGGCATGTCCGGCATAACTAAATTCCCTACCACAAGAGTATTGCAATGCCTCCCCCTCTGGTATCTCTATCTTTGCGAATGATTGAGTAGCTCGGTGGCATGATTTCATGGTCGTATATAGCTGCATTCAAACACATTTCGATCACAGTGATAATATCAGGTTTTAACGTCAACAAAATAGCTTCCAGCTGGTCCATCTTATTTGTAAGACTTTGCGTGTTAACATTGAGGAACATTAGGAACGTTGCCGCCAGGAAGACCGAGCTGCTGGCAGTTTGGCTTCTTCATTTTTTCTTTTTATTAGACAATATTCTTACGGCTATCATCCGAAACATGAAGACATCCATTTATCTGAACTTTGTCATAAATCAGTCTAACCTTTTCGCCTTGCTGCGATGTTGTTTGGTTGTATACCACTTGTTTTTTTCTTATTTCACGAACGCCAAACGAGTAATCTTCACCTATCGAGAACCGAAGCCTTTGAGTTTGGAGGAGCAAGACTAAAGTATTTTAACTTCGTTGCGGTAGTCAAGTGTGTGTGCGCGTGTGTGTGTGGGCGCGCGCGCACGCGCGTGTGTGTGTGTGTGTGTGTGTGTGTGTGTGTGTGTGTGTGTGTGTGTGTGTGTGTGTGTGTGTGTGTGTGTTTGTGTGTGTGTGTGTGTGTGTGTGTGTGGAGAGAGAGAGAGAGAAACATTATTTAACAGGAAGAGAGTTTAAGGAGGGCTGGTCAGAGCCCTCCAGTCCAGCGCCCCACTGGCCTCTGCGACCTGCCTGACTTGGTTAATTAAGGACTTTTGTCCTGCCAAGTTGGAATGGTTGAGCTGTTCCTCCCGCTACTCCATTGTGTTATTGCTATTTAGACAACTCGTTCTGCTGTTCCTGGACTTCATAAACAATAAGGTTCAACCTCCGACTTCTGTTTTCAAGATCGTCAATTTATTTTTGTTCATATATTTCACACAATTTGTTTGTTCTACTATTCGCTTTACGCAAGTTTCTTATCAGTTCCAGATACTTTTTGGTTGGTCACAGATTTTCGTCTTCTGCGATTGACTCCAATTGCTTTGTTAGCTCGTCATCCGTCGGCACGGATTCGTTTCGATATCACCACTAAGCAACAACAGGAATTGAAGGGAAGTAATCACATCAGAAAGCATCTCACACAATGGCCATAAATATGGCAGCAAAATTAGGCAGACATTGTTCCTATGGTAACATTTTCCGTACTGCCTGCTTACCTGGACAAGAAATGGACAAAACAAGAAAGGGACGGGTTTGAGGTCCACATCATGGTATCACTGCTATCTCCACTGTCTGGTGCTCTGGCGAAGCAAAGTTTTACAGAGGTCCACGTCATGGTATCGCTGCCATGCCCACTGTTGAGTGCTCTGGCAAAGCGAAGTTTTATAGCGTTGGCTTCGGTTGCTGATGCCATTGCTTCTGGCGGTTCCGGTCATGTGCTTCCTGAGACAGCACTGAATAGACAGTCCAGTATGGGCAGTAACTCTTCTTGATCAGTGACGAGAATGAATGGTTGACGACAGTAGCATTTTGGCAATTTGTGATAGTCCCGCTGGTGATAGCAGCAATCCAAGCAGAACCTGTACAAGAAACAGGAACACGCTTTTGCTTCTAAGAAACCATGTGATTACTGATTACCGCCCATGATAATTCATTGTCGAGCAATGCCAGAAGTAGTACACTTAGCAAGGAATTTTTCAGCCACTTGGAAAAAGATTTATAGTAAGAATCTTACCATTAGATGCCGATAAATACATGGTAGACTGCTTTGTGACAAAGAACTTGTTCATTTTCAGGTAGGAGGCAGTTCCACAAGAACCTGCTCTGCAATTGGACCAGGGGCTACAGCTGGTGGACAGCCCTAGTGCTCAGGTTTGTATACTTTTGTAGCATACCATATATTAATGTGCTTACTTGCCATGAAATTGATGCACACACACTTGTTCACACTTCTAACCTGCACTGTGATTTGATTCTTCTGATCAGCTGTTCTGCAAGGACATTGGCAAAAGCTCTCATCTAGCCATGGCTCTCTCATGTTTACTGTCCTCCTCTTTGACCACATGGCAACAACAGTACAGTTAAACATTTATTTACTTAGACCCAACTTTACAAAACAATTATATTTAATGAAGTGATCTCAATTCCCTGACACATATTTGTAGAGCCTAATGTGTTGAAAACGTCAAAGCAAGGAAGTGAACTCAGCATCTTGTCCAACTTAACCAAGTTTTGAGAGGAAATATAGATAAAGTGTGTTATCTTCTCAGTGCACCAATTGTTTAGTCCAGCAATGCCCTCACAATAAAAAATTGAGATCTTTTTTGGCTCTTGATGTACTCATCTCATGATAAAAGAATGCTGAACATAAGCCATGCATCCTGAATACTTGTGCAATACAACTTGTGACACATACATTACATAAGCTTATTGCCCAACATGAACCAATGCTAAGCAGAACTAAGGCGGTCAATAATGGGCAGTGTACTCTGCAGTATTCTGCAGTGTTCATAATGGTCATTACAGTTTTGTACATGGAAGGGTGTGATATTGGGATTGTTGGTAAAACTTGCTTGTTATAAAATGTAAAACAGCATTAAGATGCTGTATACGGTAATTTTTCAAATGCATTCTTGTATTGTTGAATGCCATCATTCAACAAATGTACTGTTTCATATACCCACTCCTGTCCAAGGCCCGAGACTAAGGCCGGCAGCAAGTACCAAATAAAATAAATAAAGAAGTTTGATTAACAGCGCAAGGACACCAGAGGGAACAGAAGAGAGAACTGAGTGCTGTTGGAAGTCAGCGCTCTGTTCTCGCTTCTGTCCCCTCTGGTGTGTCTGCACTGTTAATTAAGGTTTAAAGTTTGTACATCAGTTCTGACCAGTTTGCACTGACATTGCAGCATTGTGCTTGGCGGCTTTGGAGCAGACCGGTTCTACCTGGGCATGTGGCAAGAGGGCATTGGCAAGCTCTTCAGCTTTGGTGGTCTTGGTGTCTGGACGCTGGTCGATGTCGTCCTCGTGGCTGCAGGCTATTTGGGACCTGCTGATGGTTCCCTGTACATTTCGTGATGGGGCATTCTAGACGGTTGCAGGATTTGTTACAGTGCACTCAGAAGGGCTGATGCACTTATGCTAGCTGCAGGTGTGCCAAAAAGCTCTAGGTAGGGTTACAGCAGGAATATCTTCCCCCTCCACCCCACTTGTAGTGATAGCACAACGAACGCAAAGCCCGATCTCTGGGTGCCTACATTCTGGTGCAGTTCCTCAGAAAAATGTGTGCAATGAGGTTTGTGACAAAAAGCCAGACTGGTTTCCCTCCTCTGACTAACCAGGTGATGCTAGTTCATTTCTCTAAACCCACAACATTTTACCTGAAGCATCATCTCCATTACATAAGACGATTTTTTCCTCCTCCCCCCCCCCCTTTTTTTCCTAAAGCAAAGCTGCACATATATAGGGAATACAAACATACAGTTCAGTGTTGTAATGCTTCAAGCAGTTTACAGAATTTTTGTAAGAAATTTTATCATGTTCTGCAGTTAGATATTTTCTCTGGGTGTGTTCTGGCACTGCATTCTCGGTCGATCATTGCTAATGTGTGCCAATTGGTCAAACCAGCAGAAGCACTCATGGCAAAAGAACCAGGCAGCTGGGATGCACAGTTGGCGTTGAGCTTATGGCTCATGGGACCCAAAGAAAAGGTGAATGTTTCGGCAGCCTGTACCTGCATTCGGATTTCCAGCCTGTTTTAATACAGTTGAACCTCACTGTAACGAAGTCGAATCAGGCATGAAAATACCTTCATTATATCTGATATTCATTATAAGCATGCACGTGAATAATCGACCAAAAAATGATTGCGGTCAGGTCTATGTAAAAGAAACAAGTGGGGTGGCTCCTATGGGCCAGCAGCAGGTCTCCTGTGCATTTTTGACCTGTCGACATCTTGCCGTGCCGATACAAGACATGGGAACAACAATAAATTATGAACATCCACTCTGCACCAAATAAACATGCTCTGCATCACCACATGTGCAAGCAAAAATTTTCCTCAATGTGTAACTGATACCGTGTCCAATCCCACATTTTCAGTTTCCTCATTGCAGGAGTATACTCCACTGAAATAAAGCCTGGCCGACCAAATGCTATATTTACTTCCTTATATCCGATAATTCATTATATTTGTGTTATAGCAAGGTTTGACTGTACGTGTGAACAACATGGCCTTTAGCAGAAAGAGCATAGAAATCCCTTTCTTGCATCCTGTTCTTTCTCTCTGTTCCTGCAAAAGTCACGAGCCCAAATGCATACACTTCATCATAGTGTTGTATGATTTTACTGGCTCCTAGCACAAACTGCTGGGAAATTCAACATTTTCACGGAACCAATGCACTGTGAATCTTTGATATGGGCAAGAGCTGTTGTACACTGTGAAACAAATGCTCTCAGCAGTTATTTCCCTACCACACAAAAATTTGTCATCAGGCAGTGACTCTTCTGGTTGAAGTCTTAATTGTGCTAAGCCTCCTTTCAAAGTATTGTCGTTACTCGGTTGCATTACAAAGGGAGTGTGCTCGCACGTCTTTTCTGTACCATGACATGCTTGCAAATTGAAGGTGGATCACTAGGGCTTCAGTTAAACAACTGTTTATTGGCGTTGGGCATGTGGCAGAGCAGTTCTTGTAAATAGTGTACACAACGTATTGTATGGGTGCTTGGAAATAAACTCATTAACTTCTGCATCTTTTGTTACCTTTCTCAGATGTCAAGCGTCCTGTTGTCTGCCTTGCCTCATTTCGTGCATGTCAGTGCATCCATGTTTGGCGCGACTGCCAGCAAAGGGCACGCGAGCAAGTGTTCGCGTGTCATTCAGTTTGCATTTAATTGGCTATATGTCAAGTACCATAGGGCAATAGCTTGCGAGGAGCAAGTCTTTATGTCCGAATAACATGAAAATTAAGTGGCAATAAAATATTGCATAAAGCACAATGGTTTATGCACAGTCGTTAGTAGTATTTTCCATAATTATGAACTTATCACCATATGTAAAAAAAAGTGCAACTCAAGGAATGGAAGTGTAGACTGCAGGTTAATTTGCCAGTGTAAATTCTTTGTTGTCAGATTGTAGGGGTGGCAAAGAATAGTATTTTGGCCAGGAATCATCAACATCATCAGCCTGGCTATGCCCACTACAGGGCAAAGGCCATTCCTATACTTCTCCAACTACCCTGGTCATGTGCTAATTGTGGCCATGTTGTCCCTGCAAACTTATCTCATCCACCCACCTAACTTTCTACCGCCCCTTGCTACGCTTCCCTTCTCTTGAAATCCAGTCTGTAACCCTTAATGACCATCGGTTATTTTCCCTCCTCGTTACATGCCCTGCCCATGCCCATTTATTTTTCTTGATTTCGACTAAGATGTCATTAACTTGCGTTTGTTCCCTCACCCAATCTGCTCTCTTCTTATCCCCCTTAACGTTGCACCCATCATTCTTTCCATAGCTCATTGCGTCATCCTCAATTTAAGTATAACCCTTTTCGTAAGCCTCCAGATTTCTGCCCCGTACGTGAATACTGGTAAGACACAGCTGTTATACACTTTTCTCGTGAGGTATAATGGCAACCTGCTGTTCATGACATGAAAATGCCTGCCAAACGCACCCCAGCCCATATTTATTCTGATTATTTCAGTCGCATTATATGGATGCGCGGTCACTACCTGGCCTAAGTAGATGTATTCCCTTAACACTTCCAGTGCCTCGCTACCTATCGTAAACTGCTGTTCTCTCCCGAGATTGTTAAATGTTACTTTAATTTCCTGCAGATTAATTTTTAGACCCACCCTTCTACTTTGCCTGTCCAGGTCAGTGAGCATGCATTGCAATTGGTCCCCTGAGTTACTAAGCAAGGCAATATTATCAGCGAATTGCAAGTTGCAAAGGTATTCTCCATTAACTCTTATCCCCAATTCTTCCCAATTCAGGTCTCTGAATACCTCCTGTAAACACGCTGTGAATAGCATTGGAGAGGTCGTATGTCCCTGCCTGACGCCTTTCTTTATTGGGATTTTGTTGCTTTCTTTATGGAGGACTACAGTGGCTGTGGAGCTGCTATAGATATATTTCAGTATTTTTACATATGGCTCGTCTGCCCCCTGATTCCGTAATGCCTCCATGGCTGCTGAGGTTTCGACTGAATCAAACGCTTTTTCGTAATCAGTGAAAGCTATATATAAGGGTTGGTTATATTCTGCACATTTCTCTATCACCTGATTGATAGTGTGAATATGGTCTATTATTGAGCAGCCTTTACGAAATCCTGCCTGGTCCTTTGGTTGACAGAAGTCCAAGGTGTTCCCGATTCTATTTGCGATGACCTTTGTAAATACTTTGTAGGCAACGGACAGTAAGCTGGTCGGTCTATAATTTTTCAAGTTTTTGGCATCCCCTTTCTTGTGGATTAAGGATTATGTTGGCATTCTTCCAAGATTCCGGTACGCTCGAGGTCATGAGGCATTGCGTATAGAGGGTGGCCAGTTTTTTTAGAGTGATCTGACCACCATCATTCAACAAATCCGCTATTATCTGATCCTCCCCAGCTTTTCCCTTTGCATAGCTCCCAAGGCTTTCTTTACTTCTGGCATTACTTGTAGGATGTCAAATTCCTCTAGACTGTTCCCTCATCCATTATCGTCGTGGGTGCCACTGGTACGGCTTTGTCTCTTAGCGCATACATCTGATTCTTGCCTATTCCTAGTTTCTTCACTGCTTTAAGGCTTCCTCCGTTCCTGAGAGCATGCTGAATTCTATCCATGTTACACTTCCTTATGTCAGCTATCTTACGCTTGTTGATTAACTTGGAAAGTTCTGCCAGTTCTATTCTAGCTGTAGGGTTAGAGGCTTTCATACATTGGTGTTTCTTAATCAGATCCTTCGTCTCCTGCGATAGCTTACTGGCATCCTGTCTAACGAAGTTACCATCGACTTCTATTGCACACAGCTTAATGATGCCCGTAAGATTGTCGTTCATTACTTCAACACTAAGGTGCTGTTCCTGAGTTAAAGCTGAATACCTGTACTGTAGCGCAATCCGGAATTCCTCTACTTTCCTTCTTGCCGCTAACTCATTGATCGGCTTCTCATGTACCAGTTTCTTCTGTTCCCTCCTCAAGTCTCCTCAATTCGAGATCTTACCATCCTATGGTCACTGCAGCACACCTTGCTGAGCACGTCCACATCTTGTATGATGCCAGGGTTAGCGCAGAGTATGAGGTCTATTTCATTTCTAGTCTCTCCATTCGGGCTCCTCCACGTCCACTTATCCCACATGCGGAAGGAGGTATTCATGATCCACAAATTATTCCATTCTGCAAGCTCTACTAATAACTCTCCCTTGCTATTCCTAGAATCTATGCCATATTTCCCCACTGACTGGTCTCCACCCTGCTTCTTGCCTACCCTGGCATTGAAGTCGCCCATCAGTATAGTGTATTTTGACTTTACCCATTGCCGATTCCACGTCTTCATAAAAGCTTTCAACTTGCTGGTCATCATGAGTGAATGTAGGCACGTAGACCTGTACGACCTTCAATTTGTAGCTCTTATTAAGTTTCACGTAAGACCTGCTACCCTCTTGTTAATGCTATAGAATGCCTGTATGTTATCAGCTATATTCATATTAATTAGGAATGCGACTCTTAGTTCTCGTGCTAAGCCCCGGTAGCACAGGACGTGCCCGCTTTTTAGCACTGTATATGATTCATTTGTCCTCCTAACCTCACTGAGCCTTATTATATCCCATTTAATGTCCGCTAGTTCCTCCAATAGCACTGCTAGACTGTCCTCACTGGATAACGTTCTAGCGTTAAACGTTGCCAGCTTCAGATTCCAGTGGTGGCCTGTCCAGATCCAGAGATTCTTAGCACCCTCTGCTGCATCACAGATCTGACCACCGCCGTGGTCAATTGCTTCGCAGCTGCTGGAAACTGAGGGCCGGGGTTTGATTGTTGTATTCATATCAGAGGTTGTGGCCAATCCTTATCTGGTGAGGGAGTGCGTTACCGGTTCTGGTCACCGGGAACAGCCGCACTCCAGGCCTGTTTATGCAATTTTATCTACATGCGGATTTTTTTTTTTTTTTTTTTTATTCTGTGGGAAATTGCACGGCACCGGGATTTGAACCACAGTCCTCTTGCATGCGAGGCAGACGCTCTACCTCTACGCCATTGCTGCATCGGCCAGGAATCAATGCTCCTCAAATGTAAAGGTTCATACATGTTGGCAGAAACACTTATGAGCATTCAAGTGCTCATAACAGCATAAGTTCGATATAAGGGCATGCAGATTAACCTTTATTAACATATTGTTTTCGGTGACATGTCTACCACCCGTTCTAGAAGTTTATTCCATACCCGCCGTGGTTGCTCAGTGGCTATGGTGTTGGGCTGCTGAGCACGAGGTCGCGGGATCGAATCCCGGCCATGGCGGCCGCATTTCGATGGGGGCGAAATGCGAAAACACCCGTGTACTTAGATTTAGGTGCACGTTAAAGAACCCCAGGTGGTCGAAATTTCCGGAGTCCTCCACTACGGCGTGCCTCATAATCAGAAAGTGGTTTTGGCACGTAAAACCCCATAATTTTAAGTTTATTCCATCTCCTATGAAGAACATTGAATAGAGAGAGAGAACTTATTTGAAGGAAGGCAGAGATGTCGGCCTGAGCTAGAGTGCTCTAGCCTGCTACTCTGCACTGGGGGAGGGAGGACGTAAAGACTGGATGAGGGATGGTGAGGGATGGAGGGATGGTGATGGTGATTAGGGATGACATAGAAGGGGGATGCACAACAATGAAGGCTTCAGCATTCTCATGGTTATCAATGATGTCCAAAAAAAGTTATTCAGAAGTGTCATTTGCCTTCCAGAGATTGGCTGGAGTCACAAATCCCTTTGAAACTTCACAAAAATGTGCAACGAACAAGCTTTTGTGTAGGCTTCTGTTGCGTGAACAGCACAGGTGACAAGAAGGGTCTACAGTATGTAAAGAGCAGTGATAAGTGGCTCCACTACAGCGAGGACCTTCACAGCACCTTTAGTGCCTGGAGACCGCAGAGAATCATGCGCATTGATTCTAGCAGGTACTTTGGTTTTTTTCTCGATGTTTTTCTTCTATTTGGCTCCTTGCTTGCCTATATATGGTCGACGGCTTTACTAGCTCTAGTACCCGCTCCTTGACGTAGAGTAACGCTACGGCATGGTGCCATGCCCAGTGTTCTAGAGGGCAGCAAAGGCCACGCCTTGTCTGCGTCACTCAGGGGCAACAAATATTCACCCTGTGCTCTCAGCGATCTTTAATTTTCAGTAGGCGTGGTTACCGTCCTCGATGCAGACACAAGCAGAGGTAGTCGTGATACCTGTGCCCGGCTATACAGTTCTGAATTGGCCGCGTGGAGTTTCTTTCTCGAGTGTTGTTTGTCTCGGTGTACAGATTGAGCAGCCTCTTTATCAGAAGATTTGTATTTTGCTATTTTTTGGACAATACAAGCTTTCTGTTGCATCTTCAGGCAACCCTTTGACGTTGCTTCATGAGAACCAGGACAGTTGGGATATTTGAATGAAGGAATGCCCGGCGCTGTAGACACATGGCCAGTCGTCCGGGAGGCGCGAGCTCGATATTGCCTGAGCTGCTCTGGTTAAGGCACGTTGCCTGCTGCTCTCTTGTACCGTATTCATATTAGATTCTGGTGGAGGTACTGCGGTTTTCCCCCAACCTGGAATTACGCACCCGAACTCTGCCATCCGTCATGCCTGACCACCACAGACCGACATCCCCACCGGTTACTCCAGCCATCGTATGTGCCGGTGCCCAGCGTCAGCGGGATCCTGATATCTTCAGCGGCACCAATGAGAAAGACGTTGAAGATTGGCAGGAATCGTATGAACGCGCCAGCAACACCAACAAATGTGACGATCCCCTCAAGCTCAGCAACGCGATCTTCTATTTATTGGGCGTCGCCAATAGCTGTGGTTCAAAAACCACGAAGCCGATCTCCGCACGTGGGCTAGCTTCAAAACCGGCATCGCGGAAGTTTTCGGCCGCCCTGGCGTGCGCAAACTTCGCGCTGAACAACGCCTACGAAGCCGGTTCCAGCAAACTGGTGAAACGTTTACCAGCTACATAGAGGACCAGCGTTTTTAGATCTCTAAAAACGTTGATAGAGGACATCGTCGCGGAACTCTGCCGGCTTGTCAACCCGACGATGGCGGAGGCGGACAAGGCACGTCACATCATGAAGGGCATTTCCGACGATGCATTTCATATGCTGCTGTCCAAAAACCCGGGCACTGTTTCTCAGGTCATTGAGCTTTGCAAGAGTTTCGACGAGCTCTGTAGACAGCGTCTGCTCACGCGGCGCCCCCCTGCTGCCCCTGCGTCCGACGAAACCCTCGCGAGCATGACCGCGGCTCCTGTGATGAACTCCCTGCTTTGCTGAGGTCGCTCGTCAGCTTTCGCTGCTGTCCAAAGCCACGCCACCATCTCCGCCTTTGCCGGCCAACCTTCGCCAGGTCATCCACGAGCAAGTGCGCGCAGCTCTCCCTACTGCCCGCGAGACTCCGCCGGTGCCGACTCCCGTTGCATTTCCCGAGGTGACTGCATCTCTCAGCAACGCCGAGGCTCTCGCGCGGCCACCACCTTCGACCTTTGCGCCATCCCCTTCAGTCGTGCCACTGCGTCCAGCTCCTCACTTCGTTCAGCCGCGGTACCCACACAGCAGTGGACAATGGCGCACTCCTGACAACCGGCCATTATGTTTTGCTTGTGGTCTACCTGGTCACGTTGCACGATGTTGTCGTTGCCGCGCAACGTCCTACCGCCGTAGCTTCGACGCCGCAACATACATTTCCCCATACCCGTCATCCTCCGCGTCTCAGAACCCTGGCCAGATGTCTTCCTACTCGGACCACCGCCCTCTTGTTGACCGCCGTTCGCCATCGCCTCGACGCCACTCGCTTTCGCCGATACGTCGTCGTCCTTCTTCGCCGGAACGGGAAAACTATAATCGTCGCAGTTCCAGAGGCAAGAACTGCGTCACCCACGAACAGACCAAGGCTCTCCCTTCTCCAACTAATCTTATTGACGTATATGTGACAGCGTCGCTGCACTCGCCCTCGTTGACACTGGTGCCGCAGTTTCAGTTATTAGTGCCAAACTTTGCCGTTCGCTCAGAAAAGTTACGACGCCACTGTCCAACGTTTCACTTCGAACTGCCAGCGCAGACCACATCATGCCTGCAGCTGCGTGTACTGCTCGCGTTGTGATCAACGGCCTCCTCTACACCATCGAATTTTCGGTGCTGTGTTCTTGTTCCCACGATCTTATTTTGGGCTGGGACTTCCTTTCCGCTAATAAGGCCGTCATCGACTGTTCTCTTGCTCAAGTGGAATTTCAAACGCTGTGTAATGCCCCACTTCTTAACGCTCGTGAACCTGAAGATAAAGTATTTGTTGCCGAAGACGTTACAATTCCACCATACTCGTCTGCCCTTGCCACAGTGTCATGCAACATTGTTGCTCGTACTTTTTATGCCATCTGCAATTTTCGCTCGCTGCAGATGTTCCCCGCTGCCTTTCGCTCTTTTGGACGTTCATGCCGGCGTTAGCAGACTGCTCGTCGCCAACCGATTGTCCTATCCTCTCACTTTGCTTCGTGGGGAGTGCGTTGGCCATGCCCAGTGTGTCGGCCCTGCTGCCATCATTGACATGCCAACTGGTTCCATCGCCACTCATGAGGTCGCCGGAGTGACCTGTAACCCCGTGTGGGAGTCGACTTCGCCCGATTTTTTACATAGCTCAATTGCCGACGCGTATTCGAAGGTTCGCGTCCAGCTTCTATGCCTTTTCAACAAGTTCCGTTCATCTTTCGACTGCCAGCATGTTCCCTTGGGCCACACATCAACTGTTTGTCATTGCATCGACACGGGTACCACTGCGCCACTGCGACAAAGACCATATCGTGTATCCGCGACAGAGCGCCGTGTTATCGACGACCAAGTAGCTGACATGCTCAAGCGTGGCGTCATTCAGCCTTGTATGGCCGCGAACCTTCGAATACCCTCGACACCATTCTTCCGTACAGACCCGACTCATCCGAATGTACGCCCATCTCTGAAGCTGCCTGCCACGCAGGGGAATGCCGTCAGCTTGCCCGTTCCTTTACAGCCGTCGACCAATGGTAACAAAAGTCTCGACGTGACCCTGATCACCCGCGTTGTCACTTTCTTCCGCACTCCCTCGTGTGGCTTTGGGTTCCCGCCGTTCCTGCTGGACTGTCATCCAAGCTTGTGTCCAAATATCAAGGACCCTACCGTGTTGTCGCACAGACATCGCCTGTGAACTATATTGTCGAGCCTGTCACGCCACCTACGGACCAACGCTGTCGTGGTCGTGAAACCGTCCACGTACAACGCCTGAAGCCGTATTACGACCCCATGATTCTGTGTTCACCATGAGTCGCCAGGATGGCTCCTTTTCCTATGGGGGCGATTGTAGTGAAGAGGAATGCCCGGCGCTGCAGACACATCGCCAGTCGTTCGGTAGGCGCGAGCTCGAGATTGCCTGAGCTGCTCTGGTTAAGACACGCTGCCTGCTGCTCTCTTGTACCGTATTCATACTAGAGAAGATGTATCACAGTCGGTGGTATATTATCTTATCTGCCACAATGCTGATAAGTCACTTGATTTCTGCACAGAGCTCTTACGTGACCTATCTTGAGACACT
This sequence comes from Dermacentor andersoni, assembly GCF_023375885.2. Classification (NCBI taxonomy): domain Eukaryota; kingdom Metazoa; phylum Arthropoda; class Arachnida; order Ixodida; family Ixodidae; genus Dermacentor; species Dermacentor andersoni. The sequence continues at coordinate 28,569,560 of NC_092815.1, forward strand.
TCCGACACTGCAGTGGCCTCGGAGTGGGTGGTCAGGTGCGGTGTATGATGTACCGCAGTTTGACAGAAACTGGCAAAATTGATGATGCAAATACTAAGTTGATGCTCGAGGAGTTTCCCAAGCAGTGAATCTCAAGAATGTGCACCAATAAACTCAGCAGATTCATGAGGTCCACATGTTACTTTTCAAGGTCGACATCAGAAATTACACCAGTCATTGACTCCTTTCTGTAATTAATAAAGGAATGGATGGGAATGGCGCTTAAATGCCAGAATGGTTTTTACCTTCTCCAGTATAGTTGAATTTTTTGCATCTACTGTCGGGATGTTCTTTCAAGAGTTTATCTGATCTGCATTTCGTAGATTTGCCCAGGGAACACACTTTCGAAAGGTTCTGTTAAAAATTGCTTGCTTAGGGAGCTCAGGTATTGTGTGACACCAAAAGCGGCATGTAAGAGACCATGAGAGATTGCTGCTCACTCTGGTTAGATGAAGTCCGCTCATTTGACATTCATTGCATCTTCAACATCCAGCACACCATAGCCTGTGACTATGGTGTACTCATTGTCAAAGTATATAGCTTCCGGCATTGAGCTCTCCTAGGAATCAAGCTGGTCTGAACTTCCAAAGACACATAATCCAAACATGAGTGATGAAGTAGACAGCTGACCTTGTTTAGGTGGTCGTGCTCATCCTTGATGAAAGTGCATTCGAGGAACTGGCAAAACTATAAAGAACTGCATAAGAGCGAGAGGCCCAGAGCACTGGTGAGCTCGCATTAAATGTACTTAAATAATGGTGCCTTTTATATGCGTCATCAAACCTTCCAGATGTGTTCACAGTGGCCAGGTAAAATCCAGAATATGCCACACTTCTATAACACAACACCTATATGTGCACCTACAAACTACGACTGGCCTGTCTTTCTGGAAATACAACATTCCAGACTCATACGTCTTCAGATATCGCTAGCGTGTTTTTACGTGACAGCAGAAACATGCCACACAGTGGAATAAAATGAACTCTCGTGGCGATTCAGTAAATGTGGAGGCTTTATTGCTTTTAATGTGCCAACATGTTTTTTCTAACAGTAGATAGTAACGTAAATTTTGCACATGTTATGTCTGCCAGACTTTTTAATATGTGTACACAATAATTCCTTGAGGAGAAGTTTAATGTGTAGCTACAGCTTAATGCACAAGTGTTCTTGCGTTGCACCCAAATTGAAATGGGGCCACTGCAGGCAGATATCCAACTTGTGCACTTGTGCTCGATGCTGCAAGTTTATCTAGCATGTAATATGTCGTGCCAGCAAAATCCTTGTTGACATGTTTTCTTTTTTGTGTATTGTTTGCGTTGTCAAAGCCGGCAATAAAGAAAAAAAAAGTGCACTTGTGCTCGGCACAGGATGCCATAGTTCCTGGGCCACTGTAGTGGGCATAAACGTCTTTGGACATGTAGACATCTTGTCTCAAGCACTGACCCACAATGAGGAACTCAGCAGACGATCACAAAAGATGGAAGATTGATTTTAATGGGATCATTTTGGTAGCAAAGATTCCTAATGTGAACAAAGAGAAGCAAGAAGAGCTCAGACAACAGAATGCGTGAATGCATGGCCAAAGCATAACTGAAGGTACATTGCACCCCATCAGCCAGTCACTGCCAAAGACAGGTGCGCACATCCGGTGTGGCCCCGGGGTGCAAGGATGCTTACCTTACTGTGATTGTTTAGCCTTTTCCTTTTCTTTTTGTTTTCTCATTTTCAAATCAAGGAAAATAAAACAGATGCAAAATTATCTCAGTACGGCAAGCATCATCGCACAGTGTGGCCAGACCAAATTGTCCACACCTGCATGTAGTGATGAGTGGCTGAGAGAGTGCACTGTACCTTGACTTATGCTTCGGGCATGCATTCGTGCATTCCTGTTAACATATCTGAGCTCTGTACAACCTTACTGTATGCAATGTAATATAGCACGATCTAACTTACAGCTACAGACTGCTATACTTTCAGAAAGTTAACAAAGTATTAAAATTAAATATGACTAAATGTTTCAAAGGAATACACAGTCAAACATGCCATAGTGGGAAGGCTCCAGAATAATTTCAACTACCTCAGGTTCTTTAACATGCACCTAAAGCATCGTACACAACCTTTTTTTTTTTTGTATATATACTCAATTTATTGTCCTCCTCCTGTTTGCCACAGCTTGTGAACCTGCTGTCATACAAAGTTACTTTCCTATGCAGAAATCTCTGAATATAACATCAAGTATTTCCTCTGTGAAAACACGGCCTGTTATTCTGCCCAGGTGAGAAAGTGCAATCCTCAAGTGCTCGGCGCCTATGACAGAGTCGTGTCGCACCTCTGCGTTGAACAGTTTCAGGTGCTTCAAGCACTGGTCCAGATGCCTTCTGTGTCTCTCCCGAGTCAAAATGGGGCTCAAGTCTGCTGGCTTGCCACATCTGTAACACAGGGCACAGAGAGAGAAACTGTTTAAATAGCAAATATTGGGTTCAAGGCTCACACAATTAAGAGACACCTTCACTACACATTCTTCCCTGTGTCCTGTCCACTAATGCCAAATTGCTGAGTCATGTGGCACCTTGTTTCTGAGCAAATAAACTTACTAACACACTGTGCTTATGCCTAGTTCATCGCGAACCTCCATTCGTACCATTACAATGCTGTGTGCAACATCGAGGACGGCGAACATGAGCTTTGTGCTGAAGACGACAATGTTAGGGTCTTGCCTGTTCTGCCCTTGTCTTGGAAATAATCTAAATAGATTTCTGTGTTTGCTTATTCCTTGTGCCACATTGAGGTACTCGGTAAATCTGATGCAACACAGTGCTCCAAAGTGAACGTAGCCTGGCCGCCAGCAACATGCTAACTGATGGAGACGCTGCAGCAAAAGCGACCACAATGCCGACAGTACTCTTGTCTCAACCTCGCAACTGTGGAATGTTTTCAGGTACTGAAAACCTTAACATCAAAGATTGCTCCAGATAAACAAGCGAATCAATACACACAATAGGTGGGACCAGACCTATATGTTGACCAACATGATTTTCTACTTGAAAGGCATGGTGTGGTTTGAGATCCACAAAGAGGAGCTGACAAGTTGGGAGCAATGCAGGCAAAAGCTTCGCAACCTTTTGGGGAAGACTGTTGGACTATAATGAGCTGCGAAAAAATATGTTTCTACTCAGCTAATTGAAACTATAACACTTTGAAACTTCCAAAATGATATCATACTTATCTTCGCCTCCTTCAGATGCTAAGAACAGTATGAGATAACGAATGCTACACGCACACATAAAAGCTCTGCCCTTATGTGTATGACATCATTACTACGTCTAGGAGACTGCCATGCAGATGTTTTGCTGATGGTTCACAGTTTTCTGACTATTTGAAATTAACAAAATACACTCAGACCTCTATAGTATAGCAAACACATACATAATATATTATAGGATATGACAAAGTAAATATAAAATCTGGTTGGATATGCTCTATATCAACTTAGTTTTTTACGCCTATAACGAAACTGAATATGCAAAATCTGTAGGGGTACAAATTGAATATTACACATTAATTATTCATATTTGAAATTTAACTATTCAGTATTTTCGAATATCGAAACTAACCATATATTTCACAACATCCGACTGTTGAAGTCAGGCTACTGTTCGTCTGCTAAGCAAAGTATCACAAATTATTGGAAGTGAAACAATGACAAAAGTTTTCAAAGCAATGCAGAAACAAAATGGGTAATGAAGCTTTGTTTTTGGTTTGGCAGTAGAGGCCTACATGACAACCAGTGATTTTTGCTTGTAGTCTGTAATTTAGTGTTTCTTGTAGTCTAGTCATGTAGCAGTTTTATCTTTTACGCTACCAATCATGGTTTTCTTGCAATGTGCCCTGTTACATGTGTCTATGGCACAAAAGTATTTCAGCAGCTTTTTTTTTTTCTTTTTACACAACTTCTTACCTATTTTCAACAACCATTTATTTAGTGTTTTTGGAAAGGTAGTCGTACAGCAGCCATTTACATTCTTGGAAAGCTTGTTTGCAACAAGGCTCTGAAGATGTTGAGTGGATATTAGTGCATTTCTTTTAATGACAATTAGGGATATTGTGTTTAAAAATTATCCTAATTGTCCGTGATAGATGGTTGTCCCTATTTTAACTAGTCAGCAGTACAGGGGTGGTACCTAATTACAGCGAAGTATATATTCCCGCTGCAAATATATGCATCTGGGTTTGGCTATTCAGTATTAAATTCAATATTTGATACTGACTATTCGTATTCGATACATATTCGAAAAGGTTGATATTTGCCCACCTCTGAAGATTTGATGTAATACAAATTGCAGTGAAGCAAATATTTGTTTAGTCACGGATCAAAATAAGTACTCCAATAAGAAGAACCCAGAATCCTAAGCAAGATAAACTTGCAAAGCCATTTTGCAAAGCAAGCACCAAATGAAGTTACTTTCATGCGAGGTACAAATGTGTTATAATATGGTTCTAATGCATTCAAAGAAAAATAACTGATGTACAGAAGGGAGGGAGTTAAAATAAAATAAACACGCTGCTTCTGCTGAATGCTGGCAATGACAAGGCATAGTTCAGTGCTACAGATTGTACGGAATTCTAGCAAGTGATGCTGTGGGACTAAAGAATATGATTCCCAGTAATTTGAGAGTGCAATTATACATCATCATTAGCATGATAAGCCACAAGCAGCTTATCTTTTTATACACCTCATCACAAAAATAGCCAATATTTATGCATGGTAACTGCATGTGGGCAGCGGTATTGCCAAAAATTTTATCTCGGGAATGGGAGTGACATGTGAGCAATGTTTAGGTCCTGTGAGAAGGGGTAAGACAAAATAATCAAGAGAGTAAAAGCTGTGCTTTTTATAGGCTACTTTAGTTTTGAGCAACAAACACTGCCCGTCTGGAAATGCTTAGATAATGTACTACACCTAACGACAACTTTCTGTGGCAGCGCATGTGCTCGCACATGCAGAGCTTCGGCTTTTGTGTTACTACGCCAAGTAGCGCTGACGTTTCGCTGGTGCTTTACAGGACCAGGAAAACCAGACATGGACACCAGAAAGCGAAAACCAGTGACAGCAAGTGACGGAAATCATTTTTCTAACCGAGTTTTCTTATTATCAAATAAATTGAACAAAAATAAAATAATAATTCATATGATTTGTTTTACACTACATAGCTTCCAGTTGCTTGCATTCGCGGACTACATGCTGCTGTGCAGTAATCAAATATGTGCTTCAGCTCGGTAGCTTCGGCTGCCCTGCCACAGAAAGTTGTCGCCGGGTGTAACTCAAAACATTTTCATGCTATGGCACACAATGATGAAATATTTCTTTGTTTCTGCAATACTTGACATGTCTGTTCAACAATTTTTTTTTTTTGCATTCTGATTTGCTAAAGCACCATGTATTAAGCAGTAAAGCCAGAAATTTTTGGAACACCTTTAGTCAGCATAACTACTATTTGATTACTTGTCCCTCCCCTTTCATCATTGGTGCCATGCTTATTTTGGTCCCGTACAGCATTCACAATGCCCAGCCAAGCATAAACAAACATGGCATGCCTCTCTTTCTTACAAGTCAACATCTTGCAAAGGTGGTTTTTTCTAACAGTCAAATGATCCTAATAATGGTGGTAGCATTCAATGCAACACTATAAGAAGGCCAAGGTATCAGCATGGACTAGAACATCAAAAGTGGCAAACTGATGTTGTGGAATCTTCTAATGGTCCTACAAGCAATGGCCCAGTAGTACATATATTGCTGATAACACTTCCCAAAGCCTCAGCCCGATAAATCTGCACACAGCACCTTAGCATTATGTCCCTAATTACAATAAGAAAAATATAAGCTCACAAGTCTTCAAGATGTCCCCCAAGAATCTTCACTAGGTCACTTATGCCTTGCTGTGTTGTGCATGAAGTGAAGCAGTTGTCAACGCACATGCTCTTAGCATGCTGCTCAACTGCGACCTGCTCATCGTCAGACAAAAGATCCAGCTTGTTGAAGATGATGAGGCGGTGCTGTGCACATGACTCTACACCTAGTTCCTTCAGGTGGTCGTCAATGAAATCAGTTGTGGGCTTGAGTTGAAGCAATTCCCTTGCTTCCACCACTATGAGTGCCAGGTCCGCATTAGCTGCCCTGAAATCAATGTTACACTGCACTGGAATCACGGGCTATAAATCATGGCACATTCAGGGCGATGCAGAGAGATTATATTGAAGGGATACTATTTGCTCTGAATATTTCCTGTCCCCACTCTATTCGAAGTTTAGATCATCAATGGTAAAAAGAATCTAAAGCAGTTCACCATACATATTGTTTCCGAAAGAGCTGTGTATTTATATTGCAAGATTCCTAGTGAAACTTTGCATTCAATGTCTATTTGAAGTGTATGATGAAGCAACTATATGGGTTCAACAGACATGGAAGCCAAGGGAAAAATAGAATTTGCTTTTTTCTGATCTTTCAAGCTTTTTTTAATTGGCTTCAATGGTGGTTAATGTTATCTTATGTTATGACGTGACAAAACTTGGCAAATCTTAACATTTACTTCTACATTTAAGCTGTGGACATCTTTTTTTTTGCCCACTAAGCCAGGTAGGCCATCACTGAACAAAATAAGCAAATGCACACATAACTGAACCTACCTAAAGAGCTCTCAAACATAATAGCAAGAGATTGTTAGCTGTTCATACCAGTGTTGGGCACGCAGAATTCCTTCTTGTTCAACAGGGTCATTACTATGGCGAAGGCCTGCAGTATCGGAGAATACAGCAGGGTAACCACCAATTTCCAGTGTGCTCTCAATTACATCTCTGGTTGTTCCTGCAATGGGTGATACTATGGCTGCATCCCTCTGACCTGTTCGTTGAAAAACACAAAATCTTTTCTGTGTTTAGACATATTTTACAAGCAAACAATAAGTAAACAATAAACAACAAGTTCTACATATTATTTATTTAATATTTTTTCCTCCAGTACCAGGTCAAATAGGTGCATGCACATGTACAATGGTCACAATCTCGGCCGTGCTTGAAATCACAGTTGCATGAACAAAAGTAACTGAAACCTTCATTAAATTTTATACAAAAACAGAATATGAATGGCATAATGAGGCCCATTTTGTAGCTTCCACATCATCCCAGTGTTCGATCAAGCCCACTAATGGCTGTCACAATTAAAGGCTGCCGACTACAGTTTATGGGTCTGATAATCTAGTAGTGAAAATATGCACAAGGTGATAGAACAAACTATAACTGTGCTTTATGTGAGACTTCACTCCACTCACATAAGGCGTTGAACAGGCTGCTCTTCCCAACATTGGTCCGGCCAATAATGGCAACCTTTACACCATCTCGTAGTCTTTCACCACGTCGCCCGTCCAGCAGATGAATCTGGATTTCTGTAGCCAGTTTCTCGGCCTGTGCTGCGGCTGGAATGACCATGATTTAGAAATAAATCCCTGTACGTAGTCAGCTGTGCGTAATATACCAGAATCCAGTATGGTCTCTTCGATTCCCTGGTCCTCACTGAAGTCAATAAAGGCTTCAACATTTGCGAGGCACTGAAAGACATAAAAGGCAGAAATTACGATGGGCGACAATTATCCAGGAATCAACATTAATATGCCCTTGCAAGACTCTGACAAATGTTTTGGAATGTATCACCGCAAATTTTTCTTTTTAGTATTTCAATGTTATTTATTTAATTAGTATGGTACATAAACACAGGGAAATATAAATACACAATCGGAGATCTCGAAGTAACAATTGTCGGGAGCGCCTCCTAACAGGAAACAAATGGCCTTTAGTGCAACTGCTGCAAGCAGTAGCAGCTAACATATCATACAAAGCACATTCTTTTTACCAACAAAAGGGGGGGGGGGGGGGGGGGACTCGCAGAAAACAAACAAAATTGAGTGGTAGAATGTGGAACAAGCAATCTACAGAAGTATAATTTACAGCAACAAAAGAAAAATCAATGATATAATGCATATATACTTATGAATATTTATTATACTATTTAAGCAATACTATAAGTTAAGTATTCTGTCAATATATTATTCCTTAGGTTTACACTTGAAGAATTGAAATGTGGATGCCTTGTTATCAGATGGGATTGAATTCCACAGTGATATACCTAAAAACATGACACTAAATTTCCCATAATCAATTGGAATTTTAGGAAGGAGTAGATAATGATGTGCTCAATACCCTGTTATTAATATTAACGATACTAGTGCAAGTAAAACCTTGAATACTTAACTTAGTCTTTATGAGACAAAACATAATTAGTAACAGCTTGTTATTGAATAACATGCACAAAGGTAGAAGGTTTAGGGGGGAAAAATGGGAGCAGATCAAGATGAAAATGGGTGAAATGTCATCAATCATAGCGCCTCAATCAATCATAGTGCTTCATAGCTGTTTTAGATGTGTGGAGTATGCACTACCCTATGATGAAAGGCAGTAGAAAAGATAACTGTGTATATACGTGTAATACACAGACAAGAGCATCCTTGATAGAGAAAACGGGCATGTTCTGATAGTAATGTGAATACCTAAGGAAATATTTTGAATGAGAGATTGGGCATGGCAGTGGAATTTTTGGTGCTCATCTAAAATAACACCTAGAAATTTTGTTCATTTAGATTTTTTAATTATGTGATTGTTAAGTGGCACCACCAAGCAATGTATGAATTACGTTTGCAGAGAATACCATAAATATTGTCTTTGATGGATTAATGTGTAACATGTTTTTCATACACCACAAGAACATTATCAAAATCATTGTTAAGTTTGTTTTCAGCACAAAATAATTTGTGTCGAATGTGAAACTAGTGATGTTATCTGTGGGCAAGCATTAGTATTTGTGGCATGTCAATAATGAATAATAGAAATAGCAATGGCCCGAGTTTTGATCTGTGATTAATAATTTTCGGTGAAGGGAAGAAACCATTCACTTGGACTAATTGTGGTCAGTCTGTTAGGTAGTCACAAATTAACTGCAAAGATGGGCCAGGAATGGCATCATATTCTAGTCTGTGTAGATGAATGAAGTGGTTAATTGTATCAAATGCCTTTGTAATATCAATAAAGAGAGCGCAGACTAATAGGCCTTCATGTATGGCTAATTTAACTTCGTCAGTAAATGTAACGAGTGCAAGTTCTGTTGGCAAACCCTCTCTAAAAACCAAATTGATCAGGAAGATAAAAGCTTAAATTTGGATAAGCAAGCAGTTAACCACCTATAATGTTAATTTTTTATAACTTTCCTAAAGAAATTCAAAATCTGTATAGGATGATAATTATTCATGAACTCACAATCACCTTTCTTAAAGATTGGGATCACTTTGCCTGTTTTGAGGCGGGAGACACACCATCCTTAAATAATTTATTTATTATATCTGCTAATATTGGTGAAATTTCTTGAGACACAAGCTTGATGTTCGATGAGTGGATCAGATCGAGATCAGGACCAGTCGTTTTAAGAGATGTTATGATACTACATACTTCTTGTGATGTTGTAAGGTACAAGTAAGATAAATGGTTGCTACTTGGTACTAGGTAAAGGTGATTAACGCTGTACATCACATACAGCACCGAAATGGTTACTGAAAATGTTAGCTGTATCGTTAGGGTCGGTGAAATTAATTTAATTGTAAGTGACCTTACTATTTGCGATTTTCAGCCCCTAGTATTAGTCTTTAGGAATTCTTTAATAACTAATTGTTAGTTTCACCTGGTGTCATTTTCATTTCGCCTGATTTTGTTCCCGTAGTAATTAAATTTAGCCTTATTTAGAGTGGCTGCAAGAACATTTGAGTATGTTTTAAACTGTGACTGCAATGCGTTATTGAATGGCTGTGCTTTCAGCTCGTTATGCAGATAATATTTTTTTACTGTGGACAGCATTAAACAGTTACTGATGCAACACTTTCTTGGTGAACTAAACCATTGTATCACAGTAGTGTTACTTGTGCAAAAGTTTGTGCACTCTGGTATCTTCGCAGAGAAAGATTCAAAAGCTTTTTCTACAGATTGTTCCTGAAGTACATCAGCCCAGTCAATACACGAATCATGTGAATGAACTTGTTTGAATCAATGGATGGCCTAATGTTTTTTCTAGGTAGACAAGATGTTACGGAATGTGCGCAAGAAAATATAGGATAATAATTGGTTAATCACAGTCCACAACTCCAGCCATGGTATAATCAGTAGGCAAGCTGGACAGGATGTGGTTTATTAAAGTGTTAGATCTGCTTAGTTCACATCGTGTTGGATTATGAATTAGTGAGAAAAAAATTTCAGCTAAGAAAAGTGCACATGTACTCAAGGCAATACTGACTGTCAGGGTCGATAATGTTGATGTCACCACATTTATTTATTTATTTATTTATTTATTTATTTATTTATTTATTTAACATTTTCTTACAGGCCTCGTATGAGGCATTGGATAAGGGGAGTGTCACAGTAAGGACTAAATGGGTATATAACAAAACATGATATACATAGATGATAAATAGACAGTATAATAATGCTTACACGACATTTTATACAAAGATTAGAACACTGCAGAAAAATTATAAAAGGCAATAGTGTACATATGAGAGAATATTCCTGTTCTCATCAATCAGCATGTTCAATAACCGCTCAATTTCCCTGCAAAACTCAATGTAAGAAGAAGGTAAGCAATATATGAAGCAATTATAATTTTACAATTGTTCAATTTACCTTGTACAATAATTTTTTTTCATAGTTCTTTTGGAGTTAAAATTGTGTTACCAGCCACAAACTACATGTTAAACTCCAAATTGTGTGTTCGTAATTGAATTTACAATTAAGCTAAACGTCAAATGCTGCCCTTCCTCATGTGAGGAGAGTCTTTATTTTGGGGGGGGGGTATTTCTAGAATGAACTGGAAGCTGTGGCTCTTCATGGCAAGGGCAAGAAAGAGGGAACAATTTATTTATAGAATGGCAGAGAGGTCAGCCTGAGCTATAGCTTGCTCTGGCCAGCTAGTCTACACTGGGGAAAAGGGATGGGGAGGAAAAGGGCTCATGAATGATGATGATATGAGGAGGAGGTGCGTATATATAACTTCACAACGTTGTAGCATCTCTAAAGCTGTGTGTCTAGCCCACCAGCTTGTAGAAAGGCTATAGCGGCACTTGTAATCAAGGCTGCACTGTTTGCATTAGGCCAAGGACTCGAAAGAAACTCGCCTGATAGCGGCCTCTAATCGACATTTGCAATGGAAGGGACCAGTTTCTGGCATTCTTGCGTATACGCGGGGCAAACACAAAATATGTGATCAAATGTTTCTGGCATCTGACAGCATTCAGAACTTTCATGGCAAGGTGAATGCTCCAATACCAGGTCATCATACCCTGCTTTTGCTTATCTCTCACACTGAAACTGGTAACAATCACTTTCAGTGTATACTATTTTCAGTGCTTTCTCGACCTGTTTCCCTTTCCTGCTGCACCACTCATTCATGACACATAAAGAAACATTTGATGGAATCTTGACAACCACCATTGTTTGCACCTTTCTGACAAGTCACGCAGGAAAGAAACTTCTGAGCTGTACTGTACAGTCTCTGGTACGTGTGGCTGCATAATGCAAATTCGATTCAGATTTCTATGACAATGTTACAGAACTGTAGCACGGCATCACTAAGGTAACAGAGCCAAGTAAAAAATGCTTTAACCACAATGCTTGAACGTACCGTGACACATGTTGCACTTCAGGCAAACAAGTACAGCAGTCACAGTACATAAACAGGAGTAGTTCCAAGTTTTGCAGCATGCAAAGTTCACAACAACCTGACCTTGAAACTGCCTTCCTGCTTTCAGCTGTAGCCCAATCTCACCAAACGCTAGGACACTTTCTGACACCAGAAAGCTCAGTTTCTGTTGGCCAATTTCGGTATTAATGCAAGACAGCAAGTAGAGAAAGATTGAAAGAGGAAAAAAAAAGAATGGATGGGAGATGGCAATAGAAACAGTTGCCTGAAAAAACTGCAAGCGTGCAGAAAGTGAAATTACCGTCTATCCTGTACCCATAATTTTGAGCATGCACGAAATGCTTTTCCATATCAGCAGTCTACAAGCTAACCCTTTCAGATGCTAAATAATCCTGCCTGCTGAAAATATTGTTTTACCAGATTTATTTCATTTATATTCTATACCTTCCCTAAAAACACCAGAAGGGGCTTAAGATATTGAAAATTTTCACTGAGTTTCATTGTAACCGTTGTTGTGGACTCCACATCTGAACGCCCAAAACTTTATATTACAGAAGCAAGATCGACTATTACATGCATAGTGTTACATACACACCACCATTCCAGTTCTGATACACATTATTACTGCCAAAAACAACAAAAGAGAAGCCACTAAGTGGCCATATAGTGCACAACAAACGAAGAGAAGCCGTTAAGCGACCACATAGTGCAACCAGCAATAACAAACACACCTATCTTCTAGCACATAATTTTCCAACACGGTTGGTTCACATTATTGAAATTTTCAGCGCAAGTCCAATCAGCAGTGTCCCAAGCTGTGCATGTGAAGTCTATTTCAAATAGTGATTTTTTCACTAGTACTATAGCAATAAATGGGTGTTTTTTTTTCTCTGCACATTTCACTCTGTACATGTACAAATATAAATGTAGTGTCATGAGGGGCTAAACTGCTTCCACTGCTGTATTAAGTCTAGCAGCTATACACACATCAGGTCACCTTGAGAAGCAATTTTGGATGACAGCAAAAAAATTTGATGCAAAGCACCTAAGAAAATGGGCCACAATATGCACTAGAAAGTGAAAGCCACAACCATGTTAAAGAGATTACATGTACACCTTTCCAATAAGCTCTCCCTCAGCATTCTTGTAATGCAAACCTGCCAACCTGCGATCCTTAAAATATTTATAAATCCCGCAGCCACAGCAATTTGGGAGAGGAATAGCACACTTTTTTAGAGCACAGCTCTTAGGCACCCGTTCCTGCGGCAAGCGTCAGTGTTGGCATCCTAGCTCGTAACCAAACAAACGAGCACAGTGAATGATGAGAGCGAATGCGAAGCACAACAGGGGAGGAAAAAGGGATGAGAGCAAAGAGAGTGCAAGGAGGAAAGTGGAGGAGGAAGGTATGGCGAAAGCGTGAGAAGAAAAGCATAGTACCATGCAGAGCCACTTTGGTACGACGATGGCTACAAGATGGCACCAGAGTAGCGTGCATTGTCTGTATGGAAACAAAGCACTGCATGAGCGCAGGTTGTATGCAGCGGCTGTTGTGAATTGCGCCCATGCATCACCCATGTGCTTTCTCTCGTGATCTCCCAATTAACGAAGCAGTCGTGCCGCACTTCACTCCGTTTCCAATGTGCTGCACGAGACAGATTGTCTGTGTCAACCAATATATCGTGAAATGAAAGCACGTATACAGCTGTGCTCAAATTTCACATTAGGGAGTATCATTAAGTCTAGCAGCTATACACACATCAGGTTGCCTTGAGAAGCAATTTTGGATTAGAGCAAAAAAAAAAAAAAAAAGAAGAAAAAAAAAACGATCGTTGCCTGGGCCGAAAGGGTTGCTCCTCATGAGGGGCCATCCTAGGACTCGGGCCTGCCAGATCATAACTGAGCAGAATATCAATAAAGTTGTTACCACCACCGATCGGTGAATTAAACAAAATTTGCCCTAAGCCCACACTTTTTATGGAATACATATGCACTTTATCAACAGTGATTTACCTTTAGACACAGCACACAAGCAGCGGAAAACTTGTAACACCAGAGACTGATAAGCAACACATTGTTTGTAAATCACAGTGACTTTCTCAGTGACTTTGCTGTTGATGATTTTCTTGCTTCAAGAACATATCTGCATAAATTTGCTCGGGGTGCCCTTATCGTGTCCTTTCACCATCAGAAGACATTCAAGGGTATTGCATGGTATTGTATTGTATTGCATGGTAAAGGATTCTACGGTATTGCATGCATAGTCAGAGACTGTGCACCTACATGAGCATCTGCTCAAAGGCAGTAGTAACAGTGGCACTTTACACCAACACACAACAGTACAAAGAGGACACGCTCTCACACCTCAATGAAAAGGTTTGTACAAGCCAATGAAACATATACCATTTTGAGATCATGTGTCCACTGCTTGTAGAGCTTGCTAAGGCTACCTTCCATCTGTGCCAATGCCTGCACCCTCTGGGCTTCTGTCTCGGCCTTTAGCAAATCAGCCAAACCTTCAACTTCTGCTAGGTCCATTTTGCCGTGCATGAAAGCTCTGAAAATAAAGATGATGATATTAAGAAGTGCACAGAGTTCCCTCTGTCTCTTAATTTTAAGCATAGTGTTGTGTTAATTTGTACCACCTCTTTGTGAACTCGCCTGGCTCTGCATGTCTCACGCCTTCAATGTGCGACAAGGCACCCAATACTGCGTTGACAACTCCAACACCTCCATGGACGTGTAGCTCACAACAGTCTTCACCAGTGTAACTGTGAGGTGCTGTACCGGAACATGAAATAGTTAACTGCATGGTACATGCCAGGCAGGCCGACTTATGCATACCTTAAATACTTCTGTGAGTATTTTGGCATTCGACAAATATTTTTGCAAGGCAGTATTTACTACTGTAACTTAAATACCTTCTGGTGGTATTTTATACTCTTAATAACTTTCCAAGATATGCCAACCAAAGTTAACTGGCTGCAGGCGCAGGGACACTGCAGGTGCACTAAGTACTTGACCCATTATGTGTACTGGCATTTTACAGACCATTATCATGATGGCCACCAACACGACAAGCTCCTGACCATTGCAATAATGCCTATCAAAAAATCAGCGCATGAAAATTAGGCAAGCCATTGATGTATTACTTCAAGCTAGTGAGTGCCACTGGATAGAAGCAACACGGCCTAGCACAGTAACTTTTTTTTTTCCTTCCCCAACTTGGCACTGAACAACAGTGAAAAGGCAGCTGCGCAAGAACCATGCTAATACATTGGATATGATAGTGAGGACCAAGATGTAACATTAGTACTTAAGAACCTCTGCCTTGCAGAGGTTTTCCCGCAGCACAACGTTGTTGTGCAGCTGAGTGCATTCAAAAAGCAGCTTTTCAGCTTCAACAATGATATCTCCAAAAGACAAGGGGCAGGCCGCTTAACACTTTTTTAAAACCAGCTCTTTCAGAGGGCAAACAGCAATATTGGGTAATTTGGCCTCTTGCTTTGTTTCACAGAGTAAAGCACTTCAGTGTCACAGAACTACAGCTTCTTCAGAGGGCAAACAACAGTTTTGGGTAATTCAGCCCCTTACAGAGCAAAGAACTTCAATGATGCGGAATCTTGTCTCCTTTGTTTAAAAGTCTCGTATGCAGAAAATATCTTGAAGGTAACTAAATACTTTTCTCCACTCGTATACTTTTTAAATTTGGGTAGTTACTGCTGTATGGAGTAAATTTATCGCCTATTATGCATTGCCTTATTTTAGATACATTTGAGTACATTGTACTTCAACCTCCAACATTTGGCAAAGTTGCTTTCTGGGCATGGCAACTCTAAGCAGTATAACGCAGTCCAGAAGATGATACGTACACAAGGGACAGAGAAACTGACTGTTTCCAATTTATACATCATTTTTATGATCTGTGGCATAAAAGAAAAGTTTGGGGGCACAAATGGCAGTGAAGCACTAGCATCACCTCCAAATTTACCTCTCTGGTTTCTTTATATATATATATATATATATATTTCCCGCAATCTCACTTAGATTCAGTCGTATCGGTGGAGTTTGCATGACATCACTATAATGGAACTATCAATACCCACAGTCTTATTAAATGTACGAACTGTTTTTATATATATGCATAGATACACGATTTAAATGTAACTGAGCGAGACGTACCAGGGGACCAATTGACTTGACTTTTCCTTTCTTTTTTGCCACTCGTATGAAGCCAACAGACAATAGATTCAAGCAAAGTATAGGAGAAATTACCCGTTTTCTTTTTTTTTTCTTTCACTTTTATTTTTCTTGTTGTTGTTATGCACCTATTAAAGACTGTTAATTTCCTCTCTGCTTTCCTTGGCTTCAATGTCTGTTGACTTTAACTTATTTGAGCACTTTATAGTTCAAGGGCGGTACTGTTTAATAACTAAAAGTTACGCCCGGTAGAATCTGCAAGTAATTCGCACATGGAAACCACAGCACAATAGCAGTGTCGAGATGAACGCCCGAGCAAGGGTGCACGAGTCTCCGCAAAAAAGCTTTTCGTGGTATCGGTTGCTTCAGGTTTGCGATGCGACGAAGCACAGCTGCGGCGTGCGGACCAGAGACCCTGACTGTAGCTAAGGCACTTCGTATTGAACCAGACGAAAGCGCGAAAATAGTCGACGTCGAGCTTCTTCTCAAGAACGGTGAAAATTTACGAGCGTGGAAGCATGTCTTTATCGCAACAAGCGCGCACATGTTTCTTTTCCTTTTTTTCTGCTGTGATGCTCGGCTACATCGAAGAACGAAAAAGGCCTTTTACAGCTTTTACCACGCTCGATTGTAGCTTCGGCATGGCTTCGGCCGTTGTTGCTAGGTTGCAAACGCGGTAGCGTGCGCAGTGTCTAAAAGTATTAGGTGCAGCATACCTTCCTTATGTTGTACTAAAAATTGCTTTGTATCAAATACTCGGCATTATGTGACCCTACATAAAAAATTTATTGGTTAAAGGTTTTTTTATTTATTAGGTGCGCAACTGTGCAGCTGTGTCTTCCAGTTTCCACGGCCTCCACCGTCAGCTGCGACATTTGTAGTTTGGTGAAATCGGCTGCGTCGGATCGCATTGCTATTCGTCTTGCTCTTTCTGATCCTTCGCACTGGGCTGCAGTATTTAATACTTGGTGTTCTTAGGAGACTATATTACCGTCACGTACAGCATGAATCAGAACGGCTCTGGTGAAAATGGCAAGGGGTAAGTATGTCTACGTTCGATTTGTACTGCGCGCCACTGTTTGAGCAGAATCGGTAGCACCCGATCCGATTTTCACTTGTTCGTCGCAAATTCGCCGCTTTTTGCTTGGTAATGATTGTTTTTGAACGCGTACAACTCGTTATGTTAGCGTAATGCTACGTTTAATTGAGCTAAATACCGAACTCGGTATTTCGAGACTCGAGACCGTAGTTCTGGAGCCTGTGCTTTTGATGTAGCGGGTTGTTACCACCTCTATGCGGCTAAAATTGTGGCACTTAAGTGATTGAAAGAGCACTTTCAGCTCCTTTTCGCGTGATTCGTTTTTATTTAATCCAATTTTTAATTTTCACGCGTATGAAGCGATGTTCGTTCTGTGGTCTTGGCGCTTCGACTTAACGCGCGGCACCTCGTGCGCACGCGCAGTTCTTTTTATCGTTAGTCCTACGTGTTCATGCCGGCTCCCAGCGAAGCTGCGTCGAAAATGAACCGGTATTTATTGAATATGTGACACTTTTCTTGTTGCAATATTTCACGTGATCAAATGTACTAGGCTTGTTGTATAGCTTCACGTTTTTGTTGTGTATTTAGGTCTGTTCGAATTTTCTTTTTGTTGCTTCGGACCGGTTCTGCCGGCGGTCGTAAAGGTTTCCCTATGAACAATGGAAAAACGTGGCGCCATTTTAACGCCATCTGCGCCCGCTGGAACCCTGCTGTTCATCTTGCGCTGACGTCGCGATCACCAAAATATGAGCTTTTAAATAATTGGCCAGTCGCAGCGCGCACACGTAACGACGCTGACGTGTCGCATCTGAGAAGTTTGTAAGGCTTGTAGAAGCTTTTGAAACGTGGCTTGGGAGCTTTTGAAAACGGTTGAAGGGCGTTTTTGCACACCCCTTATCCGCATAAATCTGTAACGACGCAAATTCGGTTACTTTTTATGGTAAAGAGCCGTCAAAAAATAAAATGTGGTAATAAGTAGTTTTTGTTCAGTACAAACTGCATGATTAGGCATTGCCGGTAGTTCGGTATCGTATCGATGACGCCTTGAGTGCAACGATGGTTGCCATGCGCAGATTATAGCAAACATGAAAGCTTGCGTTACATTGCTCGTTTTATGCAGTTCCACGTGCCGTACAAGTACACGCTTGAGCATTCAAGGTCGCGTCCACCCGGGGTCTCGATTTCGCCATCGAGACGCTGCGGGTTGCCGTCCTTACATTCAATAAATGTAGTAAGCTCAGATTACGTAGTTAACACGTGAACGTCGGCATTTCTGTGATAGCGTTAGAAAACAAGGCACAAGTAAATAATCCGTGCATGTTAGCGCATTGACTAGGCTTTATCGGAAAGATTAAAGCGCAGCCACGCGGGCATGGTCTTATTTTGTGCCAAAGCACTTGCCTACGTTGTTGTGTAAGCGTGGGGAAGCGATTTCCTTTCAGGCCAAAAATCTACACTTTTGCCTTGCTGTCTTGTACTTGTGCAATTGAGCCTTGATCTGTACTTTTCTGCGTGTAATTTTCTGTATTTTGTTTATGGTTCTTGGAAGGTGTAACCTTGGCATTCAGCAAGCTTGAAAGTGTTAAACGTTCATAAACTTAATAAATTACTCTAACATTCAGTGTTGGTTTTAGGTAGTATTCAGTTATACAGAATTCGTGCCTTCTTTGCAACAGTTTCTACAGGTCTCGGTCACGGTCTCCAGTGGACTATGACAGGGACCGCGATTCAAGCCGCAACCGCAGGAGGTCAGACTCTCGCCCTGATAGACGGTCTCGGGCACCCTCTGACCGGCGTGTGTATGTTGCCAATGTGCCTTTTGATTGCAAGTGGACCGACATCAAGGACCTATTTCGGGATAAAGGTGTGTGCACAGCACATATCGAGCTGCTCCATTAACTACAGTGTACTTTCGAAATTGCATTAGACTGTAGTTTAGATGCAAAAAAGATGCCCATGAACATGACATGACAAGAACTTAATTACCCGCCGTGGTTGCTCAGTGGCTATGGTGTTAGGCTGCTGAGCACGAGGTCGCGGGATCGAATCCCGGCCACGGCGGCCGCATTTCGATGGGGGCGAAATGCGAAAACACCCGTGTACTTAGATTTAGGTGCACGTTAAAGAACCCCAGGTGGTCGAAATTTCCGGAGTCCTCCACTACGGCGTGCCTCCATAATCAGAAAGTGGTTTTGGCACGTAAAACCCCATAATTTAATTTTTAAGAACTTAATTGAGGTCCTGAAGAGCTCACGTCCAGGGGGACCCGGGATGAGCCGATGGTTTCACCCATGACGGGACTGGCAGACAGAGACCCACCGCAACATCGTGGGCCTTATGGACGGCCTCAAGTTGTTGAGGTTCTGGACACTTGAGGGCGGATTCCCAGGAGTCCTTGGTTTGAAGTGAAGAGGCCTCTAAGGCTGGGCACAGCCAGAGCATGTGTTAAAAGTTACAACATTCGTATCCGCAATTGCGGCATCCCTGCGAGTTTTCCTGATTAAGTACATTAAGCGAGGAGTAGGGTAATACCCCTGACACACGGGCACTC
The DNA here is from genome assembly GCF_023375885.2 of Dermacentor andersoni. Classification (NCBI taxonomy): domain Eukaryota; kingdom Metazoa; phylum Arthropoda; class Arachnida; order Ixodida; family Ixodidae; genus Dermacentor; species Dermacentor andersoni. The sequence goes on from NC_092815.1 coordinate 28,589,171, forward strand.
TAAAGTCCTTTAGGTAAGGGGACATCTACCGGAAAGGCGTTCAAGTGCAGTGACACACGACAAAGGAGTATCTCCTTTACGGCAAAGTTCCTTTTCGGGAAAGGAGATCGCGCAACTACTTCTCGGGCGGAAAAGGAGTTACTCTCGCACACAGCGTGCACAACTCGTCAATAGAAGGAAACCTGCCACACAACTACGGTGCCCATAGGTATTTTTTTTTTACCTTGTGAAAATGTTTTAATTGTTAGCGGTAATACAATTTGTCGAATAGTGAAGATTTCCTCTAGCTATACTCTCAAACGCTCGCATAAAGTTGCTAGTGCTGCCATGTTGAATTCCGGCAGTGTCGTCGTCGTTTGCTGCGCGCATGTGGTGTGTTCACGTCGAGAGATGGAGACTGCACAATCAGCGCCCGCAGGAAATACCTAGAAGAAACCACAGTTGTTGGAATAACACATTGAATAAATCGCGTTAAGCCTGCGCGCACATAGGAAGGGACGACAAAGACGTGAAAAAGGACGACAGAAACGTGGGCATCACCAGAATAAATAGCACGCACAGCAAAGCACCGGCTGCACATAGTTGCTGGACCAAGTTAAATGGCTGCTAACAACACAAGAACGCGAATAAAATAAACGACTATAAGCATTATTAGCCATCAACAATGAAAAAAATATTTTTAGGTTCTACAGTAGCTAAGTGTAATACGCAGCTTTTTAAGAATGTTTTCTCTCTTGTGGCTTTAACAGCCAGCGCTATTTTTCTTGCAGCGTTCATCTCAGGAACTACCTAAAGAAGTTCAGTGCGGTGCCGTGTGTCGTCGGCGCAATTCCTTTCTGCAAAGGGTCCTTCAGAGTAGCAAAAGGGGTTTACTGGAAAGGACTTTAGTTTTGCCCGTGTATCAGGGGTATAAGATCTAGTCTGTAGCATTCTAAGTGTAGAGGCATGGGCCCTGTCATGCTTGGGGTGTGGCAAGGGGAAAGTTCTACGGTTAAGCTTATAATAAGTGGTAACGTCATGATGTGTATGGAGTGGGTCTTTTCCTAAATCTGTGAGAATTTCTGAGGCCCCAGGTTCGGCTGCGCGGTTCGTGAGGTCACGCGCAGACCTGTGGGTAGCCTCATTCAGGTTAATCCTATTGGTCCAGTGATATCCCTTAAGTGGGCAGGGAACCATGAAATGTGGTTCTTCACTTCTGATAGTGAAGTCCTGATCCCGAAGGATATTACTTGTTGTTTCTGCTACCAATCCGGACGAGAAGGAGCGGATGGTCGAGCGTGAGTCCCAGTGTATAAAGGCTGGCTTCTTACGACTACTTATAGCTAAAGCGATAGCAGCCTCCACCACATGGGACATCTTGACCCTTACAGAAGCTGCGTTAATGATTTTTCCGTCTAGGTCTACCACTGTTGTGGAGAATCTTTCCCCTGTGGAATACTGTGCTGCGTCGACAAAGAGTGCATCTGGCTTGTGTTGATGTAAATTTTGTAGGATTGCACTTGCACGTGCATTCCTCCGGCCCACGTTATACACAGGATGGATGTTACGGGGTACAGGGTCTGTTACGAAGTGAGACCTGGTATCTTTGCTGAGAGATTTAGTGGGTTCGGTGCTATACCGGGGTTCAGTGACGGCCTCCTCCAGTATTTTAAGGCCAGGTTTAGTGTCAGAGAGCCGACAGAATCAACTCTGGGTATGCAGATGCCCGTATCTGAATAGGAAGCGAGTCTAGTGGTGCTAATCCTTTAGTTCTACCTCACTGTCTCGCTTCTCTGTACAGGACGAGAAGAAAGGAAATTAACCGAGGGGCTCGATTTTTATTAATCATACCATGAGAAGCCAACAAACAAGGTTGCCAAGGACAACGTAGGGGAAGCTTGTACTTGCTAATTGAATTTACAAGTACAAGTAATTTCCCCATGTTGTCTTTCCCCTATGTTTGTTTCCCCTATGGCGTCTTTGTTTGTTGGTTTCTCATATGATTTTCTGTACAGGAGTAGGTCTGACTTTGGGAGAGAGCGTCAACCCTGTGCTAACGAGGAAATCCTCTGTGATGTTAAGTTGCCTGTAAGCTTTCCTCTGATCTGGCTAGCGACCGTCCGGGGACCCAGATAGTGATGTCGTCCGCATAGATGACATGCCGGACATCTGGGATGCCAGCCAACCTCTCGGAGAACCTGTCCATAGTGATATCGAAGAGCAGGGGGACAGCACCAATCCTTGGGTTTTGCTGAGACTACCTAGAGGGAAAGGCCCTTAGGTAACCGTCCCAACTCTGACGAACATGCATTCACCAAGGAAGGATTTACTAAAGTTAAAAAATCCATGGAGTGCTTTGGGAGGCAAATTAAGAGACCTTAAGCAGACCCAAATTGATCCACTACATTTCAAATCCTCGAAATGCTTTGGGATGTTGTATCAGTCTCACACAGACAGTTCTGATCACGATTGGGGCCGAACTGGATTGAGTGTTGCTATATGGTCATTTGCAATTGCGATCAGGCCTATTGATCGCGCGATCGCAGGCTGATGTCTGCGCCCTCCAATGCAGTATTATGAAAATGCCATAACCATAAAGTGAAGGTGTTCAATAAAAAAAAAAGTTTAAGGCCCCTTTTTGTCAGCAATAGCAAGTTGTAAAATTATAATATTGTCCAAATTTAACTATATCTTGCAAAGCTGAATTTGTAGCAAAGGCATTATGCAGTTCTAAGTTGCTGACAATCAGCAGACGATTATAACTCTATTCGGATCGTTAGACCGTGCAGTAGTGACCATTGTTGATTGCAATCAATAAGTCCCCCCTGGATCAGCCCCGATTGGAGTCAGAAGTGTATGTGTGACAACGATATAAAACTCTAATTTGTTAATCTAAATTTGCCTAATCACTGAATCTCAAATGTACCATATTTAAAAAAAAATTGCCTATTGCATGCAACTAACCTACTCATTTAGCTGGAAGAGGCAAACCTTAGTTTCATAAGTAATCAAAATGCATAAAAAAGTAACTAACATATCAGCATTCAGCTTTTTAATTACTTTAGTGATATCACATGGCACGTCCACTCAGAGGAATTTTGAAACTAGCACCAGCTTTGAGATGAATGCTGTGTATGGAGAGAGTCTTTTCCTAGATCTATAGGAATTTCTGAGGCCCAAGGTTTGGCTGCGCGGTTGTTGCACTTAATTATAACAAAATGTCTTGTGTCCGGTATTTCGGTATTTAATCAAATCTAACAAACACATTTTTTTTTTTCTATAATGTGGGTCCAAAAATTGCATGTGTGTTAGAATTGAGTAGGATCCTAAATCTGCATTACCATATCTCCATCGGCATTTCAAAATGGCCGCCTCGTGCACGCTTCGAGCCTAGCTGCTGCAGCTTCCCTCGTGTGCTGTAGTATGTGTGCTTAGGTCAGTCCGCTGTCTGTGTTCCCGTTTTCTGCGTTTGCTTTATCAGCGTGGAAGTGCCAACTGCGAAGACGCACAGAGTTCATCACAACACCGCAATTAAAAGGAAAGTAATCGTGTGTGCGGTGATGGACGGAAATCTGGCTTCATCATGGGCGTTCGCAGTTCCCAAAACTTGTGTGCAGCACTGGCGCAAACAAGAGAGGTGTTGTACTTTGGTGACTGCTGTATACGGCACGGTCACGTGGCCCCTATCTTGAAAGCGATCTGCAATGAAGACAGTCTAGGCAGCTGTGTTCTCGTCGCTTAGTTTGCATTGAAGCAAGAGGCTGCACAGTCACTTCGCTCACTCCAGCTGCTGCACTTTCTCATTCCAGTGTTTTGATAGTTTCCTCGGTCATTGAGTGAGACGTGTTCACGTTTGCTTGTGCACACATGGTACCATGCTTGTTAATTTACTTAGTAAACATCTATAAGTTTACATGGTACACATGGTACCATGCTTGCTCATTCCAGTGTTTTGATAGTTTCCGCGGTCATTGAGTGAGACGTGTTCACGTTTACATGGTACACATGGTACCATGCTTGTTAATTTACTTAGTAAACATTTATAAGTTTACATGACCAATAAAACCACTATCCTTACTTTTCGTATAGCTGTCTACTAATTTGCTATTGTAATAGATACTTTGCCTTTAGGGTGAAACTGATGTTCTTTTATTGCAACTTTAGTGCATTGGGAGTAAATAATTCATTTTCTAAATGATAGAAAGTTGTATTGCTGTAAAGATTGAGGTGCGCAGCACTGTAAAGGACTTTTTATTTTTTAGGTCACGGCAGTCGGGTGCACATTACAATCAAGGGTGCGTTAGAATTGAGTAAATACGATAATATGCCTGTTGTAAATTACGGCCCGCACCCACATTGAGCAGTGTTTCAGATCGTTTCTGTTCATGCGTGCAACCCTCTCTGCTTCTCGGACACCACCATCAGGCACTCACTGGTTTCTTATCACCTTAGGCAAACAATACATTCCTGCACTAAGTCCCTCATCATTTGACTTGAATTTGCATCTTCAGCAGCCAAACATTGCACAAATCACCGTTGCAACAGCGTTTACAGGGAATGGCTGCAGAGCTTTGTCCTGTGAGAATGTGAACACTGTCAACTGCTGCACTGTGCGCGGCAGTGACGTGAGTGCAACCTATGTATTGCATTAGCCAAGTGTATTCTACTCTACTGTTGGTGTTGGTTCTGGCAGCAGAGTTACGTTCATGATTATGCCCGTGCCAAAAATTTACACCAGCAGCGAAGTAGAATATACTTGGTTACTGCAATATTAGCTCAGTGTTTGTCTATTTGAACTCTGTGATGACTGAAACAAGTGTTTCATCACATATTTTGGTAATGCATATCTTGAAACTGCCGTCATTCACTGAGTTAGTTCTAATTGGATGTGATTTGCAAACTCGCGTACTACAGTTTGTAAATTATAATATATGCCCTAATGTAATTAAAAGTTAATCAGTTGTATTATTAATTACTTGATGTTATATTTAGTTTTCTGGTGCAAGTGATGTATTTCTTGTAAACTGCTGCGGTCGCCCAATGTCTATGGGGTTGTGCTGTCAGCTCAATAACGAAGGTATGTCTGCTGTGGCAGCCACATTTTAATAACGGCGACATGCAAAATTATGAGGGTACTCAGATTTTGTTGCATGTTAAAGAACACCAGGTTGTCACAATTAATCCAGAATTCCTCATTGAGGCATGCCTCACAATTGGCACAATTTTTGCACATAAAACTCCAGAATCTAATCTGTCTCCCTCTCGGAGCAGTCCACCTTGTGGTGTCTGTATCCACCCCCTGAAACAGTCGCAGGTGAAAAGAAAAGGGTGCAGGGACAGCAGAATAAGTGAACATCCACACAAAGGTGACTGGGCGAGCCTAATTCCTCACAAGCTCAAGGAGTAAAATTCTGCTACAGAGGCCACTGACGAATTTGAGAAATTCTGTTAATTCTAAAGAAAAAACAAATGACAAAAAAATTTCTATGGTCGAGCTAATCATGTTCGCTTTGCGAATTTGGATTTTGTTTGGAGGAAGGTATTTGTATTGAATTGCTACATAGACAAGTTGCGCATGTTGGCTGGGAGTGTTGCTGAGCAGTTCGAATAGTGGACACTGCTATAGCCATTGCTACTAAGTAAGGCACCTTTTCAGAACAAATTGCTTGAAATGTGGTCACGTCTGTCTTTTTTCCCCCAGTTGGTGATGTGTCCTACGTAGAGCTGTTTGAAGATGAAAATGGCAAGTTCCGGGGGTGTGGGTGAGTACTCCAGGGCAGTCTGTTCCTATGCGCTCATGCTTTGTCATTTTTATCCTCGGAACCTCTACTCGCCTAGATGGCTCAGGGGCTGTTGCGTTCTGCTGCTGAGCGTGTGCAGTAGCGGGGAAACTTATGCAAACTGGTGTCCGTTCATACTCAACAAAAAACAGCTCAAACAAAGATGAGGATCAAGAAATTGAGGCAGGTAGGCTCACACACTTCTCTTCTTTTTTTAAATCTATTGTGGAGGCGACGATGCATCAGATTTTGGGAGTGCATCCTCTGCCCAGGCAAGTGTCGCATAGCAATGGAGGCATGTCTCTTCCTTCTTTCACCGGTTCACATGCCTATTCCTTCCGCATTTCTTTCTGTGGCCGTACTAGCTACGCACGCGGAGAAATGTAACCTTCGTACACGCAGAGATGTCACGCGGTTTCACTTTGCACTTTTGTGCGCTTGCACTTTCGAAAAAATAAGAAACATCGCGCTTTGGAGGCGACATGGAGCTTCCTCTTTTGAGTAGTTTTCTCAGCATCAGCAGCTGCTTTGCTTCTGTTACTAATTATGTGCTTCAGTGGTGCGTGGTGGCGGAACCTACGGAAAATAGGAACAGCGTGGGCCAAGAGTCAACTGCAACGTTTTCGTGGATAGTTCAAGTGGCAACAACTTACAAACTGATGAGTGGGCGGAATGGTTAATTTTGGGCCTTTCACTGTAATGACTCTTCAGAATAACTAACAATTTCTGGCGGTCCCACATAATTTGTTATATCGAGATTTGACTGTAGTTCGTGCGGTCACTGGTCTCTGAGGCACACTGGCTTTAGGGCACTTAGGCTGCTGTGTGATTATGTTATGAGAGAACAAATGGTGCCCAAATGTCAACGACTGCATCATTTCATTTGCTGCAATTGGGGTGGCATCATAGCACGGCAATTCTTTGTGCGGTCATCACTTCACTAAAGTCGTATCTCGCAAATGTTATTTCAGAGCGAGCACAACCGTCCTCGATGCATGCACCTTAGTGCAACTCGGTTCGCGACAAGTACGTCACTTCGCAAACGGACAAGCTAATGCACAATGAAATGTTATTCGTGACTAATCACTAACCCCCCAAAAAATAATTTACCGAACGTAAGCTCACTATACTCTTGTTTGAGCCTGCATGAAGCATTACTGCGTTCCTGTTTAATTTCCTGCTTGTGCGGGCGTGGCACCATGCTTGTTAATTTACATAGCGAATGTTTATAAGTTTATATGGCCAATAAAACTACTATCCTTACTTTTCGTATAGCTGTCTACTAATTTGCTATTGCAATCAATACTTGGCCATTCGGACAAAACTGTGACTTTTTTTTATTTATCGCAACTTTAGTGCACTGGGAGTAAACCTTTCATTTTCCAAATGAGAGAAAGTTGCATTACTGTAAAGCATGAGGTGTGTAACACTGTGAAGTACTTTTCTTTTTATTAGGTCACGGCAAATGGGTGCATGTTACAATTGAGAGCGATTTTTTTTTTTTTGGTCACGGAAAACGGGTGCGTGTTAGTATCGAGTAAATACGGTATTTTGGAAAGGCCGCATGTAATCTGTGGGCAGCCAGAGGGCTTCTGCTTTTGCAGCTTTGAGTTAATGGGGGTTTACTGTACATTGGTTGTGCACATTTCTTGCTCTCTCCTTCCACTTTCCAAACCTTGCTCTTTTTCCACCTTGGAAAAATTTGCTGTTGCAGCATTGATATTGTAATTGCTGTTGCTAGCTGCAACAGCAATGCTGTTGCAGCTAGCATGACTTAGATGCGAGCAATTGAGGGGTCATTAAGACCATTAATGAGAAGAAAACCTCATGCACATATGTGTGCCCTTCCAGGGCTTCTGTGAAATGGGAAGTCGATGCTTGTCAGCGCATCCTGCCGTTTCTCTTGCACTTCTTCATTGCTTTCGGCTACTTTAGGCAAGAAACAAGTAACAGTAGGCAAGGCATTTCTATAAGAATTACACTCATTCCAGATAGGCATAGTATAACCACTGAGAGCTGGACTGCTACTTGTATTTTAGTTGTTTTAGTGCTGATCATGTGACCAGAGTTTCACTGATGATAGTAGGCGAACTTTGCCCTGTACTGATACCATTAGTATTGCGCATGTGCTCATGTGTTGCTTTCTTTATGCAGGATTGTGGAACTCAAGGACAAAGCCTCTGTGCCCAAGGCAATTGAGGTGCTTCACAGATATGAAATGAAAGGCCGATTCCTCGTTGTCAAGGAGGTGAGTCCTGAGCATGTTAAATGCTTTGTATACAATGTTTCAGTTCGGTGAGCTAGCTCTTGTCAATAATGCTAGGTAAGTGTTTGGCACATCATCTTAAAACATCAATAAAGAGCATGGGACAGCATCCTCTATTTTGCTGAAAATGCTAATGTGCAAATGCATTTAGAAATTGGCCCAACTTAATCTAGGCTTTGTCTGAAATGCTATAAGATGCTATATTTCTGATTGTCAGCACTTGACTGTGATCATGGCCACCCACCATCTAGCACTTTTGCTTGCGAGAAATGCTTCCTGCCTTTTTTAACTGTTACTTGACATCCATAATGCAGGATTTTGACGTGGAGCGTGACCGCTATGGTCGCCCAATTCCTCGGGGACGGTCAGGTGGTGATCGCATGATGGACGACCGTGGCAGCCGCGATGGCGATCGAGATGGCTATGGCCGCGGTGGTGGCGGCGGCGGCGGCGGTGGCGTTGGTTTCAACACATATGGATTGAGCCCTCAGTTCCTTGACTCTCTCGGTATTGTGGGACCCCTCTCAAACAGAGTGTTTGTGGCCAATGTAAGTATACACTGTCTCATTTGCATGTGTAATCAAAAATCAAGCTCTGTGAAGGCTATTGGGAATATCTGTTGTTGCTTCATCCGTGTTTAAGGGGTGACACAACCTTCGCATCTCGAAGAATGGCCAAAAAATAGAATTTCGAAAATCACATTTTCAATTTCTATTCCTTTTTTCTATCTTTCCATTTTAAAGCAAGAGCTTTAACGGGGGACGCGGGTTTTACATCGCGAAAAATGGCAAAAAAATCTATTTTTTGAAAATAACATTTTAAGTTTCTATAACCCTTTTTCTATCTAATACCCAAATATCATCACTGTAAACCACCTAGAAGTGCTCTAAAAAATTCGTTTTATTAGCCAAGGTGGCGAAAAATTTCGCGGAAATCAAGAAAGAACAGCGTTTTTCACGCCACAATATCTCCGGAACGGCACGACCGAGCGCCGCCATCTTGGTCTCGTCGGAAAGCGCATTTCTCCGTCTTCAAATCTGCCGCTCAGCGATCTCCTCCATACAGAAACAAGCGCACAAAAAGCAAACGATTGAAGGTCGTGCCGGAGCCTGCGATTGGCCGCGCCCGCCACGTGACTCCAGCGCGGTTCGCCATTGGTCCGGCGCTCGCGTCGTCTGCTCGGCTCTTTGCACCTCGCGAGTTTGATGTCTCCACCCGCCGTAATCTCGACGTGTCAAAACGGGCGCTACGCGGACATCGCAGTAGCGTGGCCGATCCCTACGCTTGTGGACGTTTCAGACTCGCGGCTAAGCATTCTGAGCATCGGCGACGCGGACTTCGCGACCAAGATCCACGCGCGGAATCCTCGGACATGCGGCTAAGCCTTTCAGCACTCGGTGTTTCGAATTCGTGACAAATTCGTATCGCGCACGCAATCCTCGGAAACGCGGCGAAACATTTCGCGCATAGGGAGTCTCCGACTCGGCGATCATGCATATCGTGCGCGGACTTCTCGGACCGTCACCTAATCATTTTGTGCATCGGCGCCTCCGACTGCGCGAACAAGCGCATTGAGTGTCGACTCCTCGAGCCCGCGACTAGGAATTTCGCGCGTCGGCACGTAGGACTGCGCGAATGAGCGCGTCGAGTGTCGACTCCTCGAGCCCGCGACTAGGCATTTCGCGCGGCGGCACCTCGGACTGCACGAATAAGCGCATCGAGGGTCGACTCCTCGAGCCCGCGACTAGGCATTTCGCGCGTCGGCACCTTGAACTGCGCGACTAAGCACATCGCGCGTCGGCTCCTTGTATCTGTAGCTATGCATTTCGCACATCGGCACTTCGGACTCGCAACCAAGCACATTGCACGTTCACTCTATTATCATATTGTCACGATAGCTCGTAACAATATCAATCGTACCACCCCTTCATAAAGAGAACCTCATCATGAGCTCTGTTCACTAGGCCCCTTGGGCTGGCACACACCTGGCTGCAGAAGTGATCGAGGCATCATACAAAAGTAAAATTCTGGAAAGCATCTAGCAGCTGCATATCTATCACTGGCTCTCTGATCCTAAGTTCCACAGCCACTGTCAGGTGAAGATGACTTGGAAGGCTACTTACACTCAGAGCCTTCACTCAGTAACATGGTCAATTCTACCAAATGAAAAAAAAAATGCCTCACTGATTGTAATGGAGACTGCTATCAATCAGGCAGCCTGCATGTACAACACTGGAACTATATTCATGCCCACACAGAGTTCTGCACTTCGGTTTGAAACCCAGACACCGTGCTCTTTGTAGAGCATGGTGCCTAATAGAGTTTCTTGTGCTAGTTCAGTGGCCAGTGTGCTATTATTTTGAGAGTGTGCAGTCACACATTTAGTATGGCCATTCTTACAAAACATAGAGCTTCAAAATGGTGCCATTTGTATTGCTGTAGATTCACTTCAGCAAAAGCTACATTTGTTTGAAACTTCAAATGCGTTTATTTCAGTTCGATGTTTTTGCACACTGTACTCCACCTTACGGGTGTTTTTTCTGGGTTGTTTTTGGCCAAAAATGACAAGGGTAGTATCATTTTATTCGTATTAAAATGATCTGGGGGGTGATGCTATTTTTATTACTCTTGCACCATCATGAAAATTACATTCAGGTATAGTAATCGCTGCTAATTAGAAAAAAATTTTCATAATAAATGCAAGATTGTTTTCTTGTCCACAAAATGCTTCCAAATGAATAAAAATAGCATCACCCCCTACAGTAGGTCTTTAGCAATGGTGTCATGCATTTAGTTTTTGGTTTAGCAAGACTGAATCATCAAAAAGCCCCGTAACGAGTTTGAAATTAATTTGACTTCAGACCTCAATATTTTTTGAACTGCTACAGCTATCAAAAATCTGATTACAGATCTGAAATCAGCACGAAAAATTACCCCAGACAGTGGAGTTTACTAAAGATTCACCCGAAAATAAGAAAACAATTTTTAAGACCCACTTCCCCCCTTAAGGGGGGACGCGGGGATCAGATCACGAAAATCGCAAGTAAGATCAATTTTTGGCAACGACGCGTTTCGGTATCTGCAATGCCTAATCTACATTGTATCAAAATGGTTTGACTGAAAACGCACTAAAAGTGCCCGAAAAAGTTTAATTTATCAGTGCGTAGGGCGAGAAAACAGCTTTAAATCGCGTAAAATCACTGCGGTTCGCGGAGCCCTAACTCGTCTTTCCCGCCACCGAACGCCGCCATCTTGGTATTGTTCGAAAGCTCGAAGTTTCGCCATTCCGTTTCTGAATTCTTCGGTCGTCGCCATCTTTTAACAAACACACAAACACAAAAGACGCGCGGGTCTGCTAGAGGCGGTCACACGGGCCCTGCGATGAAAGCGGGCCTCCGATTGGTTGCCGTACTGAAAGGCGTCTCGCCATTGGTTGCTGCTGCAGCAGCGGGCAAGCTGGCAACCACAGCGGACCGCAGTTGTCTGCTTCGAAAACCACGCTGGCGTCTTTCTTCGTTTGACACTCACAGAATTCGGATTTATGAAAGCTCCCAGGTCAGTGATGGATCGTCGCTCGTTCGAAAAGAACTTTTAAATGCAGCATGCCTTCGGAAAACGGAAGCGCAAGCCTCCTACGGCGAGAAAAAGACGGCGGCCAGCGGGAGAAGCTGAGAACCCGACTGAACACGCGGATAACGTGCTGCGTTATCTTGCACCGTGCTATTCCAGCAGCGAAGCCGACAGTCGCCCTGTGACATCGACACTGATAACCAAGCCACCGGAAGACGTGCCAATGGAGGCTCTCGCACCTGTGCGTACGGCCGCGCGAGTCAGCAACCGAGATCGCGTTGTTGGAGGCGACGCGGGTCGAAGGTCTCCATCGCCGGCAGAGACGGTGTGCGTTTCCGATGTATCGTGCGACAGGGACACGCAGCCTGCGAGTGAGCCCCAACAGTCGACGAGCTACATACTATATGGTGACTCAAACCTCACCAGACGAATTGTCGCATGATTCAGACGCGCCTCGAGCCGCGTTTTGTGTCAGCGGTGACTGCAGAAGCGCAGGCATGCAGCTTTCGCGACTCCCTTCGCGCAGTGTCCGCGACTGAGCGGAAGCACCAATGCCAAGAACAAATTTAGGCCCCTTGTGACTGCGAGTTCATTATTATGCCTGTTTCTGCGATGAACTCTTTGATCGCTAAAGCTCTGTGCCCAAGATGCCAACAGCGTTCTATGGGTGTACACTGCGATACCAGGCTCGGCCTGACAGTGAAAATGGTGGTCATGCACTACTCCAAACGGCGCAAGAAAAGGATAAAGAACGCCTGAAGAAGGCATCCAAAGCCCACCAAACAATGAGGCAAAGGTGTAAGAAGATGCCTGACAGCAATGGTTCAAAATATTACAGCCCTGGTGCTTTTTAATAAATTTGCAGTGCTGTTAAAACTTTGCAGCCAGTTTTCTCAATTGCATGTTTTTTGTCAATCACCTCGCTCGTGGAAAGCGTAGCACAACAATGGCTGGACCGATTTTGGCCCAGTTTGTTTTGCTGTGATCCACAAGCTGTGCTGTACGTAAAGACAGTCTTGAAATGTTTCTTTATCTTTCCATTATTTAATTATTTCACAATTACTACATTGCTCCATGCAGTGAAGCACAGTCACGTGCATGTTATGTTGAGCAAAAAAATTATTAGCGCACTAAAAAAAAATCGAACACTGTCTTGATGTAGACTAGACATCTGGGCAAACATGCAAAGTATTCCCAGCTCCCTATCATGTTTCGTTACTGTGCCAGGCTTTCCACAAGCAAGGAACTTATAAATTCTTATAAAACAAAAACTAAGATATCCTAATGAAATTTTAGATTTGTTTCTTTATTGCAATGTGCAGTGTGTGTGCCAAATTTCAGCCCTTTCTGTCAAGAAACAAAAAAGTTAATTCTGATTCCCTCCTCCCCCCTTAAAGACAGTCTTGAAATGTTTCTTTATCTTTCCATTATTTAATTATTTCACAATTACTACATGGCTCCATGCAGTGAAGCACAGTCATGTGCATGTTATGTTGAGCAAAAATTTATTAGCGCACTAAAAAAAAAAAAAATCGAACACTGTCTTGGTGTAGATTAGACATCTGGGCAAATATGCAAAGTATTTCCAGCTCCCTATCATGTTTCGTTACTGTGCCAGGCCTTCCACAAGCAAGGAACTTATAAATTCTTATAAAACAAAAACTAATTAAGATATGCTAATGAAATTTTAGAATTGTCTCTTTATTGCAATGTGCAGTGTGTGTGCCAAATTTCAGCCCTTTCTGTCAAGAAACAATAAAGTTAATTCTGATCCCCTCCTCCCCCCTTAAGGGAGGAATGCAGCTTTTGCATGGCAAAAAATGGACAAAATATCAATTTTGAAATCACACTTTCAGTTTTCATAACTCTTTTTCTATCAAATTTTGAAATATCACTGAAAACCATGTAGAAGGGCTCAAAAAAGTTTGTTAGATCAGCCAAGGAGTTAAACAGTTTCGCAGAAATCACAAACGAATGGAGCTTTTGAAGCCACGATATCTCCAGAATGGCGCAACCCAGCACCACCATCTTGGTCTCGTTGGAAAGCGCATTTCTCAGTCTTCAAATTTGTCACTTCAGCAACCTCCTCCATACAGAAACAAGCACACGAAAACCAAATGATTGACGGTCGTGCCGGAGTCTGCGATTGGCTGCGCCCCCACGTGACTCCAGCATGGTTCGCCATTGGTCCGGCGCTCGCGTCGTCTGCTCGGCCCTTTGCACCTCTCGAGTCTGGAAGTCTCCATTGGTCGTAATCTCGGCGTGTCAAAACGGGCACTATGTATTCATATTTGAAAATGTTTGACTCAGTTGACAATGGGCTTGCTCATTTTTCTTTTTCGAAGATAATAAAATGCTATTTCATAGTACAATAAACACTACTAAATATTGAAACTGGTTTTAAAAAAAAATTGAAGTGGTTGCTTGAGTGACAGCTTCGGGTGATGTGGTGTCAGCCTGTCTTGACATAAAATAAAGTTCTGTGTCACTCGGGGAAAACCTGGAAAACTCGGGGAATAGGAAAATGTCAACTTGGTAGACACATTGAGTAGGCTAGCAGATAACCAGGCACTGAGAGCGGATGTTGTGGCGCATGGGTTTGGAAAACCTGAGACAGCACTCGAGAAAAAAAGAATGTGGGCAAGCGGAGGCGACGACGCATCAGATTTTGCGAGCATATGCTCCGCCCAGGAAAGTGTCGCCTAGCAGCAGAGGGGCGTTTCTTCCTTTTTCACCCTTCTGTGCGCGCCTCTTGCTTTCGCACTTCTTTCTGCGCCTGGACTAGCTACATGCGCGGTAAAATGTAATCTCTGTACTTGCAGAGATGCCACATGGTCGCACTTTGCATTTTCCAGACGGTGTCGTTTGTGCGCACTTGCGCTTCGACATAGTTCAGGTGTCCGCCTCGAGCGAGACAGTTGTGTCGGCGGCAAGAAATATTGAAAACGAACAAAAAGCAAGAAACATTGCGCTTTGGTGGAGACATGGGGCTACCTTTTTGTCTGTAGTTGTCTCTGTATCAATCTGTTTTGCACGCGTCACTCTTACTGTGTGGTGCTTTGGTGGTGGAATCTGGAAAATAGCAACGGCACGTGCTGAGAGCCAACAGCAACATTTTCATGGATAGCTCATATGGTGACAATTTATGAACTGATGAGTTGATGCGCAGAATGGGGGCTTTCGTTATAACGATCTTTCAGAATAACGAACAATTTATCGCGGTCTCCTGAAGTTTGTTATATTGAGATTTCACTGTATCTCTGCACTGCATGCAGCAGGCAATTTACTATCTCATGTCAAACGCAGTCAAAAATCTTACTCTCTGCAGTGTTGCCATGTGGCGTCATCGCAAGTAGCTATTAGCTAATTTGGGGATCGTGAGAACATTCTCAGTAATACTTATTGCTCATTTGAGTTAAGAAATAAAATAATAAATGTGCCTGCCATCTCAAAAGAACAGAAAGGCCATTTCTTCTTTGTACTGGAGGTCTGCACACTACAGTTACTGCACGTGGCCTCTGAAAAGCGTAGCATAGCTATCACGGCTACCACCACAGGTTGCTGTCACGAGTCATCTCGCCACCAAGACGTTCAACCTTTTGGGGAGGCCAGTGAGGAATTGCTTTCTTGCACCCCGTTGCCACTGCCTTCATGTAGCTTCCAACACGCTGCTGGAGAAAACACCGTGCTCATTGGTCTTATAACTATGTCTAACTTCGCTTGCGCTTAAAGGATTTGAAAAAAATGTATGGTAGAAGATTTGCAAGGTGACCTAATTTAATAGTGATGTTATTCTATGATTATAAAAAGGTTTCAGGGCCCTTTAAGTGTTGTATATGCAGTGCCCTGTTACAATAATAGTGTAGAAAACCATCTAGTGTATTTGCTGCTTTGTCACTTTTACTGTGCATTTTGCAAGCATCTGCTACAAATGAAACAAGTTGTCATTTTGTCTTCTGTGTTTTTAGCTGGACTACAAAGTGACTGCAAAGAAACTCCAAGAGGTGTTCAGGATTGCAGGCCGCATTTCAAACGTTGACCTCAGGACGGACAAGGAAGGCAACAGCAAGGGCCATGGAATTGTGGAATTTGAGCACCCCATTGAAGCTGTCCAAGCCATCTGTATCTTTTTTGTTTTTCAGTGAATGTCACATTTTGGCATTGCAGGTGACAACCTGTCACTGGTTCTTGGGACCTGTGCCGCTAATGCAATATGCTGATAGCCTTGCCAAAATTCTGTGTTAATCTCCTCAGGATGCAGCTTTTGTTAGTGCTGCATAGTGACTAAAGATGATTCAAATTAGATGGAAGGAAAATGGAACATCAACTAAAAGGCTTGTAGCCAGTTCTACTTGGTCTAGCTTTTCTATCTTGGCACTGCGAGACACCATAGCTTCCCAGAGCAAGTGTGTGCACTTAGCTGCTATTGACCTCAGAGGCACACTGGCATGGTGGGGGGGAACAACAAAACCTATGCAGGGATAATAAAAAATGACGGCGCTTTTATGGGTGGGACATGATCATTGTCTTTTGAGACTAGCAGAGACTCCATAGCTTCATCTGGAAAAGTTCATGCTGTCACTTAGGACCTGCACGACCAGCAACAAATTGTGGGGTGGGCCCAACAGGCAGTCAACCCCTCCTGCCCTAGCGCAAGTCTGAAGAGGAGAATACGACTCGGCCTCTCCTCCCAGAGCACATTTGCACATTGGTAGAACTAAACTTTGAGACACAAACGTTTGGGCACAACACATACACACATACACAGGAATAACAAAAATGATTGCCCTACTATTTTTTCAATTATCTCCTATCTAATAGGTACTGATGTATCACAGCAAGTTTTTTTGGCTATGCAAAAATGATATTCTGGGAAAATGATAAAAACACAAGTCACTTACCCTATAGTTTCAAAAGTAATATAGTATGGCTGAGATATCGGCATGCGTGTTCAGAAACTTTGCAGATAAACGGAATAATAGATGCAGATTCGGAAAATGCAATTTTCGAAGCATTTTTTTTTTTAAATATATAAATGCCTAAAGACCCTTATCCCCCTTGAGTGCATCTAAATGTGTAGCTTCGATAGCAGTGCTCAGTGCAGACCAGTACCCTACCCGATGCAGAATCTTGGATCTAATTCTGGAACAACTTTTTCATAATCTGAAATGTTTTAAGCATCCTGTGTTGTGTTCAATGAAAACCACCATACTTTCCCTGCCAACAAAAACGAATACTGTTAAGTGCTGATGCTTTGCCACACTTGTCACTTTCGAATGCACAGCTGGTTGGTTGGGTGTTGGGAGCAATGCTGTCTTGTGTTGGCTTATGACATCTGAATGTTCTTTTGCTAGTGTTGTCTGAAACTGGCTTGCTCGTTGGCACTGCCACTGATTCCAAGTGACAGTTTCCTGTTTAGTAGCGTGCCGCCTAGGTGACGCTCACTGGGGCAAAATATACTCCCAATATTTGAGCATGTGACGGGTTTTGTTTTCTGTCCATAAGTGTCTCTGTGACAAGGTGCCATAACTCAAACCCAAAAAGCACTAGTTCGCATACTACGGGTGCCAGACAATGTCATTTGTCGCATATTTCAGAGTGGAGGAAAGTCATCAGTCCTTGAATTCTAATTTGATCTTAATTGTTTGCAAGAGGTATTGTTCCCTGACTGTAGACTTACAGCAATGTTGAATGGCCAGAAGTTGTTCAACCGAGCAATGAGCGTCCGCATGGACAAGTACAACGAAGATCTCGACGGTGGGCTCCCATCAAAGCTTCCCAGTAAGTTTTTGCATCTTGCAACTGATTTGTGCTTTGTAAGTGCACCTCGCAAAAGCTGAAGTGTGGGGCATATTATCTCTAGCTTTCTCAGTGCACGTGGATTAGATAAGGGACACTATAGAAACATTACATCAGTTCAGACCGATAATAGTTTTTGGAACTCTAATCGTATTTTTTTTGGTGAGGGGTTGTTTACTGGAAGGGAAAATCAAGGTCAAGCTTCCATTTTTTGTATTTGCGGCAAAACCCCAGCACTTGTTCGTCACTATGACCTCGTGCTTTTCAAACTACTTCAGCGGTTGTGGCAGAGCAAGAGTTCTTCAAACATGCTAAGTTCAGTCTTCCTGTATTTTTTTTTTTTTTTAAACCATGGGGTATTACGGGCCAAAACCACTTTCTGATTATAAGACACGCCGTAGTGGAGGTATCCGGAAATTTTGACCACCTGGTGTTCTTCAATGTGCACCTAAATGTAAGCACATGGGTGTTTTCGCATTTCGCCCCCATCAAAATGCGGCCGCCGTGGCCGGGATTCGATCTCACGACCTCGTGCTCAGCAGCCCAACACCATAGCCACTGAGCAACCACGGCGGATTTCAGTCTTTCTTTGTAATACGATGTAGTCCATATATACCAGTACAAAATTGCCTAGTCCCAAGCATACATTGTCAAAAATCCCTGCTCTCATAAGGAGCTGGTGCAGAACTTCAAGGCGGTGTTGCCACCTGTCTTGTTTTTGCATCTTTTCTGGCTTATCAAGCCTTATCTCACTCAAAGAGTGACTTCCTTGTTATTTCTGAAAGGCAGTTTACGAACACAACTCCACTGTCTTTTTTTTGTGTGTGTTTCTTACACCTCCATAAATTTTCTTGTTGCCTAGATTAGAACTGAGGATACAGCTCCAAGAATGAGCCAAGCTTAGGGTGCACTTGTGGGTATCAGTTGCTTTAATGTAACTGATACTGGAGTGGTGAATGGGGTCATGTATTGCTAAATGAAACAAATATTTCTTTACTGTGTAGTACTGGCACGTAATTGGTTGTTTATTATTACAGTGAATGAAGGAGAGGAAAATAAGGAAATTGCTGCTGACCACACTTAACTGTCCAACTAATTATGCTGACACCTGGACAGTGGTCAGCAGGATGAGTAGGGTTAATGGGTAGAGGAATTTGTGAGCATCTGGAAACTACTTTCTGAAGGTAAACGCAGCTAAACAGAAGTGAGCAGGCCTTCAGAGCTTTTTAGGACATGCATTCATTTGTTCGGACTTCTCAATTTTTTGGCCGTTTTCGTGGCCTCTAGGGAGTCCGAAAAATTTGACGTTGATTGCGCTACTGACCAAGAGGTTGTTTCAAATGGTCCGTGGGGTGCACGAGCAGCGGAAGGAGGATGAGAACAGAAAGGACCGTCGCATTGGGGCATGAATGGGGAAAGAAGTGTGCTGCTGCTTCTTTGAAGGAGCTTGAGCTTAAAAAACAAGGTGTTGGCTGTCGCCGTGGTGCAGGTATCCCTCATGTGAACCGAAATAAATTCTTTAAAGCAGTGACACGCAACACTGAGGTGTTGTGTGCGGGTGAAGAGTATGTCTGGACAATTGAGGTTGACTCCAGCTGCTGAGAGAGAATGTGTTTCTGTATGCGACTCTTTTTATTCGTATTTGAATATGTTACTCAATTTGCAAATGGGGTTTATCTTCATTTTCTTTTTTCAAATATATTTTGTTCGATTGCTGTGCATTTTACTAACCCCTCCCTTGTTTTCTTTTTGAATAAAACAAACACAAATCCTTACAATTCCAAATGAATTAAGTAATTTTTTAAATTTTTCTTATTTTGTAACATGCTTACTTAGAGAGTGACAGCACCGGGTGACATGGTGTTAGCCTGTCTTGACATGAAACAGAGTTCTGTGTCCCTGACAGAATTTTGCAAAGGCACTCGGGAAAACCTGGAAAACTCAGGGAATTTGGAAATGTCAACTTGGTAGACACCCTGGAACTCCATGTGTCGCAGTGCTTATATTGACTCTAGTGAGTGGCAAAGCGAAGTCAGTGACGTGCTGTATCTTGGTTTGAGCTAGTTGGAGATGCCGCATTACCTATAAATAAGCCACTGTGGCATTCATTCATGCTACCTTCTTCACTTCTATTGGAAGACATGTCCAGTCACTTCACCAGCACTTAGTACAAAATAGTATGGAAAATGCCTTTAAACTGCTTTTCTGCCGTTTAATGCTGGAGAATGCAAGGTTTTGTGGCTGTTCGCATCTTAATCATTAATTCTCTAAATTAGTTTGCATGCTCCCGGCCGCTCTAATAATAAGTAGACTTCTGTTAATTCCATCCCAACTGAAGGTCTCAGCCTGCACCCATACATCTGTATATGCCCGAAATGTCGCTATTTCGATCTCAAAATTCTCCTTCATTGGATAATTAGAACTTGACTAGTTAGCTTCGTTGCAACACAGCAGTGTTGGAGAAGGGCCGTTGTCATGGGCCATATGTATGTGTTAGTTGTACAGGCACACATGCCCCCTATCTGGTCACAGTATAAATGCCTAGACACCTAATGGGCGTACCGGCAGCCATTCAGAGTTGTTGAAATTATGGGTTTTACTTGCCAAAATCATAATCTGATTGAGGGACGCCGTAGTGGGGTACTCCGGAAGTTTCTGCTCCTTTTTTGCTCCAAGAATTCCTGCTCCAAAAATTGCTATAAATCACTTTGGGCATTCCCACCCCTGCTATTGCTGTAAACTTATCAAACGTATTACAGGGTTCACGCTGTAATGCCCAATGTATCATATGTGCTATGCTAAGTTAGAAGCTTGAAATGCTGATTGAAGCTCAAAATATTTAATGCAAAGTCCATAGTTGTGTTTTTGATATGCTGGAGTGAAGTTTCCACTGTAGATAGTTTAACAACAATTACTAAATAATTAATACTGTAAATAATAACTAAAAAATTCTAGAAAAGAATTTCTAGAATGGTCAGAAATTAATATCAACAATTCGTCAAAATTTTTCTTGATGTGGAACTGTTTGGACATTACAGGGTTGAACATAATATAATTGCACACCTGGTATTTTGACTAATAATACTTCATAGTTTTCGTTTAGTTTTTCGTTTCAGGGCTTGTTCGCACATTACCAGTCTTGCATTCATAGAGGCCACTTGTGCATTTGTTATCACATTCGAAAATGCGAGCCTCATTCTTTAGTAGTGGGGACAATTATAGTATCCTTCACTTTCTTTCTTTTTTTTTTTTTTTTCCAGCTTCAAACCTCGGAAGAAAAAAAAAAAAAGGTCTTATAGAGTAGCATGAATACAAGAGCACAGTTTACGTGGGTTGAATTTGGTCACAAAACGTTGTCATGTCATTTTACAGCTGGCCTTCAAGGCATCGGCAAGGGACTTGGAGCTGGTGGCAACCCTCTTCAAATGAGTGGTGAGAGCATGCTTCTTCTTTTATTTTCAGGCAGGCTGCTGCAGGGATTCGCTTTGCCTTAGTTGGTCATAAATGAGTACTGTAGTCCAACCTTGCAATAATAAAAGCCAGAGAGAACTAAAATCCCCTGTTTTTGGTTTCTGCAAACTTGTCAGGTATGCACTTGTTAGCACACCAAGTATTCAATTAAAAAATATTCATCCCAAATCACTATCCACTTTGAACTTAAAATCTCTTATTCGCACATGCCTAATAATCAATTTAGCAATGGTGAATTGTTGCAGCTGGCTTTACAACTGTTTCACATATTTGATTTCCACTCAGCAACACAGCCATTCCTGTCGCCTTGTCACGGAGTCTCAGTGATCTGTGCAATCTGCGATTTTTGGTGCGACACCAATATCCGTTGAATTGGGGGCTGTCCTTCCTGTGTCTATTATGCAGTGTCCACAGTTTCCGGCTTAGCAGTTTTAAAGGTACAACTCTCTTTAAAGACCATGAGGCAGGCTACTTGCTCTACTTTTAATAAATAACAAAGTGCAATATATGACTGGCTTCCATGTTTCATTGTAACAGTACAGGTGTGAATACTTTGAGAGCAGAAAGGGGAAACTGACAGAAATTGTGCCCTTGATAACATGTTAGTTTTCAAAGATTGCTGTGCAATGCAAGCTGCTGCAGTGATTTCCTTCACTTCAGCCTCTGCATGTTAAACTGCCTTTTAGTTAAGATATATGGGTCACACGGTGGTGACATAATCAAATCGTAGTAATCATGTCCAGCTAGTTAGTTGCTGAGCCACCGTAATGATGTTCTGCCATGTTTTATCATACGTAGCTCCTTTGGGCCCATATTTTGCGAGGTTGTTAACTTGGGTATTCTTGTGCACACTTTCGCAGCTGCCCAGTTGGCCCAGATGAACATGACGGGCCCAGTGGGCGGTGGCATGCCCATGGGCGGTGGTGTGAACCCTGTAGCAGCTGCGGCTGGCATGGGCCTGGGTGGCCTTGGCGGTATGGGCCTGGGCGCTGCTGGTGGCCTCGGAGCTGCAGGAACTGGAGGCCTTGGTGCCGCAGGTGCTGGCCTGGGTGGCATGGGATCGGCTGGAGGCTTGGGTGGGCTCTCCGACCGCTCAATGCTGGGCTCGGGCAACCTCATGGGCGGTGGCATGGCTTCGCCCACAGGGCTGATGGGTGGCCTGTCGGGAGGCTTGGGTGGTGGATCCTCGGCCTTGGGTGCTGGCAACGGTGGGGGTCTTGACTACGATCGGCACCTTGGCGGTGGCGACGGGTACCGTAGTCCTCGCTCTTCAGATGCCATCATGGTGCAGAATGTAAGTATTGCACAGGGATTCTATGCTATGCTAGTTGGTTTACGCTGACCATATCAAACATTGCAAGCGACAGAACAAATGATTTGAACAGGAACCAGCTATCAACTAATTTTTATCCATAGTTCCATCAACCATTAACCCCGAGTCCCCCTCTACGGTGTGCCTCATAATCAGATTGTGGTTCTGGCATGTAAAACCCCATATACTGGCTGGTGCAAGCAGTGTAACAGCTCATTTTGACCCACTTCATTCTAGACCATAATATGTACTCTTCGAAACATGCACATCGGAAAAGAGTGGTTTAACTTCTGGTGGCAGTGACAGCTGGGAGCTTGTGTGTTATCTGAAGTCATGGATGTTTTATTATTCATACTTCAAATCCTCATCACTGACCCTTACCCTGCTTAGGCCACTGAGCCATCTGTACATGTAAAGTTCATTCTCTATCTCTTTCCAACAAAAGCTTAACAGTTTTATCCTTAAGAGGGAAAGAGGTGTTTAGAAACTTATTTTTTGAAATAAATTTATTAAATATTGTCCGTTTTTCATGCTGATTTCAAAAATATTACTTCTTAAATTAAGGGGGGACATGGCTCCTTGCGGCGAAAAAATCAAATTTTTTGAAAATGAAATTATCAATATCTACAGCTAATATTCCTTTAATTCACTAAGTTTCGAATCTCGCGGAAAAGTATTTCGTCGGCTCTTTCTATACGCATGATCGCAGCCATCTTGGTTTCGTTGGAAAGAGGAGCCTTCCTTCTTTAAGGGGGGACGCGGGTTTTATATCTATAACACTTATACCTATAACACTTCATACGCTGTTTATAGGTATAAATAAGTTTTATTTTTCACAGTCTACTTTATACAATGTCTGTTTTTTAGCAGAAGTGGCAAATTTGGTTTCGGAGCTACAAAGGCATGTACAGCAGTCCAGATATAGCGATGATCGGTTATAACGATTTGATTTTTCGTTCTTCTTGATATCGTTATAAGTGCACTGCATTGTAATCCTTTTAAACTGAACGTACTCGCAGTCCGTGCTATGTTGTCATCTGGCAACGGCCAAACGGTCATGAATGAAAGTATGATTCCTGCCAATGTCTTTTGGTGCAGTTTCTTTTTTTTTTTAAACATTCTTTCAATATATTGGTTCTGAAATGTTTTTTTGTTGTTTTCTCACAACCACAATTTTGATGACAATGGCATATTGGAGGAGCTTTATCTCTGCTTCTACTTGTGCTATCACTGTAATTCTTTCTTTTTTTTCCAGAAAGGCAAAGTTATGTTGAGTGTGAATATACAAAATAACTTTGTTACATTTCTGAGACAATTTTTTTTTTTTTTTTCATTTTTAGCCGTTAGGTGGATTTCTCTCACTGTAGTTTGCAATGTTCTCATTTGATATAGAATTGGATTAGAACACCATTCTTGCTAATTTGCACTCTTTGCTGGTTCCACCTAATTTTCGTATGTCAATTTTTATTATGCCTTGTATAGTTTGGTAAATAGCTCATCTCCAAGCAAATTGTACAATAAAGTTGAATTCCTTTATATCTGCTAATTTATTTATTCTGCGGGAAAACTGGATGTATGTTTGAACCTTGCACATTGAAATATCTAAACTCTGCAAGTTTCATCAAAATTGGAGAGTTAAAGAAAAAAAGTTTTCAAGCGCATGTTTTGGCAGCACTGTGTACCTCTGCAAGGAGTTTGATTGCTGCTTTTTTCTTTGCAGCTTCCCATGGGCTACAGCTGGCAGAACCTGCGTGATCGTTTCCGGGATGTTGGTGAGTTACTCCCACCTTCGCTGTATAGAACCAGAGACAGTTCTTTGAAGCAAAGCCTGCTTGCATATTCCATGATGTTCCCATTCGCTAATGCAATGTGTTGATGAATACTGTCGAACATCATACTATATGCATCAGTACATGCAGTGAAAAAAAAACTTCCAGTTCCAGGAACTGGGTAAGATATCCAGATCATGCAGGTGTAGAATTAAAGAAGGGGAAATAATGTTTTGTCACCCTTACGTACGTCTGCTTAGTTAAAAAATTTTTTTACTTTGCTCGTTACCGTATATAAGTGAAACCTCGTTAAACCGTAGTTGGTCGGAGCTCGGAAAAAGTACTTACTAAACGGTAGTACTGTTGAACCGAAATAGCATGAGATTGCCCACTTACCTGTCAAAAACGGAACTCAGAGAGAGTGCAATGAAAGGGGAAAAAAACATGCAGTATTTATTCACTTCGCACGACAAAAGTGTTATTTTGGTTTGATGCCTCAGCGGCCTAGCACGTGGTGTGGCCATCAGTTTCTTTTACTACCTTCCCCACAAACGTTTCATAAAAGGATGAATGCACAAAGTGGGTCAGCCCATGCTCCTTCCTGCGGAACACAGGTGGCTCTCCACCTGTGTTTCGCTTTCACACTTTCACACTGGTGAAGTCACATACAGGACTCCGTCATATCATAAGAAGCCAATAAACACCGATACAAAGGACAACATAAGGGAAATTCCATGTGCTTAATTACTTTACATTACTTGTGCTTAAGTAGAAGTAATTACCCTATGTTGTTCTTGGTGTCAGTGTTTGTTGGCTTCTTATGACATGACTAATAAAATCAAGCCCCTCGGTCAACCCCCCTTTCTTCTCGTACAGGACTCCGTGGCACATCAGAGAGGCCATGTTCATAAAAGATCATTGTCACAGTATACTGTGGAAGTGGTTTAAAGGCCCTTCAAGTGATGAAAGCAGTGGTTTTTCTTACCTCCACAATACACTTTGTGCTTACAGACCACCGTCAAGACACTATAGGCAATGACGTGTCTAGTCATTTTGTGAGCTACTGTTCAGATGATTTCTGTCATGATTTGCTTAAAGTTGGGCCCATATGTGGAACTACTTTATTTTGTGCACAATGAAAGAAGTGTGACTAGGTGCCATTGGTTGGACATTTGAAAATGGCCCACAACAATATGCTGAAGAACTCATGGCATAGTGGGTGCTATTAATCCTTGAGGGTAGCTGTGCCTGACTGAAAAAACATAGGCGAAATGAGTTTTAGTGCTTGTCTGGAAATCTCGTGATAATTCAATGGGAGGGGTGTCCTTTCCACATGAAACTGGTACCTTTCTAAAGTATCTTTCTATAAAACCTCCTTGCCTGGTTGAAGGTCTCAGTATCTTGTATAAATAACATGCCCGAAGCTTAAAATTTACAGTGTAAACCAAACTCATTGTGAGGATGCTCAAGAAGTGAGGCACTAGAACAATTGTGGATGTAATCAAAGTTCAAAGTCAAAATACCCATTTTAGGGATATGGTTGTTACAGCCAAAATACTCATTAACAAAATTTTGCTCAGTTATTCTGTTGCCATGTGCCTGGCTGGTAAATGTTCCAGCTGTGCATTTGCCTTTTCCAAAGCTTGTGTCCTTCAAAAGGTTTCTGAATAGCCATATGTGATACTGAAAGAACCTGTGTGGAACACTTAAAGCCGTCTTGCAAGTTCTTTGCTATACATTTCTGGCTGCAGGACGCAATCCTGGTTGAGTGCTGGTGACCTCGTCTCTTTTCTGGTGTTGTGTGTACACCTTGGAAGGGGTACAGGCACGAAAATTTGGATTGTATTTAACTTTCTTGCCACATTGCGATGCAGAGCTCACAAATCTGTGAGACTCATGAAATTTGCTCCTGTGTCTCGATTAGCTATTTCATAATTGCTCTGTCGTGGTGAGTGATTGTAAACTTCCCTACCACGGTGGCAGCTATGTTGTTCTGCTGCTGGGCATGAAGCTGAGTTCAATTCCTCAACCGCAGAGGTTGTGGTTCGATAGGGGCGGAATTCGAGTCTAGATGTCCACATACATCTTGTTGAAGAAAAAAAAACTAGGTGTGGAGCTGCCCACTGCAGTGCATCTCATAACATGCTGTGCAGTTCCGAGACCTTAAACGAAATAGCAAAAAAAAGAATGAAAAAGGAATAAAAGTAAATATTCTAAGCAGTATTTATGAATTTGATTTGCGATCCACAATGTCAAGATTCCTGGAATTTCCAAGCAAGAAAAGCAAGTTTTTGATGCCAGTACCCCTTAAAGGTTGGCGGGGAAGTTGACAGCCTGAAGCTGTGCTTCGCATACCCACAAGGCGGACCTGCATGACAGCAGCCTTAGAAACTGCGTTCTGAGGCCACGCCTTGGTCTTTTTTTCTTCAAGCTCCTCGCAGCAAGCAGCCCAGTTCGAGGTCCTCCTTTGGTTTTTGATGCAGGGAGCGTGCGGTACACCGACATGAAGGGACGTGGTACCGCAATTGTGCGCTTCAACTCCGAGCGGGATGCCCAGCGAGCTGTTGGTATCCTTTGACGGCTGACCTTGTGCATGAGTACACACTTACCTTGCGTACGGCAAGTGGCATTGCCATTTTACTCTAATTTCTGCTACATCTGCAGAATGATGGCACTTTAAAAGGACAATAAATCACTTAGGCTTGTAATTTCTGAAAAAAGATCGATTACTAGTTAAGAAAAGTGACGGCCAAACTTTCTTTGATTGAATTTCCTATAGAAACTTCGGCACCGGTATGCCAGTGTGTTGTCTCGTATTTGGGTTGTTTTAATATGAAGCTTTGCAGTTTGAATGGTTTGTTCCTTTAGATTGTAATGCGTCCATTAGTTACCAATAAACGAGACATGAGCAGGCACTATGAAAATCCACATCATAGTAGGTGGGTGTGGGGACTTTAGCTTCAGTGCTTCTGCCCACTTGCTCTTTTGCTGTTGAAGCTGAAATATACTAACTCAGCTTTAAGTTCTTCTTTAGGGTCCCTTTGAGCAGCTTATAAACATGTTGGCTAGAAAGCCATGAGTACCTCAATACAGCTAACATTTTGGCTATAAAGCTATGAGTACCTCATTGCAGCTGTGTTCTGCCTGCAAGTTGCGGTGTGTAAAACTGCTTGTTTGGTATATTGACTTCGCTGTGCTTGCTTATTTCTTTTTCTTCTAGTAGATTTAAATGCTACTTTTGTGGAATGTATGCAAGAAATAGCAACACTCATTGAAGTAGTTCATAGTGAACCTGAATGGTCTTTATTTAGTTACTTAGTCAGTTAGAATTGTGCTTTTGTAATGCTCTTGCACGGAAGAAGGGAGCTAGAACTTGCTGTGAGATCAAGTTTTTGGCACTGATACCCCTGTCAAGCGGGCAAATCAAGTGCACTTACTGGGAGTGCACTTCGGGACCTAGAGTGACACTTTAGGCTACGCAGTGCTAAACGGGAAAACAGAGTGCACTCGCACTAAAGAAATGGCGACAGACTAAAACCATGTTCTTTTGAAGATGTAGATTAAAATTAAAAAAAAAAACTTCTAAAAAGCGATTGCTTTAGTTGTATTATAAATTAAAAAAATAATCGTAATCTACATTTACTCAAGAAAAAAAAAACTGAAGTATTTATATCATAAGAGTCTTGCAAGTCAAGGCCGGCCTAGACGAATGCTAAGCCAATCCAGAACAAGCTGGATGGCGTGCGACGAGGCGGCACTTGATACTGCTGGAACAATATCGGCGAGTTATACTCTGATTATTTTGTTAAAAGCTGTTGAACAGCTAGAATTAACTTCTGTGTCCTTTTTCTGTACATTACATTTTGTACTGTTGAAACCGCTGGCGGCGAGGATACGTACTCGACCACCAAAGTGCATTCCGTGAACGCACTTCGACCGCAGCGCACTCTTTTGCGAGTACACTCAGCTTGCGACGTTTAGATTTGGTAAAGTGCACTTAAAACCGAGTGCACTCTTCGTAGGTGCACTTAACTTGCCCACTTGACAGGGGTATGAGCGTTTTTGTTTGCAGAGTTGAAGGTAATTCGTAACTACACATTGGAAAATCCTTCTTTCATCACCCCCTCCAACGCCTTTTTTTTTTGTGTGTGTGTGTGTTTGGGAGTATCCGTACACATGTGGAAAGTAGCTAAAGTTATAACTAAGTGCAGATTGGAAGCAGCAGTGTTTTCAATATCTTGTGATGTAGTCCGTGTTTTCTATTCCAGAACTAGCTTGTTGTGAAGTAATAGTTTAGCGTTCAGGTGCCCTTGTAAAAGAATGCTGCACCTTTAAGCTTCAATGTCATAGTGTGATTGTCATTGCGATCTTATTAATCCTTGACCCCCTTTCCCTTCAGACATGATGCACGGCATCCGCATCGAGAATCGCCAGATTGATGTGCGCCTCTACTGAGCATCGTGGGTCGTCGTGTCCTCTGTCATCGTCAATTGTTCTGGTCTCCCCTCTTTTCTTCTTTCCATTGGCTCCTGTCTTTTTCTTCCATGTTCTCTCACTGTCAGCCTTTGATGTCTTCATCCTGTGTACTACCGTCAGACAAGACAAAAAAAAAAAAAAAAAATCCTCCCACTACTCATGTATAGTTCCATCTCCTCCATTCCACAGCTGTCCATCGAAGCATGATGGCTGGCTCCAATTATTGTGAAGCGGCTGGCCACACGTGCACTGTGTGGAGGGGAAATGGTCCTGTCCTTCCTTTTCTTTTAAGCCTGCTTCTCTTGCTTGTACAGTCCAAGCACATCATCACTTTCAGTCCAGGACCTGCAAGGACAAGGATGGTCATTGGTTTTAAATTTGGTCATGTTTTTTCTTGGTATCCTCACTTCACAATATAGCAGATTTTGCCTGCGTGTGCTTGTTTACTGTTTTCTTTTTGCCAGTGGTCCCAAACTTTGTTTTCGTTATGAGTGGTGTTGCTGAAGAAAGCTAAGAATCAGCAAGTGGTGCGTTAGGGGGCTCATAAACTTGACAAGCCTTTGTGACGTTGCAGCACCACGTCCTGCTTTCGAATCATCCTCGATGTAGTCTTTTCTATTCTTTTATTTTTCTTTATATCTTATCCATTGTGCAGATGAAGTGTGCAGGGCATTGTTTATCTTTTTTTTTTTTATTACTACTCAGTTTTGAAGTATTTTGAATATAAATTGCCATAAGTCACAAGCATCAACAAGTTTTTATCCTTTCTCGTCGTTCTTTTTCTTCCTTTTGTTTAGCATCAGAGCAGTGGCGTTGATGGATGCATCCTCATATGTACATTTGCACATGCACCAGTCTGCAACTTTCGTCGGAAAAGCCTTCAGTTCATGCTACAGTTTAGTAGTCGCATATTGCAAGTCACCTAGCCATTTCTCTTGATTGTGTGGGCTGCGGCGTGGGCTCTACAAGCTATAACGAGGCAGGTGGTCACACTTGCCGCGAAACCACCCTTGTTGCTTCTAGAATAAAGCTTCCTTTGTCTCCGTGTGCTACTACTCTTGTTTGAGATGTGTCCTTGCTTCTTAATGCGGCGCCCGTGTCCACTGTTCACAACACGTCGGACTAACCCTGCTGGTCATTTCGTGCATTCTCGGAAGTCTGGCAGCGGTTGAACCGGCATGCCGGCCGAAGTGGTCGCTCCTGCCTGCAACTTCTCGTGTCTTAGTGGCATGCTGGTGGTGTACATATACTAGAATTGGCCATTGCTCAAAGATGGGTGTTCAAGAGTGCTCGGCTCTGTTTCAGCTTAAGTTTATGAAATTGGCCTTTGCTCATTCTTTCCTATCTGCATTTCACAATGCAAGTAATGATATCTGGAAGTCTGTCTCATTGAAGTAGGTAACTATTGCAAGGCTACACCTCCGAAAAAATTTTATTCCTTTGAACTTTGTTATCATATGGTCTTTAGCAGCGAACCAACAGGACATTCCTTTCCTTCGCATAACGTTTTGCTGCAGCTTGTTCTAAGTATTCAGGCAGATGTGGAATGGCATGCAACTTTTGTGTAAAAAGTGCTGCCTAGCCAAATTATGAACACCAAGCTAGTGCATCTCGCAATTATTCTTGGTATGTTGGCGCAAGGGAAAACTATATTCACTTTTCATGCAAGACTTCATGTGGAACTTTTAAAAAAAATATATCCTTGGATGACTGGTCTGCGTCGCGTTACTGCCCGAATGCTTTCAGCTGCGATTGTTCTTTAGTGTGCGTGTGTGTGTGTGTGGCCAGCATGGAGTTCCCTTGAAAGCAGTAAGTGAAAATGCACATAAAGTTCGCTCCTATTAGCTTCATGCACACTGGCTTCTCGTGCTCTTTATTGGCACTTCTGGAAGTTTGTGGCATGTTTCCAGCTCTACTCTCAACAAAATAGGTTCTTTCCGCTACTTTCATGTTGCAATTCCAGCTACAATTGCATACTGTTGGTGCACCTTTCAATACAAAGGCCGAGTGGAAATGTGTTTTTGATATGGCAAACTTTTCTTTCACGCCTATGTTGCCGTGTAACTGTCCCATATAGTGGAAGGTTCAGATAAGTCATTTGGCATAGGTACTCGCTGTCACTAGCAAAGGTTCGCCGACAGCCACGCAACTTAAGTATATTGGGGACGTGGTGTGGTCGCATTGCTGAAAGTTGAAGGCAAATGAAACCATGCATAAAGAACTGCCTTTTTTCGTGGTTGCTGCAATAAATAATTTGGTAGTGACAGCATGTGCATTTTCACAGATCTGCTTAGGTCTACTGTTCTGAAAAATGGCAGTATTCACAATGTTGCGTAGCAAGCATGCTTGGGTGTTCTTTTCTGCTGGCTTGCATTTGTGGAAGTTAAAGCTGACCAAACTTCTGCATTTAAGCTGTTAGGTGCTCTTCACTCGAAGGCTGGCGGATCCAAGGCACAATGCAGCGCAAGCAGAATTCACACTTTTCAATAGCTGGCTGCCATTTTCCAAGTTTCACTCTTTGCATTGGTCTGTGGTTGCTATGCCTTGTAATAAATAGCCGGTTGCCAAGTGTAATTGCTGTGCAAGTGAGGCTGCTAGGATTTAACTAGCTTTGTGCTCACTGCGAGTGCAATGCTAAATGTACTTGAGCAGCAATAGATAATGCAAGTGAGCCAGTGAAATGTGGCTTGTGAGACGGATTCCAATCCTGGCAGGGTATTTGTATGGTCTGCTTTGTTCGTATGACCTGCATTTGCCGACCAGTATGGTAACTGAGCGACATTATGCAAGCTAAAGCCATCAAAAGAGGACCACGATGTTGCTTCGAAAAAGTGTAGATGTTTCATAAATGCCACAAGCGCACTGGTTTCACCATGCCTCCTTCCTCTCTGCCTCCAAACTTTTACCTGCTTCACTTGTAGTTATAACCCCTGATGTCATTGCCGATTACTTTGTTGCGCCCTGCGATGGCTACACAGGCTAGACAGTGCACTCATATATTCATGATGGGCCTCTCAATTCTTTTACATCAGGAGCATGAATGACACAGGCAAGTTCATATTGAAATACATCTTCACAGTTGTCTTGAGCTGGTGGTGGTTATTGGTTTGAAGCAAACGAATGATAAGGAATCGTTCACACTTGCACGAGAAATGGCTGTTTATTCCGTGCGACCTACGTATATGTATGTGCAACGTGTTGGTGATTATCTTCTGGAAATGGAATGGGGTTTGGTTAAGAGTTCAGTGCCCTCCTGTTGGCATGAATATCCTGCTTGTTGATGGCCAGCAAAGTAAAATGATATTGGCCAAGAATCTGAAAGATAAGGCTGCTTTTGTGTACCCAATGTCTGCAGCAAACTGAATGGAACTTGTAGAGATTGGCGTTTCCACTGTTCCACTTCTTGATGAACAGCTGTCCAAACTTCTGATAGCTCTCGTAGTCTGCTGGACAAAAAGGTGCCTGCCTGTCTGCTCTGTGGTGTGCTGGTGGGTATGTGGTTGGAAGGAGACTCCATCATGCGTCTATGAAGCCCTCTGAACTTGACATTTCTCAAAAAATCCTCTACACTTTTTGGATGTGAAAGCCCAAGTACCTAGGTAAGTATATGGTGAGTTTCATTTTTTTTTTTTTTTTTTTTTTTTCTTCAAATAAAGGTCTGATCTTGCATTCCAGCAACCTAAGCTAACATGTCCATATAAAGGTATGCTGGTGTTCCTTGTTGGGCATTGGCATTCTTTGTTGCGAAATGCTTATTTTAAAGCTTACGCAATGCATGTACTAGGTCAAGGCAGTGTGGCGACCCTGGAAGATTGTGAGCATCAAATAAATGCACTTGCATATTTTCAATGGTGTTGAATGCTATCTGCAGAGTTTTTGCCATTTCATCTGATGTGAAAACACCTGGGAACATGAAGTGGCTGGCGGCTAAAGATATGGAAAGCTGCGACTGGCGCGACCTGGGTCATTAATTTCGTTGTCTGGCGTTCCAAACAAATTCTGACCAGAGCTACCGCAGCAAGACAGCCGACAATAATGCGATTAGCATCGAGTGGCCAATCCAGGTCGTAGTGGGGCACACCTCTGCAAACCAACGGTGAATGAAGATATACCTAATCAGATCCTAAGTGGCGAGTGCATTCTCTGAAGCCGTTACCCTTATCAGGCACACTCGCAGAAGTACGTTTGTGTGCTACAGTGAATGCTGTACTTGAAATTTGTACTTATCTGGTGTCTTTTTTTTTTTTTTTTGTAGTTTGGTATGGTGGTCATAGGTTTACAAGTTGCGCACGATTCTGTGGAGGCTGGAGTTGCAAATTTCGGTATACAAATAAAGAAAATTGCCCCTCTATGACGGGCTGTCAAGAAAGCTGGAAAGGTCGCAGTACCCATTTCGTCTGCATCCTTCACATTGGGGCTGCCACTGCTACACATGCAAGGGGAAGCAGCAAGTTCACCGGTGTTAGCAGCAGCCCATTTTGTACAATTTTATTCAGGACAGAAAGAACAGACAAGCAAAAAAATCTCCCAGTCACATCCTCCCGGAAAGGCCTGGGCGTCAATCTGGTGCCGATTTTTGTTGGTGGAAGTGGTCCACAAGCAGAAGGTACATGATGTGCTGCTCAGAAGCCGTGCACCTTGAGCTGCTCGGGCTTGGCGATGCCGATGCGGGTCAGGAACTGGCAGATGTTGTTGCGCTGGTCTCCTTGCAGCTGCATGACTTCGCCATACTCTGGATGCTCCACCACAGTGCCATTGCAGGCAAACTCCTGCGAACAGGCGCGCCTTGGTATCAGTGCAATTGCATGGTGATCCAAGTATTACTCTTATGGCTAGCGGTATTCAACCAGTTTTATGAAGCGGTGAGTCAGTCTGTACCTTTTTGCAGGCCCTCACGATTTTCTTCTTGTCATAGTCATCTGATATGCCCTGCACAGTCGTGAGGGTCTTACGACCGTTGCGCTGCTGGATACGAACGTGGATTAGACCGTCCTGGACACCTTGCTCATCACCCCTGATGGCATCCGCGAAGGGGTCTGCACGAGAGAATGCAGACTCGTTTTTTAACACAACCACACAAAAAAAGGGGCAAAGTTCTGACTGGTGTTGCAGAAGTCGCGGTAGTGCTAAACGTAACGTGAGAAGTTGGCGGCTGGACGTAATTACAGTTATGCAATAGTGTTTTCTAACTAAGCGTAACAACGCGTGATTGTTTCGCATTATTGGCGGCGCCTCCAGGGCACCAAAGCTAGAACGCGGACTGGTCCGTGGGTGGTCCGTGTAAGATCGGCTGTCCGCGACAGCGTTTTTTTTTTTTTTTTTTTTTTTGTGCGTGCGTGAACACTCCCTGGCACGCCTCGGCCCCCGCGGCCCCAACCCACGGGCCGCCCTGCTAGCTCTGAACCCCCGCTACCTATTGGGTGCCCTGGCGATCCTGCGCCGCTTGCTTTAATATAACATAGGGTGCTATCCTGAGGCCTCCGTCTGCAGATTACATCTGCCCTCCAGGAGCAGTGCTTGTAAAAAAATCCACTGTATCGTCGCGACGAAAAAAAGCGACCCGCGACTTGAGCAACACCAGTAAGGACCTCGCCAGAAAAAGCAGCAATATATGCAAAACTACACCGTATTTTTTGCCTACAACGTGCTCCTGCCCACCTCATCAACGTTAGATCTGGTTACCCAATAGTTGGTTAGAGAATTCGAAGTGCGACCGCTCGGTGGCTGGCATGTGTGAAGTAGGTTTTAGTGTACCGTACGCTAGCATGGCTGAAGCAGGTAATGTTGGCCATGACGCTTGACGGCTGGTAGCCCTTTCAGATGCTCGAAACACGCGCCACTGAAATATGTACTGGTCTCCAGCCATGCGCAAGTATGGCGCGTGCTAATGTCATTAAAAAAGCTTAGACTGTGCCGCTACCTTCCGCGCCCAATCTCAAAAAGGCCTTGAGGCGGACAAAAGTTAGGCCTATCTACGCGCCTGCACGTTTTGCGGCCACCTCCTAAGCACTCGTCAAGCAAGCATTCACAACAGTAATGCGGAAATCATTACAATAATTGGGGCCTTTATATAAACGGCAACTAAAATTTGTCCTAACTACAGTTTCCAGTGTCCAATAAACACGCTAGAAGCAACCACAAGCGAATCGAAGTGTTAACGCATAACCCGTAGCCGCGTAAGCTTCCCAAACATTAAAATAATTTTTGGGCTGCTTAATCACAGAACGAATGTTCCTGACGCGAAGATCTCGTTTGGCCCGCAAATACGGCCATGAACCGATATGACGCAAATGCTTTAGCCTGACCTTGTGTCAACAACGAGCACAGAGAAGGAACACATCATAAAGGCCTACTTACCAAAAGTTTTGAGGTTCTGAATACCGGCAGACATACAGCAATCCTTTAAAACCTTGTAGTAAAGGTAAGGAATTTCCCCTGTACGAAATTTTTTTAACGTTCCTAACGGGTGGATGCACCGCCGTGAACGCGCACGCTAAAAAGTC
This sequence comes from Dermacentor andersoni, assembly GCF_023375885.2. Classification (NCBI taxonomy): domain Eukaryota; kingdom Metazoa; phylum Arthropoda; class Arachnida; order Ixodida; family Ixodidae; genus Dermacentor; species Dermacentor andersoni. Next base: position 28,624,096 of record NC_092815.1, read on the forward strand.
GTAGGAGGCGACGATCGGAAAGGGGTGACTAAACGTAAAACGCAGTTGAGATTTGGGAGCGAGACTTGCCCGGATGTAGAATGGACTAGCCCAGTGCAAGGGTGGGCCGGCGGCACACGCAATATATTCCCCACGTCCTTCGTGCTGCAAAATAACTAAAACAAAAATTAGATCGCCATTTAATGTTTATTAGTTGCACTGCCACTTTTAACAATTGTAACTAAACAATAAAATTTAAAATAATTTTTTACGTAGCTTTAGTTTTATTTTGCTAATAGATGACCTCTAAATCTGGTAGAGGGATGATAGTGGTAGAAATTGACGCATGTTCTTGAGTTGAAGTCAACGTTTTGTTGCAGTCAGAGTTTCCTACGGTTGCAGTCATAGAGACTCTATGGTTTCAGTTATGGTGTTTCAGTAAACTGTTGGTACTACACCACTGATCTGTACCGATCATAGAGTTTCCTACAAGAATTTTGTAGGAAACTCTATGGTACCGATGCCTCCTTTACTAGATGCCTGCCGCGTCGCTAGTCTTCGCATTGGAGCGGAGATTCCCGTAGTTCACGGTAGTCGCGGAGAGACTGCGCTCGCAGCCGACCCACTTCCTGTTGTGGAGGAAGTGACGATTACAAGGCTGGCGCGCGCTCGACCAAAGGCTTGACGAGAGTCCGCGGGCTCTGCCTCCGGGATCGCTACAGACGCCGCTAAAATCTCGGAGGCAGGGCTACGTGATTTAGGTTTGCAGCGGCCACCGCAGCTGGTGCTCGCAGCCGACCCGGTTTAACCCTGGTGGGGGAGAGTAATAGGAGTGGGGCAGAAACCAGCTTCTCGGCTCACGCGGCAGGTCTGTACTATAATTCAGCGTACTACACTATCATTACTATTAGCTTTTTCTTTGTTCATAAATAATAAATATCTTAAAAATGACTGTTATATTACAATAATATACTTAAAAACGTAATTATAAGCAGCTAATATACTTTTTTTAAATTATATAAAGCCTTGTTTCTAGGCTAGTTTCGATTCTGCGATTCCTTCCAAGCATGCGAGTTTTATTGTTGTGAATCTGTATGGCACATGACGTTTGACAAAAGTCGTGTTTAATTTTTTCCATTTTTATACACGAAGTGACAGTCCGCAAACTACTCGCCTTTCATTTTAAAAAAGATCAAAGGCAAGCGTACGGTAGTGCGGCAGTTTGAAAAAAATGGGGTGCTTATCGGCTTCAGCTATCGTGGGGTAGGCGGGCTGTTTTGTGTGCCACTGTGAACCGCTCCGGCTGCTTCAAGTGACAAATGCATTGATGAAGCGTGTTTGAAATCGCATTTTGCAACTGTACACTGCGTTGCGGTTTTTGGCGGTGTTGTCGTTCGATAGTCGCGAACGGCTAGTGACGGTTGTTCTGTTTTCGAACGCTACCACGGCTACGATCTCAACGCCGCCGGTCCAAGTCGCCGCCCGAGTCTTGCTGGTGTCGAGGCTATGCCAGCGGTCTGCAAAGTCGGACTGTCGACGTGAACTAGGAAGTTCAGAACAAAACCTGTAATTTTTTGGCATCCTACTGAGCTAGGATTTGGACTCATCTACAAATTCGTGAGTACCCGGTGTTTTTTTCTGTGATCATAGCTGTTCGAGTAGTTGAGAGGTTGCTTTCGGCGTGACATTGGCGCGGGCCAGTGGGGCATACTTCGACCAGTAGGCCTAAGACCACGAGGTCCTTTGAAATTGACTTTGCTTTGAATTACTTTCGTTAATCGTGATGTACAATAATCAGTTCCGCGTGCTCTATAGTCACTCGCCCGTGCAACAGAATTTGCTATAGCCCTGACGTGACTAAGCGAGCGCCCGGACGCAGCTTGTTTGCGACGTCGGGAGAAGTGGCTATCGCTTCATTGAAAGCGGACTGTGGCGGAAGGGGTGCTAGGAGGGAAGCCAGCCATTCTCTGTTGCCCGGCACTGACATTATGTTACAGTTCTGTAACGCATTTGCGCCTCGTTAGCTTTTGACACGTGTCCAAAACAGCGAGCTGGTTTCGCAGTAGAAAATGCAGTATGGAACGCCGCAACCGTGTTCGCGTCGGCGGGGCGCCCTTCGCTCCTTCTCCCTCCTTCCCCATATTCTTTTGAGGCATGTTTCTCGGCGCCCGCAAATTGGGTTATAAATTGGCCCCGGGGCCGGCTGCGCTTGCTAAGCAGACGCGCCTGTAACTTTAAGAATGCAGATAAACTGTCGTCGCGATGAAGTCTGACTACAGCTCTGCTCTGCGACAAGTCCGAAGCGTTTTCAAGATGTCAAAAACATGGCACTCGCCGGTGGGGTGGAATCGGTTTGATCGGGCGTCCCCGATATGCAACTGTGAACACCACTTTTGATTGTCATAACATACTTCAAGTAATTGCAACGCGTATATGAATGCTCACGGTGTTTCGCCACTATTTTTGCCACGAAAGAAGCGAAAATATTCGAAGGCTTAGCGGATGAAAAAAAAAAAATTGTGGCCTTTACCCTGCGGCCAGCCAGCATACCGACCTTGCAGTGATCACGTGCGCGGTATTTCCCTAGCGAACCAGCGGTCCGATCGCTTTAGCGGGTGACGGTGTAAGTATAATCAGATAAAATATTGTAATTTTAAGATACGGCGTTGGTACAAAATTTTAGTGTCACGCTAATTTTCGCCGTAATTCGTTCTTTCGCGTCTGTTAACTTTTGCTGTCTGCAGCCATACTTGGCAGCCAGGTTTTTGGTTCCGGCGGAGTTATCTGCCGGAATTGCTTCTGTGGCTGGCTGTGGTTACACGCACACTTGCCGGGCGGAGTGGTTGTGTAAAGCCGGCTCTTGGTTGGCGTGCATCAGCTTTTGTTTAAACGCGGTCTGTACGCATTGTGAGGACAGTTTGCGGTATGCGTGACGGCTCTATCAATTATAGCATTGTGCGCGCCGTCTGGAACAAATACAAGCTAGGTATCTGACTCATGTATCGCAGTAAGTTTTTTTTTTTTTGATATTTGAATTAGTTCAAACCTTTAGGGCTTGTCACACTATTCAGATAGGCTTGTTTGCGCCATGTCGCACTATTGTGACCTCCGAATCTGATCACGAGTGACAAATACCATAACTTGGTGTTTATTAGGTAAGCCGGCGCGCGCGCGCGTGTGTATACTTTACTTTCTTATTTTCGTACACTTGCTATTAGGCTTTGCAGCAGAAACCTTTTGTGGAGGTCGCATGCATGACAGGTTTCCGAATAGCATCACATGTTTCCATAGTAATTTTGCAACTTGTTAACTATGTATGGATATAAGTGGGGGAGTTTTAATCCTAGACAATTTGACTTAGCAGCTGGCTTTGGTGCCTGTGGTGTTTGCTTATTAGCAGTCGCATTTGCCTTTCATTTCTTGGAATGTTTTGAAGTATACACAGTTTAGTGGTGTATGCTGTCTATTTTTTTTTTTCCAATTCATGGGCACCACATTCTCGGGAAGTTTTTGGCTATACAGTGATCATTCACCCACTACAAAAGGCTCTGTGTATGCAGACTAACTGCTTATTTGTTCCTAATGCTCCACTTGGGATTCTTAGTAAACAACACTTCATAACTTGAAATGTAATTGCGAAACTTGCTAATATTATGACTACACTAGGGTGTGATAATGTTTCGTATTCTGTAAACAGCTGTTCGGTATTAGAAAACTATTTGATATTCAGTGTAAAAGATTACTATTTGCACACCCTTGCTTATTTGTGTTACTTTAGTGGTAAAAGATTTGTCATGCTACGGAAAGGAGACCAAACTTCCATTTGCATTTGTTGCCAGGTTCTCAAAGCCAGTGCATCGGTCTGACCTCGCAGATTTCAAACATTTTTTCTTATTTTGGCCATTTTGGTGGCACAAGATTTCTGGAATCTTGCTACGCCAAGTTCTTGGTTGCTTTAGAATACAAAAGTTATTCTTTATCAATGAAAAGTTAACCAGACATGAGTAGATGTTCACAAAATTCATGACGTCATGGCCAACACCACCTACTCTAGCTGCCATTGTTGAGTGAGCTGGTGTGGCAAGTAAAGGGCAGCCACTCTTAACGAAAGTTTGCACTTTGTGGCTTATCTTGTCTCCACACAATAATCGTCTATCTTTCTTGTCTTTCCTTCATTTAACACTGTGTGCCCACCTGCCTCATTATCAGATTGTGGCTTTGGCACACACCACCCAGATATTTTTATTTTTTTTTTGCACCCACTGCTTCCAGATCACTAATGGCATATGCATTTATCAGGGTAGCATTGGATACTTGACTGGAAAGTAGGGAGTGCAGTGTTTTCAAGAAAGCACAAGTTATTTTTTGGGTGGACAAAATCAAAGGGTGTAAACTCTTCCCTCCCACCTTTTGTTTTTGCTTCCTTTCTGGTTTACAGTCTCTTCTCATGAAAGAGTGGCTGCTTTGCTGTTGCAGAAACTTAATTTCCTGATAGAATGCAGTAATATTCTTTAGTGCTTCTTTAAGGCAATTCCTTTCTATTCACAGCCTTCCGGGGCTATAGTAATTTTGGTACTAATAAAATGCATGTGCTTGTTGCTTTCTGCTCAACTGTAATGTCTTTTGAAGTTTAAAAGATTGTTGGTACTGTGTGCAGATGCACCTTAAAAAATTAGCAAGTATGTTTTTGAAAAGAACATTTTGAAGCCTAATCTATTTTATATGCACTTCCTTACATTAAAGAGAAATTTCACTGACAGCTTTAAATTGCACATTATTTTATTCCCCACGCAACAATTGGGGCCTGTGTGCCTGCAAAATAAAAAGAAATCTGCTTGCCTACAAATGCATGACCTCTCCTTTAAAACAGAGAGCAAAAAAACTAAGAGCAATGTTTTCCACATTAAGCATGGCTTGTGCTAGCACTCTCAGAAGTTGATACTGCTTCTTCTCACTTGGTTGGAAGTGCAGTATTAAATGGATTAAAGGATTAAAAGATTAAATGTTGGCAGACATCAGCTTGGTGGTGTGCACTCCAGTTTCAACGTACCTGGTGTGCAGTATCATATAGGCTTTATATTTCACATTGTGTCTTAATACACTTGCAGCTTCTTCTTAGGGCATGATTTGTTATGTTTGAGGTTGTTGCAACCAACTTCCACTGTAACTGTTATTTCATTACCACACCTGCGGCTGAGTTAGTTGCGGTTTGCTTTATCAAAATTTAGAGCTAAATAATTTCATTGCATTCAGAAGCATATTTTCGTATGCTTGTATTGCTTTTAATATTGAGTGCTAATGTACAGGTTACAAGCATGCAACACAATTTTTTTTTTTTTTTCACTGTGACTGTCTGAACAATTAAAAGGGGAACAGCAGAGTTTGGGGCGAATAATGCTATCAGCGTTACCTGTATGTCAGTTCAGGTGACGGGTGCAAAGATGCACATTTCACTATAATATGTTGGGCCGCAGCTCGTGCCACTCGTGTCACTGCCACTAAAGTTCTGTGTTGTATTGCTCAAAGGTGGCCCGCACATGACAGCAGAGTGTATTGCTTTGTGGCAAACAAGGCTTTCTTTTCCTGCAATCTTTGTCCCCTCTATCTGCACTTGACTGGTCAAAGACACAAGGCACATGCTGGTCTCAAAGAATGCGGTCATTTGAGGACCACTTCAATCATGAAAATGTTTGAGTGAAAATTTAGAAAAGTTCCCGCACAGGTTGTTTTCACAAGATTGACACCGTTCCTTTTAATTTGACATGGCACCGTGAAAGCTGTGAATTTCATTGGAATTGTGCATTTTGTGTGGGCACTAGCGTTCATCTAAATATTAGATGAACGGTAATGACAAAGGAAATGCATTTATTTCTGAATCAAGCACTTCAGGGGCACTCCATATGAGGAAATATAAATTAATCCACAACTAGTCAAGTACAGGTTTGACAGTTTTATAGCGGTAATGGTACTTTCTGCAAGACCTTGTTATCTGGCGATATCCTCTCTGAACACTTCAGCAGCTCTCATTCCTTAAAGGGCAACCCCGGTGATTTTTCAGTGTCCACTGATCGTAATAAAATTTTAAATATACATTCTCTTTTGCACTCTGAATATTTGTGCCGAACAATATGGCTGCAAATAATTGTTTTCCTGAAAATGAATTTTAACAATTGGTTGTGTTCCCGACTCATGACTTTTTACTGGCCACCCTGTGTTTGTGATGTCGGAGACTACGCTGCCACTGTTGCTGAAATTGTCACTGAAATCGCTGCTGACTAGTTCAGAAAACTTGTAAAAGCTGCCTGTGTCGTCAGGCGACATCAGCTTCGCTTCTTCGGTATGGTATGGTAGTGTAGGATCTGACGCCATCGACTCATCGTGACATCACACGAAGCAGCTACCCGTTCTAGTTTCGGTATCTCGTTTTTGTTGTTATTTAAAAATATTGATGAATTTCTAAGCAAATAGAACCACCCTACCGGTTACAGGACTGTCAATGCCATTTGACAATGACAGTATCCTAATATGGTTAAAAAAATGCCGGAGTTGACCTTTGAGGGACACTACGGAAGTGGCAGGCAGCTGATACGCACAAAACACCCGAGCATTAGAGGTGTTGTCCTACTGTAAGCATAAATTTTTACAAATTAAAGGGTCCCTGTAGGATACAGCTACAGTAAAACATTAGTGCCTCAAGTTAAGTGAAGTGTCTCATATTAAGAAAGCTACATACGATTACAAGTTACTCTCCTCCCTAGCCATGCTTTCTCCTCAACTTATTCACCGAATGATAGGGGCTAAGCTCCACCTTCACTGGCTCTGCATGACATCGTGTCATCTGCTTCCAGTTGTCTTAGAGACAGTGCGCGAAACCTCGCCACCCTCTTTGCTAGCCATCTGGCTGTCGATCCCCCGTGAGACTTATCCAAGAAGTGCGCGTTGCAAACATTCTGTCGCACTGCTGAGTGTGTCTGGTATTGCAGTAACCGCAGGCGAGCTGGGCGTTTTCATGGATGGCGGGACTAATAAACTAAAGCCCCTCCATACTACTACCTGTGTCATGAAGGCACTTAGCGTAAATGTGAGCAGCCTGTACAGTGCAGCCACCTGCTGGCGCAGAGCTTAACCAGCTGAACACACAGACAGGTATTATTGCTGTAACCAAGTGTAAAACATTTTAAACCTTTAAAAAGACAATATGTTTATGATTACACTCCTGTCGAAAATTTACACCAGCAGCAAAGTAGAATACACGTGTTTGATGCTATATTAGTTCTGTGTTTGTGTGGTTGAGCTCTGCTATCAGGTTGCTGCACCATGCAGGCCGTTTTTGTTTGAATCTCCACTCATCCGGTAAAATGCCCAGTGCGCTTGCGCTTGAGTTTACCTGAATACTTGACATGCTAAAGCTGTCTCTTGTGGTAGTAGTCTTCCGGCGTGAAGTGATGGCCGCAAACACGTAGGTGCCAGCGCTAATTGAATACTGTCAGCCCTATGTGCTGTAGCCATGCCGCTCGCCTGTTGACTTGTAGAGGGACACGATGTCGCAGCTTGACATGTTGCAGGTAACTAGATTTGCAGCCCACAACATAACAAGGGCAATCCATGGTGCTCGTGAAAAGAAAGCTCGAGACCAGCACTGACTGCGCAGCTCGTGTTAGCACAGAGGACTTTGTAACACAGACGACACTTGCCATCGGCGGGAAGTGCTTGTGTAGTGATAAACTGTCGTGTATTTTCTTTCTGGAATTTTTTATAGAAACAAATTAACCGACATTCCAGCTATTACTAACAATGCTTTTTACCCTAAATTTGGACAAATTATCAATGATGCGACCTGGGTAGCAGCCAATCATATAGCTCGCCCAACTGACTTCAATTGGGATAACCATGTCGATTTGGAGGGGGCGGCTGAAAACACAAGGGAGCAATGCACATTTTTAAAGCTTCATAATAAATTGTACAATTTACGCAGAGCACTTCAATGCATCACTTAATGATCAGAATGACCTGCCCTAATAACTCAGTATATTTGTACACTATCATTTCAGGGTCCCTTTAACTGCATGCATTACCATGACTGGCACATAAAAATGGTTGAGGACTGGTAGTTATGAAAGGTGTAAGCATATTTTCTTAGTGGCTTGCTTAGCTAAAATACTACAGCGACATTGTGATAGCATGCTATATAGAGAAATAAGTTCTAGTGAACTCTTGGCTAGTTGCTGTACTGTATGCAGTTAAAACAAATGTTGTGATTCCTGTGCAAATAATCTTTGGAAAACAAGTTATAAAATTGTGTTATTAAGTTTTAATACTGGAAGCAGTCCTCGGAAGGATTCCATTCTTTGAGACTGGCACATGCTGTGTAGCCTCTCCTTATTTGTCCATTGATTAAAGCACTTATTATGGTAGTGAAAATGGGTGCAAAGGAAGCCGCACATTCCATGCAGATGTGTGCATGTAATGCACATTCTGCAGGTATTGCCTCTATAAGGAACGATGCAGGTTATGAACAGTGGCAGCGGTGATGCAGTGGCACTCCTGTGGCTATTGTAACATATTGCAAAGGGAAATACGTACTCACACTTACCACCTGAACTGAGTAAACTCCTCTGTTCTTGTTCCAGTTTTCCACTGCAGTACCTTGCTAGCATATGGCCACCTAAGGCTTCCTAAAGCTTTGTGTGCATTGAGATGTGTGTGGCCCATTGCGAACAACTGATGAGGTGCACTCAGTTCACTGGCCTAGTTAAAGAACAAAACTATGCAAGAAGGCAGCGAACAAGTTTGTACTGGTGCAAAGGTTTTATGTCAAATAGTGCAATCATGCCTTAAGTGGAAAGCCCTTGGGCTGTATGTCTTTTCATAGTGTGACACACCATGGTTTCTATATTGGGGCTAGTCTGTGGTCTAGTATCTTTGCAGGAACTTGCCATTTAGTGGAACATGTTGTTTGTTCCACAAACTGGTAAACTAGTAAAAGAGTATTTTATTTATTTATTTATTTATTTATTTATTTATTTAGTTACCCTCAGGGCTGAAGCATTACAGAGGGGAGTGGGTATACAATAAGCACAGTGTACAATAATATAACAAAGCGTAATAAGGCATGGTAGCTCCTAATTATACAATGTTAGCTAAATCATATTTACATTGGGTGTTATAAATGGAAGCAATGTCTGAAGGAAGGCGATTCCAGTCTTGTGAAGTGCGAGGTAAAAGAGTAAAAGCAAGTTTTAGTATGACATAGCTCGATACCAACCTTAAAGCGATGGTCAACACTGTTCGATATATAATGTGGCTGAAGAATGAATTTGTAACAGAGGGTTGGGTGATAGTAAAGGCTATGAAAAAAGTTCAAGGGAAAAATTTTTTATATTCTAATTTCGATCAAATGCGTGTTTCATATAACAAGAGCTTTAAAGATGGAGCTGCTGAAAAGTTACGGCATAAGTTACCCAACATGCGATTAGCGTTAATTATCTTCTCTGTATGCAAAGACCAACTTAGATTAGATGTGACATGAACACCTCAATATTTATAGGAGGAAACCCCGGCTAAGGGAGAGTTGTTCAGGTAATATATAAAAGGAGTACTAGATATGCGAGATACACGCATCACTTTACACTTAATTTAATTCCACTATTAATATTAATATTTCATAGTATTGCACCAGTTAGATGTAGAATTTAGGTCTGACTGAAGAATGTTAGCATTGTTATCAGTAATTATTTCACGAAAAATTATGCAGTCAACGAAAAGATTAATATTAGAAGAAACTAGAGAAGGAAGGTCATTAATGTAAATGAGAAAAAGAAGGGGGCCTAATACAGAGCCTTGTGGGACTCCTGATTGAACAGGACATTGGTTGGAGGAAGGAACTATTTGATCCACAAAAATGACTGATCAATATTAAGCTGACCAACCTTATGAAACAGAAGTATGTGGGAGATCTTGTTGTGCGCTTTGACCTTGTCGAACACTTTAGTCAGCTAAAGAAGAATGATCAAGAATGTGGTGTAGTTTATGAGTAAATGATATGAGCTGTGTTTCGTACGAAAATGATTTCCGAAAGCCATGTTGAGGTGGTGGAAAAAAAGTTAGATTCAAGAAAGGTGACAAGGTTCAAGAATATAATAGAGAGTTTTAGAATAGGGGCTCCAAAGAAATAGCATCGCAGCCACTGTGCATGCGCAAGACGCAAACTGCGTTTGGGTTTTGCGTCGGGCACGCTATTTCACTAATTTAGCGGGAGCCCCAGAAGATTTGCATAAACAAACATGACGTCACCCATCGAAGCGATGGGTCTAACCTAGCACCAAACTGGGTGTGATTCGTGTTAACGCGTGCAGTTGGCAAGCTAGAAGTGACTGCGGTTGTCGCTTTCTCTCAACTAGTGTGTGTTATGAAGATTGATTCATTAGACGCTGCTCATCCCGAATTCGATTGTGGGTTTTATGGCTCGTAGGCCTGACACCGCTTAGCTTGGCTGGTGAAGGCACGTAAAGTTGGTTACTCAAAACTAAGTGCAACTAATTGTTTGCTGCTTACAGAATAACCTCTAGATTGATAATGCAAAGAAGGGGTAAGGCGTGCAGACACGGACACAAGAGAAGAAAGGTGGTCAACACGAGCACCGCTCTGGAAGTTTCATCCTCCACAAGAAGTTCGCGTGCTGCTCGGCTAACCTGTTCCAATCGGCGTAAAGGCGGTTCTAATGTCGACTGTCTCCCAGGGCTGCGCAACGGACCTTTAAACACCTCTTTGCATTATGAATCCTTACCAACTAGCTCAGCTTTCTGTCGCTCTAAATTGTAATTAAATGCGAATACACGAAAGTCAAAATTACTATTCTTATCATGGTGTTATATTCTATTGACGTATTTCTAATAGCTTTTCTTTGATGCCGTAGTGGCGCTGTCAGTGCAAGACGCTATCTGGAAATGCAAAGCCCTATTCTAATGCTATCTTCGGCTGGTCGTTTCTGAGCACTCTGGAGCGCTCTCGCGAGCGGCGTTGTCTTCGACTGGTTGAAAGAGGGTGCGCGCCCTGCGTTCGGCTGGTTCTTCTCGATTGCTCTCCTCTATCTTGGAGCGCTCTGAGGCGCTCCGAGCCCTGTCGTCGGAGCAGTCATCGAGATTGAAACGTCATCGCAGCGCCGCGTCGCTGCTGTTGGCGACGGCCCACCGTAACCTTGGCAACCTAGGCCACTGCATGCTGGCGTCTCGACGAACGTTCGTCCCGCCGGCACGTCCGCCGGTTTTTTGGGCAGCGCCGGGAGCTTTGGATAGGCGAAACATCGGACGTTGGCAGTAGTCACGTGATTTCGCACCAGCAATTTTCTCCTCCGAGAGCCAGTCGCACGTTCGGCTTGCGCGCTTGTCCCCTACCTTTGAGCTCGGGAAAACACCGATCTACCCGACTCTGCTTCGGGGCGTACAGGCGACCAGTCGAAGATACCATTAATCTCTTCACTCCTGCGTGCCCCAACGCTAACACCTGCAAAGCTCTTTGGCGCCCCTATTCTAAAACTCTCCAATGCGTTCTAAGATTTTGAAGCATGTGTTAGTAATGGAAATGGGCCAATAATAATTAAATTGTAAACATTTATTACCCAATTTTTGAAGATTGGAATCATCTTCCCAATTTTCTGTTGAGCTGGAAGAGTTGATGGGTCAAGTCACTGCTAAAATATTTTTGTTAATATGATTGAACTGTAAGCACAAGTATTATTCAAAAACTTGCAAACAATAGAATCATAACCAGGGGATGTATTGTGCTCTAAGTTGTTGATGAGTTTCGTCATTCTAGCAGTGTTAACAATAATGGGAGGCAGGAAGAGGTAACTGTAGTGAAGAATGTCTGGAAGATGAGTATTTGTAACCACAGAGAAATTTCTCAAAAAAGTGTCATTTAGAATAGTAGTGCATTGATTAGCTGGAACATAGTTACCAGCTGTATCTACCAAAGCAATGGAGTTATCAAGACTAGGGTTAATCACACGGCAAAATTTTCGAGCATTAGATTTCAGAAGTGACGGTAAGGTATTCAAATTGAAATTATATTTAGCTTCCTTTAAAGTCGTTTCTAGGCTTTGCGAAGTTATGGTAGGCTTGACTAAGTTGTTTCTAGGTTTTGCGAGGTTATGCTATGCATTGCGAAGTTGTCTCGGCGGACTTGACGCTGGAAGTTTTCGAGCGGTCGCAGACAGGGTAATGCTGCGATGTAAGTATCAGATGCAGATTTGTGGGCTGTCCAGCGTGAGCTTGAAGATAATGTCGCCAAGCGATATAGACTTTTTTTTTTTTTTTTTTTCGATTGGAAAGCTGTTTGATACGGGTGTTATACCATGGTGCTTGAGAATTAGATGTGATAATACGAAGAGAGATGTGTTCAATTGGTTTACTGTAGTTGAAAACATGTCCCAATTACGTAATTGTTGAATAGGACGCTCAACAAAGTTAGTCAGAAATGTGTTAGTGAAATCAGCTAATTCATTTTTGATTGCCTTGAAGTTAGCTCTAGCATAGTTGCGAATTGTTTTCCGTATTTTGCTGGTTTTGGCCTACACTGAGCAAACGAGCTACACTAACACTGAACTTGGCAGGTTGCTTCTACCTACCTGCTGCAGCGACTATTTTGTTGTGACATTAGCACTAGGATTCAATTCCTGGCTGCCATGGCATGCTTTAAATGGGTGCGGTACACAAGATTGCTCATGTACTATAAGCATTGACCACTAGTCGCCATTAGGTTGCATGTGGTTAAAATTTATGCCGCAACTTCCATTCTGGCATCTGTCATAGCCAGAGAGTTGCTTTGGGACAATGCACCGTAGAAATTGACTCACTCACTTTAATCTCGAACTGTGTAGCATAACAAATATTGTTTTTAATTTTCTTGTACATGTAAATTGACCACATACTGCAGTGATGTCAAGGTTGTCTATTTCTGTTCACCTTAAAATAAAGTTTATGTGCAGCCTTGTGTTTTCTCAGCATGCAGTCACTGCAGCTTGCTTCCTGTACATACCATTCATGTTTCTGCCACCAAGAAACACTTCTACACCCCACTGGCTGTCATAACCACTGTGCTGTTGTTAGCCTTCCTCACATTCTTTCTTGCCCCTCGCTTTCCTCCTTGCAGCCTCGCAAAGTTTCCATAAAGCCTAAAACGTGCGCAAATGCACATGTACAGAGAGCTGTGGCAGACAATCCGCATCTTCAGATGAAAGTGTCATTTGTTTATAGAAACACCTATATTTATTGCATTTGTGTATTTATTTTGCATGGACAAACTACTATGTATGCATTTGCTATTTAAAAAATAAGCGAATTGGAGCGCCTCAACTGTTCCAGATGACATAATGGGGGAAAACATTCTATATAGAATGGCCATTACCATCGTTGTGCTCCTCTTGGGCGGCGGCTTGGCTGATGGCAATGGTTTTAGACCTTGTAAATGAACACGTTGTTTGATTAGAGTACATGACCACTTATTGTGACGAAATATTGCTGCAGTTTTGATTGTTGATTTGCAATTTTCATTTCATGCCAGTAACATAACATGCTGTAGCCATCATGGTACCATCAGCGCATTTTGCTTAAATTATAGACGCCCAAATGACTACACTAAATTTGGGGGCATCCTCCGTGAATTATTTGTCATTTTTTTGTGCATTTATGGTAACAAATACATTTCCTCTATCTCTGTCTTGACTTTTTCAGCAAACATCTGACTTATCCCATGACCTCTGACCTTGGAGACAGACAGGATATTTGTTCCAACCTGCAACAGACAGTAAGTTGCTATTTACCTCAACCTTCTTATTTACTGTCATGTTTGCAAGTGCAGCTATATTGATCTGTCAGAAACAGACCTGTCAACCATCAACTTTAGTTTGCATAGCAGTGCAAGAGGGATGAGTCTACTGGATGTTCCAGTACACAGCATAACTCATGAAGGGGCACTACAGAGAAGTGCTGAATGTGCTTAGCCTAAAGTACTCTATCAAAATTTAGTTTGGCAGTAAGTGCTGATTATAGAAGCAAAAAATAAGGCCAAGCTTATTTTTTCCTCACCAGAACTTCAGTACAAATATGTAAGTGGGACATCACACATTTAAAGTATCTTCCCATATTTGGCTTGTTGCAGTGCAGTATAACTATTTCTGAGACTTTCTAAGTTCAATCTTTGACGCCTTCAGAATACAATGTTGTCTGTGTCTATTGATAACAAAAATTAACTATGCCCGAGCTGTTCTGGAAACTCCAAAACGGAGTCGCCACTGGTCTTTTCTTTTTGCCTCCTGTCATGGTAAGAGTGGCCTTTTGGTATTGTAAAGCATAATTTACTAGTACAGCTCAACCTATTTGTTTTTTCACTTTAACTTGCTCATGCTGTTGCTAGGCATTACCTTATGTTGCTGCAATGCGCACAAAACAGACAAGAAAGGCTGGAAATATTGGCCCTTGTAGTAGCCTTAACATGCCTAAATATTTTGGTTTTATTTTTTACTGTACTTATATATCGGACAGTTCTATGTGAAACCATTGGAATAGAAAAGACATGTTACCTTGCAGACTTGTACAGGTTACAGAAAAAAAGTAACCTATTAAAGTTATTTCCTTGAAAACGGTAATTGATAGCGTAGATGTTTTGTACTTTGTTATAGCATGTAGCAAAGACATATTATTGCTAGTTGCTCACTTACTCTGTGGACCGTCACAAAACGTTCAGCTTTGAATCTTTGTTTGCATTTGGTGGAATTGCCATAGCCCATGTTTCAGAGGATTGGTTCAAGAGTATGCCCATTCATTTATTCCTTATACATTGGTGATAGAGTGGATGTAAGTTTGCATGTGAGTTGGAGTGAATGTGCATAGATAACATGGGAGAAACTTACTATGTCAAGAAGCAGGGCTACTCTTTTTGTCACTGTGTAATGAGCGCTACACTCTTGCCAACATACCAGAGTTCAAGTCCTTTCTTTGGAAGATAGCAATAGAGTGCTGGCGGAGGAATAAATTTTTATCCTTGAAGACCGTGCATCGCAAAAGGTCGACAACACAAGCAGCCTAATCCTTATGTAGCAGCGGTTTGTGAACTTGGCCACACAAATTTGTCTCGTCTGCCAGTCACTATTTTTGCAGCCAGCTACTGCACACGTGTGTCTTCCATTTCCACGTTTTGCAGCATGAATGGAGCACGGTGTGTTAGCAAACACCCAGTTGCGTTTCGGACAGCTGATCGCACAGCAGCAAGGCACAAGCGATAATGGTTTTGTATTTGTGCGCTTTCGCTGAGACAATGTGCACCTTGTCACCATAAGTGGCATCTCATTACTCTAGAGCAAACTGCTCTCTGAAAAGCGTCTACAGATGTTTTCATCCATTTGGACACTGTAGTTGTCTACAAATTTAAGTGCTCAACGCTAGATCGCCTGTATAGCTTGTTTCATCCAAATGTAACTCGTTAGATGTAATTGGTTACTGAAGAAAGTCTATTCTCTCTATTCTATCTATTCCATCATCTAGCTCCTCTTCCTCACTTCTCAAGCTGTAACCCGCTACTCACTCATGTCTAAGACCAGCAATGCACTAGAAGAAAATTTTGCCACAGATGAGCCCTGTGGTCAAGTGGCCATGGTCACTTGAAGAGCTCAGGCAGAGGTGTTGATAAGAGGAGCTGGTCTGATCTTTGCGATAGCAACTGTGTCTTCAGCTCATTGCGCAGGATTGTGAAATGTTCAGAATGTTTGATGACGGGGAAAAGACCGTTGTAGTGGGGCTGAAGAGAACCACGAGGCATGTCAACACGGGCAAAAACGTGTGAGAATGTTTGCAGGATTGAGGGTAGGAAAATGTGCTTATTTGTGCGAGCAGAAGTTCGCGGTGGACGAAAGTTGTGCATGAAAATGCGTGTACGCTGGACGAAAGATGTATCCGAAACATTCGGCATAGTTACCGGGTTGATGATGTCGCTGGGCGAATGGAGGGTGCAGCCATAAACCATCTCAACTACTGAGCAGGTGAGTTCTGGTTGGAGTGTTGACCAAAGGCCGAGCAGCACGATTGGAAGGTAGGTGAGATACCCAATCCTCCACGTGAAGCTGTGAGTGGTGAGTGCAGCTTTCAAGTGTCGACGTAGCCTCTTGACACTGCCGTTAGATGCAGGATAGTAAGCAGATGTGTGAATGCGTGCACAACCCAGAAGGGATGTTACAGACGGGAAAAGTGCTGACGCAAACTGTATGCCTCGATCAGTGGTCACCATTGATAGCCCACCAAAATGGCTAATCCATGTAGACAGAAAAGTATTACCAACTGTCTCCGTCATGTCAGGCATTGGAGCTGCTTCAGGCCACCATGCGTACTTAGCAATACACATAAGCAAATACATATAACCACGGCATGGTGGCAAAGGGCCAACAATGTCCAAATGAATGGTGTCGAAACATGCATCGGGGAGAGGGAATTTGCCCAATGGAGGCTTGGTGTGTCGTTGCAGTTTGATACGTTGACATGCTGTACAAGTGCGGACCCAGTCGTGTATATCAGCATGTGTGCCTGGCCAAACATAACCTTCGGTGATAAGGTGTTGCGTGGCACATACGCCTGCATGGCAGATTGAGTGCAGTGTATCAAACACAGCATAACGAAGAAGAGCAGGAGCATGAATGCAGGTACTGTTAGGTGAAACGTCGCACGAGTGTGTGACGTCATGGTCGGCAAAGTTGACTTGCTCCAAGTGGGGGGATGTGGAAGGTGGGCAGAACGTTATGTGGCATTGATGGTACTACGACTGAGAGCATCCACTATCCTCTTAAGGCTGCCTTTGAAGTAGCGTATGTCTGTCGTGAATTCAGCAATAAAAGCAAGACGCCGGAGCTCTAGGAGTATGGGTGGCACTGCAGGAATATAAAGCCAAAACAAGTGGTTTGTGGTCGGAAAGAATTTTAAATTGTCGCCCTTCAAGAAAGTACCCGAAATGCTTCACTGCGAGGTAGGCCGTGAGGAGCTCCTGTCCGAAAGTATTGTATCGGCATTCAGTGTTGCGTAACTTGTGGAAAAAGGAGATGGGAGCCCATGCACCATTAATCCACTGATGAAGAGCAGTTCCCATGGCTTCCAAAGAAGTGTCCACCATAAGGCTAGCGGGAGCAGTCTGTGAAGGGTGATGCAGGAGGACGGCTTCTGCAAGCTCGGTCTTAACGGCGGCGAAAGCTTGATCAAGACAGTGTCCCAAGGAAGTGCGGCATACTTGGGCCTTCGAAATGGAAAGGAGTGCTTCAAGAGGCTGCAGCAATTTGGAGCATGCAGGGATGAAATGGTGATAAAAGTCCGGGAAAAGTTGCAAGCTATGTGTGGACTTTGGTGGTGGGTAGTCAATGATGGCCTGAACCGTGTCAGGCAGCGGAGTGATGCCATGATTGGTGACGTGATATCCGAGGAAATTGATCTCTGGAACCCCAAACTGACATTTGTCAACATTGATGACTAGATTGTAATCACAAAGTCGAATGAACAGCTTATGTAGATGTGCTTTGTGGTTTCAGCATCGCTGCTGGCGACGAGATCATCTATGTAGGCAAAACAAAATGGTAACCTTCTGGTGAATTCGTCTGTAAAACGCTGAAAGGTTTTAACTGCGTTGTGCAAACCCAAAAGCATGCATAAATACTCAAAAAGGCCAAATGGGGTAGTTATAGCAGTTTTTGGAATGTCGGCTGGCTCAATAAGAATCTGGTGATAAGCTGATAAGCTCTCACAAGATAGATTTTCTAATATATTGTTGTGCATGTTAAAAAGGCATGCAATCCTGAATATTGGGTAGTGGGTATCGGTCGGGAACAGTGCCTGCATTCATTGCACGATAATCACCACAGGGTTGCCTGTCATTGTTCTTCTTAGGCACCATGTGTAGTGCTGATGACCACGAGCTTGATGACGGACGAATAATTTTTAGTTGTAACATAAGCTCGAATTCATTGCGGGCAACTCTAAGTTTGTCGGGACCGAGTCGGCGACAGTGGGTCATGTCCATGAGCAGATGAAAATGGCCCAAGAAATCAGCCTCTAAGATTACATAGCAGACGTCTGCTATCCAAAATAACCATGCCAACCTTATCTTAGGACCGTGATAGATGGTAGAGACTTCTGTCTGTAAGTTGCATTGACGGAAGAGTTGGTAGCTTGTATAGGGGTAAGATGCCGGTCAGCTTTGGATACAAAAATTATGCTGACCTCCACACCATTGTCTACCAACAAATGCATTCTTGTGGTTCAGTTGGTTATATGGAAAAGGGAGCTTGACGTATCGCCATGATCGCCTGCTGCTGTTCTTGACGACTGGCCTGAGCATTTCCCATGTGCCGCGAGCAGGGTGATACACATTGACGAGCCGCTGCATGAAAACATCAGTTCTAGTAGCACAGGCCCTGTGATTAAAAACTTTGCCCTGGTTGGAATATCTTGCACAGAAGGTGGTGTGAGAGGCTGATGAATTGGATAGGGTTGGTCATTGAAGTTGTGAGTGTTGTGTAATTCTTGACGCAAGGCGGCTACTTGAGATGCGAGCTCTTTTAATATTTCCCAAAGGGAATCCACTTCAGGTAGTGGAGAGCTACGGACAGCATTTATGACTGCTGGAGCGATGTCCATAATATCGTCAGCCATTTCGACGAGTTCTGACAAAGGCTTATGCTTAGCTGTGACCAGAGCCATGCGTATGTAGGCTGGAAGAAGTTATACGAACAACTCGCATAACACAGCTTTGTCCAAGGAGTCTGTTGGTCATCAATGAGGTGTTGCAGGTGACATAGAAACCGAGTTGGACGTCGTTCACCAAGCTCTTCGTTGTTCAGGAGCTGCTGAATATGTTGATGTGCAGGCAGGGCAAGACGTCGAAGAAGAGCCTCTTTGATTGTTGTATAGGGCGTTTCCTGATGTGGCTGGACGAGGATGTCGCGCATTTCGACCACAGCATGTAGCGGCAAAGCTTCAAGTAGGAGTTAATATTTGCGAAACTCCGGTGTGACGTGATGATTGCAGAACTTGTTCTCAGCTTGTATGAACCGTAACACGAGGTCGGCAAGCCATAGCTGTGGTAGCATAATGGTGGATGTAGCTCCTATAACCGCGGTCGAAGGCAACTGACCAGTTGCAGAGGTAGTAGCAGCGGAGTTGGAGTCGTCTGGTGTCGGTTTGATCCATTGAAGGTTGTGTTCGTAGTGCGGGTCACCAGTAACTATGGAACCACCAAGCATAGCTAAGAGCACAGGGCTTTTATTTGTACATCTCTTCACTTGATCTCCTCCATCATTTATAACTCGTCTTCCTCGTTTCTTAAGCTGCACCCCACTACTCACTCATGTCTAACAGCGACGCTCCGGAAGAAAAGTTTGCAACAGTTCCTAAATGTAATTGATTATAAGTAATAAATTACATTTAATTCATTATGTAGAAGTTTGCTACCTTGTATCAGAACTGAGAGCTGAGCTAGGTTTTACTGCTTTATAATGTGGGTTGTGCACAAAACACATGAACCTCATTGCCGACATTGTAATGACTATTAGGGGAACACTGTAAAGTAATATAAAGTTGAACTGAATTGAAACATCACAATTTTGAATTTGTGGGATCTCAAACATGCTCGTGGAACAAAGGAGCGGCAACGCAGTAGTGCAAGCAATCACAATGGCATTTATTGCACTTTTCATACACCATGCGCCAGCTCACTGAATTACTACCATTAGAACATGCCTATGGGCACTGGTGAATTGCAGAAGTAGAGACTCATTGCGACAGGATATCATGCCAATATGCTCACCCCATGCTGGACACGAACGCCTAATCGTTCCCGGGTAAAGTTGCATGAGTTGTGGCACGATCGAACGATTGTGTTTGTCCATCCCGGTGCCCTGTGGCGAAGCCTTTCTCAGGACGGTCCCACAAAGTGTGCTGATGGCCGTGCAAAACGTCTGCGCACCTAGCTGACCCTAACTAAGCCAAAGAAGATGCTGCTGCGAGTAGCCCCACCGTTCGGTGGCGTCAGCAGTACAACACTCAGACTATCTTTCGCGCTCTTCTCCTACTACATCGACTGCTGGCAACGCCTAGATGTGCAGGGAAGCCAGATTACAAGAGATGCGAGAGCCGTGCTTGGAAAACATAAAGGTGGCATAAGAGAGTCGAGCGTTCCCACAAATTACCTGAAAGATTAATCTTACTACTGTGAATGCAGATTTGGTAGGCTAGAAAAGACATAGAAGTGAGACATGTAGTGAAGCCACTTTGTAGTTCTTGTACTAGTTCCTCGTGAAGTTGCAGGTTATAACAGTGCTTGCTAGGGACTAATTTTTTGATGAGCGAAAATTGCACTGCATTCCAGACTAACCAAAGGCACAGCTCAGAGAAATTCAGAAACATTGTGCAAAAGACTGCTTAAATACTCAAATGTATTCCGAAATCTGAGATGTCATTCAAACATACTAGCATGAGATTCTAGCACAACATTCAAGATTGAAAAGTTCAATAACTTTCTTCTCTCATAAATAACCCTTTTCTGTAAAACAAGTCTTGAAGAAACAACTTTCCCATCTAAACTGAAAGAATGTTGCTCTTTAGTGTACCTTCAACCCTTTCAGTGTTGGCTTTGGAGGCACACACTCCCAGGGTTAAGTATTATAAAACAGAACACAATTTATCTTTGGGTGTGCAGAAATGAAAAGAAAATGACAGATGTCAATTGATCTCTTGGTGTGGTCCTACATTCCTATCAGGCAAAGGAATTTCAAAAGTAACATGGTGGGATAGAAACCTGGAAATGTGCTGGTACATCAGTGACGTTGAAAGGGTTTATCATACATACACAAAAATAAGTTAAATTGAATGTTGGGGGTGATAGTGTGATGTCTTTAAATTTTCTTTAAATTGTATGGCACATAAGTCCATTTCTGGCGCTCTAAGTTACAACTGAGCTTGTGCATTAGTTGTCATTCCATTGCAGAACATGGTGTTTTACAAAGCAGTTTTACATCTGTCTGACTGTTCTCCGAGACCTAAAAGGGTTGGCCATTTTTTTTACATGCTACAGTCAACTTCTGGTAAGCATTACTCTTAGTGTTAGTTCAGCTCCGTGAAAGTTCTCATGTTCTCGTTGTGGTCACTCTCGCGGCGTGTGCAATCAGATTGTGCACGCCAAGCAACCACAGCCGGTTCAATCACGAGCTTCCTGCGTACAGGACGCTGTGTCCGCACCAGCCCTGGCACACTCCATGTGCCAATGCGTTGCTGCACGCGGTTGCCCCACTGGTCGCAGCTATAGTAGGATACAACTTTAAATAAAACAGCAGTTGGCAACCAAGGCGCACAGGCCACGCGGGGGTTGTTACTCTGCCAGCCAATCGCGTAAGCAAATAAAATCATCGTCATGCGACCATTTCAAAATGAAGTCGTACTGAATGCCTCCAGAGCATCTGCTGTTCTTGAAGACTTTTTTATCAGCGGAAGCGATGAGGTGTGCAGCAGACATTGGACAAAGTGTATGGAGTCTGAGCATTTCACTTTTCAAAAGTCCATGGTACAGTTCATTTCACTGCTACACCATTTTACTCATGAAACTTCACTGACAACTGAAGTGAAGCTTGATAATAAATAGTTGCAGCGAGGCAATTGTTTTATTTCAGTTCAGTAAAGAATTAGGCTTTCACCGTTCCACTATAATAGACGAGTGAAAACGTGTCAAATTACACGCTTCTAAATTCATTTTTGTGGTTACCACCTTATTTAGGTTGCAGGGAAAGTTTGAAGTATGAATTATTTGCAGCCTCGTGGAGGAACAGTGGCTCGTGGTTATGAAGGTGTGGGCGGGGCTTCACTGCACACTTAAGTTGTATTCGACTATGGGGGAAGACGAGACCACAATTCGACGGCACAATCGGATGACACTGCCTGATGACATCGAGACTGAAAAGTGTGCTCATCTGCCGAGGCTAGGATCCCTTCGAGGCAAAGTAACGAATGTCTGGCGGCAGCCCCTTTGTCCGTCGCTGGAAGAGAGAAACACGTACGCAGCTCCCGATGCCTAGGTGTGGTCTCTCCAGGCACCATGTTGTGGAACCGGGCGTGCTACTCTATTAATGGCAGAAACGCTGGAAAGGGGTTTTGAGTTTCCGCATAACTGAATTAAGTTTTCTCGCAATACAGATTATAATACGATGCTATCGTGTCTGTAGGCTGTCTGTAAGTTGTACTTTACGATTTTTCTAACACATTTTACTTTGAGAAATTCAGTTCACTAACTTCTTTGTGCTACACTCTCCGGAGAGCCTTGCATGGTGAGTATGCAAGCTACGGAATGAATTTTGCCAAAATAACGGTCGATGCCGGATTTTTGCGACATGGGCCCCTTAATGCTATCTCCATAACGGCTGTCGGCGTGACTTGGAAAACATCTGAGGACTGTGCGTAAGACTGTGCGAGTGCTTGCGATGGCCATTGTGATCATAACACTTGCGCAGTGGGTGCCAGCAGTGGTGTACATTTCCTAAAGTAAATGTTCTGCGCTACCGCTTCTTTTACTATTTCACTGTACCGTGGCTCTGAATCTCGAGTGACGCCGCTTCCAATGCCATGCACACGGGCTATCAAGTGAGTGTGCCAAAGCACCCGCGACAGCACTGCACGTGCACCTGAAGTGTGCCGATTTTTATCCCAATAAAACAGCCTAACCACGTGTGCTATGTAGTCTTTCTTATTTTTAGGTGTGGGCAAGTAACTTTTGATACCAAATAAAATGCTACCAAAGACAAATCGAATAGGACATCATTATATATGCTACTCAAATTTCGCACACCCCTACTAGCATATAATTTCCGGAAAACTTATCTGCACGGTATACCTGCAACCATCGAATTTATAGCTGCTTAGTTTTACGACATGCATTATATTTGGGTAAACAACCAAATAAGTTGACATCAGCAATTGACAGATGGCAAACGTTGAAACAAACCCTTATAATAAACATTTATGTATGCACATCTGCATATTCATCATGTCATTGAATGACACTTATCAGTTCAATCAGAATGCCTAATTTTACTCCTGTTTTTTATCAGCAGAGAATAGTGACATGCAAGCAGCATTCTTTGGGTTGCATTCCTTCCTTCACGTGTTCGCTTGTTCAATTCTTAATGAATAAGTTGCTTAGGCAGTGGGAGCACATCAAATGCAGATTATTTTTGTATAATATCATAATTGCGTGACCCATATTTATACTAAGTGGTACACAAGCTGGTGCATTATATGGGCATCGATATGGAGACTCGTGTGAACAAAAGTTCATTGCAAATTGCATGTTTATGTGTACTGGGTGATATAAATGGTGTCCTTAAATTTCTCTCGGAGCCCATCCCACACCAATAGTGAGCTAAAATTGTACAGGCACATGGACAAAGGAATTGCAAATAATTCCAGACCATTGCTGTGCGAGATAAAGAGCATGAGGCAATCCGTTCTATCACGTGAATTCATCTCCAGGAGTACTGTCATCTGCGCTTCGTTTGTGGGCCATACATACTGAAAACTGAAAATCTCTGCTTTTTATGACATCTGTGTTCTGATACCCAAGCACTGCAAATACTGATGACAAGCATTGCAAGGGTTTTGTCCGCATGCTTCAACGTGGCACTGAGTGCAAAAGCTGTTCGGCCAGCTCATACAACAATAGGAAACTCAACATCTTTCAAGCGGGAGAGAAGGCAACATCCCGCGCACACAAGAAGGGAAGTGGGCCATCGACAAAGTAGGGACGCTTTCCAGATGTCCACTTACCTCGACTTTTATGTGGATAGCATCTACTCACCTTCCTTCTGCTTTTGATGCACTTTTGGTAATTAATAATTATTGTTAGTGTGGGGGAAGGAGACATCCCTTGCAGCCATTACCATAACTATATCGCACAATGTGAATATTTGAACTATTCCATGGCAGGTGGAGGAGCTATCATCAGCCAATGTTCCTGGAAGTGCTCGCCTTCTTGTGCACTAGCTCAGATCAACGCTGCTTAGCTTCGACGATTCCGGGATCCGGCACTCTTGCACTTAAACATGGCCGATGGCCTAAGAACATCTGTTCGCCACCCAAATCTTCATTTATGTTCAAGCAGTTTGCAAACAGCATTAAAAAGAAGAGACAGAGACAAAAGCAGTGCCCCTTACATAAATGACATCTGTTTGGGATGCCTGAGGCTAATGGTGCTTCAGTTGGCTACACATAAAGCCTTTCTGTTGCGCATGCTCATAAAAAGCATCCTTTTTGGCGCACTGCAAGGTGCGCAAAAGGGGCTTTGCACATTGTTAGCACCGAAGTAATAAAAATGAGCTTGCTGGGGGCTTCTGAACGTAGGGAAATGGGCATCAGGTCACGCGACACATGCAGTCAAAACAAAACTGGTGTCAGCTGTGCACATAAATCTCATTTCTATGCATGTGCACTTGGTCTACGGTAGCTTACAGAACCTCGGGCCTCCCCACTCTGCTGTTCCACGGAACCTAACAGCCGGTGACAACCTTTCTCTAGGAAGTCGCTCCAAAAACTGTTTTTACTTAGTCGCTCTTGTAAATGTTGAGTTGTTACTCTATACTCTCTACAAACTGTTGCGCCTGCTCTTTCGTTGCCACCTCTCTTCCACTGCTGATTGCTGTTCTGGTGTCCGTAGACTGTGCTAGACAGATAATGCAATAATTTCATTCCCTTTCTATCTGTGTTTATAGGCACAAAGCTACATTTACCGTTTCAAGCCTAGAACCTTGCTTTAGGAGGCCCGTACTTTGCAGAATGCTAAAAAAGGAAAAGTAGACACTAGGAAGGAAAAGAAACCAAACTAGTTGACTATCAATGTCACTCCAGGTTCCGTCCACTTCAGTCTCACTCTGTCTTTATTACAAGTGTTTTGTTCGGACGAAATTGTGAGCACTGCAGTCTGCAGGACATCTACCGAGATGGTTTTCGAAGCAGTGGCCCACACTCGCATGACAGCCACGTCAGAAGTGGCAGTGGCGAACGAGTTGCCACGCCTATAGCCACCATCAGCAGCACTAATCACTTTACCCCGAGAAAGGTTTGACCAAGCCATTGTTGAAAGTATCGGCGAGGAAGAGGCCGCCATGCACAGTAGCAAAACAGCAATGGTGCTAGGCACAATTCGTCCTGGCAGGAAGAGGGGAGGGGGAATTTCCCTGAACTACAGCAGGTCACCTGTCGTGGCGTCACAACAGGGACAGACCGGAGCATGCTGCAACGGTGAAAAACAGATTTTTTTTCCCTTTTCCCAAACATGACTGAGTGGTGTCGCCTGGTGGAAGAATCTGAACTACATGGAAGATGGCGGCTGTAATATTCTATCCATAAGTCTATATGGTCATAACTGCAAACTAAGAATTTTCCTTTAAATTTAGTGTGTGTCATGTTCTGCCGAACATAAGTTCTGTTCAGAAAAGGGTTTCACTCACCAGTCTCCGAACCTTCCATTGAAAGTCTTTTAATGGTGAAAGAACGCCAGAACGGTAGTTGTGTCAATTAAGTTTATACGAAGAAGTTCGTGAAGCAGGCAAAATGAGCTACAGCAATGTCATTGTGAATTAAAAACGATGTGTTCCTTGTCAACCGGTTCTATTCCAAAATCTCTGCTGCTCGTCTGCTGCTTTTAAAGGTAAATCTTTCTTAATAAAGTGCATATGTACTGTTAAATACGGACCTTTTTTCTGGTATCACTCGAGTTCACCAGACCACATCCAATCGCCGTTGCACCTAATTAAGGTGCGCAGAAGCGCGTCTAACACGTTCCTGGACCTGTCAGACATGTTGGTGACCCCCACCTCGTGTGCCGCAGGTCGAGCTATTGTCCCCCTGCTTGACTTTTCCCGAAAGTGCCACGGGAGCCTGGCACGGTTCCAGGTAATCTTGGTCTCGAGCGAAGCTGTTTTTCAGCTCTGAAAGGCCGCTCAAAAAGAACCTGTCCTCCCCCGCTGAGTGCTTGCAAATCTGGAGGCTACGCCGTGGCAAGTCGCCCCCCATGAGCCGATTGCGACGGCAGTTGCAGAGCAGGAGGCAACACCAGTGGCAAGTCATCCCTCGGACAGGGGAGCCCTTGGAGCAACCCCCTGAACCGAATGTGACTGCACTGGCATGGGCGCCTACCATTGGAGGAAAATGACGACACCTTAGCGGGCTCGACGATTGACCAAAAATGACGTGACCCCGAGACACCGAAGGGGTTAAAAGGAAGCTGAAGAGTTTTCCAGAAAAAATGAGTGAAGAGCTGTACGTAATGGTTTTCAACCTTCCGAATTCGAATATTGCATCGAAATTGAGCGAAAGAAAGCTCAAACAGATTTTATTTCCCCGAAAAGTGCAGCAGCAGACTCAGTCAGCTCGCGCGCCTCGTTTCCGCCTCTGATTGGTCGGGCGCCTCGTGACGTCAACATTGGTGTTCGTCCGGACCGGCCGCTGCCGCCACACATGAAGCACGGTGCAAGGTGGTTTGGTGAAACAGTAGTGGTAAATTTCGAGCGCTTGTGTTTCTCTGAGGAGTTCGGCGTTGCTCCCTTCATGCATACGTAGCCGGCCTCTCCAAGAAGGAAAAGATGCTGGTAGCAAGCAGTACTTTCGACGCGAACGAAAGCGAAGTGTTAGCGTTTCCTCGTGTTAGAAATGTTCTTTGGTGAGCATATTTTTTGCAAAGCTGTATTCAGCGATCCAGTGAGTTCGTTTCCGGGCAAACAACTGTACTGCTATGTTCCTGCATGCCTCCTCGTGGAACGTAAGGAGGGATGCGATCATCGGCATTTGTGCGCTGCCCCAAAACTCTGCAATCTACACAGGCGGTTTACATGCGGGAAAAGATTTCCGGCTCTTGTAGCACGTGTAGTGGCCTTCATCAGCGCGCCATCCGCACGCTACTCGTAACCGGGAAGGCGGCGAATTCCGTCGGCTACGGGAGACAGCCGGTTTCTCTGTGCGCGAGGGGGAGCGCAGCGTCCCGGCGTGCGCCTGCTTTCAAACACATGAAAACTTTACACTTGCACTGCATTATGGTAGCTGCATGTTGGCTGCTTCACAACACACGTGCGAATAGAAAATTAACGGCGGTTTGCAACGAAACCTAATTCGAGGGTGGGAGATGAACATGTACCTTTCGTTCAGCGTGCTAACACGAAGGAGAGCAATAAATCAAAATCCAGGTTTGGACGAGTTCATGTATTCAGAAGGTGTTCCAAGACCACTTACCATCAGTCCGCCCGCACTCGTCCCGCCTTTGTGCGTTCGTTGCCCCGACCTTCTCGCGCTGCGTTTAGAAAGCCTGCTAGCAGAAAGCCGTACTCTCATTCACGCATTACTGATAAACACTGGTAGTAATCGTCGTCACGGTAGTGGTTAGAGCACAGCACTGTAGCTCTTGAGCACTTGAAATTCTTTCAATTCACAGCAGCCTCCCACTTAGCTGCAAGCTTCTTGCCTTGCGGGGAGTAATGGAACATTGTCGCGGCCGCTGGTGTTCGTGCAGCCGTAGGCTGCACAGAACGCCGGCATGATCGGCCCACCACTTCAATTGATGCTGCGCACGTCAACTACCAATCTACATACACACAAACAAAGGAATGCAGGCTCGAGCGAGGCAGATTATGACAGCACGCATGTCTGCATGCGTGCAGACATGCGTGGTCAGGCATGTTCGCGGTGACTGCGAAGGAGCGGAACACCAGTGCTGGCGTCACTACGCCGCGGTTTCTGGTCTCCGCTCGCATCGTCGGCATCAGCAGCAGTGTGCGGCGCTCGACGGGGGGCAGAGCGACAGCGCAATTTTAACCGGCGATTACGTTGTTCCTAAGTGAAAAATCCCGCCCAAAATTTTACGTGCGTGGTTTATAAGGTTCCCGCATCCGTATATGAGCATCTTATTGAATTCGACAGACTCTTCAGCTTCCCTTTAAAAGCGAGAGACAGGGAGCCGAGAGAAGCATTCCTTCATTCATCTCTTTCGGGCTTCTTGCCACGAGCCACAGCATCCGATTTGCTGCCGGCCATCAATGACTTTATGACTGTTAATTACTTTGTGTTGTTTCTGTAAATAATGTAAATAAGCCTCCAGTTTCATCTCAAAATCCTCCTGAACGTCGGCCAACTCCCACACTCAATGGCAAGATCCAATAGTACCCCACAGAAGGCGAGTGTTACCCACAGAAGGCGAGTGTTATGTACAAGCTTTAAAGAAAAATGAAAATTTGCCTCCTCTCTACTTTTCGTACCTTCTATCTTTGGCTTCGTGTCTGTGGGATTTTTACGAATTTTGAAGTTCACAGGTTGGGGGGTATGTATGTTCACCTAAGAAGTGTAATTTCTTGATTTTTGCTTGTGAACTTATGCTTGGTTATCCTGCTATTATGTTTAAATTGACCATGGTGGAAAGCATGTGTAATCCAGATTCATTTGGCTGAACTAACCGTAAACATTATGGCATTTCAGAGGCCACCATTCTGCTATACAAGCACCAGCAAGAGGGCTTTTAATTTACTGCACACTTTTGACTTGAGTCAGTTTCTGTAGACTACCTTCCACGATGTCCCAATGGCTATGGCATTGTGTTGCTAAGCTTGAGGTCGTAGGTTCAATCCCGGCTGTGATGGCTCCATTTTTACGAGGGTGAAATGCCAAAAACGTTTGTGTACTGGGATTGGATTATGAGGCAGGCCTCATAATTGGAACTTGGTTTAGGCACATAAAGCCCCATAATTTAATTGTCATGGACAGACTTGTGGGACATTTAAATTTGTACTAGGAAAAATGCCTGCATGCACTTACTCTGCATTAAGGAGCTTTGTGTGTACAGCATGACTGACGACTGTTAATGGCACAACGCACTGCAGAGCAGATCTGAAATGCAAACATTCAGAATAATGTGGCTTTTTGGAAACTACTACTTTCGGGGAATACCTTTAGGTGATTACTTTTGCAGTAGTGCTGCAGAACCAGAGACTACCTCCATTTTTCTGCTGATACGCTTGAGGTGCAAAATATTTTAGTCGGGAAAGTGTGCACAGTGTAAAAAAATATTTTGCCTTTCTGTGCAACATAATATACGTAGAGGCTTAGGTACACATAACTTTAGGGAAAAGCAAGCAAAAGTCTATGTACTTCATTTTATGCACCTAGCTTTGTTTACTACATCTTGTTCACCTTTCCCTGATGGGGCCTACCAGCACTACTGAAATGTAGTTTCAGATTGGTGCGAACAAAGCGGCATGCAAATCAGTTTTAATAAAACAGTTGCTATGACAGTAACCACAAAGAAAAAGCCACTGTTTCATACCTACTAAATTGCCAATAAAAATATTCCGTCCGTAACGTCTGTCAAATATCTAGGACTAACTATCGCAAGTAACTTAAAATGGAATAAGCATTTGAAGAATGTTCGCACAACAGCATTTAAAAAACTTTGCTTCCTGTGCAGTAAATTGACTCGCCCTCAAGTGCTAAACTCGAGGCATACCGCACTACAGTTCGACCTTGAGTGCGCTTCCGCAGTGTGGGACCCACACTGTGTTAAAGATATTGCACAAGTAGAACAAATTCAGCACCTCTCTGCTAGATTTATTGTATCTGGATCTTCTTCATCTGTTACTGATATGCTGCAGGGACTGAATCTGGAGCCCCTCCCTGTCCGACGAAAGATTGCAAGACTAAGATTGCTTTATTTGATCCATCGTAACAGAATTAGTCTGCTGCTTGAAACTTGTCTTTTCCGGGCACAACACAGGTCATCTATAATTAATCACTCAAATGTTATCCGCCCGTATTTGGCAAGGACGAAGATGTTTCAGGAGTTTTTTTCCGCGCACCATTGAAGAGTGGAATTGTCTCCCAGCGTCCATTGTTGATCGTACAAATGTAAATGCCTTTGTGAATTCTTTGACATTGCAGTTGATGTAAAAAAAAAAAAAACTCCTGCTTGGGCAGCACTGCTGCCTGCAGTATTTTTAAAATAAGTAAAGAAGTTCTCAAATATGCTTTTAGCCTTTAGCTGAGTAAAAAGAGATGCACGAAATAGCCGGAATAAACTGTTGCTTCAGTAGAAGTTACTCAACTTTATGAATTTAAAAGTATTGACAGCATTCCAGAATATTTGCATTTTATTGTTAAGTCATTTGGTGCAACAGACAATGAAACAGAATTGAGAGAAAATTCTTACAAGGTCTGGTGCCCGATTTTTTTTTTTTTTTTTTTTTTTTTTTTTTTTTTTTTTAGTGCTGCTAATGGTTTATAGCTAATAATTGCAATACAGGGCTATTCCTGCAAGCAGAGCAGTATACCAGTGGTCTCTGCTGGAGCTTTAACATTTGGAGACCTGGGGTTCAACAATTGGGGTTCCAGGGTGGCCACCCCATTATGTTGTTGCTAGCACTGGGGCACACATGGGGCTGTGTTTTGCCGAGCTGTGGCACCAAGCACACCATTTCATCGTTGACTTGATAGGTAGGGAAGCTGCCTGGAGAATCCAAGTTTTTTCTTTTTTTCAAAAAGCCACTTCGTCAATTAGTGAATGCCATCGTAAATGAGGGCCTTTGTCAGCTAAAGAGTGGAGTGGCCATTTGTCTATGCTGTTATGTCAGCCAGGCCTCGCTGAGTTACGTAGGGTTGACCATATATTAATCTTTGAGACCAAATTGAATATGAAATGGATATTCAATACTTTGTGAATAATGAATAGTGGTTTTTACCATTACTTGGAAACAGTGTTCACATTCTGGTATTAATAATGGCAGCAAATTTGTCATTACTTTGCACATTAGGAAGCCTTGCCTATTCAAAGCGCAAAGGAATCATTAGAAACATATGTATGAGGGATGTTCCAAAAGTAAGTTTTGTTGTTTATTTTCACACTGAAACTTTATTGACAAGAAAAGAGACCATGCCATCATGAACTATATGCCTTGCACTATTTTTCCACATAGTCGCCACTGACATTGAGACATTTGTTGTAGCGTGCAATTGGTTCAAAGAAACCACTCCGGTAAAACTCTGTGCCCTACGATGCGAGGAATTGTTGCACCGCCTGCTCCACCTCAGCATTGTTTTGCAAGGGATGTACCGAGAGTGCAGCTTTCAGTGCAGCAAACCGTAGAAAGTCCGGTGGAGCAAGATTGGGGCTGTACGGTAGGTGATCCAATCTCCCATATGAAGCGACGAATCTGATCTGGTGTCAGCCTTGTGTGGGGTTTTGCATTGTCATCCAAGAGTACAACACCTTCACTCAAAAGCCCTGGTTTCTTTTGTTGTATGGTGGGCCCCGAGTTTGATCAGGGTGTCGTGGTAGCGTGCCGCATTGATGGCCCCTTCATGGAGAAAATCTTGATTTGTACTCGTAACATTAGGCGCACCGGTCTATTGTTACTCTTTCTTACCGTTCTGCGCATGTGTTATTCCTCCTCTGCTGATGCTTCTTCTGTTGTTGAATCTGGAACGGGCGTGGATTTTTATAGGGATTGTTTCCTTCACCTGGTGTACCATCTACTCTTTCAAAAGAAATGATGAAAGTTACTTTCGGACTGTCCCTCATAGTTTGCATATGCAGGATTCTTTTGAGAGTGGGAATTATTGCTGTTTGGCTCGTAAAATCTTTATCCCTGAGTGCATAACCTGTTCGACTACCACTATGAATCTTTTCATTTTTTATGCCTACTAGAGCTGTGTAAATGAAATTCACTGTACCTTTTCTTAAATTTTGTATTTGCTTGAGCACAGTTCATGATTGTGAAATATTCGAAAACTGCGAAAAATGTTCGTATCCGTCAAGTGACTATTCATTCAGAGTAAGTGGAATAGAACAACATTCGATTCTTTATTTGCAAGTTTTGAATATTTGTATAACCCTATAATTCTGCAGTAGAGATTGCGCAGTTGACCAGAACACTATTTCTCTATAGTTTGATCTAGTTTCTTATTTCATTGGTAGCTTTTACACTTTTATTTAGTAGTTATATGTTTGAGAGTGTACATCGCCAGTTCAATGCAGTGAGTGCATTTCTTGGGGTAGTAGGCAGCAGTACTTCACTGCTGCCTACTATTCGGTTGAACTGAAACATGTACCAAGATAAACTAATCCTAGGCTGCATTTTAAAAAAATCCTTCTTCCTTATTTTTTGCTCGGGACCTTCATTCCCTTTGTGACAGTTTATGAGCCTTCAGGGTAACTCAGATATATACCAGGGCAGTGCTTGAAGTCAAGGGGGAGCCCGTGGGGGCGGGGGCACTATTTAAGAAGGGGGATCGCCCTCCTCCCTCTTTTTGGTAGGTCAACTGTAGCACTGCGGCATCCATCGACATGGGCTGGAGGTGATTTTATTAACAGTGGTTCCTTGTTTGGGACAATTCTAACTCCAATGTTTCAGTTCAGGATTTAATTGATTAAATTCATCACTGATATATATGAGCGTGCTAAGTGTGCACGCACTGTACTGGGGGGTATTCTGTAAGAGCCCACCTAGTGGACTGTCCATTTCGGCCGCTGCTGATGGGATGCAGCTATACGAGAGAGGGAGACCAGCGGTCCTAGCCAATCAGCAGCGGCTGAAATGGACAATTCACTAGGTGCTCTTACAGAATGCCCCCCTCCCCTGGTTGCCGACCTATCAGGGAGCCCTACACTGGAGGGAGACCTTATGCCCTGTAACCAGCGGGCGTAGTGTGCAAGTGTCCGCTAAAGCCCAGTTTAAGGGGCTTTAGTGTCCGCCTAGTGGTTTAACCGTTTCGGCTGCTGCTGAAGTGCTGATTGGCTGGGGTACGGAGCGAGGAGGCAGGCGCCCTTAGTGTCTCTCCTGCTCGCTCGTACAGCTCCAGCCAATCAGCGTTGACCGAAATGGAAAGTTGTGGACAACTTTCTGTGGCAATGAAGGGAAAGCTACGGGGGCGGAGCCACTGCACATGTGTTACCGCGCCAAGTACTCCGCCAGCGTTTGACAATGCTTATGGTTGCTCGGAACAGACGCTGAATCGACGCAGCTTCCACGTGCGACAGTTTCGCGTTTGCCCAGACGCGGAAGGGAAAAGCCGCAACATCAGTAAACTTTTACATTCGGGGATGTGTTTTGACCTATTTAACTACTGCTAATAAGGTGTTTGTTCTCACTTCCCGAGCTTAAACTACCGTGGGTGAAAACACAGGACTGTTTTCAGAAGCGCTCCCTTGTGCGCGCTTTGCCTCCGTAAGTTTCCCTTTATTGCCACAGAAAGTTGTCCGCTAGTATAGGTGGACAGGCGCTGCTCCAGCGCCAAGCGTTTGGCTCGAAGACTTGTACCTCGGCTGTGAGTCAGCGCCTGCTCGACGGCGCATGTAACATGCGGGGTTTTTCGGGACTATAAGTACCTGCGCGTGCTTGTTTGTTTCCGCAATTCACAGGCAGCGTTTCCGGGCCGCACCGATAATGACCTTGGAGGTCGCCGCGGGCGCTTGGGGAGCAAGGTGTTCGCCGGAGGCGTTCTTCCTCCGCCTCGGGGGGGCGCGCGGGGCTTCGGGCCACCTCTGGCCGGACGAACGCGTGGCGACGCACGAAAGCGGGACGCCGGCACCTCCTTCCTTTGGCGAAAAACGGTTTCCGTCTCGGCCGCCATCTCGCGAGTTTCGGTTTTGGCGTTTGTTCATTAGTCTACAGCAGTCTGCGCGCTAAGTTCAACTGAACCTTGATGGGAGCATCTCTTTTGCCGCAACGTGGTCACGAGAGACTGCGTTGCGAGTGATAAGTGAGGCCTGTGCTTGCCGCACAGCGCTGGTGAGTGGCGCGCGTCGAGGGGGGCGTGTTGCCCGCGCGCTGGCGACCCTGTTGCGCTTACCTCGTGGCGCGGCGTAGCCCGTGTGGGCATAGCGCGTTTTGTCGGTCAGCCGTTTGTTGCGGAAGTGCGACGGAGGAGCTCGCTCGTCCCGCGGTGGGGAGGGCTGCCGCGGTGTGAGCTGGCGGAGGAGGAGGGGGCGAGAGGAGGAGGAGGCGTTGCCAGGGGCGACGTCAGCGCCGCGGTCCGTCCGTGCCGCAGCGGCGGCCGTCGGGAGAGCCGTGGGGCTGGCTCCGGAGTCAGCCGCGGTCCCGGGCCATGGTCGAGCCCTACATCGGAGGCGCCCTGCACCCCGCAGCCTGGGACTGGCCGCCGGGGGCCCCGCTCTGCTGTGCCGCGTACAGCCCGCGCTGCTTCATCATCCAGAAGGTGCGCAGTGAGCTCCGCTCTCTCGGTGCGGCCCCAGCGGCCGGCGAGCCGCGCTACCAGATGGTTCGCCAGCGCCGGCCTCCAGCCGACGTGGATGGCGTGGAAACGCGGTCGCCGCGTCGTGCCCGGCGCACCACGATCGGTTCACGCCGCCGGAATCCGCTCGTCTCGCGCGCACTAGGGCCACGGGGGGACTGCCGCTGCGGCTGGGCCTACTGTCCCACGGAAACCCCTTCCCGCCCTCTTCCCCCCCCCCCCCCTCCTGTCATGCAGCCGACAATGCTGCCGTATGTGCCCGCATAGCGCGACTCTGGCCCGATCAACAGGTGTTGTTCTCGCGCTGTCCAACTCGGCGGCGCGACGTGTGGCTGTGCGTCTTTTCCTTGGGCGAGTTGGTTATTTTGGTGTCTGCTGCTGCTGCTACACGCTCGGTCGCCCAGCTGGTCGAGCGGCGCCCGTACCGTTTATGTGCGTGTCTGTGTATGTGTGTATGTGCGTGCTCTTTGGTAGCCCCACCATCGTGTGGTTGCCGGCGCAGATTGTCGAGCCTGCCGGACGGCGCGCTGGAGCTGTGCGCGCGGCGTAGTCGTCGTTACCTGGCCTCCTCTCCTGATATATATATATATATATATATATATATATATATATATATATATATATATTGCGTGAACGTCGCCTTTGCGATGATTACCGTGTTCTCATAGAACGCGTGCGTGGTCGTCCTGTAAAGCGCATGGCAGTGCAGTAAGCGCGGAGCTTTCTCCACCTGACGTCCCTCCCGTGTTTCGCTTCTTTACATTTAGCGCCGCGCGCACGAATCTGCAAGAAACCGTAGACGTGGCGGTGACCGCGTCGCCTCCGTAGTCTGTTGGATTTCGCGCTCACTAGTGGCGGTGCCCATTTTGATTTTTCACCCCCAGCTTTCCACCTCCAGCGCGGTATCTGCTGGGGGAGCTCCTACAA
This sequence comes from Dermacentor andersoni, assembly GCF_023375885.2. Taxonomy (NCBI): domain Eukaryota; kingdom Metazoa; phylum Arthropoda; class Arachnida; order Ixodida; family Ixodidae; genus Dermacentor; species Dermacentor andersoni. The sequence continues at coordinate 28,659,294 of NC_092815.1, forward strand.
ACTTTTCGATTGTGTGCCGCACGAGTTCCTTCGCGCCGCATCGTATCATTTTCCTTTCCACCTGTCCGGCGTTCGCGCTACTGAAGAAAGCGCGATATTTCGTTAGCGCAGTCGGTGCAGCGACAGTTATTGACGGTTCTGCGCGCTGATGACTTGTTGTCTCTTGTCCCGATCGCGCGCACTTGATCGTCGTTACCGTGTCGTTTTTCTCTGTTTTGATTTCTTTCTGTGTTTTTCTTCGCATTTTTACAGAATTCCGGCAGTGCCGCATCGGATCGCATGTATTTGGACAAGTACATTGACGTAAGTGTGGCAGCAGCAGTCGGAGACGTACGCCCTCAGATGTTTAACGCGCCGTCCGACGTAGGTCTTCACCCCCTTTTCCGCGATTTAGGGTTCCTGCAGCTCATGGCAATTTACACTTCGTTCGCTTAGGGCGGGTGTGTCGCGAGAGAACACCGTTTTGCTGCTACGTGGTCGTCTTCGTAATTTTGGTTCCCTGCAGTCGGCTTTCAGTGCGAAAGAGCGCACTGCTCACGCTTTCTGTGGCCACTCTTCCTCGTTGGGGATTCATTGGGGCTTGGTCGAAGAGGAAGCGCGCGTTGTTGGCGCCAGGGATAGGTCGTCAGTAGAGTCCGGCTGTTCGTCTGCTGTTACGCCAATTGGAAACGCATCGAAGGGCCGCCGCGGGACGCAGTGCGTCGACCGAGGCGTGACACAGGGGGCGACCGAATTTTGAAGCCCGTCGCGCAACGGTGACAGTTTCAGATGTTTGACATCTTCAGCAGGTGTCAATTTCCCGACACTTTCAATGGCCGCTTTAAACTTACGGTGTGCCCTGACGAACGGGCGATCTTGCATTTCTTTGTTGGCGAAACGTTCGCGTACGTTTGCGCACTTTAAATAACCTAGAGGTGGTGAATTCTACTGCGCCGTCTCTCGTGGCCCAGGCGGTGGGTCATCGTCAATCAGTACAACTGTATCGCTACGAAACACGTTGCGACTTTCAGATATCTTGTGGCGAGATACGAACATCGTAAATGTGCTTCGCGAGAAAATTGCGGCAACCTCGTTCCCTCGTTCAGCTTCGCACTTGGGCTCCAAGATGAATCGCATGCGTCGTGCTTTGCGTCGATGGTCCGCGTAGCCCGCGATTCGGCGTCGTCGCCGAAGCGGTGCTACACGGCGGGGCGATCGTGCGTTAGCCCGACCCCGCCTGCAGGCAGGAACGGCGGAGTGGTCGCCCATTATAGAGGTGGCGCGCTTTCGCTAAACACACGCCGTCCCGAGGCCACAAGCGTTGTGTCCGCGTGGCTCCCCGATGTAGCTAGGGTAATACGTTAGGCTACAGCTCTCGTATGTCGGTAGAAGTATTCGAAGACTCGCGGATCCTTCTACTGTTCAACTTAAACATGCGACCGTGTCCACCCCGAATACACGACACTCCGTTGCCTTGGCCTGTACGCTGCCGGAAATAGCAGCTAGGGAGACTGGAAGCAAGTGTGAATTTTTTTCTCTGGCCCGTTAGTAGATAATCCGTAAATTCTAATGGTTATGTGATGCTTTAGCAAGTTGCGTGTCGTTTATGGATAGAGAACAAACGTTTCGGCGTCTCGCTAACCTTCAGGGTTCGCGATTATAAACAGCGTGGCAGATAATACCCCAGTCGGACTGCAGATTTAGTGACAATTGCTGTAACACTTGCTGTGACACTTGCTAATCACATCTAGTGACACTTGCTCTGAAGTGCCCTTGCCAGCGGGTGCCTGTTAAGCGAACTCGCTTTGCTACAATAGCAGTGCTTCAAAATACATAAATTAGCGCTCGCAGCGGAGTCGGCACTACTTCTAAGATCCCTTTTTCGTGATTTCATCTTATAAGCGTCTTTATGAAATCAGTGAAGCCAAAATAATCTTGAAACGCTCATTCTTGGTGGAATCCGCCAGTTTGACTCTGTGTTTTGGTAGACTCAGAAATGAGTGCGTTAATGAGTTTGATATTCTCATTTTCTTTTATTGCAAAACTTCTAAATAAGCATTTCTTCTTGTAATAAGAGTAACCGTTTCTAGAAACTCGAAATCCAAGGATACGTACGAAGCTCTACAATTCTGAACCGTCGTTGTCATCAATCCCGAATGACACTTCGTTTTACCGTCTAACACCATGCCGCCGAAATGACACTCGGCGAGGCAAAGCGCACTCGCTCGAAGTGCCACTAAATTGGCCTGTCTGGCTTGGGCGTCTGTCGCGGCAGCGCGAGTGCGGGTGAATGTCGCCGCGTCCAGTGTCGGGAGTCCGGCCGAGGAAACGCCAGGAAGTTTTGGTATTCCGTGTACAGGCGGCCTTGCGTGCGACCGTTGGTGACGCACGCGCAGTTGACGCCTCGCACGAGCGGGCCACTGTAGCGCATGGCCGAAGAACAGCAGCCGCCGCCCGAGTGCGCTTCTGCCGATGTCGCCCCCGGGCGATCAGCGCGAGCTTCCGGCGGGCTACCCGTGCAAGTTTTTTACCCGAGCGTTCCGACACGAAGCGACACGTCGGTTGGTTTTTCGAGAAGTGTGTATGTGTGTGAGTTGGGTAGGGGGGGGGGGGTTGGATCGGCCTTATTTTGCCGGAGATTGCGAGTTAAGGAGAGCGCAGTTTAATTGTCTGGTTCGGGGTGGCCTCCTCTGTATATTCGCGGGTGCGGAAATAACCGGGCACATTTTCTTTCCGTTCTGTTTCGCGCAGCGAGCGAGATCCAGTTCACACTGAAACGGGCACGAATCGGTGGGCGGCGTTCGGAACGTTTTCCGATTCCTCGTTCGCCCGCCCGCCTATAGCTTTCGCCGCTCGAGGCAGTGTCGCCGGTCGAGGTTGTTGCCACTTTCGCATTTTGTTCGGCAATGTAGTCCGCCTAACGGTCGGCGGACGAGGCAGCGGCGGAAATGCCCGTGGTCATTTTCCGCCTGCGAGTCGTCGCTGGAATCTCCCGCGGGTGCTCAGCGGCTGTGTCGTGGCTCTGCCGAGCACGAGGAGGTTGCGGGTTCGATTCCGGCCGCGTTCCTGTAGGGGTGGAATCGCAAAGACATCCGTGGTACCGGGGTGGGGGGGGGGGGGGGCAGTGGCATTTGTTGGGCGCACGTTGAAGCTGGTGAATATTCATCTGGAGCCTTCGGCGTTCCACTGTGCACATTCTGGACGACAACCCAGCGCCACAGTTTAACTGAGTCGTAGTTCGAAAGACGCGAGTGCGCGATTCCTGAGCGAACTGACTCGGCGACGGAGCGTTGCGCGCGCGTGACGCAAACGCGGAAGTGACGTTGCAGCTGATCAAACGCTCGGTTGTCCGCATACGCGGTGGCCCTTGGACGGACGGCGTTGGTTTCGTTTGCTTTCCGCCCACCTTCTCTCTTCCTTGCGAAGGCGTGTAACAGTGAGGGACGATATATCCCTTTCATTCACTGCGTCTCCATGCGTAGATGCAACTTGCTTTTGAATCTTCCAACTAGCGGTGACGAGGAAAAAAAAAATCTTAATACGTAGAGCCGAATGTGAAACGTAACCCCCTGCTAGCCAAGAACGATGTCGTGTAAGTCCCTTCAGTGTCTAGGGCGATGCAAAACTGTAATGGGCAGCTCGCAGGGAGGGAAACGGTACCTTTCTCACACAGGAAAACGTCTTTATTATACTTTTTTTTTTCACGGATGCTTCTTTTTATTACATCATGTTGATGTAAACAACCAGCATCAATGCACCGGCGCATGCTTCTAGTGGACACCTGTTACAAAAGCAATGCCACTTGTAAGAGGTGCACCAGAAGCCTTGGCGAGAAGTTCAGCGTGTGGGTGTTTCGCAGCTGTTAGTGCTCATTTCTGCGTTGGGATAACTGTTTCAGTACGTTTCCCGATATAACGAATTATCTTTAAGTAGTCGCCATTAGTAATCGGGGCTTATTAGTATTTTTTATTTATTTATTTATTTATTTATTATGGCGAATGTTCTTAGCGACTTCTAATTTTCGTACTACATGTCCAGAATTCCTTTCTGCAATGTTTGGTCCGTGTTTTCAGAAAGATATATAAACTTGGAAGCCTTAAGACACTTAATTCTTCGCCGAAGCAGATATGAAAGGCGACACCCACCTTGCGTTGATAACTGTTCGTTAAGTTTATTTCTGTACCGAAATCAAAAATGGACAGCGAGATGTGAAGTTGCACATTTGCAGTAATTCGGTAACGCCTTTTTCAATAAGTCCATTTGTTATTCTTCCGTTGCGACAGCGTTACGATGCTTGTAAGCCGGTCTAGTTTACAGGGTTCGGGTCTTTTTCCTGGTTGCTGCCGTGCTTCCTTGCCTGCATTTAGACCTTGCATCCTTGCCTGCATTTTGCCTGCATTTAGACGAAAGCAAACCTACGGCGAGGCTTCTAGTTAGGACAAAATGTGATTTCCTTCAGGGAAGCTTATTTCTCGTTTGCTCGCTCAAGACGTTACCGAGTTAGCGCGGTACCATGAGATTTTCTCGTGTTTGTGTGCAAGGAGTCAGTGTAAAGGCAGTGTGTTGTCGAAATTGGAGGCATTGTCACTTTTTTTTTTTTTTTTTGCTTGTGGTGAAGTTCGTATCGCGCTTATACAGGGTGTTTCACTTGGGCCAAACTTCAAAAATGTGGAAATGCTGCTAGCTAGACCTAGCTAGACTGAACCAAAGTAATTTTGTTTGCTGTCGCTTGGAAAAAGCAGTCTTAATTAATCAGCTTGTCCATTATAATTAGATGAGAAGTGTCAGTGAGAAAATTGTAGAGCAACATGAGAAACTCCCTCTGTTGTCCAATACGTGCTGCATAGAGGTGTTTTTCCAAGCGTGAAAGAAACCCGCGAATACAGGCAAAGTGCATCGAGCGTATTCAGGGACTTCTTTCAAGCTCGGAAATACTTTTATGTAGCATGCATTGAGCAACAGAATGCTGTATCGGGAGGTTTTCATGTTGCTCTACAATTTTCTCATTGACACATTTCGTCTAATTATAATTTAAAAGTTGATCAAGACTATCTAATTAGGCGGAATGAAAAAATAATAATCTGAGCATCTCCAAGCGACGGCAGACATTACTTTGGTTCTGTCTAGCTACGTAGCATTTGCGTGTTTTTAAAGTTTGGCCCAAATGAAACACCTTGTATGTATATTTCCATATGAGTGATAACCAAAGCTGAGTTTGCAGCGATATTTAATACCCTTAGTGCTTTAAAGAAAATCATTTTGTACTAAGCTTGGCGAATTTTTTTTTTTTTTAACTTCTGGTCACAGAGTTGGCGCCATTCCGAGTCCTTTCAGCAGCTTCGTCGTTTTTAGCGGCATTCTTTTTTTTTTTTTTTCATGTGCGTCTTTGTGTTGAATGAAAACTTGTTGCTCTTCAAGCTGTTTAGCAGTACTGTAGTGGTCATCTTGAGAAAGCTTTGTGAGGGCCTTGAAAAACTTAAATTTATGCACAAAAATTATCGCAAACCGCGCCGTCGGTTGAAGTGCGATCGATTTATCTTCTGGATGGCAAAATGGTCAGGTAAATGTTAAATGCAAAGTGTGCGATGGAGCACCAATTGGAAACCGAGTGTCGTAGCTTCCCTCGAAGCAGTATTGTCCTGCTTTCTCCGCATCACGGACAAAGCGCGCCCTAGGTGGGAGGTCGGCACGTGCGCGCATTTGGAACAACGTCATCGTGACAGCGACCAATGGGGGAGCTCCGCAGTGTGTGAATCGGGACGCTTACGCTCGGGAAGCGTGAAATTTCTCTGTCGAAAGGTCGCATAACATGCGAGCGGTCACTTTTCGCTCGCGCTAACGAAATTGGTCCGAGGTCCTCGCTTTCGGCGACATTTCTGAAGGTGCCAAATACTCCGATTTCAACACTTCGTCAACGCGCAGTGCAAGGAATTGACGTTGCGTTTTTTAGGTCTCTCTCTTCCTTTCTTTTTTTTTTTTTTTTTAATTTTGCACGAAACACTAACTTTGCTCACTGCAGCGTGACCCGCGCAGTTAGCCAGCAACTGTGGCGCTCTGTTGCCGAACACGTTGTCGCGGGTGTGACTCCTGCCAATGGCGGACGCTTTCCAGTGTGTGTGCTTTGCGCAAACGTTCGTGTACCAGTATGGACTGCGGCTCACCGTAAAGAACCTAGTGTAGTAAAATAATTAATCCGGTGCCTCCTCACGGTACTGCACTACTACGTCGCCCCATAGACCAGCCAGGTGCGTGCAGCTTTGGGACGTTGAGCGCCATCTCTTTATTTTTACCTGCACGGGCAAACCCGCACGTAATGCGATTATGGCAAAGCTGCTAGATGCTATGTGAGCTGTGTTGTGTTTCTGTTCTCTCTGGAACCCCCTCGATCCCAAGTGCGGGTAGCAAGCAGTAGGTGGGGGCCGGTGCGTATTCGTAACTCTGGCACATGCTAAGCTCATTCATTAGGCCTGTCAAGCTCCGGCCTGCAACCATTCCTTGCTCAGTCCTTTGGCGCGCTTGCAGCTGGGCGTTCTATTAGGATGACGCGTTCCGGGAGGGTGCGTGTTGGGAGGAGCGAATGAGGCGCGGCCTCACTAGGTAGCTGGTCATTATCTTGGAGCGCGCGCTGTTTGATCGAACAACGCCGCTGATCTATAGTAGTTTATGGAGACACTGTCGGCTTTCAGCTGCACTTCTAACAAACGAAGAAAAGTAGTATTTTCTCTCTCTCTGTGTGTGTGTGTGTGTTTGTGTGTAAAACTAGAGGTCCGTACGTTTCACTGCACGGGCGTACGCACAAATCCAGCCGTATATTGAAGCAAGTTTTTTTATTTTCCTTAGCTTGCCAGGCCTCTCGATTTACAAATATAAAGCGCGTTCTCATAGCCGAGAGATGAAAAATTGCTGTTTTGGTTCGCACAACCTTCCCAAGCTGCGGACTTCAAAACACTCGAACACACCCGTCGCGGTAGCCCCGTGGCTGTGACGTTGTACTGCTGAGCTTGAGGTCGCTGGTTCGATCGCGGCCGGAGCGGGATTTAGCTGGGCGCGAAATGCAGTGCGCACGCGCTACTTTCAGTTCTGTCGAAATGAAATGAGCTTGAAACGAGACCCTCAGCACCGAAGGCTTATGTTACCTTCAGAACTGCTCCCCTGAAGAAAGGTCTCTAGCGCGCTTGCGAGAGGAACAAGTGATGCGTCGGAGTGGCGGTGACGCGCACTGTGGAGGAATGCTGAGGCAAGCACTCAATAGAGAGCTTTAGGCTAAAGTGACGTAAGAGGCCTGCGTACGGCGAGAGCTGCTTGCGTCCCCCAATGGAGAACTCCAATGCTACGAAGGTATCCTGTGTCAAGTTGCGACTGGATCTGTGTGCGTGCGTCCGATTAGTCGCTTCTTTGGGGCGTCGACCTGAAAGGGCGGCGGTGTGTCTACCGCGGGTCGGATATTGTGGGCGTGATATCATAGAAGCCGCTTCGCATTCGCTTCCGCGTGCAAAGCCGGCGGCGGGAATAGAGCCCAATTCGGAGGGAGGCTGTGGCTGCTCAGTGCACCGTCGCCTTGTTGTCATGGTTACTCGGAGAATGCGCGGGAAGGGTCTTCGGGTTGCCCCGACGCCTCTTCGATGTTTCCGGCGACGGAGGCCGGCCCTTCCGGCACACCGCCTTGATCAGGGCGCACTGCGAGAGGTGACCTCCGTAAGCGGCAGCGCTTGAATGGCGCGTGAAAGGCGCTTCGTGTGCCTCGAAACATGTAACCCTGTCGCTACTTCCTGACCCTAGCTGCACTATAGAACAACCTGAAGCATGCCGAAATCGTCGTGAGCTTTAGAGAAGTTCAGCGTATCCACTCTGTGTTACTGCACGTTCGTCGCCTCTTCTTCTGGTTCACTTTAGCTCGAAAAGCGTTCACTAGCGCTTTCTTTAACGTTTCTTTACGTTGCTTTCGAATCCTTCGTGGTATCAGTTTATGCGATGAGTCCGGCGTACTTTGTGTTTCAGCATATGGGTTCGTAGAATTTCATCAGCGCTGTCGATCTTTCCCATGCTGACATCAGAAGCGGCCGCAGGATCGATTTTCGAGAGCGTTCCAAGTACAGAGCATGGCTTCTTTCATGGGCGCATGCAGCAGCTACCTCCACGGCGCCCTTTCAGCAGGTCTCGCACTTTTGGCGGAACGAATGAGTGATGCGCTCTGTCGTGTTATCCACTTCAAGCCACCTTCATTCTTTGCAGCGTAGGGTAGTGTGCTGCGAGTGACCGCGCTTCTGCGACGTCGTGCTTCTCCGTTGACGCTTGTTTAGCACTCTGGTAAAAGCTGCATTCGGCCAGTAATGTACCGACTCGAGCGGGATCATTGTGCCAGCGTAAGATGAAAAAAATAACAAAGCACGACAGGTGATGTAGTTAACTGGGTGTCTGGCGTACGCCGGACACTGTTGCGGACAGTTGGCCACACTCCGTATGTTACGTGGATCCAGCTAAAACCCTATCCCAGTAAAGACAAGTGTCGCATGCTGGAACATCGTCCACGTGGTTTTCAAGCGACGGCGACCATTTTGATCGTTCGCCCGGAGGGTGATCGACCAGCCAGAAAGTGTCGTTTGCCGCCCAGAAGTCTGCGCGGTGCCTCGGCTGGTAACCGCGACTTGGTAACAACGCGGCAGTTGCCTGGTCGACCGCTTTGTTCTCAATTCGCTGATGGCTCGCTGTCGTGGCGGCAATAAATAAATGATAAAATCAGTCCTGGCTTATCGCACATTCCATCGGGCGAACAGGAGCATACACAGGCGTCCCCAGAGTGCTTTCAAGAGTAGCTGTGTTGGGCGAATAGTATCAATGTCGGCTGAGAAGCGAAGTTAGTCTGATGATCGCCGTGGAAAGGTAAACAGTCTGAGCAAGTGAAACAACTTCGCCCTCGCGGCTGCTCTCGGTGTGCATAGAACCCTGCATTGAGGGCGAGATCAGTCGCACTCTCGCTGCCTTATTACTGTGCTCGGCTCTTTCTTTTTGCAAGTGGAATGAGCCATTAGTCTCGTCTCACGCCCAGGACAAAGTATTGGCGTTGCTTTGACGCTGTTGGGGATAAGGCGCCGCTGAGAACCGGGGAAGCTTTTGGGTTTCTCCCAAGGCGTATGGGGGCGAATATTCGAAATTTCGAATCCGAACAGTTCTTGCCTTTTGCCTAGTGTTTGGTTTGAGAATTTACTAATCAAAGTAATCGAATATTCGTTTCTTTCGAATTCTTGAGGGATAACACTTATTGGAGTATCAAAGGAGAGCGAGTGTGATAACTGTTTCGGTTGACGCGCAATAATTTTTTCATTCATTACGAATGCTTCACTTTCAGGCATCCTGTATACGAAGCTATTGTGTTTGAGGACAATTAATGTATTATTTGGCCATTTGCACCATGTTTCCATACACTTAAAGCAGTGTGCGGTGTTGTATCGCGCTTATCTCCTTGAACAAACTGACCTCTCCTCTTCCATCTGATGTGCGGTTTCTGAATACCGTCATTGCCATAATGCACCAGATAACTGAAAGCAATTGTTTCTCATGCAAGCTCCTCGGAGGACCCGACGTTAATTTGCAAATGACGTTACATGTATTTCTGGAAATAAGCTGCGTAAATAAGCCTTTTCTTTCTTTCTTTTTTTTTCGAGATGACTCCAAGCATTCACATTTCACCGTATTTAGAAATATTTGATTCGATCCGGAAATTCCACTATTCGGACCTTTCCCACGTCGAAAAAGCTCCTCAAGCGGCTGCCGCCACAAACAAAACTGGGGGTCTAAATTAAAAGTAAGAGGCCATTAGAGCTTTGGTGGCAGAAAAGTAGGGAGATCACAAACAACGGAAGTGTACAAAAACAAAGTTCCCCGTAATTTTCAGTAAGTTTGATGCTGGGTATTTGTGAGCGCACGTGCGTGCGCATTTTATGTTATTTATTTATTTGAAGAGCTGGGTGGCGCAACCCACCAACCCCGTTTCAGAGGGGATGCTCATAGCAGCCATCCATCTAGCTGGCGCGGTTGGACGGGTCTGACCGCGTGTTTTTTTAATCGCGGTGAGCGGCTTCGTGCATTGTCACGTTTCGTTTGTGTGCGTATGTACTCTCGTTACTTGTTTCTTCGAAGCGTGCGCTAATTGAGCGCAGTTTAGAAGACTCGCGATCCGTCTGTTGACGCGGCCCGCTTCGTCGCAGCGAACAATGCACGGGGCCACACCCGTGTATTGTGCGTTATGTGCATCATTGGTAGGGTGACCAGCTCATGTTCACAGCATTCATATACCCTGCTGCACCCATTCGCCAGCGGACGATTCATTGGAGTCGTCCAATGAGTCAATGAATTTCAGTTCGGCGTTTTTAAGCTCCGCTCAGCAGCAAGCGGGCTAGCGGATCGACAAACACGGCCCGCTTACCAGCTGCCTGAGCGGAGCGTGCTGTGCAGCTCATAGGCTCGTGTTGGCGTCAGAAAGGATTGGGTTGGATGCAGAAAGCAAGCTCGCTGGCTATGACGTGGCCTACCCCAAGACGGCGCTTTATTTTCCACTTGATAAAATGGACCGGTAACGCATTACAAGCGCACGTCTAGATACTTCATGGAAAAATAAATTATATATATTCGTTTTACCTCATAAAAGTGATCAATAGGTGTGTTTATTTTGTTTTATTACCCTGAATTTGGCCAGAGGCCGCTGCAACCACGAAAGGTGCGCATGCAGAAGTGTTGAATTGCAACCAACTAGGCGGCCCCGTCTGTGCCTTCCATGTATGCGTGTGCATGCATGACAGGAGCGAGTCAGAGATTAAAGGCGACGCTGGAAACTCGCTTTCACCCCAGCGTGTCGAACGTGCACAATGCCCTCTGGAGCTCCCTAGCCGTCGCCAAAATAGCCTCTTCACAGCTGTAATTAGTCGTGACTCCCCTCAGAAGCATCGCAGCTTCTGAGGGGAGCCTTTTTCTACTAAGCTGGGAGTCCAGAGGGGACGTAGATAGAACTGGAGTCAGAGACGTGTTGGGTGAGGACTGGTAGCTGACCGACGGTTGAGCGCCGGACGCTGGCGTAAAAATAAGTTTTTCTCTCTCTCTCTCTCTCTCTGGAGGTAGGAAAAGAGGTAGTTCCCCTGCGAGCAAACCTGCTACTATACGACGGCGGCACACCTGCTCTCCCTTTTCCCCTGTATACCCTCATCTTTCATTCCCTGCCTAACACCGTGCTCCCATATGGGCTGCAGAATAATTTCCCTCACCCAAACCACGAAGAAGAAGAAACTGGATAAGCTTAAGTTAAAGGTACGCTACATACAGTAGGTTGCTCCTAATTCTGAAAAATAAACATCAGGGAAATATGTCAAGCGGACAAGCTACGCAGGGCGTACAGAAGCAGATCCGCTTGGATTAAAACGCACCGCAGGGTCCAAGCGACTCTGCGGAAGCGGTCAACGCTCAAATCAACAATTCTGTGCTCGCCGCGTTAGCTTTGTGGCTATGGCGTCGCTAGAGGCCGTGAATTTGATCCCAACCGCGACAGCCGCATTTCGACGGTGGCGAAATAGAAAACGCACGTGCACTTAGATATCGGGACACGTTAAAGAACATCACGGTGTCAAAATTAACCCCGAGTCCGCCACTACGGCGTGCCTCATAATCCGAGTGTCGTTTTGGCACGTACAGCCCCATAATCCAATTCAAGTTTAATATTTCTGCCACAATGCGGTGTGCCACGTGAGGCAATGACTATGCTAAACCCTCTCAGAGGTTATGAAATAAGGGGCACAACAACGCCTCAAGTAAACACCTCTCCCTGTGTGTTCTGCGCAGACAAACAGCAGTGGTCCCAACAAGGCGACGCGTAACATCAACTCACCACTCTCGTGTTAAACTAAACGTTGAAGAAATTAAGCTTTAGCCGTCAACAGCACCGCTAATTATCGTCAAAACGAGCACGGAATGCTTCGCTTACATCGCCACTAAACGTCAAACATTCATTCATTACATCGATTTCCACAGTGCGTGGGATCTGCATAATTTTTTTTAGTTCCGCCTAGTCAAAACTAAATCTAGTACACTGGTTAAAATGCATCGCAACTTCTTGGGGGCCGGCGGTTGTACTTAATCAAGTAACAATGGAAACTTGTCGCGACTTTTCGGCGTCTATGCGATTGCTTCACACCGAGGTGCGACAGGTTCTGTCCGTCGCTTGAGTATATCGTGTACGTGGCTGTCTCTTTAGGTTACCTGTGCGGATTGCTCATGCGAGTGAAAAATGGTGTCGCTTCTCAGAATAACTTCCGCAACGGCGTACCATCTCGCCGGTTTTCAACTGTTTCTTGCTCGGTTTCTGCTCATTGGCCGTATGCGAATTGTGTGGTGTAGATCCATGATTTGAAGCCGTGTCCGTATCAAAAATTTCCATGTTCGCGCGGTCTGCCTGCAGCGGGCTGCGCGCGTAAAACGACGGGAGCGTAAACCACGCCGCATTGTTTGCTGCGTCTGGGTGTGCTAGCGCGTTTAGGGGTAGTGCTCAGGGCGCGAGGGCGACATCGAGGCACCCTGGCGCGTTCTGAGAAACACGCCGTGCTACGCGAAGGGAAGCGGCGCGAAAAGCACGGGACGTCGACACCACCTTCGGGAGCTTGCCGGGGCGTTTGCATTGTTCGTAGCGCGTATTCCTGGACAGCTCGTCCTTTCCCCCTCGGACTCGTCGAGATGGGGAGAGATCCCTTTTGTGTCAGTGAGCTAAGAGGATTGGGTCGTTGGGCTCGGCGTTGCTGATGACGTTGGTGCTGTGATCAAAAACGAGTGGTACGTGCGCGACACACGTGGTCGAGCGGAAACAAGTGGATTCCCGAGTGCGTCGCAGCTTTCCCGCCGTCACTTCGCGTTTTCTTGGTTCGCCGAGTGTGCTGTGCACGGGGCCTGCCAACGTTGGTCGGTCGAGGAAGGACCAGCTGCCCTCTGTAGAACTTGTCGCCGGAAGCGTCATCCGGGTCTCACTGCGACAGTGAGGGCATTAGTTCTAGCTGTCGTCGGGAGTGCACGTGTGAAGTTCTCGTAGTGTCGTGTTGAACAGTTGGAGGCTGTTCTTTGCGTCCGCAATATTTGTGGCGGCCCTTGGGATCATCCTGTGCCTGACTGTACCGGTTGTCTTTTTTTTCTCTCCTTCCTCCCCGACCTTGTGCCTGCGGTGTTCGTGCCCCGTCGCCTCGGATGTATGCCCCGCAGACGAAACCAGCAACCACCACGCAAAGCCTGAACCCGAACGCCGACATATTCTACAGCAAGAATGCGCTGGCCAAGTCCGAAGATGACGACGGTGAGCTTGTGTCCGTTTATTACTTTTCTACGTTGTTGCCCAGGCAATACACTCCATTGAAGTATGTGGCACATTGTTTGCCGCTAGCAATTTCATGCTCGTGGCTAGGGAAGTAAGTGTTAAGCCTTGTTGGGGGGAGGACGGGGGCGCGCAATGAATAGGCAATGCGGGATTGCATTTTTAATCTCTCTTGATATGTGTGTAGCCTGAATGTCACGACTGAAAAGTTCAGTTCACAGGCACATGATATACGTCGTCCGAGCAGGTATACGTCGCCATCTCGCCTGCTGTTTTGTGACTTAAGACAGCAACTTCTTTCATTTTTATAACTGCTCGTCTCCGCACAGGGCTAGCCCCACAGGCTGTCACGCGCGCGTTTTCGCGAGTTAGACGGCAGTCAAAGTGCTAATTCTATCGCTTTTAATCTGCGAAGACTAGTTTGTAGGCGCATGTTCACAGCGCCGAGCGCGAATTTTTCTCCCCCGCCACTTGCATTCGCAAAGCTGTCTCTCCGAGTCTCAGTGGCTTGTCCAAGCGGTGGTCTGCTGCCGTTTGCTCTTACGCCCTGCACCGCGCTAGCCTCCCTGGCGATGGCGGCACCTGACCACATCTCGCCGCGGCCACGCACGGTGACCGTGGTTGCTCCGCCGCCGCCGGGCGCATTTCCATGGGCGCCGAAACAGGACGAGATCTCTCTCCCGGCCGGTCCGGGCGCGAAGCTTGTTCGCTCGGTTGACTAGTGCTTCCCCTCCTTCCATTGAAGGCCGCCACAGACGCGCAGGTGGTGGAAAGAGTGGGACTCGCTTTCTGTTATCCTTCCCTGTGTTTGTTCCTCTCTCCCGCGGCTCGTCCGTGCAAGGTTTGTGTTCTTATATGCACCTGTTTCGGGGCCTACGTCTGAGTACAGTCCGCTCATAACGCGGGCCGTATCACTTTTGGAGATCAACTCGGCCGCTCGATGACTTTCTCTGCGTGATTGCGCTGCCCGCCTCGCGAAACCCCCTCGCCGCAGTCGGGTCAACACGCATTGCAAGAAACCGCAGTGGCGTGGTGCTTGCGGAGGCGCTGTTCGGCTTGCGCCGGTTTTTTTTTTTTTTTTTTGTCTGGATTAGGGAGCTTCTCGACCAAAGCGTCTTGTTCGCTAAACATGACATAAGTAGCTTTTCAGACTCCGCGGATTCATTTCTGGCAATCTGAACGCTCGCGGGAATCTTAAAGCGTGCTGTTCGCACATTCTGGTTAATGCGTTTGTCGTAGGGCGAAATCATTGTGAATGTGAGTAGTAGTTGGTTCGATCTGGACAGTCGCCTGAATGGATTGGGGGGGGGGGGGGTGTCATTCGGGTGGCGTGTACGTACTTTGCGCCCTGTCTACGAGGTTTTGGAATGCGGCAACTGCAGAAAATTATATTCTGTGGCCTAGGCATGCCACCTTGGAATTCCTGGATGCGTTTTGCACTAGAGATCTCAAGCTGTAAGACGTGCCTGATATTCAAAACATTTTTGTGGCAAATGTACACTCCATCGAAATAATAACGAAAAGAAAAAAGCTGATGCCGTTGCCGCCAACGGCCGGTTTCTTTTTATTTTCCCAATAGGGCGTACATCTTCACTCTTGATTTTCGCAACACGAAGGTATCTTAGAACTCAATTTTATTGCTGCGCGCATATCCGGTAATTAAGCTTGACAAATAGGGGATAGCAGTCGCTTGTGCAACATACTTGCTCCTCTGTCACAGCTGTCTTAATGCCACCGGCTCGCGTGGTGTCCTCGAGTTGCACAAAGCTGGTTTTTCAGCAACTTGGGGGCACGCGGCCGGCAGCAACCTAACCTAATCTAGCAAAGCTGGGTGGCACAAGATATTGTATTCCTGTATGTGCTCCCGTAAGGCAGCAAAGTTGGGAAAGGTTCTGCCATCTTGAGATCCTTAATTATGTGGTAAAAACCACTCCTCTTGCTTGCAGGAGTCTGGCTCGGAAGAATCGGATTTTATTCTCTTTCGCTAATGTGGTGATGAAGCTCTCTTAGCTCCTATGAGTTGCGCAAATGAACTTCGCCTTCTTGAACTTCTTAAAACAGTCATCTATGAGCTTGAACTGCATCACGTGTGCTACGTAAATGACTGCAGCAATTGCCTTTATCAGGCAACAGAGTGCGCGACTATGCTCTGTAGCGCCATTTTTGTTGTCCTGGTCTTGCGACCGCCCGTTCGGTACAGTTAGTATTTGTCCTCGCCTTTCTTAGCGCTGTAGCACTGTTTCATAACGCCGGTTGCTTGTTCGTACCATCGTTTATATTGAAGAGAACACGCAAATACCGCAATTAACTGTCGATAATTTTAGCCAAATCACGCTTTTATTAGCCGTCCCTGCGCTTAATTCCACTGGAAGTGAGGCAGTGTACAAGAGAGCAACAATTTAATGCGTGTCTCCGAGATCTACGCTTCGAACAGGTGGCTCTAGTTTGCATCGCGCAGCACCGACGACGATGGTGTGTCTGGAGTACGGCCGAAGTTTAATTCGAAGACCATTGTGGCGTAAGCGAATATACCGAACCGTAATTGAAATTAGTTGCTCTCAGCAACTCTGAAACCAACACAGCATAGACAATGCGGTTGTTGAGTTGGCCACTCTTTGCAGAACTTTGAAGGTCCACGTGACAGCGAATGGCGGCGCCTCAAAGGCAGACGCGATATTCTGGCGCTCTGCTGAAGCTTGTACGGTAGTAACCATTGTTACGGCTCAACACCACCAAGGGTGTTGTTAATTGAACGTTTGCCACGGGTCAAACCACCGAACCCCCTAACCCGACGTCAGCGCGGCGTGGACGACTAAAAGAGCACTCCACCATTACTTCGAAACCGGAGAAAAAGGTGAACGGGAAGGAACCACGACAACGAATTAATGGACAGGCGCAGTTAATTAGACGGGTCAAATCACCACCCATCCCTCGGCACTTATCCAGCCGTCAAGACAGCGTGAAAATCGGCTGCTGCAGGCTTCCACGGAAGGCCCTCAGCCCGACTTCCACCTTGTAGACTGTGCAAAGAACGACGTGGGCCACCTGTCGCCGGATGATTTCTTTCGGCCACAAAATTCCAAATCAGTTTCTTCGAGGCGGAGTTACTGCGGGTTACGGATACCCTCGGAGTGGTATCGCAACGGAGTCGACGATGGTGATTTGTTGCTGTACAGTCTTCCGATTCCCTAGTCCACTCGCCCAGAGAAGACGACGGGATTAAAAGCAGATACTTTCGAGTGTAGAGAGAGGGTCCTGATGTGAACTGAGATGTTAGCTTGCGCCTGCATGAAGTGGGCTTCCGCACTGGAGCCGTGTAACTAAGCTAAATAAACACTTTACCTTCGTTTTCTACACGCCTGGCGTAGTAGTCGATGGGCTTGGTGGATTCCATGCCCTGAACGCCACCCTAGCCGCAACACCATATACAGGCTGGTTATTTTTAAGCTTTGTGAATTTTTAAAAATTGCCTGTTGAAGATATAATTCAAGGTATGCAGATATAATTGTTCAGGGAGGCAGACATGCGCGAGAAAATACATAGTCAAATTAAGACTGAATGTTTAACTTAATTACTTTACGGCACATAAAGCTGTTCACGAATTGTAGCCGGTGAGCTTGTCAGGCGTGTCCACTTAGATTGAATTTGCAAAATGACAACAGTTTGCAGATGTACGCCATCAAACTGTGTAAGAATGCGCTGATGGTCCACTTACCTTTTTAACAAAATGCTTTTATACATTGAAGCACAAAGCTAACGTAAACGGCCACGTATTTCGTCCCACATATCGCGAAATATCTCGGAACTTGTGTATTCCTGGAATTCTACTTCAAGTGGATGCAACTTTAAACTCTCAGGCTACAATTCGTAAATTGCAATGTGCCGAAAAGTAATTAGTCAAAAATCTAATTAGCCAGTTATCGTCAATTAGTTGAATATGTGCTTCGATTTATCGTGCTCGCAATCTTCGCCTCTTCAAATAATCCAGCTCAGCGACAAGAATTATGCAATCTGCCACAGGCGACGTTTAAAAAATTCAGTAGAACTTAAAGATGACCACCCGTATAGTAGTCAAGATAACCAAGTCTCAGCCCGCGTCGCTAGCACCAATTTCTCCCCTAGCGGGCACATTCGACGGTCGCCTGTTGTCCCGTAAGAGCACGACGGCAAGCGTGACCTCGTCAACCCACAAGCGTGGCATGCAGTATTTTTGTGTCTCTCAAGCGTCAACGTCGAGACCAGCCCGGGCGACTGCATATTTAAGGGAAATTCGCAGGTGAGACAAGTGCCGAGCTGTAATCGAGTCACATCGCGCGTTATTCACTTCGCGTGTCTTCTTTCGATCCGCGTCGTGCGGTAAATCTTATGTACACAGCGATAAAATGTTCAGTTAGCTTCGTACACGGGGGCGCGTTC
This sequence comes from Dermacentor andersoni, assembly GCF_023375885.2. NCBI lineage: Eukaryota > Metazoa > Arthropoda > Arachnida > Ixodida > Ixodidae > Dermacentor > Dermacentor andersoni. The sequence continues at coordinate 28,677,028 of NC_092815.1, forward strand.
ACTCAATGTTGGCCCCTTTCGGGAAGAAGCGCGCTTCAGGGCCAGTTTGTAAAAAACAACTAGACTTTTCGAAACATAATTGCGATAGCGTGTTTTGGCAGCAATGAAAAGGGGCAAGCCGCGTGGGTGTATTCCGGGAATTCAAACCCAGGTCTGCGATCCTGAGAGGTGGCCGCGTGTCAGAACGACAGCTGTAGTTGTTTACACAATTGGCAATTTAGCGCTGTGTATAATTAAGAATTTAATCTAATGTCTCAAGCCTTTGCAAGACTTTGCGCTAATAGTTACACATAGCCGTCGCCAAAACAAGGATAACTTATGCTTCTTTTTAAGTAGGCCGTTCACCTAAATGATGCTATAAGCGTTATTGAAATTCGCAAGATCGGGAGCAGCTTCTTAACGTTTCTATTATTTAAAACGCCCCATTCTGACTGTGCTACGTGGGGCGGACCGACCTTGTCCTTCACCAGCATGACCGATGGACAGTAGCCGCATCCGAAGCGCGCGCTGGCAAGCGTGCGTGTGGTCGGACCTCATGTTTCGCATGGTTCAAGGCGAGTTGAGCGTTCGAAACTAGAAGTTAGCTAGGCACGACGGCTGCGACACCGTTAAGCAGGGTGTTCGAAGCGTGAACAGATCTTCCGGAAGTGTACGTTATTGTCGAAATTCGAAGGCAGATTTTCGCTTACTTCAGCCTGTTTATTAAACTTTGTCAACAAATATGCACAGTAACAGTAAGAAGTGCATGGGAATCCGCTGTGTTGCGAAATAAAGCGTCCAGAAAGGAGTGAGGAGCAGGCTTTTGTTGAAAAGAAGGCGTTTGAGAGAAAGGTAACCTTGCGTCCCGCTTGCGAGCTCGACGCGCCGCGCACGACTGCAAAACTTGGCTGAGATGTTCACGGCAGCGTGTGCTATCCGCGGACTATGCTTTTTTACCAAGTCCGAGGGGGTGGTTCGAGACCCCTCTAACGTTCGCATAGTAAGTGCCTCACCTGGGTAACATTGCGCGGAGTTTGGTGGCAGTCGAGCGAACTGCCCGAGGAAAATTCCAAATAGCAAGAGGGCCAGGAATAGTGCGCGCGCGTGCGCTCCACGCCAACCGGGAGTGGCGCTGTCCCGCTGCTGTCCAAGTCGCGTGCGGTCGTTCCGTAGGCGTAGGCGTTCCGTAGGTTCGTGCGGAGCGCTCCTGTGTCGCGCGGGATGGCGCCACGAGACGACGGCTAAAATGACCGCGACGTTTGTGTTTCCCTGTGAGACAAATCTGTCGCCGGAACGTATTTTCCTTAGCGATTTTGTTAGGACGGCAACAAAATTCCAGCCATGCTAGTCAGGTGAGGCTGCGAAGACCCGTGGTTCCGTGCGCATCTGAGGCGGTTTCGTGCCGAGCTGCAACGGGGCGCGGTGCTAAAGACGGGAAGGGTTGGGGTTCGGCGTTGACGTTATCACGGGTACGTGCAGCTGGTGTGAAGCGTATCCCCCGGACTCTGCGCGCGATCTTACGCCCACGCTTGTCTAGTGAGCGCGTAACCGCGTCCGTGAACTCTGTGCCTGATACCCCCAGACAAACGGGCACTCGAGAAGGCCTTTGGACTAAGAGTTTTTTTCCTCTTTATTGCCAGCTTTGACATAAAAGATAAAACATGTCAACAAGGATTTTGCTGGCACGACATATTAAAATGTTTTCAATGCTGCCAGTTTATCTAGCATGTCAATCCATGTGGCGACAACATATCTGCGCCAGGTCTTGAATTTTGGCAATGCGGAAGGAGGCACTAAAATGAGAAATAAGTTGAGTTGCATTAGTAAATTACATTGGTCACTCTTGCCCTGAGAATATGCTCGGTAAGCCAATGAAGACGCGAAAGCGAATTAAATGTTGCCGCACCAACTCGCATTGATGTCGGATTTTGACGGCGTGTGGCCCACTTAATATACTATACTGTATTATAAGAGCCTAAGACTGAACGTAGCAAGTTTCTGTACCTTTTTTCTGGCCACAGTGGCCCAAATGCAACGAAAGCAAGAAGTTTTAGATACCCTTTTTTTTTTTTTTTTACGAAAGTAATCCAGCGCTACTTCTTAAGACGAGGACACAGACTTGAAAGGCTGGAGTACCAGCTTTCGGCGCGAAATTACAAAAATTGAACTTTGGCCTGCATTTCGTCTTATAATCAACAACCTATCACCGGGAAGTTATCGAAAAATTGTTTTCGAAAGGTACTTTATCAGTTTAAACTTATTTGGTGCTTCTCTAAGCTTTCAGAATTGCACCACTAGTATACCCTCTCACTTCTACATCGTCGTTGTGTGCCTATTCCGTGGCTAGTCTGCGTTTATAGTGCAGTGAAAGCCGCATGTAACAAAATTAACGAAACGACCTTGAGAGCTAGATATAGATTGGCGGCTAGATAGATATTGTCGAAGTGGCAAATGTTCGCCATAGATACTGCCGAAATTACAGATGTTCGCGAAGGGCTTCGCATTTAGTATGCATGTCCCTCTATATTTCTAAACAATCTTGGAACGCAGAAGAGTGAGATACTCCGCACGTGCATAATCAGCGTGAATTGTTCCACTTGTAACGCAATATTTTGCTGAAACTGATCCGTTTGCAAAGACACAAAGCTGTTTGCAGCCAGAACGACGGTGTTTAGCCAAATGCATGTAGTACTTGCAGTCATTCCCATGCTGACTGAACAGCCCATGCTTGCAGCTCCCTTAGACAGTAGCGCCGGAGTTCGCTCTAGTAATTATTATAGGAAACTCATTTCCTAAGGGTTGCGCGTGCTCTTGATCGTGTAGAAAAGACAATAGGCGAGAACGAAACACTTACTGATGTCCCCGGTACTTTTGATATTGTTGCAAACTCAAGAGCTCGACGTGTCCAATATGGAGTTCGATATGAGTATATTTCACACTGGCAGCGTTCGTGTTAGCGGCAGTTCCATGTTGGACGTGGGTCGTTGTATCTGGCCTACTTATTAAGCGGGTTTCACCATCTGTTCCGTGAATTTCTGCGGTGCCGTAATCATGCCCATCGTTCCCAGTGCTGGCTTGAAATGCTGTTAGCACTCGCCTGAATCCTCTCAAATTGTCTGCGGGAACGGAATGCGGTTCTCTTAAGTCTATTGGACGTTTCATCCCCCCGCCCCCCCTTTTTGTTCTGGTAAACTTCTGGCTTGAAGTCAAAATATTTCGCGCAATGCTTGGGCGGTCTTTGCCATGCGCTGTCGCGACTCGCTGTAACTGAACATTCATGCGATCGTATCGCTGGAGCACACGCTAAAATGCAAATTTTGCGGCTGCAGGCCTCGAAGACGGACCAGCACGGTGTAGCTTGTTAGTCGATAAATCCGACAGAGTAAGAATTGTTAAACGCCTGTCACAAACTGGTTCCTCTCGTCGATTTGCTGTTTGCCTACCATCTAGTCTGAGGAGGGAGAAAAAAGCTTATCGGTTATAGAGTGTCGACCTCCTTCCGAGAGGAGCGCAGTGCCTGACGTCAAGGCCGCCAGGATGCACCTGGCTCGGAAAACGTTCTCAGTCCGCTCTGCCGACTCGTAGCTGTGCCTTGGGCCTGAAACCGATTTTTCTTTTTTTCCCCTCAGGGCTGGTGCAGCGCGCCCCATATGGGGTCGTTGTGTTCGTCAAGCACACTTGACTGTATACTGCGGAGGTATCCTTAAAAAAAATATGTAGAGAAAAAGCTAGTCCAGCGCTTATTATTCATCTTTAGCCTTGATGGGACGTAGTTCAATTTTTGAGTGATGGAGAGGTTGGCTACGAGCGGGACGCTTGTTCGCATTCGCGGCTGTTGTCGGCCGTTTGTTTCTCTCGCCCACGTCCACGCGATTGAGAATTCAGGTGCGTGTCCATGGGGAGGTGTATTCTGCCGTCACGGCTCGCGCGGGCTCGCTCTCCCGCGCTCCGGCGCGGCTTCGGTCGTCGTTTGAAACCAGCTCTCTCAGATGGCGCCACGAATCCCAGGAGGAGGCCGCGACGGCGGCGGCGGCCGGTGTCTGTCTCTTCTCGCTTGTTTGTTTGCTTTCTGGTTGAGCCAGAGCAGAATTTTTTTCCTTCTTTTTTTTCATTTCGGCGCCTTTCCTTCTCTCTGGGGCGTTTGTGGCTATCGTCGTCGTCGATCAACTTGGGAGCCGTGTGCCACGTCGGACGGCCCGGTCACCGGCAGCGTTGTTTCCTTCCTATCGGCGGATGCCGGCGGCGGCCTAGGCTCGACCGCGGCGTGCGTGTTGGGCCCACCGCTTGTTCCTCGGGCGATGCTGCTGCCACGTCCAGCCACCTCGACGCGCCGCAAGCTCCACGAGAAGCAAAGGTCGCGCTTCGGTCGTCAGTCGCCCCAGGACGCGCACGTTTTGCCCGTCGTCTGTGTTCCAAGCCCCGCAGGAGGCCCGCCGCCTTCTGCCGCGCGACGACGACGACGTGCGGGTAATCGGCGTGTGCCGTCCTCACTTGCGTGAGCATCGGACGCTGCGAGCGTTTCCGCGCCATCGCCGGCCGTCGACGTGGAGGCCCACGGCGGCACCGCGCCGCCGCCCCACCACCACCGTGAAGGTGATTTTTGGCGCTGGCCAGCAGCCGGCTGCTCGCTTGTTTCCCCGGTTTATTGGCGCCGAGGTTTTCTCGGTGGGGCGACGCTCAGGCCACGTCTGGTGTGGGTGGGCTTCATGTCCGGACACCCGCCGTGGCTAGCCAGCTCGCTGGAACAACATATTTTGCTCCCCCCTCCCTCCCCCCGGGATTTGTAGTGGATTTGCGAACAGCAGCATTACTGCATGTAATCTGTCCCCGCCGGTCGTCTCTCGGTTTTCGCCTTGCGATAAGCTGCTTGTCCTTCAGTATTCGCATTCCTTTTCCTCGTCGCCGTCTAGCGTTCATTTTTGTTTGTTCATTTCGCCTCGCAGCTCCCTGGTGCCGTTCGGTGTCGTTGGCCCCTTTAAAATGTCTGTTTTGCGCGCAGCTCACCTCATTTCGCACATTGGGTGTCCATGTATCGTTTCAATCGGTGTTGCGGGGAGGGTGCACGAAGCCTTGCGTATTACGTAACATGCGGCAGCTCGATTCCGGCGCAAGCAGCACTGCTGCCGGCTTTCCGGCGGCGAAGGAAACGCCACACTGGTGCGTGAAGTCTCAAACGTGCTATTCATCCTGTTCGTTCGGGAACTGTAGGCAATTTGTGGCGCTCTTTATATGGTGGTATGCTGACGTCCGGCCGTTATGCCATCAGAGCCACGTACACGCAGGCTTTAGCTTCCTTTGAATCTGAAACTAAACTCGCATAGTACGTGTTCACGTGCTAAACGCATTTTTCTTACTATAAGAAATGAAAATGAGGGCTATTCGACGAGCACTGAGGCTCCAGGTTTCCATAACTCCACTGCATGGACGCGGTTGCTTACTCAAATATTGCTTATTTAGATATGGCTCGTGTTTGGGTCAGATTATTTACATTGTCTTACATATGTTAGCACAGAAACTCTTATTCAGACTTTGTTCGTGTATTTTGCCCACTACCTGAATCATCAGACCCTAATGATGGTGATGGGTGTCCGAGACCCGAACCGCCAGTTGTTCCTAGCAAGTTTAGTCTGGATGTACTACAAACCTTGCACAAAAAATTGTTTGCACTCTCATCTCCACAGGGTTGTTTTTCACTTCCACAATATCAAATGTAATTTCTCACAGCTGCCCAGAAGCCTGTCACAGATAATTAGCCAAGTAGCACTGATAAGGTTGCTATCTCTTTGCCAAGAGTAAACATCTTAGCATTTTAGGCTATGTATAAAAACTTGCGTGTATAAACTTTCTCACACACACACATGCACACAGTATGTTACTGGCTGTTCTTGCCTTTATATACTGAACTGTGCCATTTTGACATATTTTGTGTGAAAGTCACTAAAGTGACTTTCACACAGTACACAGTTCACTGCATTTTAATGCAGTGAACTTGCAATTCAACCACAGTTCTAGCAAGACCAGAGCATCCACTAAAGGCACTCATTAGTTACAGTGGCTCCCATTCTGTTATTTTTATTCAAAAAGTGGTAGTGCACTGGTATTAAAAAAAGTGTAAGCCTTCAAGAATAACGAGTTGCGTCTTTGAGCCCCATAGTAGGCATAGATCTATGGCATGTGGGAGTGTAAATGTATTAGAAGCTCCTTTTCTACAGTTTTTGTTTTTCACGCGTTACTACTGTACTATGATGTAGTAACGTAAACTTGGGAACTAATGTAGACATTTTAAAGCTAGCACTCAGAGGACATGCACTGCTTTGTGCTGCTCATATCCTGTATCAGTTGATTGCTTGGGCAATTTGAGCTTACTGTCCTACATAAGGAAGGGCAAGAAGGATAGCTTTTGGCAAAAGTTTACAGACTTGGCATGCAAGACATTGATTATTGCATGTCCAGTCTGTAACCTTTCGGCAAAAGCTTGAACACGGGGTACATTGCACTTGAGGTTCATTTTGTGTAGTGTGGTGTATAACAATCTCATTCTTTGTCTTGGCTTTCGTTTGTTTATTTATTTATTTTTTTTTTATTTATTTATTTATTTACTTATTATCTTTAGTGAAGACACCTACTACCAGCTGCTAGTGTTAAGTGTGGAAGTTTCCTAGTGATCTTAGCAGGTGAGACAGTGTTGGTCCATAATTATGCCAGCAATCTCGTAGAAAGTGCAGTACCTGTCATTGCAAGTTCAGTGCAGGGAATCAGTATCTTTGTATGCAGTTTTGCCATAAAACATTTTGTGTGTGTAGGGAGTGGAAGAGTGAAAGACAGGATGTGTTTTTAATAACATTCTAACTTGGCCAGCTTGCACTGCTGTGGGGATGTGCACCACAACGTTCCGTTGTCTGGATGTTGTCTTGCTGTGAGGAAGAAACACATTTTTGCTCGTCTTCAGTGCAAGAAACAGTCATATCTTCATCAAGCTTCATGACTGATAAAACCACCATTTTTGGAGTTTTTACTCCTCTAATGCTACTTGATGAGAAATAGGGCTCGGTTTGCAGCTGTTAAAGATATGTTAATCAGGATCACCTGCTGTGAAAGTACATTTACTAACTTATTTGCACTTTCTGTGCTCTTATTTCAGGATTGTAATTGATTGCAGGAACTTCTCATCACAATAATTAGGGGAGGCTGAAACCTAGGTTAGGCTTTTATGTATATATAATAGTGGGTCTGCACACTGACATCTGAATTGGTGCTACTGCACCTAACTTTCTTAGAAGCTATGCATCCGTACTTGTGCTGTGGAACACCTTGGCACTTGTGCAGTAAGTTTTCTTTTACTCATTTTCTGTTTTCTTGGCGGCTCATCATTTATAATTTCATCCAAATTGAAACCTTGTGGAATACTATTCCGCAATGTTATAGTGCCATAGTGCCACTGTTTTGAAACATTACCCTGAGCATCAGGTTGACTAAATATACTGTTGAACTGTTGGTGTCTGAACTACCTCTGGTCATTAATACATGAAATTTTTATTAGCATTGAAATTATTTAGTATTCTCTTCACCCTTGTTCATTATAACTGATGCATCAGTTAGCTGTTTAATGTCAAACTTCGTCCTTTTTCTAAGTTGAAGACAAGTTCAGTAATTGCACTTGTGTGCGTTTAGAGCCTTAGCTCAGAAATTTAGCAATCTTTAAAATTTATAGATTTTACCTCGTGTCCCGTTTCTGTTTCCATCAGTGCACCTGCTCTCTTGCCGCTTTAACAATAACTATGTGTTCGCCCATAAAGATTTTGTTGGCACCCTTTGTTGGGGTGGAGCACTTGACGCAGCTTTAGCTTTCAGCCTATTGTGTAAGAGCACTCGGCATAACAAAAGGCTCCTCCGAAGATGGATGGATGAGTTGGTAGGGTGTTATTGCATTGCATATGATGATGATATGATGCATATGATCGTCATCATGGTATCATCCATACATTGGGCTGCAGTGGGTCCTGCTGCTTTATTACATCGCCACTAACAATCAGCCTTGAAATAAAAGCAGTTGACATAATTTTTTTCTTCAGGCTTAATACTGCCAACATTCTGCACACACCTTTAATGTATCGCACATTGTTGTATTATGTCTTATTAGAGCTGCTTCAGTTTAGCATGGCAAATTGAGTGAATGGAATGTAAAAACTGTGGCCAGCGCATGATTTAGCCATCTCACGATGTGTGTGGTGCACAGGAGGAGGAGGAGGAGGAGTGTGCTGTGATGCATCGGAGGTAGCACCGGAGGGGGGCACGGCCATGGCGCCCCCGCCGCCCCACGGCCTGGGGCCCCCCCATTTCAACCCTGATGAGCTGCCCCTGGCGGACCTGCGTCGCATGCTCATGCAGCAGCTCGAGTACTACTTCTCCAGGTAGCTTCTTCCTACCAGATTTTGCCAATGCCTGTCATTAAATTGCAGAGCTGTTTGTCATGCTCAGTAGTGCCATGCCAAAAACAGGTATCAGAATTCTGTGAACTTTATCAGACTGTCTAAAGAAGCCAAACAAAGCATGTTTGCTTAGAGCTTTCAATGTCATAATTAATGCAGTTCATAGTATTGTGGTATCTATTTTTACTATTGGGTTACACATTTGTAAACTTCATTCTTACTGCGTTATTGCTAATCTTCACTGCCGTGCGATTGTCTTTAATTGTTCTGGAGTTTCAGTGATAGCATTAACAAATTTTTTAATGCACCAAGTTTACTGGCACCTGAATACAATTAAAATAAATCTATAATAAGAAAATTTGTCCGATAAAAATTATGACACCTGTCCTCCCAAGATTATAATGCAAGTAAGAATACAAATGTCACACCCATGCAGAATAATAGCTTATATAATAACGTGTTTATTGTCAGTATTTGCTGTTGTAAGTTTGGTATTTCTTGGGTGCTGCATCTAAAGGTAAGCAATCATTAAGTGCATATTTACCTCTATAAGGTGAGTGACAAACATTAATAGTAATGCATGTTATCTCCCCTACTCTGCCCCCAATTATTGTTAGTGGGGTTTTATGAATTTCCATAACACTGACATGCCATTAAAAAAGAAAGGAAAAAGGCAACTGGTTGTAGGGAAGTTTCGCATGTGCCCCGCAGCAAGTGTGTTTTCCATAATCCGACAAACATTTTTCTGAGGTTTTGACTCTTGCCCTTTTTTCCTCCTTCGTTGTAGGGAAAATCTTGCCAATGACACATACCTGCTGTCTCAAATGGACAGTGACCAATATGTGCCCATTGGTACAGTGGCCAACTTCAATCAGATCAAAAAGCTAACCAAGGATCTTAGTCTTATTGTCGACGTCCTACGAGGCAAGTGTAGTGATCGTTTTTTTCCTATAACCATTGAGCAACTGGTATGATATAATTGTGAATTGTGTTAAGTCTTAGAAGAATAACAACACCCCCATTTTAATGGTGGTTTCTTCTGTTGCTGCATAATTATTCACAGAGTAAGAATTTCGACACACTGCACAATAGCAGGGAAAGCTTGGTCAAGTTGGGGTAAATTCATATTGGACGAACAGAATGTGCCAACACTCAAAATTCATTTCGTAACTTATTTCCAATGTAGCAGTGCCTTCTTAGTGGAACCTAGTACAATAGTGTGGTGCAACATGCTGTAATGTATATATCGAGCAAGCATGTATAGACACTTGATAAATGTGCACTGAGATGTAGTTAACTGTCGGCACATGAGAAATGGATCTCGTACATGCGACTTCTTCCTCATATTCTTACTGAATACGTTGGAGTTCACTAAGTAAAAAAATGCTAAGTAAAACTGGTGTCTTGTTAAACACTGTCATTATGCTCTCATTACTCACAGAGGAACGTTAATTCTTGGTCATGAAAAAACACTGATGTCTTCAGTAAGATGACTGTTGGGGTGGAAATAAGCTGCACAAAGTGCATACTTCTATGACATTCTTAATGCACCCTTGGTATCTGCATTGGGTGCCCCACTGTGCTCAGTGCTCGTAAATGGGTGCAACAGTAAAAACCACGGTTAAGCATCGTTGGTGTTCCACCCGGCCATGTTTGCCCGGAACACCTGGTTTACTCCTGTTGGGACACTATAACATCCACAAAAATAATAAAGATAACGATAAGTAAAATAAAAAATAGATCTAGGAGAGGGGGTGAATGTTTTGCTACATTTTATTAGCACAAATTATTTATGCTTCGAATGTATTCCAAGAACGTGTCTGAAAGCGCTTTTATTCAAGGTAAAAGTTTGGGCTAGTTGGTGGGTCATTCTAAATACGCTTATAGTGAAATAAAATCAGTACTTGTTGCTTGTCTGTAGCTACGTTTAGCCTTGCACCATAAACATCATTGTGTGCTTTGATTGAATTTATTCCTGATGAGCCATACCTCTATACATTAGACTGCAATATACACATTAACCGAAACTGCAATTCCTTTAGTATTTTTCTGTTCTTGAGCTTCCTAAAGGAGTATAGCTGCTCAGTAAGGACTGATGAAGACCTTGATCTGGTGCATCTGAACTTTTAATGCCCTACTCCTTTGAATTTTATCTTCAATTGCCTTTTCTGTTCAAGCTGAGATCCTTTTGTGAATACTACACAGAGGCTGTAAGCAGTCCCACTCACCTCTTGTGTTGTTTTCTTCTAGAATCCCCTAATGTGCAGGTAGATGAGGCTGGTGAAAAAGTACGCCCCAACCACAAACGCTGTGTCCTGATACTTAGGGAAATACCAGAGAGCACTCCTGTAAAAGTAAGTTCACTCAACCAATTTTTAATGCAGAAGTGTTGATGAGAAAATACGGGCTGCCTGTGCTACATTCAATACCGTTGTGTGTGTGCAGGACATCGAGGCACTCTTCAAGGCCAGTGACAAGTGCCCGCAGTTCATGAGCTGCGAGTTCGCCCACAATAGCAGCTGGTATGTGACATTCGAGTCTGACGAAGATGCACAGCAGGCGTACAGGTACTTGCGCGAAGAAGTGCGCTCCTTCCAAGGGAAGCCCATTATGGTAAGTCAGATTTCTGGCTCTTTTTTATTGTTTTCCTGCTGAAGCTACAGTAGACGACCGTTTGTTAACTCCAGTGATTTAATTTTTTAGGCAAATGAGATCATGGGGAAGTTCTGGGGTGGCATCCATGCATTTCTATGATCCATTACTCATTGTTTTTATCCTGAAAGTGGCTTTTGCTTGATTCTCAGTATGCATGCACCGGCATTGCTCCAAGCAGTGGCAAAGTTCTGCTGGGAGTTGTGCAAGGAGTTGTTGAATGGGAAACGCTTGTGTCCATTTTTAAAGGCAGCCAGAAAAACGAAACGGTTTGCTCGGCAAAATCCATTCCAAGCGAATGGGTGGGGGAAGTGAATGCAAAAGGCGCCAATTTTTTTTTTAATGCTCTCATAGTGCTGATGTGGCATTGCTCCGCAACCAGTAGCCACGTTCGCCATGCTGGTGACACTATTGTGTAAGCGCACGGCATATGTTGAGTGCAAGCTCGATGGCAGCTCAAAATGAATTACTTTTTTTTTACCTCACAAAAGCCGTGGTATGTAATTTGACCCACGGGTTTTTGTTAAGCTTGTCATAGTTGAATTTATTAGTCGACTGCTTAAATGCATGACATTTAGAAAAAGTGACCAACTTGTACTTTATTTCTTAAGTACAAAACTGTCGCCGAAACAGGTTGTGAGCGTTCTCGGGTTATAACATGCTGGATTAATTAAGGCTGTCTGCAAGTAGGCAACTATCAAGCTGAACATATTTTTCTACTCGTACTGAAGTGACTCTTGATCAGTACGGTGAGAGAATACATCAAGTTGTCTGCTTCTGCACTGGCACACAGGAATACAAAGATAACTGAAGGGAAAGTGGTGGTTACCAGGGGCATGGCTACGTTAATAAAATTTAATTATGCTCTCTTGCACTTGTTACACTGTAGTTCCTACTTAAAGCAGCTCTGAACCACATTTCTTTGAAGCCCCAAAAACACCTTGGAATGACTATGCTACTTCCCAGGAATACTTTCCGAGAATTTGTCAGAAAGACTTAGTTTGAGTGTGGCCATATTTCAGTGCGATATTTACCTTTCCCATTTTCCCTGAACATCCTTCGTTACGTTGGAGCACCGGTGGCGATGCCCCGCCTATGACACTACGATTAGAGAGCTTTTTGCGAACCACCACGGCATTTGCGCCAGACAGCTACGCGCAACTGTAAGTGCATAGCAGGTTTGGAGAGCTCACTCACGTGCTCCAGCCTGGCTGTGCTATGTGGTGCAGACCAGCTTAGTCCTGCGTGGATTGCTCACTTTGTAGTGCTCAGTGCAAAGCTCAAAGCAAAGCGTGTCCAGCCAGGAGTGGCAGGAAGCAAGCACTCACTGGCATGCGTTCCTTGTAGAGGCCTCTATTAAAAAGAGAGTGCTTGAAAAATAGGTGACTTCGCACTCCGCTTGGTGAGCCTCGTGGACTGTGCATGAGCGCAAAATTTGACTTGGATGTTCACAGCAGCGTATGCTATCCGCTGAATGTTTTTTCCTTTAGCTCAAGGAGTGGTTCAGGACCCCTTAAAACTGAACATGCATACAGGATTCCAGAAAGTTCTGTAAGATTTTCAGTTTGAACAGTTTTCTCTTGTACCTTTGATGGGGCATAATGAACTAATCATCAGGTGCATTGTTATCATGATAGAAAAGTGGTGTGTTCCTTGCAGGCCCGCATCAAAGCCAAGCCCATTTCACGAGCCTCATTTCTGCCACCGTACAAGAATGGTTTGCGGCACCAGCCTCCTCACCTGATGGCAGGTGGAGAGGGGCTTGGCAGTGCCCCTGCTGCTGCAGCTGCCCCTGCCGCTGCCAGTGGGCCTGCCCCAGGGGGGGTCTCGACGCAGCCACTGAGCACAAGCCAACCAACAGCTGCCGCCACCCCTGTGGCACCGCAGCAGACCACGCAGGCATCCACCTTCTATCAGGGGCCACTGCAGGTGAGACTGCAACTTTAGTGCTGTGTAGCACCTACTGAAACAGTTTCCTACAAAGGCCCTGAGAAAGCGTCAGATCAGATCGTTTCACATGCCGAAAATGTCTGTGTAACCAGAAGTATCAGTAAGCTTGCCACTTATTCGTGTTACTCGTGTCTTTGAGGCAGAAACGATGAGACTATATGTATTTTCTATCTATATGGCAATGAGAACTTTTCTTTTTTAATGCATGGGAATAAATTGGTGAAATTTGGCATGCAGGTGTGATTTGTTATGCTGATATCGTAATTGAAATTAGTTTTGTACTATCTATTATAGTTTTAGAGTTACAGTTGACAGCCTCTAATAGTCATTCCCAAATACGTTCGCCAAGATTTTCACATTCACATGTTCACAAAGGCCCATTCTGTGCAATAAAGCTATTGCTTTATTTTTTAAGTGCCAAAATGAGCATAAAAATATTTTTTAGCTTTCCTTTGCCTATTGTCTTACTAATGACTTTTGCAAAAACCCCATCACAAATTTTTTATGAGCTTTATTGGAGAGCTATATTGCACTCATCAATGTTTCAGGATCTAAGTACAAGACTGATTTTGTCTTCATTCGTGGTAAAATGGCACTGGAATGACGGAAAGCAACTGCACAAAAAATGAGAGCTGAGGAAACGAAGCTCAAGGTTTCATTTGTTGTAAACATTTATATCTGTTTTCAGCACCTAGAACCCGCCTGGGATGGAGTCCTTTGCCTGCGGGAACACATTTTCTTTACATTTTGACGTAGTTTATTGCGTTCTTACAGCAGTTTCGCACACCTTAGTTGCCTTTTTGGCCATCATGCATCCATCCGTCGTGCAGAGGCAGGTGACAGCACACTCAAAACGTCCGCTCTTGTCTCTCGTTGTGCAACCTCTTTGTTAGTGGCGGAGCTGAAATTCGCAGCTGAATATTTGACACGAAAACTTCTGCTCCACCGATGTCGCGTTGCTGTCACGATCACACGCAGACGTAATGTCACCATCGCTAGCAGTCGCATAGGTGCTCTGTGGTCGCGTCGTCAGCAGCACATGAGGGCGTGCTTTCCCAGTCACCGACGTGCGCCGGTTGTGCCTCGTCAACAAGCTTGGCAGCATCCGCTTCTACGAGTAGTTTTCCCCCTCTTTTCTATGCCTTTCATGGTCTTCCGTACACGTGGGCCGTTGAGAACTTCATTCATTTGGGGCTCATCACAGAAAAGGTGCGTAAGCTGCCACGATCGTCACTCACGTCGATTTGAATGCACAGCTCGCTGCTGCGCAAATGCGCATGAGAGGTTCGTCAGCAATCCAAATCTACAACAGCCAATAGGAGTGTGCTCTGTGCCCCACGTGACTGCTACGCCCAATCGGAATGCCGCATTTGCCTTTTTTTCGCTTGTGTATGCGGGTTTAGTTTTCTATGGGATAATGCGTCGCTCAGGTTATCTTTAGCTCCGATCTCTCCTCTTTACGATGATACCAAGATGACTGCGCTGCGTCAACGGATAGCCGGGTGATCCAAGGTGCATCGGGGCCTTCCGAAGCCAGATTTCTTTTTCCACGATTTTTGATGACAGCACTCTACGAAAGTGCTGTTTTCTCGATTTCTACCGCATATTTTGTTATAGTATTTCACTGCGAAATAAATAAAGGTTCGTGGATCGCGAAAAAAAAATCTGAAAATAGAGAATTCCGACAATTTGACCACTCCAATTGCCCCCATCCTCCCTACTGCAAAACTACTTCCAAGGGGTTAAAATATTCCAATCACAGGTCCTGATATTTTTGTCATGGTCAAAAAATAAGAATAGGTTTATAATTAAATCAAAAAAAGACATACAGACAAGACCCGCGATAACAAAATCCGGCGACGACAAAAATATTTTCGTATCCCCGCAAACGGCCATAGGATCCATTGCATTTCGTACCTCTCTACAACGAAATGTCGCTGTACTACAATCTCTTATCAATGGAATTTCCCGGAACATAACCCCACCTACATTCAACTCTGTTTACAACGGGCCCTGATAATCCGACAGAAAATGACCGTTTTATCCAAAGTCCGTAATATCGAAATGCATCACTTCTGAAGCTTTGGTCGCTAGTGTTATTGCAAAGAGTGATTGAGGACCTCCCAAAGTAAAAAAAAAAAAGTTTGTTTTATCTGAGGTGAAGCATCGATTAAGATAACAAATTAGTAGACAGCTACTCGAAGTAAGGATAGTAGCTTTATCGGCCATATAAGATTGTAGATGTTTGCTTACTAACTAAATTAACAAGCACGGCGTCACACACACACAGGTAAACGCGAATACATCTTGTTCGATGACCCTGGAAAGGTGCTGTCAAAATGTTGAAGTGAGAAGCCCGACAGCAGCATCAAGCGAATTGACCTTTTGTGCCGTCTCTCGCTTCAACGTGAGCTAAATGTTGAAAGCAAGGCGCATACGAAGCTACCAGCACTGGGCGCATGTCCCACATCGCAGATGGCCGTGCCTTTAGCAGCAGCAGCTGACGGAGTGGAACCTCCCTCGCCTGCCCCCATGACTCGCGCGCGACAGAAGATGGCGCACTTCCTCTCTTGCGCGCACAATATTAAGCCGCAATTGTCGGCTGACCCTAACAAGTCGGTTGTCAGCCCGTGTCAACACTGCAAAAGTCCGTTTTATAAGCCCGATTTTGCCAAAAATTACCACTAAATTGGTCCACAATATCTGGTAGTCTCTTGTAGCGCGCTCCGTTAACAGCGAACTTCGTTGCATAAATAGACTAGGTAGGGCTAAGTAAGGTTCAAATATGTGGTTCGTTATATCGGAAAGTCTGGTAAACGCGGGTCTGTTGTAATGAGTGCAGACTATATTACCTAATCGCACAAGGCTGGTAGGCTCCAAAATATTCTCAAATGCGATTCATTTACACTATTACACTACAATTGCATAAATACCACCACGTTAAACTTGTGTGGGTGCCCACGATTTCTGTTTACAAGAACAACCACGCACCAGAAGCGATCGCGCCGGAAACACGTCATGACCGCCATCTTGTTTGTTGCTCGCTCGTTTAAAGCGGCAGCATGTTGCTATTGACATGTGAGCATGTTTTTTGCACAGCTGGTACAGTGCGCAATGTGCGCCTCGGCGAGGCAAATGCAACAAAAACAAGGTAATCTACGTCCCACCGACATGGAATTGTTTACGGCGCTTTAGATCGCGGTCACAGCGTGGAATGCTACGCATCGGGCTGTGATTGAGCGATTTTCTGGGAATATGCATCGCATGCAGTTTCGGCACTGCACGTTGATTTGTGCAAAGGGGCCGTAATCTCGATCGACTGTGCCTACCAGCAACAACGTGCGCTGGAGAAATGCTGCATCATGCGTGGAGCACTGGTGCTCTGCGTCCAGTGCAGAGTTGCACAATATCTCGCAAAAGTGATCGTATCTCCGAAAGCAGTTGACTGAAAATACTGCTCAATGTGCTGAGTCAACAAAATGCGTCGCAGTGGCTGTGCGGCACTTGGAAAGCAGGGCATAGATGGCACAAGCAACACTTGAATGCTGGCAACTTGGTTCACTTTCACCATGTTTTCAACACCCTGGATCGAGGAATGATGGTTAATCCGAGAAATCTAATGAGGCGCTGTATGGCATCAGAAATTTCACTTGCTGTTCTACCTTAGTTCTGTGGAGTTGGTGGTGAGGCCGGGGAATTCCAAATAAACTAGCAGGTTTGAAAATTTAGCCGACGACTTACTTTCCTCAACGTGTTTCTTTCCACTCCTTGTTTACATGTGCATTACCATGCATTAAACTAAATCTCCATTGCATCCTCCGAAAGGGCTTACGTTTAACATATCCTATTCTATATCTGTCTACTGTCTCTGTGTTGACTGGACTCTGCAAATCTGAAGTCTGCGAGGCTGATTAATTGTTGCTTTCAGGTGAACTATGGTCCAGCCAATGCAGGCAGCAACAGTGCAGGGCCGGGCACCGCTCAGCTGTACCCGCCCTTCTACCCTCCCGCTATGCTACAGACCTGGACACCAGCCACTCCTACATGTTTTGACCTGGGAACGGTGAGCCTTCCCTCAGCACATGGCAGCGTGAGATCCCTTGGTTTTGTCCCTCCTGTGTGCCACCACTACGCATGCCTTGCCTGATCAATTACATCCTCTTTGTGAATGGCACTAAGAGAGCAGTTGACTACCAGTGGTGTAAATATTTGAAACTTCTACTATTTGACTTGAAAGGTAAATTTACAATTCGAAATATTCGAACCACCCAAAATTCCTGTTCTCACTTCTTTATGTTCGCTTTGCTGCAGTGCAGTCATGTTATGCAGCAGAGCATAGTGTATTGCGGTGGAGCATATTTTCAATGCAGTGAAGCATATTAGTATTTTCAATATAGTGAAGCATATTAAAGTGTAGGGGCACTGTCACGAGGCCCCTGCTGGTGCTATTGGTTACTTGACACTGTCAGCTCAATTATCTGCACTATGCTGCTACTTTCTCACGAGGCACTTGAGGTATACGAGACACGTCTATCTATTGTGACTCGCATAAATTCAGGCCTCAAGAAGTGCTGCTACAAAAAATGTCTGTGCCTCAGAGCACGGTCATTGCTTTTTCACTTTCTTTTGTGCCATAATTGTACTTTCATAGTGAGGGCAGTGTGATGAGCTCCCTGTATGTGTGTAGGACGGGCACTATCACTAGGCATTGTTCGGTCACATCTGGCCAGAAAACATATAGAATCGCAGTCTGCAGTAGGGAACAGCGGCTCATTTCAATTATAGCCTATTAAAGAAAGACGTTCGCTATGCTTCTGATGGCACCACGCACTGTGAAACAGTGCGAAGATCCTTATCGCAACAGGATTGACTGTGATAGCTATAAATGCTACATGTAACGACCCCCAGAGAAGATTTGCAGTACCGAAATGAGAAATTTAGTGCACGTTGGTGTCTTCACGCGAGATGGGCGGGCGAGTATTGCAGTGAAGCTGCTGCGGCAAGAAGCTATATAGTACATTTTCTTGTTTACGTGGGATCTAGCTGCCGAAAAATGTGTCATATGATCACAGTTTGGTGACGTAATGATTGCTGGTACCAAAAATCTTGTTTTCCAAGAACGTATGAACCGGTAAAAAATGATCGTAACTTGTTTTTCTTTTTTTTCTTTCTTTCTCAGTTGTGAATGTTGACAACAGAAAAATGTATGTAACAGGAACGTATCAACAAGGTTCTGCTGTATTTCTGCAGCCTGTTCTTTCCACTTCTCATGCTACTGCTTATGGCTATCATACTTTCATGCTATCATGCTACTGCTTATGGCTATCATATTAGATTCAGGTGGTGCAGCTGCCCATAAATTCGTACAACTTCCTGTTCCCCTTCCAGGTTTAATGTCTGTGGTTGTGGTTGTTTGGCACACAGGTGTTCTCTATGAATGGCCTGGCACCCCAGGCAACCTACAAGCCACTGAATGGGACGGGTGGCACGGGTCGGCACGGCTTCCCTGTCCTGTGGCAAGGTGGTGGTGGCCGTTCGTCCAAGTCTTACCTGCGGACAGGTGGTGCCTCCTATGATGGCGATTCCCGGGGCTTCTATGAGCGGCATGGTGGCAGCCTCCTAGGTCCCGGTTACCCATCAACCTACCTTGCTGGTGCACCTGCTTTCCCACTTTCCCGGGGTGGGGGTGGAGGACCCCCACCTGCGTATATTCAGGAGTTCATGCCCGCGACTGGTGGTGGCAAACGGGACTCTGGCAACTCTCTCTACTCCCTGTACTCCAGGGGAAGTCCCAAGGGGGACACGGGCAAGGACTCCGGAGGCGGCAGTGGCTCTTCACAAAAGTACCAAGAGTAAGTCCTGGCATGGAGACAACCTGCGTCAAGAAAGGTGGTCCTTCATTGAAACTCTGGGGAGCTCTATACAGTTGATGCTGCTTCTTCTCGTGCAATTAAAACTGCAAATGGTTATTTATTTTGTAGTTTTGCAAAAGGGAAGTAGATTACCATAAAACCTCACCTGTAGTTTGAACCTGTATATACAGTTAAACCTCGATATAACAAACTTTAATACCGTATTTACTCGCATAATGGTCGCACTCGCGTAATGATCACGCCCCTGAATTTTGTCGTCAAAATTCGATTTTTTTTTTATTTCCCGTGTAATAATCGCACCCTGAACTTGCCACAGCGATATGTCGTGTGCCAAGTCTAGCTAATAATGATCGCGCTTACCATTTGTCGAATGCTACGCGAACGACTCGTCTGCACGCAACAAACATTCTTAAGTAGATGCCTCATTTCATTACTTTCATCACTTTCCGCACTTCCATGGCAAAAAGACGTACAACCAAACTTGCCTTTATTATGAGTAGGCTTTATAATGGTTGTGGTCAACAAAAACAAAAAAGGCAGCTTTCGATTCCTCTCGTCTCCACTTGTGGGCACGCAACAACTCGCGCGCGGCAATGATAGTAGCCACGTTTTCACTGATACGTTAAAAGTGTACCCTATTCATACGCCGACGCTTGTAACACAGCTAAGATATTTGCCCACCCTTAGCGGAAACGTGCCGTGTTAGGATAGTAGTGAAGACAGATGCCGCAGTTTCCGCAGCACGCCGGCCATGTGTTTCGATGTCACTGGCAGCTGAGCATGCCCATCTCTGTTTCTGTCCCCTCAAAGTGGACATGGCTACGTTATTGCCGCAAACTTGCCGATATTAACGATATTATTCATCACTGATACGGAAGAAACTGTTTCAATGCACGTAATGTACTCACGAGAAGAAAAAAAGAGATCGCGTTCGGCTTGCTCCGCCGGCCGCCATTTTTGTTTTGGTGTCCCGCACCCGCATTCCGCAGTAAACGCGGGACGAAAAAAAAAATTTTTTTTTCTCGCGGGAAATTTAACCCGCGTAATGATCGCACCCCTGAATTTGCGTCAATTTTTCTGACAAAAAAGTGCGACCATTACGCGAGTAAATACGGTACAACGAAATTCTCGATACACTGAAGTATTTAACTTTTCAAAACCTCAATATAACGAAGTGTTCGGATGCGATTTCAATATAATGAAATTTCACTGCCGCCATAAAGGAATGCTGAGACAATAAATCGAAAATTCCGCGGACGGAGTAGGTCAAATGATTGAATTATATGCGGCTGCTTGCAAACACGCCTCTTAAGGAGGGACACGGCTCTTTGCGGCGAAAAAATTTCGAAAAAATCGATTTTTTGAAAACGAAATTTTCGACATCTACAGCTAATATTCCTTTAATTCACCAAGTTTTGAATCTCGGGGAAGAGTATTTCGTCCGCAATATCAATTTATAACATCACTGTGAGCTGAATTCCGCGCAAAAACAGCCCTTTTTATCGCGGCGCGTAGCTCTTTTTCTACGCGCGTGATCGCAGCCATCTTGGTCTCGTTGGAAAGAGGAGCCTTCCTTCTTTAATTTCCCGCTAAAAGTGACTCCGTGGGTACGCCAGTGACGTTGAAATCTGGGGAGAAACAAAAGCCCGAACGCACGATCCGATTCGTTGACTAGCGCACGTGACCAAAAACGCGCGCTGTGGTTGGCTGCGCGAGGTTCCCATAGTCTGCTCCACTCCGCAGGCGACGCGACTGCGCGTCTCGTAGGTTTGTTGGCACCATGCCCAACGATGTCCGATCCACCGGGAAAGTTCGCCACGAGGCACAAGTTCGGCAAAAAGAAGAAGCGATCAGCTTATAACTTTCAAAAGCGCTCCATTCCTTCTGAAAGCATCGAGAGTAGCTCGCCGCCAACCGCAAATGATGCCGAAACCGCGGACGATGCCGAAGTAGGCCTAGCCAGCTCACAAATGAGTGAAGTCGTTACGGACAGCAGCCGCGTTCGGCGTGACACTGCAATGTTGCAGCGTGCGGATTTGTTGCAGAGGGAGATGAATGCTCAAAAAAAACTTCGAGTTCTTGCGTCAACGCCAGCAACAAAGCGGGTGTTGGATTTGCTCACTCGCGCCGACGGCGTTGCAGCCGCGCCAGTCGACGCCGAGGCAGGCTTCGCTTTCCTCAGTAGGACTCCGCGAACGGACTGATGTTGTCAAGTGCAAGGTGTGCGGCGGCAGCGTCGCAGTAGGCAAAAGCGAACGGTAATCTGGCCTCACCATAAAGATCGTTATCACGTGCGCGTGTTGCGGCGATATCGCGTCGGCATGGAGCTCGACCCTCGTGAACAACCTTGCCGCGCGCGTGGTTCAAGTCACCGGGAGTCGGCGAACGGCGCTAAACGATGTTTTTGTCGCATTTAGGTGGCCATGGTCAGAGCGACTACATTCCTGGTGGCTTTTAGCCAATTTCACTGCAAAGTAATGCAAAATTATTTCTGCACTTTTTATTAAAAGTGAATGTCTTCCTTTTTTCTCGTTTTCTCAAAACACCGACTTTTCACTTGTACACAATGTAGGGTCAGATTTTGGAATTTATGCTTTAAAAATTTTCAATTCTGCTTTAGATAAGACAGTAGGGTAGCCACAATTCGAACAGTAAAGATTGAATTGCTATAAAATTACTAATATTTGATATATCAAAATAGTATTCCTACCATTATGTTCCTTATGTTTTCTAGTACCCAGGCATGTGCCAATACGAATTTCGTAGCGCATTTTCCCCCCCTATTGTTTCTGCAAATTATGAATAATGAATTTCATTTATCTTCAGAACTAAATGGCCTATTGGAAAAATAATTACATATTTGAAATCAGCACAAAAGTCTTAACAAGAATGGAAAGTTTCATGAATATTGATGGAAAACATCATGAACATTATTTGAATTAGTGTCCCCCTTAAAGAAGCAAAAGTTTCATTCTTGCCTGGTTGGACCCCTGTATCATCCTCGATCAATTTAGTATTCAAGCATTTGCCGTAATCACTATGAACATGTCCTGAAATGTTTTTCTCGTTTTCTCAGAACGACATTTTTGATGGTAGTGTAGTTTTGGAGTGACGATATCTCTGGTTCTACTCATCTTATTGCAATAATTCTTTTTTCATCAGAAAGGTGGACAAATTGGGAGTGCAGTAGGCCTAAAATGTGAACAAATATCATTACAGAAATTTTGAAAAAGTAATAATTTCTCCAGGGTTTCACTAATGCCTTCTGCTTACAAAAGTTTGACATGCTGTAACTTCGGCATAGATCAGTTTAGAACATTCATTCTTGTAGCACTGCAACCTCTGATCATTCAACATTATTTTGATGTGCCAGTCTCCTTCATTAACAGCCAGCATTGTAGAGAGAACTTGCCTCCAAATTAGTCCATACAAAAAAACATGAATTGCTTATATTTTGAAAAGTACTTGTTGCATGGGAAAACCAATTGAATATTTGAAATCAGCATGTCAAAATACATAAGTGATGGAAGTTTTATCAAATTGTGGCCACAAATAAAAAATAAAAATTTAATTGGGGTGTCCCCCCTTAACAGCAGATGCTCATCTTGGAGGCTTCGCCTGAATATAGGTCGCTCAAGATTGCGATCACATTCTATTCCGGCGACCCTGCCCAGGGCCGGCTGTCAACATTCTATTTGTTGAGTTTGCCTTTTGGTCAGCGTTCCGCTATTCTTCGCTTGTTAGTTTAGTTAGCGTTCCAGACAGCTGGCACCAAGAAGTCTTCGCCATTTTTCGCTACCTTGGCTGATAAAACCAACTTTTTAGAGCACTATTACATGGTTTATATGGATGATATTTTGGAATCGGATAGAAAAAGAGTTATAGAAACTGAAAATGTGATTTTCAACAAATAGATGTTTTTGGCCTTTTTTTGCGATGTAAAACCCGCATCCCCTCTTAAACTTATTGAAGCTGCGAGCCAAGTTTTCAGCCAGCCCTTTCTTCTCGGCAAACGCTCGCATGGCGTTGCATGTTCTCCGTACACACAGGCGGTAGCACTGCAGAAGTCGCGGAGCGCCTTTTTCATTGAGGGGGGCTGCTCTCGTCGCAGCAATTGCATTTGTGAGGCTGACATAATGCACAGCTAGTGATGTTTCCTTGTGCACAGCATGCAAAATATTGCGCTGGGGGAACGAAACAACAGCTCGCGCGCGACGCTGTCAGCGGAAGAGCGTAGCACCGAAAAAAAAATAAAAAAAGACGAAGGGCAAAAAAAATTGTCAAGGCGACGTGTGGCACGCAATCCTTGAGGTCCGGTATGGGAGAACACAGGGAAAAAATTCTGCTTGTGTAGGCTAGACGGGGCGAGTCTTGCTTGCCAGTGAAGACATTCTGCTGAAATCATGGGTTTGCGGCACTGAAATATTTCTATCTCGGCTGTTAATGAGCCAATTAGAAAAATGTTTGCGGCAGGATGCTTCCTAGAGGGCACGTAACAACTTCATAACCAAAATTTGCTATGGGGCCTGGTGAGGAGCCCTTTGGGCGGGTATGGTTTAACGAGGTTTTATTGTAGTTCTTTACATATTCACAGCCTTAAAAACGCTCAAAAAAATAACCGCGCTGATGCTGGCTCAAGTTATGATTCGGCAGCACCTTGGTCACAAAACCAAACTTTCATTGTCATTTTTGTTCTTGATGCGTTTTCGCTCCTAGCTGCTAATTTTCATTAGAAATATCCTCTAAAAAATGACATGTGGCATCAAATAGCTGTTTTGAAACGGCACCCAATTCCGATCACTTGTCATTCCGAAACTGTAAATGAAGCCACCATTGTTAGAGTGCAGCTCTTGGGTGTTTGTCCCAGCCTTGAGCATTGGCACGCCTCATCCTCCCTCGGGATAACCGAGCGAACAAGCATAGCGAACGATGAAAGAGCGGAGTGCAGCAGGGGATCAAAGACGGCGAGAGCAAACAGAGCATGAGGAGAAAAGCAGAGAAAGCCACCTTGAAGCACCACCAGATGGCGCTCACGTCTGGAGCTGCACCAACAATGGGAGGCGGGGGAGCTTGTGGTATAGTTTGTTGGGACACATTCGCAACATGCTCATTTTCATTTGACCTTACCGAGTCGCAGTTAGAACGCAGGCGAGAGCTTGTGCAGATAACACGGGCTTGCGAGAGTGACAGTGACGTGCTGTTGTGTCGATGCCCTCTTCCCTAATGCAACACCTGGCGCATTGCTGGAGCAGCAGATGTTCCCTTACACACGCTTTGCTCCATCAAGACACACCCGTGATGTAGCATGGCAGCCAGTGGGAATTAACCTATCATTTTGCAGCTACAGATATCGAACACCAGCGTTGTCACTCAATGTGCCACTTTACACAGGCAAATACTCTGACCTATTTTCTCAGATAAAAGGTGTGTGTTAAATACAGCACATGGTGTTCTATTCATAAAGAGTTAAATACTTCGGCATAACAACAATTTCGTTATATCAATGTTTAATTGCATTAACGTGAGAGTGACTATGGCATTGTTTCCATAGTTCGCTCGCACTGTCACTTAACCCAGGAATAGATCACATTTCTTTGCTGTTATTCGATGGAAAATAACTAAAGGTACAAGATAATACAATCCATTACTAGTGAAAACCAGTTTTGAAAGCTCCCCGTACATCATTTAAAACTGTTTCTATTCGCTCATAAGTGCAAATTGACTGCTCGGGATGGAACTACATTGCACAAAGTGCATGTTTCTGACATTTCTAGTGCACTCTTGGTATCTGCAGTGGGGGTGTCATTGTCGTCACTGCTCGTAAAGGGGTGCAACATTAAAAACCACGGTCAAGCATCGTTGGTGTTCCATCTGGCCATCTCTGCCCGGAACACCTGGTTTACCTCTGTTGGTACACAAGAAAGAAAATTAATATACAAATATACATCTACAAAGCAAATATTGATGTACAGTTTCTAAGATAATTAACATTTCAATTCCATTGTTTAAGGCTACAATTGAAAATAAATGGCACAATAAAAATTATTTTTAAAGCATGTTTAGATAGCCTAAGGAATGAGATAGCAAGCGCATTTTTTATCTGACCCTTAATATTTTACAGCCCGTTGAATACAAGCCCGCAAAGTATGGCAACCATTTGGCAGAAGTTGTAGCAAAATAATTGATTTCCAAAGTGAAAACAAACAAAAATTTGCTTGCTATACTGCATGGCGTATACATTAGGCTCCATTCTGCAAAAAAATAAAAAAGAAAAATAGACTATCTGTTCTTGGTGTTGAGATCTCGAGACCTGAATATTGCATGGAGCGCAAAATTTGTGTTTTTTGAGTAAAGTACAAAAAACAAGCAGCATTAAATATGAGGGGACATGGCATCCAGAACAACCATTTTTGATACTCGCTCTAGACACATGAAACATTCAGGACACGTCCAATCTTGTGTGCTGCTTATGAATATGCAATTAGATTTTTTCTGAGGTCAATAACAAAAAGTAGTTACAATTCTTGTGTTAAAAACTTGAGATGTGATTTCCAAAAAGATACTGCAACAACATAGCTAAAGTGAAGCAGGTATGTTCCTGGATATTCAAATACTGCAAGTTATTTTTTGGATGTTTGTATCTTTACTTTAGCCAAAGTTATGAGATTCTAAAGTTCCAGCATTAAGAATGTGAATCTTTATTGGTGATTTCTACAGCACTTCAAAATATTTAAGTGTCCTAAGACACTATGTCACAGTTTTTGTGCACTCAGACTCACCTGCATTCAGGTAAAGAATGACTAGAATTGAATGAGTACAAGGAACACAGTGCTGATCCCAAAATTTGAGACTAGGTGGGGATCAGACCTAACTTTTTTGTTCTTTATCTAGAGCAACGAAATTTGGCAGCCGCACTCGAAAGTGTCTTAAATAAGGAAATATGCAGTTTCATTACGCTACCTTGACTAGTTAGAAAAAGTTAAATGTTCTGCTTGTGGAAAACCTGGCACTGCAACGAAACATGCCTAGGAGCTGCCTGTAGTCGTAATCTTTGCTCAAAAGAGCGCTACAGGGTACAGCAGTTCCAAAACTTCTTTAACCGCTTTATTATTATTTTTTACACAGAACATCATGTTCACCTTCACTAATTACACCAGAACTTATGGTTCACAAATTAGCATGTAGAAGAAAAACTAAGCCCTCGGCAAGATATTGAAAACTGTCATACGCTCAAGCACACTTCGGGAATACATAAAAACAAACAGGATCAAAATTGGTCTAGGCATTCCCATGCTACCCTTTCCACAGACAATGCAGAATGCCCAAAACATACTTTTGAGAAAACATCTCTCAAACTTATTGGACCAGTTCATATTTTTGAAAATGCATCAGGATTGTAGTTTTTGCTGTCTTTGCTTACAAGTGGTTTTTTGGGTCTCTGCCCTTTGATTTCGTGCGCACGAGACGATTTTCTGGCTCACTGACGGCCGACACTCAATGTGCTTAGTCGCGCAGTTCGAGGTGCTGACGCGTGAAGTACCTAGCTGCACAGTCTGAGGTGTCGATGCGCGAAATGTTTAGTCGCAGGCTCGCGGAGTCGACACTTGATGTGCTTAGTTGCGCAGTCCGGGGTGCATAAGCGCGAAATGCCGAGTCGCACGCTCGAGGCGTCGACACTCGATGTGCTTAGTCGCGCAGTACGAGGTGCCGATGCGCGAAATGCCTAGTCGCAGGCTCGAGGAGGCGACACTTGATATGCTTAGTCGTGCAGTCCGAGGTGCCGAATCTCAAAGTACTGAGCCACGCAGTCTGAGGTGCGAGTGTGCGAAATGCCTAGTCACGGGCTCGAGGAGTCAACACTTGATGTGCCTAGTTGCGCTGTCCAAAGTTCCGATGCACGAAATTACTAGCCGCGGGCTCGAGGATTCGACACTTGATGTGCTTAGTCGCACAGTCCGAGGTGACGACGTGCGAAATGCTTAGTCGCAGGCTTGAGGAGTCGACA
Source organism: Dermacentor andersoni (assembly GCF_023375885.2). Lineage (NCBI taxonomy): Eukaryota > Metazoa > Arthropoda > Arachnida > Ixodida > Ixodidae > Dermacentor > Dermacentor andersoni. The sequence continues at coordinate 28,703,916 of NC_092815.1, forward strand.
CTTGATGTGCCTTGTTACGCAGTCCAAGGTGCCGAAATACGAAATGCTCAGACGTGGGCTCGAGAAGTCAACGCTTGATGTACTTAGTCGCGCAGTCGGAGGTGCCGATGCACAAAATGCTTAGGCGAGGGTCCAAGATGTCCGCGCGCGATGTGCGAAATGCTTAGCCACGGGTCCGAGGATTCCGTGTGCGATGTGCTTAGTCACGAATTCCGAAAGTGAGTGCTGAAAGGCTCAGCCGTGTGTCCGACTTTTCTGCGTGCGAATCTTGATCGCAATGTATGCGTCAGCGCTGCTCGGTATGCTTAGCCGCGGGTCTGAGATGTCCACAAACGTAAGGATCAGCCACGCTACTGCAATGACCGCATGGCGCCCGTTTTGACACGTCGATATTACGGGGAGTGGAGACTTCCAGACTCGCGAGGTGCAAAAAGCCGAGCAGACAATGAGAGTTCCGGACCAATAGCGAACCATGCTGAAATGTGTGGCAGGCGCGGCCAATCGCAGACTCCGGCACGACCTTCCATCATTTGTTTTTTATGTGCTTGTTTCTGTATGGAGGAGGTACCTGAAGCGGCAAATTTGAAGGCGGAGAAATGCGCTTTCCAATGAGACCAAGATGGTGGCGTTGGATTGCGCCATTGCAGAGATATCGTGGCTTCGAAAACTCCATTCTTTTGGGATTTCTGAGAAATGTTTTGCCACCTTGGCTGATCTAACAAACTTTCTTTGAGCGCTTCTACATGGTTTTCAGTGATATTTTGGAGTCTGATAGAAAAAGTTACGACAACTGAAAGTGTGATTCTGAAAAATGGATTTTTTGTCCATTTTTTGCCATGGAAAAGCTGTGTTACTCCCTTAAGGCTCTTGCTTTAACATCTCATGGCTTGCAGTACGGGTGGAGTGGCTTTCAAATTGTGGTCAGTTGTGGTCAAAAAAAGTCTCCATAAAGAGGGTCACATGGTTTAATTATGCATTAGATTATTTTTGCTCGTACGCCTTTAACCCTTTGAGGGTCGATATTTTTTTATTGCAGATTCCAATTCTTCTCAGGGACTTATTTAAAAAAAAATTTACCGTAATTTTTCTAGGCTGACCGTGAAGTGAGAAAAAAATATTTTGCGTGTATATATATGTACTCTTCATTCATGAATAACAACAGTAAAAAATGAAATAAACCTATAAGAGTAAAAAATTTGATGTATTGTTATACACATAGTTTTGAAAATGTGCACACGAAACTATTTGGCAAGACTCAACTGTTCCTGCTCTTACACTAATATGTACGTCCATAGCATAATCGAACTGCGCAGGTGCTCGCTCAAAAAAACTGTGTGGTTGTGTGCCCGTCAAAAAAGCAAAACGTGTGACAAACTTCCGTTAATGTTGATCTTATCGTCAACCAGAGGCAATTAGTTCTTGCGAGTGTCAAAAAAAAAAAAAAGAAATCCAGAAACGCATGCACGGCGGCATCGTTCCTATGCGCACCCCTGTGAGCACTAAACAAACGAGAAATAAGCAGTCGTCCTTTGAGAAATTATTAACGCGATAGCCATCAGTATTGCAAGCCCAAGAAGCCGAAACCGCCCGCGGAACAAAACCCAAATCGCAAGCCCGTCTGCGTGTGCCAATGCGCGAGCAGTAGTATATAGACGTGCGGGAGCAAACTAGCTCTAAAACAAACCATGCTACGAAAACCAAGAGAGGGAGCCGCAAGAAAAAAATTCCCTGTGTTCCCACATAGTAGCAGCCCATGACAGAAAAGAAAAAGTTAGGAAATTGGTGCGCTCTTTAAATGTACAGGCGGGGCCGTATATTTACGTGATTGACCCTGAAAGGGTTAAACATCAATATCTTATTAGGCCACCTTCCTTTGCAGCAGCCGGATGCGACGGAGGAAAAAGGAAGAAAATGGTTCCAACAAAACAGTGAGCACTTGCATTTTGTTTCTTGGTTTTTCTCTGCATGCATGCATGCATCAGTCAGTGCATATTTTGAAGTGTGTTTAGTTATCTGGCGAAATAATGAATTACATCTTATTACGGCACAAGATGGTAGCAATGGAGACAGTTGTAATTAATTATTTGTCTTATTTCTGTGCAGGACGGTAGTAATGCAGACACCAGCAAATCAAGGGAAGAAGCTGAAGCCCCAAAATTCGATCTGGAGGAAGCTGCCTTTCCACCTTTGCCTGGCTTCCTGGTATGTTAAGATGGCTCTTGTTATGTCTGGGTATAGTGTGGCAATAATTATTTTTGTTCACTCATTACTGCTGTTTATTCGAATCTAAGCTGATAGTTTTCTTCTAATAGTCGGCTCTCGTTACAGCGGACCCTTATAATCTGACAAAGAACGTCCGTTTTATGCTAAGTCCTTAATATCCGAGACGCCTCAGTTCCAAAACTTTTGTCGCAATGTCTAACAGATTTAAGTAAAAAACAAACAAAAAAAGTTCCAGTTCGGGCGAAGAATCCATTGTGGTAGCAAATTAAGCAAGATGATTAAGGAAGGCCACGTCCCCCCTTAAGGGGGGACACCCCACTTAAATTTTTATTTTTTATTTGTGGCCACAATTTGATAAAACTTCCATCACTTATGTATTTTGACATGCTGATTTCAAATATTCAATTGGTTTTCCCATGCAACAAGTACTTTTCAAAATATAAGCAATTCATGTTTTTTTGTATGGACTAATTTGGAGGCAAGTTCTCTCTACAATGCTGGCTGTTAATGAAGGAGACTGGCACATCAAAATAATGTTGAATGATCAGAGGTTGCAGTGCTACAAGAATGAATGTTCTAAACTGATCTATGCCGAAGTTACAGCATGTCAAACTTTTGTAAGCAGAAGGCATTAGTGAAACCCTGGAGAAATTATTACTTTTTCAAAATTTCTGTAATGATATTTGTTCACATTTTAGGCCTACTGCACTCCCAATTTGTCCACCTTTCTGATGAAAAAAGAATTATTGCAATAAGATGAGTAGAACCAGAGATATCGTCACTCCAAAACTACACTACCATCAAAAATGTCGTTCTGAGAAAACGAGAAAAACATTTCAGGACATGTTCATAGTGATTACGGCAAATGCTTGAATACTAAATTGATCGAGGATGATACAGGGGTCCAACCAGGCAAGAATGAAACTTTTGCTTCTTTAAGGGGGACACTAATTCAAATAATGTTCATGATGTTTTCCATCAATATTCATGAAACTTTCCATTCTTGTTAAGACTTTTGTGCTGATTTCAAATATGTAATTATTTTTCCAATAGGCCATTTAGTTCTGAAGATAAATGAAATTCATTATTCATAATTTGCAGAAACAATAGGGGGGGAAAATGCGCTACGAAATTCGTATTGGCACATGCCTGGGTACTAGAAAACATAAGGAACATAATGGTAGGAATACTATTTTGATATATCAAATATTAGTAATTTTATAGCAATTCAATCTTTACTGTTCAAATTGTGGCTACCCTACTGTCTTATCTAAAGCAGAATTGAAAATTTTTAAAGCATAAATTCCAAAATCTGACCCTACATTGTGTACAAGTGAAAAGTTTGTGTTTTGAGAAAACGAGAAAAAAGGAATACATTCACTTTTAATCAAAAGTGCAGAAATAATTTTGCATTACTTTGCAGTGAAATTGGCTAAAAGCCACCAGGAATGTAGTCGCTCTGACCACGGCCACCCAAATGCGACAAAAACATCGTTTAGCGCCGTTCGCCGATTCCCGGTGACTTGCATCGCGCGCGCGGCAAGGTTGTTCACGAGGGTCGAGCTCCATGCCGACGCGATATCGCCGCAACACGCGCACGTGATAACGATCTTTATGGCGAGGCCAGATTACCGTTCGTTGTTGCCTAGTGCGACGCTGCCGCCGCACACCTTGCACTTGACGACATCAGTCCGCTCACGGAGTCCTACTGAGGAAAGCGAAGCCTGCCTCGGCGTCGACTGGCGCGGCTGCAACGCCGTCGGCGCGAGTGAGCAAATCCAACACCCGCTTTTTTGCTGGCGTTGACGCAAGAACTCGAAGTTTTTTTTGAGCATTCATCTCCCTCTGCAACAAATCCGCACGCTGCAACATTGCAGTGTCACGCCGAACGCGGCCGCTGTCCGTAACGACTTCACTCATTTGTGAGCTGGCTAGGCCTACTTCGGCATCGTCCGCGGTTTCGGCATCATTTGCGGTTGGCGGCGAGCTACTCGATACTTTCAGAAGGAATGGAGCGCTTTTGAAAGTTATAAGCTGATCGCTTCTTCTTTTTGCCGAACTTGTGCCTCGTGGCGAACTTTCCCGGTGGATCGGACATCGTTGGGCATGGTGCTAACAAACCTACGAGACGCGCAGTCGCTTCGCCTGCGGAGTGGAGCAGACGATGGGAACCTCGCGCAGCCAACCACAGCGCGCGTTTTTGGTCACGTGCGCTAGTCAACGAATCGGATCGCGCGTTCGGGCTTTTTTTCCTCCCCGGATTTCAACGTCACTGGCGTACCGACGGAGTCACTTTTGGCGGGAAGTTAAAGAAGGAAGGCTCCTCTTTCCAACGAGACCAAGATGGCTGCGATCGCGCGCGTAGAAAAAGAGCTACGCGCCGCGATAAAAAGGGCTGTTTTTGCGCGGAATTCAGCTCACAGTGATGTTATAAATTGATATTGCGGACGAAATACTCTTCCCCGAGATTCGAAACTTGGTGAATTAAAGGAATATTAGCTGTAGATATCGAAAATTTCGTTTTCAAAAAATCGATTTTTTCGCAATTTTTTCGCCGCAAAGAGCCGTGTCCCCCCTTAAGGGGTGAAACGGGTCTTAAAAGGCCGGAAATTGCGAACGAATACTTTTTGAAGCTCACATTTTCGGAATCTAGAACCATTTTTGCCCTAATTTGCAAAGTTTCTAGCTTCACTTATCATTATTTTCGCTGCAAATTCAATTTTTAACGCGCCTGTGAGGTGAATCTGAGCTCAAATTTAAGGGGGGACACGGGTCTTGAGGCGAAAAAAATCGCGAAAGAAATCGATCTTTTGAAAATAACATTTTCAGTACCTACAACTACTGTTCCTTTATTTCACCAAGTTTCACGTCTCGCGGAAGAGTATTTTGCCCGCAATATCAATTTAAAACATCCCTGTGAACTGAATTCCGTGCAAAAATGACCCTTTTTGTCGCGGCGCGTAGCCCTTTTCGTACGCGCGCGATCGCAGCCATCTTGGTCTCGTTGGAAAGAGGAGCCTTTCTTCTTCAATTTCCCGCCAAAAGTGACTCCGTCGGCTCGCCGGTGACGTTAAAATCCGTGAAGAAAAAAAAAGTCCGAACGTGCGATCCCATTCGTCGACTAGCGCGCGTGATCAGAAACGCGTGCTGTGGTTGGCTGCGCGAGGTTCCTATCGTCTGCTCCATTCCGCAGGCGACGCGACGGCGCGTCTCGTAGGTTTGTTACAAATGCGGAACGATGACCGATCCACCGGAAAAGTTCGCCAGGAGGCACAACTACGGCAAAAAAGAAGAATCAATCAGCTTATAACTTTCAAATGCGTTTCATTTCTTCAGAGAACCATCGATAATCATCCGCCGCTATCCGCAAGTGATGTCGTAGCCGCGAACGATGCCGAAGTAGGCCTAGCTAGCTCGCCTATGAGTGACCGGACAGCGGCCGCGTTCGGCGTGACACTGCAATGTTGCAGCGTGCGGATTTGCTGCAGAGGGAGATGAATGTTCAAAAAACTTCAAGTTCTTGCGTCAACGCCAGCGTCAAAGCTGAAGTTGGATTTGCTCACTCGCGCCGACGGCACTGCAGCCCCACCAGTCGACGCTATCATCAGTAGGACCCCGTGAACGCACTAATCGTTTCTCAAGCACAAGGTGTGCGGCGGTAACGTCGCAGTAGGCAAAAGCGAACGGGAATATGGCCTCGCCATAAAGATCGTTATCACGTGCGCGTGCTGCGGCGATATCGCGTCGGCGTGGAGCTCGACCGGCGTGAACCCCAACCTGGCCGCGCGTGCGCGATGCAAGCCACTGGGAATCTGCGAACGGCGCTAAACGATGTTTTTGGCACATTTGGGTGGCCGCGGTCAGAGCGACTACATTCCTGGTGGCTTTTAGCCACTTTCACTGCAAAATAGTGCAAAATTATTTCTGCACTTTTGGTTAAAAGTGCATGTATTTCTTTTTTTCTCGTTTTCCCAAAACACCGATTTTTTACTTGCTGATTTGTACTGATTGGCAGCAGCGATATCTGTGCCTTCAAGGCAGATAGAGCCATAGTTTTTGTTGTGGCTTATTTGCAGCTGAGTGTGCAAAGTACACAATGGTAGGAACAGATATTGGAATTTATGCTTTAAAGTTTTTCAGTTCTGCTTTAGATCAGACAGTGGGGAACTCACATTTGGAACAGTGGATATTGAATTGCTATAGAGTTACTAATATTAGTTATATCAAAAAGGTACTGCTACCATTGTGTTTCTTATGTTTTCTAGTACATAACTAGGCATGTGGCAATATGAATTTTTGTAGTGTGGGTAGTATTCTCTTGTTTCTGCAAATGATGAACAATGAATCTCATTTATCTTTATAAGTAATTGGCCTATGGTAAAAATAGTTACACATTTGAGATCATCACAAGAATCTTAATAAGGTTCCAAAGTTTCATTAATATTGATGAAAAAATGAATATTATATCAATAGCAGTGTCCCCCCTGAAAAGGACTGTTGTCGCGTTGTTAGTGTGGAGAGAAAGCGAATGTCCTTGGCAGCTTTTCAAGCAGCTGCAAAGCGGAGGCAGCGAGGAAATCCCCATCCAGATTATTCCCCTAGAGCCTTCTGAGCCATTGGCTATGACAATTTCATGCATCCAGGGTAATGAAATGCTTTTTTCACATGGTGGCTAGTTTTTTCCACTTTTCTCAATACGCTTTTTTTGGTAATTAGCAATTTTGCGGGAGGCATAGTTACTTGCCTAATCATTCAATTTTAATAATTTTTGCTTTATCTGATAGCTAGGCTCCCAGGGAGTGCAGTAAGTCTATAATACCACATTTCTGCACCTTGAAACAATTTTGAGGAAAGTAAAGAAATATATATATCGCATGTGAAGTTACAACTTCTAACTTTTGTAACTTTGGATAGAACAGAGGTAGAAACATGAGACAATGCTTACTGCACTCCTTGAACATTCAGGAATACTTTCACATAACTTTTACATTTCTTACTGGAAAAAGATTTCTGCCAGTCATCCCGAAACATTGGAACAGGAAAAATTGTATAAAATATTTGTCTCGTTATATAGAGAAAAACTAATTACATATTTGCATCAAGCACATTAAATTACATATTATCTACAAATTTCATTCCTATAGCAGCAATATCAATAATGGTATTGCTCAAGGCCCAGGTCCCCCCTTAAGCAAGAATGGCACTTTTTCCACGTCGAACTGTTACCGTCGCACACTGGTTATTATGGCAGTCTTGGTCTCGTTTGAAAGAGCCGCCCTTCACCTTCAATTTCCCGCCATCGTTGGCTGTCCTTGCTCATTGGCTTTCTAGAAAAAAACGTGTCATTGAGACGTACCAACGCACGATTGTGTTGGCTGTTCGGCTCACGTGACAGTCTAGGCACCCGATTGGCCTAGCAGCCTTCCCGTCGTATGCTTCACGCTGTCGAGACGTGCACAACACGCGCCATTTTGTCTTGGTGTTGTCAACTGACTGCAGCTATGGTTCGGCCGATCAAGAAGTTCAGCACCAAGAACAAATTTGGGAAGTGAGTGAGGTGATCGCTATCCCTTTCGCTGTCGGACCTTTCTGGCCATGACGCCCCTCCAGTGTCGGCTTGGTTTCAGGGAACGAGCTTAACAGGGAATGAACATAGCAATTTATTTTTAATTATGATTGGTATACAAACAACATAGTCAATGCAATATGCACATTTCGGTGTTCTGCAGCTGTTGTTAGTAAACATCATCATCATCATGAGCCTGACTATAACATCCGTTCAACATCCGAATCTGACGATGCGGAACTCACTTCTTTCTCGAATGAGAATCTCCGAGCTCGGCTCGTATTCTGAATCGGAATTGAGCCACCACTCCAATGAGCAGACGAAGGCCTGTGCACTCAGCCATCCGAAAGTAACCGCGTGCAGGGAGGATGCACGGAGAGAAATGGGACGTTGCGTGATCAAGAAGACAGAGGGAGATGGAAAAAGGCTAAAACAAAGTTCGAAGGGCTTTACGTTTACTGCTGCAAGTCGGAAGCGAGGGTGCGGCGAGAGAGCGAAAGCAGCAATAGAGCCTCTCTTTTCGGAGAGGCAACGGCGTGTGCCTCTGAACTTGACGCGCCGTAGGAGACACAACGGAAGAAAAATAAAAACTTTCAAACCAGCGGAGATGGCAGAACAGCCCTTAGAGAGCGAAAGCGGCAATAGAGCCTCTCTTTTCGGAGAGGCGACGGCGCGTGCCTCTGAACTTGACGCGCCGTAGCAGACACAACAACGGAAGAAAAATAAAAACTTTCAAACCAGCGGAGATGGCAGAACAGCCCTTGAACCCATAACCGCACACGCGCGACGCATGATACAGCGAACGCGGAGCCACCGCGCCACTCAGCAAAGAGAGCGATGGGTGAGTGGCATTCGCACCGTACTCTTCAATACATGCACTAACACAGGTCGAGGCGAAAATACGAACTTGTAGAAAGAGTCAACAGATGGCGTGGCCAGTCTAGGAGCGCCAGCTTTGCGCTCAGGCACAAAATTTTGAATGCACGATAGAGAATGTACCGGTACGTCAGTGACACTGTGGGGGGGGAAGCGAGAGGACGTACCGGTACATCCGTGACAGCGAAAGGGCTATCGGAGAACTTCAAGAACCACAACGACTTGGGACGAGGGTGACGACTGCGCTGCTATCGGCAGTGCAGACTCTGAAGCGGTCGCCGCTGCCGCCATGGTAGGCCTAACGGACGCTAGACCTACGAGCTCGTCAGCTGCAGACAGCATCGCGGAGAGCGGCCGTGTGCGTCTTCACACGCAAATTTTGCTACCACAACAGTTAGAGGATGAGAAGAAGGAAGCAAAAGAGAAATTTCAGGAAATGTCATCCGTTGTGGCGACAGAGCGGAAAGGAATGCTGATTGTCTTCGGGTCACCACACGGTGTCATCATTGTTACGTATGTATGTTTCAGTGATTGTGGCCTCGAGATTTACCACCGTGGAAAAGAAAATGGCAGTCTAGCAATTGCTGGGCCCTGCATGATAATGTGCATGCACATGCGGAATCATGTTGGTGTCCACTACTTATTGGTGTGATCCGTGCAGAACTTTTGCTTTAAAGATTTCTCCTTCAGGTGCTTGTACTTTTTGCAGCTGTATTGGCCAGCTTCCTTATGGTACTCTCTTCAATGACAAGTTGCCATCCACCAAGAATGTTTCAAGAGCCCTTGAAGTTTTGATACAGAAACATCAAAACGCAGACACAAGCTTTGTAGTTCACTTAACATTTTTAGCTAAAGTGACGTTATGATGCCGAGGTTCGTTTGTATAGATTGCAGAACCACAAGTTAATTTCAGGAAAGCAAAGTTTAAGGCAGAGGGAGTGTTCTGTCCTGCACATATCCTATTGCAGACATTTCTGGGTCCTGTGTTACTTTTTCGCAGCCCTCTTGCATTTTTCTCATCTCCGCATGCCGCACTGAGCCACAGGCGACAGAGCGGAAGCGAAATCTTATCGCTAAACGTGCCGACGCCGTGGTCCCCCCTGACGAAATGGCATTCACCATCGTGCACTTGGAGGCGGTGAATGCATTGATATCGCATTTACAGTGCAAGATTTGTAAGGGAGATGCGCAAATCATGAGAGGTGAGCGGAAATACGGTCTTGCCGTCAAGCTTCAGCACGTGTGTACGAACTGCACTGACGTATTGTCAAACTGGAATTCATTGCGCGTCAATAGAGATCAAAACATCAACCCGTTTACCGTGAACCTCCTCGCCGCACCTTGAAGAAAAGGCACACGGGCGCAAACAGTCAATCTGACTGCATGCCTGATGCATATTTAGCCCTATCTTTAGACCTGGGACAGCTAGGGCTATAAATTCTTTTTTTTTTTTTTTTTTTTTTTTTTTTTTTTTGCAGCATGAAGCTAAATGTGCAGATAAAGCAGCGCTGAGAGTAGATTTTGCATTCACAGCTCGAAAAACAAATTTTTATTTGTTTATGCATAATGAAAAACAAGAAATTTTAAACAATGAATTTTAAACAATTTTAAATCTGCTTGCAGCGCTGTATTTCTTATGCATTCTAGTATCTATACATGTGTTAATAACAATGTTATGTTAAAAATATATATTTTTATTGTTTCAGCAAACAATAGAATGTGATTACTAATTATCTCAGGAAATAATTTACCTATTCAAGATGTAACTACATATTTGAAATCAGCTCAAGAAACTGAACAAGTCTGTGCAGTTTCATCTAATTTGGTTAAGAAATAAGTGACGTTATTTTTACAACCCATGTCCCCCCTTAAGAGGGACGGGGCCCTGGAAAACTGGAAAATCACGAAAAGTATATTTTTGAAAAAGAATATTTTTGGGTTTTATGTCTCGTAAACTACCTGTTCTGTAATTATCAGCACCTAATTCAACTGCAACGCGCAAATGCCGAAATGAAGTTAAGCTTCGCGCGCACGTCATTCCCGACCCATGCGGCCTGCGCGCGCCATCTTGGTGTCGTTTTGACCGTGAATTCTTTCTCTGTTTTGCCGCCTTGCAAAATGGCATCGTCGGCGCGGTTGAGACGCTATTGGCAGCGTGTTCAAATACCACGGGCTAAAGTGCACCTGCTATTGGCTGCTGCGCGGGCGGCGGCGGCTCCCGTTGATGCCGCGCCCGCCATGCTCTCGTCTTTGTTGCCCCATACTCAGTCTGCCTCAACAGACGTCTGCTTGTGAGCTGCTCATCGCCTTGCACCATCCTTTAGATTTTCTCAGCTTTCTCGTGACGCTTTCCGAGCCTTCCTCATCACTGCCGCTAGGCGACACTTCAGCAACAGAGACAGTGATGGCAAAAGGTCGAACCTCGTAGCTCGTAGCAAAACACATTATGTTCAATGGTCGCCGAGTCGGGGATTTGACTTTACTACTTTTAAAACGAAACTACTGTTTAAGCGGGTACGGTTTAACGAGGTTTTACTGTAGAGCAAACTAAGGGTGAAATGTGGTCTCTTGTATCCGAAAGTCTGTTGCATGCGTGTCCGTTGTCATGGGTGTAGACTAATTATATACCAAACGCTAGGGTCTGCTTAGATTCGAGGATTTTAACGAACGCACCAGTTTGTAATTGAAAATGATATACAATGGAACCCCGATTATACAACTTTCTCGGGACCGCGAAAAAAACGTCGTGCGTCTAAAAATTCTACGCAATGCGTCTAATTGTGAAGTGTGCAATTCATTGGTGCAATTCATTGCTTGGTGCCGCATCGCAACTTGCGTTTTACACAGGACGGCAGAGCATTTGTAGAATCGCAGCTTACGATAACGAAGTGAGTCTGCATCGCATCCAAGCCAGCAGCGGCTGCATCAGCGTGAGCGACAAAATCTGAATTTCTCTTGGTAGCCGGCGTTGAAGCAGTCTTGCCGTTTCTTTTTTCTTTCTTTCGTTTCTTCCCCCTCTCTCTCTTTTCCCCTCACTTTCTCCAAATCATCGAGCTGGATGAGTAGTGCTGGAATGCTGCATGAAGACGGCCGCTGTCAAAAGCGCTTTCATCTGCTAAGCCTATTCTGCAGTCACAAGGGGGAGACTCCAGCGGGGTTCGGCACGGGTAGCAAGCTGAAACTGAATTCGACATGGTTTCGTGCCGAGTTTTGCATGCCCAAGCAGACAACGACGAAAATCCGCCAATGGCATGGCGATATTACAATCACGTGCCTCAGTCAACGAATGGTATTTCACATTGAAACTACTTTTTCGCTGGCTTTTTCTTAATATTCATTCAGCGCACAGAGTAGCGGTGGCGCGAAAACTAAATGGGAAGAGTTGCTTTTTCAAACAAGACCAAGACGGCTGCAATCGGAAACTTAGAACGGCAGCTGTGCGGCACGGAAAAAGGTCCTTTTTTGCTTGTTCGTCGATAAAAATACAGCTCACTGACGTGATATAAAACACCATGACGACCAAAATATTGGTCCAAGATGCGTGAAAATTTCTGACATAATGCATCAGACACTGTAGCAAAAATAATGATTTCAAAAAAGTGATTTTTCAGCAAATTTTATTGGATCCGTGTCCCCCTTTAAACTAAGGAAGTTTCTGGGTCATACATCTTTATCATTGCTTTGAGGCCTCTTAACTGGTGTGTGTGCGTGTGCGTGAGAGAGAGAGCACTTGACCGAAAGGTTTTGCTCTATGACGCATTTCCTATCTGTGAAATAATTTGTGCGGAAGTGAATTTTTTCCGTTTTCCCCACCAATTTTTTCATTATTACGAGGTTCAACTGTAATCAATTGGGGCTTTGTATCTTACTTCAGTTTCCGTGTGTGAAGCACTATAGTCGGGAGAAACATTTAATGCTTCCAAATAGCTTGTGTTGGTGGTGGGCACTTTTTTCTTTCATCTAATTCTTGCCACAAATTTGTGTCTGATGCAAAAAGTCACTTATTGGAACAACTTAATTTCAGGAGGAGGAATCGTTGGGCCAGGGAGCCGTGTCAGATGACAGCTCTTCGGCTCTAACGACACCCGCTGCAGCGACAGCCAACAGCAGGCTCTCTGACATAGTTCGTGGTGCTGCGCCTAGCCGCACACTAAGTAACAGCGCTGTCAGTTCCTCCTTACCAGCTGCCGCCCCTATTCCCACATTGGCCACAAATGCAGCATCCTCGACCAAACCTCCAACACGCGACTGTAAAACGCAAACAGCAGAGTCTGCCCTGAGTCCTGCAGCTGCCGCCGGCACTGCCAACTCAGTGTCAACCCTTGTCACCAAGGACAGTGCCACCCTGACCAATGGCAGCGACTTCCCAGCGACTATGCTGACTCCACCTGCATCTCCTGTGTCTCCAAACACTGCCATGTGAGTGATTGCTACCTATGCAGTAAAATCTCGATGCTATGAACACCACATTAGCAAACTTTTCAGAAGTCTCCAGCTGACTTCTTATGGTTTCAGTCTAAAAATACTTCAGTATACAAATTTCACAATACCGAACACTTCAGAATAATGATCATTATTCAGTTTCCATGTCATGTTAACAATGCCTCAATATAACTAACTACCGTATTTGATTTTAATGCACCCTCCATTTTAGCGCGCACCTCATTCTTTCATGCAGAAATACAACTTTCTCTCATTTGGAAAAAACAGATTTACTGCCAATGCACTGAGGTTGCAATAAATCGTACTTTCGCATGAAAGGCGAAGCATTGATTACGATAGCAAATTAGTAGACAGCTATACGAAAAGTAAGGATAGTAGTTTTATTGGCCGTATAAACTTTAAAAAATTTGCTTGCTAGCTAAATTAACAAGCATGGTGTCACATGCACACAAGCATGAACACGTCTCACTCAATGACCGCGGAAACTTTAAATACCGGAGTGAGGAATCGGGAGCAAGGGAATTCATCTTTGTTTGGCTTCTTGCTTTGACTCAAACTAAGCCTAAGAACAGACGTGGTGCGCCTAGATGCGTAGACTCTTGTCTTCGCTGCAGATCGCTTTCAAGATAGGATTTGCGCTGTACATAGCAACTGCCAGTGTAGAATGCCTCTCCTGTTTGCGCCAGTCCCACATGCAAGTTTTGGGAACTCTGAACGCCCGTGATGCAAACTGATTTTCATCCGTCTCCCTACACATTATCACTTTCCTTCTTTTTGCAGCATCGTGATGAACGAGGCGGCCATTTTGAAATGGCGATGGCGATATGGTAATGCAGATATAGGGTCGTACTCGATTCTAACACGCACGCAATTTTTGGACCCATTTTATCGGGAAAATATTTGCATTAGATTCGAGTAAATACGGTAATATTCTAAAATCTGGGGATTATTCGGTTTCCGTGCATCTTTCATGGCAGCCGAAACAGTAGGCCAGGAGGCAACAAAGCGCAGAATGTGGACGCCACAATGCACGAGTTCGGAAAGCCTGAGACTGCGCTCAATAATAATAATAATAATAATAATAATAATAATAATAATAAAAAACGGGAAACTAGATTTTTATCTATTTTGGAGGCAACAGCACGTCAGGTTTTGTGAGTGCACGCTGCCCAAATGTATGTGCTGCCTAGCAACAGAGGCACGTCTCGTCCTTCTTTTGCCCTTGTTCCTGCGCATGCCTCTTTCTTTGTGCAGCCGTACTTGCTACACGCGTGAAGAAATGTAACCTCCGTACACCCGGGGATGCCACGCGGTGGCACATTGCACTTTTCAGGGAGGGCGTGTTGTTTACAGGTGCTTGCGCTTTGGAATAGCTCAGGTGTCAGCCTCAAGCGAGACAGTCGCGGTGTCCACAGCAAAGAATGTGAAAGCAAACAAACAAGAAACATTGCACTTTGGCATGGAGCTTCCTTTTTATCAGTTGTTTCCTCAACGTCTGCTTTGCGCGTGCGTGGCTCACTGTGCTTCTGTGGTTGGGCAGCGGAATCAATAAAAAAAAAAGCAACAGCGCGGGCTGAGAGCCAACAGTAACAGTTTCGTGGATAGCTAAAACAGTGACAACTTATTAACTGATGGGTTGATGGACGGAGTGGTTAATTTTGGGGCTTTCACTATAACGACCTTTCAGAATAACAAACGATTTCACTGTACATGAAATCATGTTGACATGCAAAAAAAATGTGTGCTTGTAGCTGCTTCATTGGTGGTATAAACAATCGCGTACATTTCTTCTCTTTCTGTGTGTGTGTGTGAGAGAGACCTGCAGCTGCTTGCAAATGCCATGTCAATGTTCCGTCCCTATTGCATGACTTGCAAGGTTGATATTGGTTGTGGTGAAGAATTAGCAGAACTTGTGAACAAGGAATTTGCAGACTTACATTTATGAAGAAAGTGCCTGTAACCTAGAGACACTTGTAACCTACAGCATCAACAACCATTCGGCTGCAGGTCATGTATAGAGCCAGGCTTCAATATAGCGAACCTTGGTTTAGGGAACATATTTTAATTGAAGGTGCCTTGGTTCCTGCAATTTAGTGCAGTAACTTTGTTCTGCAGTTTCAACCTATCGAAGTTCACAAGTATCACATGCACGTACATGGACCCTTTGGGATAAGTAAACAAAAATTACTGGACAGTGCATACAAATTGCTATGCCGTTTTATGTGCAAATGTTGTGAAAAGCATCAAGCAGAGGGCAGAATGCACTCACTGCTGTGCCACCTGTCATCCTGTTGCACAAAGCTGCAGCTGCCATTCATGTTCATGGTCTCACGGATATGGTCCCAAACACGCCAGTGACCAGCCTGAGCAGGAAAACACTCACTGAAAGTGAACCTACTAGTTCCACGGCAAAAACAAAAGGAATGCTGATTGTCTTCGGGTCACCACACGGTGTCATCATTGTTACGTATGTATGTTTCAGTGATTGTGGCCTCGAGATTTACCACCGTGGAAAAGAAAATGGCAGTCTAGCAATTGCTGGGCCCTGGTGGTAATGTGCATGCACATGCGGAATCATGTTGGTGTCCACTACTCATTGGTATGATCCACGCAGAACTTTTGCTTTAAAGATTTCTCCTTCAGGTGCTTGTACTTTTTGCTGCTGTATTGGCCAGCTTCCTTATGGTACTCTCTTCAATGACAAGTTGCCATCCACCAAGAATGTTTCAAGAGTCCTTGAAGTATTGATACAGAAACATCAAAACGCAGACAGAAGCTTTGTAGTTCACTTAACATTTTTAGCTAAAGTGACTTTATGATGCCGAGGTTCGTTTGTATAGATTGCAGAACCACAAGTCAATTCCAGGCAAGCAAGGTTTAAGGCAGAGGGAGTGTTCTGTCCTGCACATATCCTATTGCAGACATTTCTGGGTCCTGTGTTACTTTTTCGCAGCCCTCTTGCATTTTTCTCATCTCCGCATGCCGCACTGAGCCACAGGTATTGGATCGAAAGTAAGGTATGCGACTGGCCTAGTTGGTGTTCATCCATGATGTTTGACAGTGCAAACATAGACAAAGGATGCTGACAAAGACAAGCGCTACCTGCAGCGCCTGTCTTAATTTTTTATTTTTTGCCTTCATTTGTCTATGTTTGCGCTGTCAAACATCATTGGATTTGGAGGCGTAGAACACTCTGCCACTTGCAATACCAATTCCAAACGAGGAACACTTTAAGCAGTTAATACTAAGCAGCTTCCAAGCAGCAATATTAAGTTGTTTTCTTACTGCAACAGTTCTAATATTTGAATTCATTGCTAGAAGTGGTGTTTTGGCAATTTGGAACCCCCTCTAGGCAACTCCAACATCCTGTGCACCGAATAGTTCACAACATATAACATGTTAAGGGGCGACCCTCGAAAATTTATTTTAATTCTTTGTAGATTTTGATAAAACTTGCTGAGTTCATGTATTTCGATGTGCTAGTTTTAAATATACCTGGAGTTTTCTTGCAGAGTAAGCAACTTTCCAGATATTGAATAAATTCAGCTTTATTGCATAATTTGCTTGGAGGTGAGCTATCTACCAAACTGTACATGGCATAATAAATATCGACATACGAAAATGATGTGGAATTAACGAGTACAAATAAGCAAGTACGGGGTTCTAACCCAATGTTTATATCAAATGAGAAAATCGCAATCTTCAGTGAGAGAAATCCATCTAACTGCTAAAAAAAGAATAATTTTTGGAAATTTTCTAATAAATGCTACATTATTTCGTTTATTTGCACTCTACAAAGCTTTGCCATTCTGAGAAAAAAAGAATTAGTGATAGCACAAGTAAAAGCAGAGATAATGCACCTGCATGCTGTGTCAACGACACAGCATGCAGTGCGAGTACGTTCACTTCAAAAGGAATACACGTTTTCTGGCCCTCAATTCCCTGCGAGCTCTGTCCCGACGCAACTTCACCGCAGATCTCGCAAACCACAGTCAGTTTAGTAGTGAAACCGTAATCCTGATCGCTCCGCACCAGCTACGCAGAACCACCGCAAGTGTTCCACGAGAAAACGTCGAGAAGATTGTTCACTGCTGCAAGTCTGACAAAGACTTACGGAGTGGCGGGCTTCGCGACCGAGGCTGTTGCACTATCGGCAATCAGATCTTCAACAAAACGGCAAATCCTTCGCTCCGTGGCCGTCGTAGATAGAATCTTGTCGAGTGTAGCCGGCGAATGGATATGCATGATCCGGCAAAGCAGTTGAGGCGCCGACTTTCGGGGGCGGTACGACTTCAGTGGGGAGCTGCCGGGTATCTTGTGTTGACTGCAACGATGGAATCACTTTCGGAAGTTTATTGCGTCTCGTACATTTCCGCCTGTAACGATTCACAGAACAAAACTTTGTCGGACCTTTAGCATAGCCAGCATCGCAGTCACAAGACTAAGACAAAATGGCAGCTGTTCTCGTCATTTGAGCACTCGTGGTCCTTGGAGCCAATCGTGACTCACCATCTTGGTCATGTGCTCAAACTAGCCAATAATAAATGTGTGCCGAAAATTTCTTTTTCTGTTTTTTCATGACCGCTGCGCCAGAAATGTTGCCGAATAACGAATAAAGCGAGAAATGTGAGCTTTTGAATGATACCAAAATGGTGCTGGCAGAGCACATAGTTATAGAGTTATGCGCAACGAAAATCGTGCGCGATTTGTCCTCAATTATAAAGGGCAGCGCTTACGGATTCGCATCTTTAGATCACGATAACGAAAGAACTACTTGGCGTATTGTAACCAAATTTCGGAGATAGGCGTGGAAGCGCGTCAGAAACGCAGAAAATAATTTTAAATTCTATTTTTGGGGCAATTTTCGGTCCCAAAGACCTGGGTCTCCCCCTTAATCTCCCAGCAAGCATCCAGTGGTTCCCCATTTAGCAGCTGCTTTGTGGTATGTCCAGAGCCCATTGGACAGCTGGTACTTGAGATGTAACTCTCAGAGCCTTTATCAATTGCAGGCATGAAGGTGCTTCTCAGGAAGTGGAGGCCCCCGCAAGGGTTCAAAGCCCAGCACCCACTGAAGAGACAATTGCCACTGCTGCCGCTCTTGTTGTGAACTCGTCTCCTGCTGCTTCAGCTACGACACCGCCCACACCAACAGTATCTGCACCAGCAGTGACAGCAACGCCACAGCCTGTGTCTAATGCGGTAGGTGTAGTGCTGCCACCATTTGGTTGTTCGCTACAACTTAGCAGCCGAGTTTTTACACAGTGATCATCTTATGCGTTATAAATAAATGGTGGGTATTCCTCTCAAACATGCAAGAAAGCTCATGTACTTAATTTTAGGTGCACAATAAAAGAGACCCAGCCAGATCAAAGTAATCCTCCTCACAATCAGACCTACATTTTCCATCCGTCATAGCCCTAGTGCTACTTTGAGACATTAAAGCGACACTGAAGAAAAATATTAAGTCAAGCTAGATATTGGCAAGCATTGTGTGGCCTGTAACTACCACCATAGTTTATCATAAGAAGCCAACAAACATTGACCCCCTTTCTTCTTGTTTACCAACATAGCTGTTTGTTAATCCTGCTTTTCATGCAGACATTGGTTATTTTAAATGGCTTTTCACTTGGCAACTGTTGAGACTTGCTCAAATCAGTCAACTTGTTCATTCTAATTGTGTGCAGTTACTTCACTTGTGGCAGCGCAAGTTTGTGTTAAAAAATTTAAATTAGATCTCAGAATGGACTGTGCATTGCTTTCAAGGGACGCTGTAGTAGCACTCGAGCCATAATTGAGTTTAAGGACATTCGGTTCGAAGTCTTTGAAGCGCACATGTTGCAAGAATGTTACCGCTCTTGTCAAATTTTTTCTCTTCTCTCTCACCTGCTTTCATAGATACTAGCACCAAAAGGACCGCAAAGTGAAAGCATAACTTTGACTAATGGGACACAAAGCTACACTTTAATTCACGAGTTACTGCATCGCAACTGCGATAAACGCAGCTGAAGCACGCTAGTAGAAGCCTCAGCGCAGATATCTTTGGCTGCGTTGTGGCCTGATACTTGGGTCATTAGGCCATAAATAAGAATTTCAACATAAAAACACAAGCGTAAAGGAGTGATGTACATTGGCTATTATGTGTTGGTTGAGATTATAGATGCAAAAGAACTGGCACTGAAAGCCTGGTTGGGTTGATAACTTGCCACGAATGTACATGTCAGCTGTGGTTAATAAGATCATCTGTGGTGCCGATAACAAGATTCATTTGGATTCACCGCAGTGCCAAGCGTGCCCAGTCGCATGGTGTGAATTCCGAATGGAGCTGGATGCATTGGGGAGAACAACACATTTGTTTGCAAAGCATTTTGTACAAATAGTGGTTTGAATTATTGGAAGAATGCATGTAACACAAGATAATAGAAAATGGAAACAATTTGAAAGTCTGCTACCGTACCGGAGTCGCATGGTCCCTGGAGTCACAGCTGTGGCATGTTGCACGTGATCGTAGCGTGCAGGAAGCAGAGTTGGTTAAACGAGTGGACACAATTGGCACCCAGATGGAGGAAGGTGGTGAGGAGCAGCGCTAGCCTCCCCTGCTACTACAGTAAAACCTCGTTAAACCATACTTACCTCAACAGTAGTTTCGTTTTAAAAGTAGTAAAGTCAAATCCACGACTGAGCGGCCATTGAACATAATGTGTTTTGTATCTGCATAAACCGTATCAACTTATTTTGTACATACGGTTAACACATAGCGTTTCAACTTTTCGTCGCGCATACACAGTGGAGCGTCGTCTCCATCGGGTCGCCCGGCAGAACAACAAGCCTCAGAAATCTGAACCATGGATCAGAACAACGGCCTCCAAGTGCCCTGTGCGTTTACACATGAAGCCACATCAACATCAACATCATTTCGGTGCTGTGCCGGAGAGCGTTGTGGCGTTGTGCAAAGAAGGACTTTGTTATGCCAAAGCTCGGATAAAAACAACGCCGGATGCTTAGCATAGAAGAAAAATTGGACATCGTTCGTGCTATTGAATGTGACACGAAGTTGGCGCTGGCACGCAACAGGGATCTACTGTTGACTACGGTGTGCGGCATTTGGAATGCGAAGTTGCTCGGCAGCGCTGCTGTGACCGCGAAGAGATGTAAAGCTACGAGGTTCGACCTTTTGCCATCACTGTCTCTGTTGCCAAAGTGTCGCCTAGCAGCAGTGATGAGGACGGCACGGAAAGCGACAGCACGGGCGATTCAGGCCCATGCTGTCGTTACATTACGTTAGCCTCATAAATGTAATCGCCGTGACGAGAACAGCAACCGGCAATGAAAAAGGCGCCCCGGGACTTGTGCAGCACTACTGCGCGCGTGCACGCAGAATGCGTAACATCGAGGAATCTGCCATGCCAGTGTTTGCCGAGAACAGGGGGCTGGCTGAAAAGCTGGCACGCAGCTTCAGTAAGTTCAGTAAGCGCCACTGTTCCATTCGCGGCGGCACCCTCAGAACAGCGACGCTTGCCTGGAGTATTGGTAGTTCATGGAAGAGCCGACACCGCTTGCGGGTTTTTCTTTGCCTGTTGCGCTTAGCTTTCTCTGTAGTTTGACGAAAGGCATTGGTTTGACGCATTCTACTTGACTGCCGGCTACGTGCTACTTCTATCCTTCCTCAGTCATGAGTGCTCCAGGCCCACTAATCGTTCGGCACTCGTTCACAGCAGCGTTCAAGAGGGCTGCCATCCTTTACGCTGAAAAAACAAATCGCTGCGCAGCGGGCCGCAATTTCGATGTTTCTAAACGGGTGGTGCGAGAGTGGCGACTGCAGCGAAGCGAAATTTTCACCTGTGACGGCAAGTGAGAAATTTCCCACTTGCCAAAGTCTGGACACTTTCTGGAGCTGTAGGCTAAGCTTGCGGCGTACGTCGCTGAAAAGCGTGATCGGTCCCTGCCGGTGAAGTGCAACGTGGTCATGAAATAAGCCCGGACCTTCGCCTTAATTTTAAGGTTCTGCTCCGCCGTGAGTACGAGTGGCTGGCGGCAGGAGACTGCGAAATTACGCCAACCGGACCTGTCAAAAGAGCCTCCCTGACGGCTGCATGCGGTTGGGTGCATTTGGCGTGGGCTGCTGTTCTGCAAGATGTCCTGGTGCGGTCGTTTGCCAAATTTGAAATTTCACTGGACCACGACGCGCTGTGGGACAGCAGTAACGATGACGATGGCAGCACTAGTGAAGACGAATAGTCCAGTGACCATGTCAGCTACTAATAAATTTTCGTTATCGAATGCGCCCTCGGGTATGCTCTTTTTTTTTTTCCCGTTCAAGCAATATGGAAGGGTCGACTTACATTCGAGTCGACTTACAATCGTGTCGACTTACAATCGTGTAAATACGGTATGTCACTTGCCGCCTGTGACACCTGTCTGCATTTGTTATAACAGTGCCATTCTTGAACGCCGAGAGCCACCGCTTGTTAACAACATGAGATCGAAGCACGCAGGAAGCAGAGTTAAATAGTTGCAGTCACCATGATCGGAAGCCAGATGGAAGAAGGTAGTGGAGAGAACTGGCCTCTCCACCATTATTGATTACTCTGTACAGCTATGCCATCTCTTATACAGTCAAACCCGGCTATATCGAACTCGCAAAAAAACGCCTATCAGTTCGATATAAAGCATAATTCGATATAAGCCTGCTAAATAATTGGATGTCATAAGAGCACATACCATTTAGAAAATCACTTTATTGAAGAAGCTAGCTTAGTTTCGCATAAATTAATTCTGCATTTTCTTCTTCAAGGGAAATTTCGCTGCCTGCGACGCACGCACTTGCCCACGTTATCTAAGGAGTCTGAGCAGCTGAGGTCGCAACCTTCCGCATTCGCGCAGAAGCACCGGACTAATGCGAGTGCACCAATCACTTCGGAGGATGTGGGCAAAGGACCGTAGTTGCTTTCCTCAATGTGCCTACTTTCATTTGTGCTCTGTACGATGTCGGCGATGTAGTCTTCGTTTCCGGGCTCTCCCGTGGTCGCGACACCATCATCTGCACTCACAAACTCGTCCGCCGTTGATTCGAATGTCCCGTAAATTTTGACAGCTCGCTCCAAAGTTCGGCAACACCGGCAACGGCTTTGTCGCATTCGTCAGAATTTACAGTCATCACCGAGCACGCGGAAACCGGCACGTATGAAGAACCCCTCGTACACGGCCGTGCGTACGCGTTGGGCGCCACGGGCACCGGGTTGCGAGTCGGGTCACTTTAGCCCTAACCGTGCCGAGAGTGCTCCTCGGAATCTTGCACGCTGCGGGCCCATCCAACTTCTCATCACGTTCGACGCAATTTATGATTTCGAGCGTCACGACGAGAGGCGAATTCTGCTGCTTCATCACGGCAACACTGCGGGAGAAGGCCCACAAGGCGCAAACACGATAAACCAGAAAAGCAGCCACACAACTCGCACTTTCGCCATCTTGCGCGAAGAGAGCACAAGAGCCTCTGATTGGCTGTCTGAGCAAGCGCTGTAGGCGGGCCAGGATCATTCTTTTGCTGGGGAGTGTTGATAGATCGTGATCTAAAGAAAGGAAGGACGCTTGATGCTGCAACCCGTGAGGGAACACGGCGAAGCGTCGTCAGGGGAGAGAGAGTGGGAAGTGAAAGATGAGAGAGAAAGAGGGAGGATGTGGCCTAAAAGATTCCACTATGCGCGACAGGGGGAGTGTCGACAGCTCGCCCGAACAGCCCGAGGCAGCGTGGTCACGGTAGGGAGAGCGGTTGGATGGAGCTGCGCCGCCCGGTTTCCCCGCTACCGCGAGGGAAAGCCAACTTCTGGGGGCACTTTTCCGCCGCTTGACGGTTCGATATATCGGGAGTCACTGCAATATTTGTTCGATGTAAGCGTAATTTTTGCTATATATACTCATTGTAACTATACCGTGACCAGAAATTGTTCGATATATAGAATAATTCGATGTAAACGGGTTCGATATAGTCGGGTTCGACTGTATAGATTTTTTTTCTGCGACTCTTTATAACAATGGAATTTTTGTGGAACTTTAATATTGTTATAAGCGGACTGCACTGTATATTTGCATAATGAACACTTTTTTGCCCAAAACACAAGCAAAGTTTGGGGATGTGTTATAATGCAAGGTAAATGCCATGGGAACCTTTTCAAAATAGCAACAATTAACAATTAAGACTTTAATGATTTGGAAAATGCATGATTGCAAGAGATTTCATTGGGGAGACAGGTAGTTCGTGCTTACCTATGTTTGTGTTGACATAATTGGTGTCAGTCACCAGCCTGAATGTGCCATTGTGTAGATGAATGAACTCCCACCCTTTTGATGACCATGGAGTACAGTTCTGCTGATGTCCCACCTGTGCCTCTGTATCATCATGCATGGAGAGAACCATTTCCTGTTGGGCAAAGTTCTGTGGTATTTAGTAAAGATGGCCATGTTGGCATTCCGTAAACAATGCACATCTGATAGGAAATTGGTTTAGAGTATCGGCTGGTTGGGGCCCTTTCTCTTCTCTCGGCTTCTTTGATGGCTCTCAGGTGTAGATCATCAGCTCTATCGATTCCAAATGAATTCTCCTTGCAGGTACCACAGAAGGCAGCAGCAGCTGCCGAAGAAGGAGGTCGCAAGCTGACCTATTCGGAGGTGGCAGCTATGGCCAAAAGCCGAGCAGCCACGCAAGCCACACCAGAGCAGCCCAAGGAGGGCACAAAGTCGGGCCTCCGAAACTCAGGTGGGCACCTTGCAGCTGCCTTTCATTTGCAGGCCACATTAGTTCCATTGTTGCGACTAGTTAAAAGCCTACCGCAACACAATTTCTCTTCAGATAAATTGGTGATTAATGAGTAGCATAAACAGTTGAACCTCGTTATAACGAAGTATTTAACTTTCATAACCTCTTTGCCATAAAACCTCAATAGAGAGAAGTGTTTTTATATGCGATTTCAATGTAATGAAATTTGCTTCCGCATCAAGGTAATGCCGACACAATAAATCGAGACGTCTGCAGATGCAGATGGTCACGTGGTTAAATTGCAAGTGGCTCCTTGCAAATGCACCTCTCAAAGCGCGCACGGTGCGACATGGCACGTGTTGCGACATCTACTGCGCATCTCGGCCATGGCTGTAAGTGCGGCGAGCGCATACGCAGCCGCGTACGCTGCTTTAGAGGTAACCTGCAGCGTGTGTAAAGAGTGGGTGTGCTGAGACGGCGTGGCATCATGTAAACTGTCTTCCCGTGTGTTTAGTATCTAAGGTTGCATCATCTCGAGTTTTGGTGACCCGTTGCAGCGTGAGGCAGACGAAGCATTCGCTCCCTGCTGCTGGTGCTTCTCATGATAGCGTCGTCCCAGTGCGGGCAATGCGGGCGTTTTCCCGCGATGCGATGCAGAGCGCTGATTGGCCGGAGCAGGATGTTCAAATCCCACGGGTGATGGCGGTAGCTGCTCCCTTTGATGCCACACCTGCCATGCTTGCGTCGTTGTCGCCCCTCGCTCCGTCCGCCTCAACAGACGCCTGCTTGCAAGCTGCTGATTGCCTTGCGCTATGTTTTAAACTACTTTCTCTCTCCACCAGGCCCGGTAGTTCTTTCTGCATGCGATGCCGGCAACGAAGAGCCCAAGACAGTGCAGATGTTCGGTGTGCGGAAGCGCGATATGCGACTTGTACGAGCATCGAACTTCTGATTTTCCGTGGCAAGTGCCGACTGCGTAGATGCTTTCAGCAGCAGAACTGTGATGTCGGTTGTCTTGACACGTGGAAAATCCGACACATGGAGTGTGCCTGGAGCTTCAAGAGCTAATCGGAAGCTCCGTAGGAGCTTTCTAATAAAAAACACATGTGTTCGCAGGAGCTTTGGAATAAAAAACGTGTTCAACTTTGAGGGGCGAAGCTACCCTTGGATAACAACTTTTTTGTTTGAGATATCGTAATTACATTTTCAGGATAGACTCATTGCAAAAGCATTAGTAGAACTACAAAATTTCATGCAGTTGCGTTCACTGGTTCTCAAGTTACAGCAATATGTCAGAATGGTGCGCATGGTTTTCTCATTCCAAGCCTGGAAAATTTTCAAAAGGTGCTGCAACTGTGAAATTCGCTATGACGATTCCTAGATGGATACCTCAAGGCAAGACAGAGCTCTTTATGTAAATTTTCTTGCTGAAAAATTTTAGCAGACCACCGAATTTAGGCTTGGTGATCAAGATTTTATCAAATTTTGATTCAATATCACAAATCACAGACAATATATTTTAAAAGAATGGGCTTGTGTTGCCCTCAAATTTATTCAGAGACACAATAAAAGAAATCTTCTGGAAATCTGATGAGCGGTTACAGAGATATGGCTGGAACAAGCAGCCTCACCAGCCAAAAATGTCATTTGGAGAAAATGAGCTTTGAAAGCTTTGAGCACATATATTGGTCTAAAATGACTCTGCTGCATAACTGGAGACGTCCTTAGGCACTCTCTTCTTTTGCCGCCTTCGCACCTTCTCTTGCGTCGCTTCTTGGCGCTTTTTCAAGCGCAGAGAATCTTTCTTGGTGGTCCGTTGAATGGCCAGATGTTAGCCCCACTGACGAGCATAGCTCTTGGGTGGCACTGTGGCAGCCAGCATTATATCTTAAAACTGCCTCATACAGTGCTGTCTCCACGGCAATCAGCGACGCATGCTGCTCTTTGCGGATCAGGGACCACAGCACGGAGTAAAATTATTCTGATGCATTCTGCGTCTTTGCTCCCAGGCAGCGTTGCAGACGAGAAGCTTGTGATAGGCGCTCATAAACAGGTAGCACTGCTTCTGCAACATAGCCTGGAAGATTGTACCGATGCTTCAGAGGTGGCACACCATGAGTCTGGACTCTCAGGGCACAAGTCGTGGTGAGCATCCTCGTCTGTCAATGTCACGTGGTGGTACGATGCCATCACTGCATTGCAGCCACATCATTGGAATTGTTCCGTAGGCCCCAGCCATAATAGTCGGTCAACTTGTCGATGAGGGCCTTTGTCAACCTGCCCTTCCCTCCTAAAGCCTTGTCACTTTTCTGCACAAGGTTGTGCAGTGCTGTCGCCATTCTCTTCTGGGCGTAGTTCAGGCATTCCTCTTTCGAAATGGGGACCAGTCCATAAATATTTTCTTGCACAAGGGCAGAGAAGGTGGCACTATCTCCGTCAGACACGAGCGTTGTGTAACGGAGGTTGTGCTTTGCATTGAATGTGAGAAAAGGATGACAGCTGCCTCAACCTCCATCCTCCTACCAGTTTGTGTAGCCTGGGTCTCCAGGCTTTCGTCCTACTTGACAACCAAGGCACTGGTTCGATAAAACAATGGCGTCCAAGATAAGGCCCGTATGATATTCAATTATTGCACCAACTCCAATATGGGACGTGTGGCCACGTTTGTGCCATGTTTCACCAAAGTTTACTGTGATATCCCTGCTGAAATATGGATCCATTTCCTTGTAGGTGGTTTTCACAGCAGAAGCAGATTCTGATAGAACTTGTCTATGCACTGTGTCTGCGATTCCCTGAATTTCTTCAAGTGCTTTTAAAGTCTTATGATGCAAACCACGATGGGACACGTTCATCGCTGCCCTTTGTCCCTTCCCTATCTGTTGTGTTGCCGCAATGGCTCTCATATGCACGTCAAAGGCCATTGAGTCATCCTGACGAGCAGAACTCTGCGAGCTTGCAACTGCTCCACAATGTAAACATAGCAGCTCAAGCTTTGTTGCAAGTCCAAGTTGGGTGCCTCCTTGAACCTTCATCCCAGTCGCGAAGCACCGCTGGCACGGGGTCCCGAATAGCAGGTCGCCTAGGGCATCCATTTGCACAAGGATAAATTTTTCGCCTTAACTTTTGGTGGTAGCAGCTTCAGGATCTCGCACCATTGCTTGAAATTTTCGGTGCATCGCTGACATAGCGCCAAGTCCTCGGTGCACAGCAGCGCATTTTTTATCCACCGCCTCTTTCTCCTCACAAGTCTGGAAACATGTTTTCAAGTGCACAGTAAACGACGCGGTCACACTGTCCGAGGCAGATGAAAGAGAGGATGGGGAAGCCGCTGTCGATGAGCACGAGACACCAAGCGCACTCGTCACGACAAATTCTTGCGCCGGTGGAGCAGGAGTCGCGTTGCTAGAAGCGTCGACACAACCACGCTCTTACGTAGATGAAGCAGAAGCTACCCCACAGGAACCATTGGTGCAGCATTTTGCTGGGGCACACAGTAACAATGTAACAATGCATCATTATTCATTGGTCTGCGACCACTAAAGCGGCATCTGATTAAGGCCTCTACCCCACTCCCTCTGAGCTACAGGTCGCTTCGCTGCCCTTGGCAGGAGCCTTCCTTGGCAGGCATGGAGGTGAAGCATAGCACAAAAGAACAAGTACAGCGAATGTCAAATGAAAAAAGAATAGCCCGCCAACCTGTAAAAAAGAAATTCCCACATGATTTGAACTCGCGACCCCAAAATTGCAATCCCGACGCTTTTTCGTGGCACCATGAAACCAGACTGAAGAGTTCGCTATTACAGAGATTCTGGATCAGCTATTGTTACCTGTCACTAGCAGCTTCTCCAACTTGACACCTTGTTGGATCTGGGTTTCGTAGTTCTGTGTTAAGCTTAAAGGGGCAAGGAGGGGCTTTATTCTGCATGACAAAGATCGGCACGTGGTGCAGTCTCCTCGCAGAGGTGAAAGGAGTCACTCCTTTGTGTAAACTATCCAGTCAGCACTTCTGTGGTAATGCTGTAGTCATCAGTTTTGATCCCATTTGGGATCGAAAAGTGCATCTCTTGCAATGCCACATGAAAGTTCTTGGTGAATATTTTTAGTTTATTGAAGGAAAGCTTTGCCTCTAAGATAAGCTGATAAATTGGCTAAACAATCCCAGAAAAAGGGTTAACCAACAGCGCTGACCATTCTCTGCAGGTCACGGCCAGCGACCAGAGCAGGCAGCTGTGGGTCAGCCACAGAGGGGCCCTGGCCGGAGGATGGAGCCACGTGCCCACTCGCGCGACCGCCGGTCTTCAGCCGCTGGCTCTCACAGGCACCGCAGCCCACCCAGTGAAGATGCCCACTAAGGGCCTGGCCTACTGTGCAGCACTTGATGTGGCCAACGCCGCCACAATAACGCTTGTCCCAGCCACGAGAGGTGCCGAGGACATCTTTTGCCAAAACGGCCCCAGCAGGAGGTGGTGACCCCGGAGGGGTCTTGTGCTGTGCTAGTGACGACAGTATTTGTTGGTTTATCGACTCTTTATCTCTCCATTCACATTGCGTGCACACACCTGGCCGCCTCCTGCCTGTAACCTCCTGGTCGGCCCGGATGCCAGAACATTGCTCCTCGCTGAGACTTTCCGTGTCCGCAGGGGAAAAACACTTTTGTTCCTGTTGCAAAATGTTGCTAATGGTGTGCTTGGAAGCCGTGGGTGGCAGCACCACCAGGCTTTCCCAAGAGGAAGGCACAAACGGCCTTGCTTGCTGCTGGCCAATATGCAAGGGTGGCAGGTGACAGACCACAACACCTTCCACCCACCTGACACGGGCTCTGCCGCAACCACTAAGACAACATACGTGCTACAAGACTTGACGCGTGCCCGGCAGTGGCCGTTCAGCGAAGGACTGTGCTGTCAAGAGGCCACAGCCAATTTCTCAAAGGGGCTGCCCAGGGCAGGGCTGCAGTGGTGACACACAGCACCAGCACTTTATAGAGAAGGCCTGCCCTGCCCTCACTGGGCATTTTTTTTTCTTTTTTCTTTTCTTTTCTTTTTTTCTTTTTTTTTTCTTTTGTGATCACAGAAGAGACCCGAAACGATGGCAAGCCGGCCATTGGTGTTCTCCAGCGCTGTTCTTGTAGGAGTGTTACTACCATTCGAAACAAAGGAGTGGATAGCTTTTTTTATTATTTTTATTTTATTATTTTTTTTTCTACTACTTCTTTATATGTTATTGTCTGTGTTTGTATAATCTCCGAAAGCCAATTGTTACGAACAACATCCAGATGCACCTAGATGTTCCAAACTGGGGGTGCATGCTGACACAGCTAAGCGGGCTGTGTTGCACCTTTGAGGCGGACTGCCCATTGAGTGCATCTCACATGCTTCCTGTTTTTTTCCTGGCGGTCTTCCGTCTCTGTGTGAGCTTGTCCCTGGGAGATTTCTGTTGTCAAAAATGTGTTTACTGGCAGCCTTGGTGCAAGGTACCGCGCCCATTATTTTTGGTCTTTTTGTATAAAACTGTCAGCTTCCCAAGTTCTCTGTAACACGATGTTGCCACGGCTGGTGTCGCAGTGCATGTTTAGCTTGCACCATGTCGCCCAATGTTGCAGGTCACTAAAGCACTAAAGCCTGCCATGAAAATTAAAAGCAAAAAAAGACCGGCTAAAGAAAACGAAAAAAAAATGCCTGCCATGTAGGTTTTTGATTTTGCTACAGCTTACCGTGACAAGTTTGCACATACAGAATTAAGCGTGTCATGAGACTAGGGTCTGAGTAAAGACTAGTGCTGAGAGAATGTGTGCAGTGCAATTCTCGGAACAAGTGGAGCGCGCTCTGTCAGCTGGTTGTTTTGGGAAGCTTGCACATGCACTGTCGGCCAGCCCTTTTGATCCTGCGACAGTAGACGGGCTGGGCTTCTCCTTTTTTCTCTCTCTCTGTTCCTCCCTATTGCTGTTTTTCTTTTCCTTGCAGGTATGAACGTGTGTTTCTCTCACCTTACATTTGTGAGGAGGTCCACGAACAAGTAAAGCAAGCATACTGCAAATTTCTTTTTAATAGAAGTAATGTTCTCTCATTTTGGTGTGCCGAGTGCAGCAACAGATGTTGTTGCAAAATTTCATCAACTGATTTTATTTTCCCTCCCCTCCCATGTCTCAAGTGTTTGTTGTGCTCATTTGATTTCAATGTTTGGATGGTCTTGCTTTCTCCTCTTTTTTTTTTTCTTACTATGGGAGATGGTGTTCTTGAAGTTTGAAAGGGCCTAGTCAGGACAGAGTTTGGGAAAGGCAGAAGACAGCCATTAGGGCCTTTATATGATTCTTTTTTTTTATTATTTGTGTGTGACATAAAAAGAAAGTGTTTTGGCTGATGGCCCTAAAGGCAAAATGTATTTGTTCGTTTGGACTCTCCTCCATTGAAGCCTAGATGGGAGGATGGTGACTGACGAATGAAATGTTCACATTGTTTGTAAATAGTGACCTTACTCTTCTCCTCCTGCCCCCCCCCCCCCCCCCCCCCCCCCAATTCTTTTTCCACTTATGCCTTTTCTGACATTGAAAGAGGGAGGGGGATTCAGTGCTGATAAGGGCAGCAAGCTCGCCTATAAGGGGAGAGTTGATCGTAGCTGCACAAGCGCAGTGCAGGTGGGTACAGGCAAGGGAGGCCGAGTTTTTGGGCGCTTAACTACTTCTGTTGTCTGCAGAGGGATTGAGGGAGAGAGCTTGGTGGGCATGTTATTATTGGAGGATATATTTTTGCGATGACCGCACTGGGCGTACAAGAGACCTTACTCTCTCTCTCAGCGCATTTTCTGTCAGTCCAAGTGCCTTAAGTTTTTTCTCGGAACCTCCCCAGGCCATCTCCTGCCGTCACGGGAATTATATTCTGCTGTTTCTTCCGTGCCGCTTATCAGTGTCCATGCCATGGAAGACTAGTTTCTCTCATGCATACCTCCACCCCAACTCTAGCTTCCTCTGCCTTTAATTTCCTCTGCCTTTTTTTCCTACCCCAGTTTTGTGCCCAAGATTGTGTGTTTCGCAGCAACATATACTCTGCCTTTCCCTCATTATTCAATATTTTTGGTAACCTGCAAAGTATGATTTGGATTGCTGGGTGTATAAATTAATAAATGCAAGCACTAGGTCTACTTGGGTGTACTGTTTAAAAGAGAAACTGCATATGCAGTCAACTTGTGAAATTCAAACCAAGTGCACTGCATCATGCTTGTAAACTTTTTCGTTTTAACCCTCTTTATAAACATCAAAATAAGAAACTCGCTGTGAACAGTACCGTGACAGCCAAGGTGCTGCTGCATGCGCCGAACATGCTAGGAAATTGCTTCAGCTACCCACACTGTGCAGCAAAATGCCATGCAGTCAATCATAGCAACATGTGTAACACTGCATAATATTTTCAAGATTAAAAATACAGTAAATTTCAAGTGGAAAAAAACTTTTATTGGATAACTGAGACTCTGCAAGTTATGAACAAGGCGTGCGCTTTTTCAGAGTTAAATAAATTGGGCAAATAGCAGCAATCTCCGATTTCCCAATTACTGCATCAAATTGTGCCACAGCATCTCTCCCATTAAGAGACTGATTTGGAGGTGAAAAGCAGCAAACGCTTTGTTTTGCTTTTCTGATGCAGTAAAGGCAATATTGACACATTTTTCCATGTTTTGTGGCACCATGATCATTTTCAGGGTGAGTAGGCAAGCATTAATAAAGGTACAATGTTGCCCAGTATAAAGTGGCTGATCTGATTTCCAATCAAGGCCAGCAGTTGTCTTTTGTTTTTGAATAAACATAGCAAGGCAGAAACACTCCTTCACAATTGATTTGTTCAGTTTTTCTTACAGCTGCGAAAACTAAACACAGCATACCTGTATAGTCCCTATTGGTAATGTGCTTGTACCAAAGTTTCTTTCCTGAAAGTTGAATGTGCTGTTACCCTACAAAGTTCAAGTACCCTACAATTTTCACAGCACATTAACCATAATCCCCTAACAGCTCCAAATCAAGGAAAATTTGAAGAACTTGTACACCTTTATAGCTTTGAAAATTACATTGGTTCAAAAAAAAAACAAAAAAATGTTATTCCTGTTAAGTCTTTGTCATTAAACTGAGAACTTGCACCAACACACAAAATCTACTATAGGATATGCGATGGGCTGTGGGATTTTGAGCTGCGAGGATCAAGTGTAGCATGTATGGTACATTGTGCATTGCAAGGTTAAGGGGGTCCTGCAACACCTTTTGTTTAGTGAATGAAATGCATTGCAACATATTCCTGCAGAAATGTTTGATATTTCTTCATAAAGCCAGATATTTCCTCATAAAGTTTTCTCTCATCTTGGGTGGCCCGATAGCAATGCCATGCCTATTGCTACATTTATCTGACAAAGGTGCCTGATAGTGATAAGGCACTGTGACAGGACAGGTGGGATGTGCTAACTTGCAATCATATCTGTGGGCTGTTGCTGCAGTTTATGGCATAAGAGACGCGGCATAATAAAATAACTCTCAATGGCTACAGGAAAAAGACGTGTTCTGGGAAAATGTGAGCTCTCCGCCGCTTGCAGTGGAATATTTGGCTGCTCAAAATGTGTTTCAGTACCCCTTTAAGCCATCGTGCTGCCATACATGGTGTGGAAAGCTCTCTTCAGCCAGGAGTCTGTGTGGTAGAGTATGACGAATAAATTCTAGCTGCTGTACTGTGTTCAAAAGGCACCAAGTACTCAGTCATGCTTGTTTTAAGCAAATGCTCGTATAGTAGTCCTCAATAGTGCTACAAGGGTAGAGAAAATGCAAAGTGTGAGCTAAATTGGTAGATAACACTGACATTGCAAAGCAAGATGTCGTGCAATGTTCAGAATGCCACACCAGATTTCCAGGACATCGATTTTACTGCACAGCACCTGTTTTAGACTATGTAATTGTCAAATATTCGTTAAATAACAAAGCACTGAAATCAAATTAAAGTGCACTATAACTTTTGTTGACTACTTCATGGAGAGGGCCAAAATAATGTGGTCTGGATATGTCAGTGATGTCAGTGCAGCAGCTGGTGCGCAGAATTAAGTTTGACCAGTAATGAGCCCTCTTGTTTCGCCAATAAGTTGTGAATAGCATTTCTCTTTAGCAGTTAATTAGGGCCAGTGTGCTTACTGTGACCAGAGTGGCGAATTTGTGCAGGCGCGTTTCTAGAACATTTTTGACTCTGCAAGGGTGTCGTGTTGCATGCCGAACTTTTATTTTGTCTTAAAATTTTTTGATGTCCCTTCCCTAAAGTGCTGAGTGCATCTCCTCTTTGGTTTGCATTCAGTAAAGCGCCTTGTTTGCTGTGCTGTGAGGAAGGTTCAAACTACAAAAAAAAAAAAAAAAGTGGAAGGAACACACAATACACCATGAGCGCAGTGTATTGTGTGTTGCTTCCAATTGTCCTTGTTTTTTTGTGCAATATTAACCTTCCTTGAAGCATGAACCAACTAGCCAGCAAGAACGTCCTAAAGTATATTTGCTCTGTTAGGTTCATGTGCAAGGATGCTCTCTTAAAATTCACAGGAATGACTCGCTCAAGGTAAGTAGTTGATCCTTTCTCATAGTTTCTACTTATTTGTAAACGGAAACATTTTTTTCCCACGACAAAATAATTTAATCTTTTCCAAGACGAATAAAATTGCGTCGATGCATTGTGGCTCATTTAAGGGAAGTGGGTGTAAGATATTGGAAAGTGTGCTCTGTGTGGTTACGAAAATTGCCATTTGTGTGCAATTTTTACTGTTACGAATGCATACAATGTTGACGCAAAGCTGGCTCCATAGCCTAAGTTGGAAGTCGTGGCTGGGTTTGGTATAAAACCTGATGTTTTACAAGAAGCTTAAGAATCACATGTTTCTCATGCAAGCGATTTGCATTGTCTAATTGCAGTGTCTGTTGACATGGAGAAATTCACATGGTGGGAATAGATGTAGGCAAGGGACAATGCATCAGCCTAGACTAAATTGGCCAATGTTCCTGGACTTGAAACTGTCTATTCAGCCCTTTCACCGTAAAGCCGTGTAACATTTCACCGCGCCCCTTGTGTAAAACCCCTCTCAACTGCTGTCCTCTTAGTTGGACTTATCGATGTTTGAGCAATATTGCTGAAAAGATGGTTGTGCTGGGTACAATCCGTAGACCAGGAAAAAGTGTGAAGTTGCGCAACATGCCACACAAGACAGTGTCCATACCAGCCAATATATTGTGAAATGAAAACACTTATAGAGCTCTGCCCAAATTTTGCATTAGGAAATATTGTTATTAAGGAGATGACACTTGCGCAAGAGGTTTATTGATGACGACTGGCCAGTACATCACATAATATCTGAAGACATGCCCCCCTGCTTGGGGAGGCTATTTATACTGTACTGGTGGCGCTGGAGTGCCCGCAAGTGTGGCTCCTGCTGGTTACAAGATACGCCTTTCTTCCCTTTATTTGGCTACTGGCACCTGTACCTTTTAGGCACTACCCAGATCCTAGTGGATCGCCGCAGGGGCACTGGTCCGACTGGCTGCTGTGGGGTAGTTTGTTAGGTTGCTTGGCCCTGTGCTAATGGCACCGCCTGCTGAGTGGACGTAACTACTTCTAATGCCCCCTCCCTCAGTAAAATTTCGGAGAGTACCTCGCTTTAGGTATCTGCGTTATTCGACAGCATTATTTCGGACCAGGGAGCCGTTGGCGATTCCACTTTACATCTTAAGTGATCGGCATGGCAATACCTAAGAACCCCATCTACGCGTACCAGGAACGTCGCTTTTGACACCTTCTTTACAAGTTTCCCTGGCCACCACTTCACCCTTTCGTTGCGACCAGTACGGACATATACCTCTTTGCCTTGTGTATAGTCATAGCTGTTACCCCTTCTTGCATCTGCCATGAGCTTATTTTTTTCATATCTGTTTTTCCACACTTTCATTCTGCACAGTTTCAGCATGGGCATTCTGGTTCGAACTTTTCGTCCGAGGAACAACTCGCAGGGCACTGATTCTCTGAACAAGTGTAGTGTCGTCCTGTATGAAAACAAGAAATTATCAGTGCGGTGTTGCAACGACCACATCCGGCTGGCTCTTTCATCTTCTAGCTGTAATTTCAAGATCCCCCTCTTCGTGGTCTGCACCAACTTTTCCACTGCACTGTTTGACTGGGGGCGATACGGGGGCATGAAAAGTGACTTTACACCGTTTTGTTCCAAGAAGTATTGAAATTCCCTGGATCTAAATTGTGGACCGTTGTTGGTCACAATGACATTGGGCAGGCCATACACCGCAAGGTTGCTCCTTACCGCCTCCACCGTGGCCAAGGTTGATGTGCCGTGCATTAATCTTCACCCGACTGAACCCGACTGTTCCACAACAAACAACCCTGCTCTATCGACAACTCATGTTGATGATTAAAATACAGGAGGTTATGCTCTTCTGTTTCTTAAGGCCAACCGCATCACGTCGGGTCTACTACCGCTCTCAGAACCTCATCCCTGCTTGTTTCTTCAGCCACTTCCTGGGCTGTAAAGGGAACCTCTGATAGAGGCAAAAAAAATTTATTTCTTGTTCTTTCACCGTTGTTTCGAATGGAAGCCTCAATAAGCCATCTGCGTGGCTCGGTTGATGGCTTACTGGTAACAAGCCAAGAAAGTTTTCCATCGCTGCACTCTTGCTATCGCTACTTGACTGCTGTGTCTCTTCGGATCAAACAACTGCGTCAGCGGCTGATAATCAGTC